>NC_048595.1:220295332-221495332 GCF_003668045.3 Cricetulus griseus
AAGAGTAGTCATCAATCTCATTTTAGGAGAAGGGCTTTTAGGTTATCCTCTCCACCATTGCCTGGATTTTCAGATCATGTCATCCTTGTAGGTCTCTGGAGAACTCATTCGTTCCAGATCTCTTCCCGGACCTATAACGGCTCCCTCTAATATGGTTATCTTTCATCCTTCTCTCTCTCCTCTATTCTTCCCCCAACTGAATATTTCTGCTTCTCCATTTCCTCTCCTCTATTCCTCTTCTCTTGCTCTTATTGTGGCAGCTCCCTCTCCCCTACCCTCATGTTCCCATTTAGCTCAGGAGTTCATGCCACTTCCCATTCCTGTGGTCCATTTATCCCTTAGAATCCTTCATGTTTCCTAGTGTCTTTGGTGAAGAGAATTATAGGCTGGTAATCCTTTGCTCTATGTCTAAAATTCATATATGAGTGAGTACATACCATGTTTGTCTTTTTGTGACTGGGTTACCTCACTCAGGATGGTTTCTTCTAGTTCCATCCATTTGCCTGCGAATTATAAGATTCCATTGCTTTTTTTCTGCTGAATAGTACTCCATTGTATAAATGTACCACATTTTCTCAATCCATTCTTCAGTTGAGGGGCATCTAAGTTGCTTTTTGAATCTTGAAACAGACAACACTAAGCAACCTCAGACTACTTTGCTGGCTCCTTTCTCCCATTCTGACAGTTGATCTAGTTTCAATCCTTCCCATATTTTTATGCTGTTTTGCCACCTCTTATTTCCAGTCCAATACAATTTTATGTCTTAAAGGCATTGTTCTTCATGGCATCCAATATATAAAACACTACCACATGTGGCTATTGGGCATTTCTCGGGTATTACTATGCTTTAGAAAGTGAATATTTCACTAATTTAAGTTTATATAGTTCATTCAGTGAGTGGGTGCCATAGTAGACTGTGCATTAAGGCAGAGTTGCCCAATCCTATGGCTTTGAAAACTATATTCATGTTGATTTTTGCCTACATTTCACTTGTGTTTTTCCCACTTATCACTATTGTTTTTGGTTCCTTGCCTTTGAATCATCTTCACAATGGCTGTAGATGACCTCTCCAGTGATTATACATGATCTCTAAAATGAAAGAGGGTGATTGCTACAGTGGTCCCAGCTGATCTCCATAGTGGCTGTTTGAGTGTTTTTCATGCCACCATCCTGCCTCTCAGACATTACTGTTCCACATCACTGCAGAACAGATCACATTTAACACATGCACACTCCTTTACTCCCCTGTTCAAATCAATGTATTAGTTTCACTTCGTGCTCAAACAATTACCACAACCTGAGTCATGGAAAACATTACAAATTAGTTTTCTTATATTGTCATCTTGATGTCTAACAAAAATCATGTTGGGTCATAAGCAAAATGTTCACACTATCCCAGAACCTTTTTCTCCCAGGGCTTTCTACGAGAGAATCCTTGTTCTTGCAGTTTACAGTTCCCAAATACGTCCTAGGTTTGTTGTCAATCTAACCCCATTATAATACAGCTTCTGCCAATATTTCCCTTCTCAAAGATCAGAGTCACAGAATGTTCCTTCAGGTGACCATCTCCTGCAATTAAATGGAGCCCACCTTGATAGCCCAGAATAATCTCTCCCGTTCAAGGTTTTGATCATAGTTAAATGCCCCCCATAATTTCTGAGGTTTCCAAAAGGGCTACATTGTGAGGAAATGACTCTTATTGCCAGTGAGTGACCCTTAAAATCTTTGGTCACATCCATGATCTCATTAGCTTTGTGTTGTAGCTCTTCCCTAGTTTTTTTTTTTTTAATTTTCCAACTTTTTTTATTTGAATTAGAAACAGGATTATTTTACATGACAATCCCAGTTCCCTTCTCCCACCTGTACTCCCCTACACGCCCCCCTAACTAAAACCTTATCTGTCACATATCTTTACTGCTCCCCCTGGATGATGAGGCTTTCCATAGGGTGTCATCAGAGTCTTTTGTATCCTTTGGAATAGGGCCTAGGTCCACCCCTGTGTGTCTTGGCTCAGGGAGTATTCGTCTATATGGAATGGGCTCCCAAAGTCCACACCTATGCTAGGGATAAATACTGGGCTTCCATAGGAGGTCCCATAGATTTCTGAGGTTTCCTCACAGAAACCCATGTTCCTGGAGTCTGGATCAGTTCCATGCTGGTATTTTAGCTATCAGACTGGGGAGCAAGAGCTCCCCAATGTTCAGGTCAGCTGTTTCTGTGGGTTTCACCAACCTGGTCTGGACCTCTGTGCTCTTCACTGGTCCTTCTCTGCATCTGGGTTCCAGTTCAGATCGGTGATTAGTTATTGATGTCTGCTTCTACTTCCACCAGCTGCTGGATCTTCCCTAGTTTTTGAACTGGATTTTCACCATTGTACTCCATTCTTGTTGCTTCATGATACTGAATATTCCCTTCCAAAAGCCTTTCTGTTATTTGTCACATCTTCCTCATAATTTATGAAAGCTTTCACGTGTATTATGAAGGTTCTATTCAACTTCTGTTTCCTTGGAGACACCATCTGTAAAATTCCTGATGATACAACAATTGCAACACACTAAAACCAAACTTTCCCAACTAGCTGAGACTGAGCTACCAAAATTAGCTCAGGAACCAATTACTTTTTGAGATTATATTAAAGTAAAACTTATGTGTCTTGTCCATCTCCTCCAGTAAGTTTTAATCTGCAGAACAATCAGAGACTCCATCTTCTAGTTCATGGTGAAATTCCTAGCACTTACATCAGTGTACATGCTTTTTAAATATCCATTGAATGAACAATTTTAATCATGTTGACAAATAATGTTTTTATAGTAAAGAAAGACAATTTGACAACTCTTAATCTATTTAATAAATCTTAATAAAAGCTCATGTTATTGTGTAAAAGTACATATTCACTCATGGATAGGATATGCCCATTTATCTTATCCATTGTCAAAGTAACTTCTCAAGCTAATTTAACTCCATTGATATAATTTAACAAGGAAATACTGTGGTCTTATGATTGCACTTGCGAAAACTATATTTGCTTATTGTACCATGTAAATGTAGGTACATAATAAATTATGAGTTCATGAGAACAAAATAATTCTAATACAAATAAGTGGGAGAAACACATTACTAATAAAATTAGATATATTTGTATTTTCAAGAGTTACTTTAATATCCATTTCACTGATTAAAATTGCATGTTCCATCAATGCAAACATCCCAAATTCCTCATTAGTACCTGTACATAAAATAACACACTAATTGTTGCCATGGTAATTTACAAAGCCTGCAATTCTCAGGCAAAGTCTGGCTTCTCTGAATTAAATATTTATAAAAAATAATTAGATGTTTCCATCCTCTTGCATGTCAGAACTTTATGTGTCTGTCCAACAGCCCATATCAAGATTACATACTGTATAGCTAAAACAATTAAATCTGAAATTAAGCATGGGCTAGTTACCAGTCATTGGTTATTGAAGCATTTGGAAGGAGACTTAAATAGATAGATTCTATAGTTTTGACTAAATCCACTTGTCAACCACTTCCTGTGACCAACCCAGTAACTGCTGCTCAAACTGCATATTTTTTTCAGTGCCCAGAAAGGCAGTTATGAATAGTTGCAGTTCATGGAGTTTATTCCATGAATCATAGGAAGCATGAATAATTGTAGAGAGGAAAGTCAGGATAACTGGTATGCAGAGATCTTAGAGTTTATTTCTGAACTAGAAATAGGAAAACTATTTCATCAAATTGAAAAAAATAGTAACCAATTAAGAAAGAAAAAAATATGGCTGGCAAAATGTCTCAGTGAGTGAAGGTGCTTGGTGTCAAGGCTGATGACCTGAGTTCAATTTCCAGGATCTGCACAGTAGAAGGAAAGAACCAACTTCCACAGTTACAAGTTGTCCTTTGATTTCTACACAGTACAGCATGTGCTCACACACACACACACACACACACACACACACACACACACACACACACACACACACACGACAATTAACCCAATGTGATCAACTGACACTATGGCCTCAATTCTTCTCAATAAATTTATAGAATGGCACACTTTATGCCCCTCAGGAATAAGCAATTCATCAGTCTATACTGTATGGTTGGTGCTGTTTAAAGAGGTAATTAGAAATGTTGCCGTCAGCACCACTCACTTGTGCATCTCCTTTTGCTTGGTTATCACTCTGTATTAAAGCACAGGTTGATCTGTAGATTCTCTAACCCAATGGCCACAGTGTCATTGATATCAGACTCTGTATTTTGCCTGCAGCACACATGGTGCCAAGACCAGTCTATGTCTTGCTCCACACTACTCTGTCTTGTGTAAAAAACTGATTATTTTCATGCTCTGTCATGCCATGAGATATTCCATTTCCTGGTAGATTTAGAGCTTATTTTAAAGAATGGAGGATGGCTCTGCACCTGTATGAATAAGTGAATAACCTTTGTCTAGCACCAACCATACAGTATAGACTGATGAATTGCTTATTCCTGAGGGGCATAAAGTGTGCCATTCTATAAATTTATTGAGAAGAATTGAGGCCATAGTGTCAGTTGATCACATTCAAATGATGTCATGAAATCCAGGTCTAAGAATAACAGATGCATTAGGTCGAGGAAAAGATTCAATCTGGGCCCTAGTAAGAGAACACCTAAAACTGTGAAGATGACAGTCTACCCAACTTTCATCTGACAGCCCACTGTATGTCTCAAGGACCAGCTACAGAGAACTCCAGACTACCCCAGTGGCTTCAGTTCAGCTTGGTCCTCACTAAAGATAAGCTGTGCTTAAACTTTTCTTCTTGTCTTCTAGTTCACTCATCTGGAACTGCTGTCCACCCATACATGCATTCCTTCATTCCTTTGTCTGCTTGCGACCAGCCCTACCCCTTAGCCTCTGTACCCAGAGGCAGTTTTGAAGCTTCCATCCCAACATGTGAACTACAGTGACTTGACTTGCAACTTCTGTAGCATCTCATGCTTCTTTTCTGGCCCGATTTAGTTCATTCTCATATCAATACAGAGACTCTTGCATCCCAGTCAATTTCCTATGTTTTGGCTTTGCAGTACTCTTGCAAACTCATCAGCTATTTCATCCTTTGCGGCCATATCATAACCTACATATATCCATATATGAAGCATAGGTACATTTATTGTGTGATGTGTAATGTGATCTGAGAGTTAACATGAGCAATAAAGATTAGAACAAAGAACATTTATTTTCCTTTATCAGGGAGAGTGGAAGTACCTGGAAATTTTCTCCATTAAAATAATCATACCTTGCAAATTTATTGTTATTCAAGTAATTCTTACATTGTGGAAAGACACACAAATATTTGTCTATATCTCTGACATAATGGACTCATTATATTGGGGCTATCCAGGTCATCTCAAAAGTATTTAAGAGTTTTAATTTTAACTGTTAAGATTCAGGTTAGGCTAGCCAATGTTCATTAATATAAGAATATCAGTTAGTGAATATTGTCAAGAAAAGAATTTAATAAGTCATTTATTTCATGACCAGGAGATGTTGACAGATTTGCAAACAGCAGATTAGTTCTGATTATATTTACTTAGGAGAATGAGTGATAAATTGCAGTGTGCTATGTTTGTATACAAAATCATATACATCACACCCATACTCCTCCCTTTTTGTAATCGTGATTAGAGGAGGGAGCTGCATGTAAGAGTTTTGGACATGAACATCTATATCTAGCAAGCTCAAAGACTTGTCCTGTCTCTCTCTTTAGAGAGCTGGAGAACTGAATTCCATTTACATGATAGACAGAGTTATGAGATGGAATCTCAGATTTCCTTTGATTTTTATTTCCCTGATGGATAAGGATGTTGAACATTTCTTTTAAGTATTTCACAGCCATTTGAGATTCCGCTATTGAGAATTCTTTGTTTATATCTATTCTCCATTTTTAAATTTTATTATTATTTTCATGCCCAATTTCTTGCTTTCTTTATATATTTTAGATATTAGTACCCTATGAGAAATGGAGTTGGTAAAATTCTTTTCTCATTCTGTAGGCTGCTGTTTTGTCTTATTGGTGGTGTCATTTGCCTTACATATCCCTTTCAGTTTCATGAGGTCCCATTTATTAATTTTTGATCATAGAGCCTGAGCTATTGGTATTCTATGCAGGAAGTTGTCTCCTGTGCCAGTGAGCTCAATCCTGTTTCACACTTTCTCTTCTATCACATTCAGTATATCTGGTTTTATGTTGAGGTCTTTGATCCATTTGGACTTGAGTATTGTGTAGGATGATAGATATGGATGTATTTGGTTTCTGTGACATGCAGACATCCAGTAAGACCAGCACCATTTTTTGATGCTTTCTTTTTTCCATTATATAATTTTGGTTTCTTTGTCAAAAATCAATTGTCCCTAGGTCTGTGAACTTACTTCTGGGTCTCCAATTCAATTCTATTGATCTGTCTGTTTTTATTCCAATACCATACAGTTTTTTGTTTTTACTACTATTGCTCTGTAGTACAACTTGAAGTTAGGGGTGGTGATACCCCCAGAAGTTCTTTTATTGTACAGGATTGTTTTTTTTTTTTACCTATCCTGGGTTTTTGTTTTTCCATATGAAGTTGAGTATTGATATTTTGAAGTCTGTAAATAATGTGTTCAAATTTTAATGGTGATCATTTTGGATCTGTATATTGCTTTTGGTAAGATAGCCATTTTTACTATGTTAGTTCTGTGTTTTCTTCAAAGACTTCGAATTCTTATTATACAGGTCTTTTACTTCCTTGGTTAGAGTTACCCCAAGATGTTTTATATTACTTGTGGCTATTGTGAAGAGTGATGTTTCCCTGATTTCTTCTCAGCTCATTTATCAGCTGTATATAGGAGGGCTACTGGTTTCTTTTAAATTTGGATCCAACCACTTTGCTGAAGGAGTTTATCAGCTTTAGAATTTCCTTATGTATACTACCATATCACCTGCAAATAGCAATACCTTGACTTTTTCCTTTTCAATTTGTATCCCTTTGATCTCCTTTAGTTATCTTATTGTTCTAACTAAAACTTTAAGTCTATATTGAATAGTCATGGAGAGAGTGGATAGCCTTGTCTTGTTCTTGATTTTAGTGGACTTGCTTTGAGTTTCTTTCCATTTAATTGATGTTGGCTATTGCCTAGTTTGTGCCTTTGTTAATTTTAGATATGTCCCTTCTCACCCTGATTGCTCTAAGACTTTTATCATGAAGATGTGTTGGATTTTGCCAAAGTCTTTTTTAACATCTAAGGAGATGATCATGTAGTTGCTTTCTTTCAGTTTGTTTATATGGTGGATTACAGTGACAGATTTTTGTATCTTAAACCATCCCTGAATCTCTGAGATGAAGCCCACTTGATCATGCTAAATAATTATTTTTATATATTCTTTGATTTTGTTTGCAAACATTTTATTGAGTATTTTTGCATTAATGTTCATAAGGGGAAGATAAGGGAACTAATCTTTGTTTTAATCCTTTGGCTCCATTTGTTTTAAAACAATGGGCATCATATCTATGACCTTTGTGAAGGCCATAATTTGTTTATTACTGTGTTATGATTTGCATTTGTATTCATCAAATTGTTTCAGTAATACATGATGTAAGGATTTGACAATTTATGTGGAATAATCATTTTTAATTTGTTATTTATTTATTTTTTCTTTAATTACTACTCACATTTACATATCCATCCCCGATTCCCATGCTTTCCCATCCTCCCATGTTCCCCACAAACCCCCCAACCCACCCCCAAACTCCTCCCAGGGATAGTAAGCCCCTCCACCATGGACCTTCAAAGTCTGTCATATCATTTGGGGGAGGGCCTAGGCCCTCCTTGCTCTATCTGGGCTACAATAGTATCCTTCCATAGAGAATGGGATCCCAAAGTCCATTTGTGCTTTAGGGTTAAAGACTGAATCCACTGTTAGAGGTCCCATAGACTGTCCTGGCTTCCTAGCTGGCACCCCCATTCAGAAGGCTTGGTTAGGTCCAATGCTGTTTCCTCAGCTTTATGACTAGTATTGGTTCAAGTATTGATTCAAGTATTGATTTCAATGAAGAGTGGCACAAATATCTCCAGATATTCCTTTGATATCTGGATTTTAACTGTTTTAGGTAAGCAATTAGAAGTGAGATTGTTTTTGCTAATTTTAAGAATCACCTACATTGTTTTATTCAGTGGCTTCACTGATTTAAACTAAACACCCAATAACATATAAGCCATACGTATTTATGACAACCTTTTCTTTTCACCTGTTGACAATGTGTCATGGAGTATATAATTTTTCATATATTTATATATACTTTCAAAAATGGAGTATAAGAAACCTCCTTGTAAGGCTCAAAAATATTAGGCAAGAGGAGACTGTCAAGACTTAAACCCCAGAGAGTGTGAGTGATGTTTTGAAACAGTGTCATCTGGAAATGACAGGACCCTTGCACCCATGAACTCATAGCAAGTTTGGTTGCCTGCAGAAAATCAAGGTAGTCAATGATGCAATATAGATGGGCACATGATCTCCCATTCCTAGCTGATGAGATACTGAGAGTTGATAACTACTTGGAAGAACAAGGGCTATGTCCCCTGGTAGGTTTATGATTCATCAGTGGATGGTCTTTCACCTTTGTGCATATGGGCAGCACTAATATGACACAATGGGATACTTTAAATAATGAGCAAAATCATTGTATACAGTTGGAAGAAGAGCTTGGGGGTTCTTGGAGTAATTGAAAGCAGAGAATAGAGGATAAATATGATAGAAATATACTGTGTCCGTATATGAATGCTGAAAAAGTAACTTAATATATTGTATTTCAAAGGAAGCATGTAAAGTCCCTCTGAGCTATGGTCATGCTGGCATAAGTTGAGATGCATAAATATTTGCTAGGCTTTTATTAACATCGGTGTACTATACAAAAAGGAATTGGAGGCTGAAACTTTAGACTGTGCTTCTAAACATGCTCCTAATATTTACATAGCTTTCTATAAATCAATTCTTTTGGATCTGTTCCTTTGTTTATATGTTTATACAAAATTGTGTGATTTGACGATAAAAAGAATGCTGGTAGGCAAAATTAGAAAGAAACTTCTGAGATGACTTTGCTCTCTGTCTCCCCCAGGGTTCACCCCAGGAAGAGATACTATGCCTCAAAGCAGAGTCATGCAGACACACTCTGCCTGCTGCTAATTTGGCTATTCCAGATGTCTCAATATAATCATTCAAGGCAGCTTGTGAACAAGTGCTGTAACACCATGGCAGCCTTGCTGTGAGAGATAATGGAGTTTTTCTTCTATTACAGGAGAAAAAGATTCCATTTCTGTCCAAGTTTTTGTGTATTTATCTCTCTAAAAGATAAAGTCTTAAAGAAGAGGCTCAAAGTCATGAAGTACAGTTTGCAAACAAATAAATCCTCAGTAAAAAATGAAAATGAGTAGTGAGTGGGGGAAAACTAACCTGGCCATGTTCAAGAGATTAGTTGTGCCTTAAACAAAGAGACAAAAAAAGTAAGACAGAGCATCCTACATCCAAAATTCAATTTCTAGATGTGATGCTTTGCTATGTCCAGCATGGCTCCAGGGACTTGGACTTCACTGGGGTGGCTCACGTTTGTAAAGTCAATATACATGAGCCTGCCATGAAAAGACATCCAGGATAAAAGAAGAAATTGTAAAATAGAAGTGGCTTAGATCCATGCAGGGTACCTAAGGTCATGCAGGGTAGGGCTTCAAAGTGTTAATAAATAAAAATTATGGTGCTATTTTACAGGGCTTTTTCTGAACAAAGTGTCTTATGTATCACAGGAGGATCTTATACTCACCATACAGAGAAGGATGATTTTGAATTCATGATCCTCTTGCCTTTGCCTCCTGAGTGCTTATACCACTGAAGGACAGTTTTATGCTTTTCCTGGGCCTGAACTCAAGCCATCATGTGTAATATTAGGCCGCTGAACTATATTCTTACAACTTATTTTGTAGAGCTTTCTGTGGTTTGGAGTTTTTGTACACATTTCTTGAGTCATCCCAGCATAACTTTATAAGAAAATCATCTTTATCACCAGCTCACTTATAAAGAAGGAAGGTCGAAGAGAATTAATTAGTTGTCAGTGGCTGTAGTTCTGCTAATATCCACCTGAGCATGGGTGCTAACATGTCAGTGCATCAGACTCTTTAGAAGAGAAATGGGGACAGTAGTAAATATATTCATGTCACATTGAGATTTCAAATAGTAAATTAATGAGTGAGAAGTGCTAAGAATAGTGTCTGATACAATAAACACCAATGAATGCTGCCAGAAGATTCTGCTAATGATATGAGGAAAATCTGGGATATAAATGTGGATTTTCTGACATTCAGTTCACTGATTGAAAAGCTGCTTTATGAGTAGAAGTCCATGGGACAAAGCCAAGGACTTTAGAAGCAGGGTGCATGTGTGTGTGTGTGTGTGTGTGTGTGTGTGTGTGTGTGTGTGTGTGTGTGTGTGTAAGAGATGGAGGTAAACAAGCCTAAATTCTAAATCATAAGGATGAAGTTTTACCATAAGGAATGTAAGTCTGGGGAGCAGACTAATATTGCTGACTCCTCTATGACAGTATGATCGGCTGAGATTGAGAACAGGGATTATTATTTTTTCCATTTTTTTATTTGAATTAGAAACAAGATCGTTTTACATGTCAATCTCAGTTCCCTTTCCCTCACCTCCTCCCCTACCACCATCCCAACTAAAACCCTACCTTGGGGATAGGGCCTAGGCCCACCTCCATGTGTCTTGGCTCAGGGAGTATTCCTCTATGTGGACTGGGCTCCCAAAGTCCACACCTATGCTTGGGATAAGTACTGATTTATTACAGGAGGCCCCATGAAATTCTGAGGTCTCCTCGCTGACACCCACATTCATGGGGTCTGGATCAGTCCCATTCTGGTTTCCCAGCTATCAGTCTGGGGACCAAGAGCAACCCCTTGTTCAGGTCAGCTGTTTCTGTGAGTTTTACTAGCCTGGTCTGGACCCCTTTGCTCATCACTCATCCTTCTCTGCAACTGGATTCCAGTTCAGTTCAGTGTTTAGCTGTGGGTGTCTGCTTCTACTTCCACCAGCTGCTGGATGAAGGCTATAGGATGGCATATAAATCAGTCATCAATCTCATTATCAGGGGAGGGCATTTAAGGTAGCCTCTCCTTTGCTTAGATTGTTAGTCGGTGTCATACTTGTAGATCTCTGGACATTTCCCTAGTGCCTGATTTCTCTTTAAACCTCTAATGTCTCCCTCTATTATGGAATTAAAGGCATACACCACCAATGCCAGGCTAAATATCTGAGTCTTATTTTACACCATTTGAAAGGATTCTTTTTATGAAAGTCTAAAATGAAAACATATGTGGAAGCATAAACATATATGTGATGGTGCATGATTAACCTCTTACTTAATATGTGCCTGTTTTTCTATTCATGTATTAGTTATATAATCTCAAATTTTCTAGCATCTTTGGCTAAAGATCGCAGTGAATCACACAACCTGAATCCCCATCCAACCAATAGCCTGTATTGTTCTACTGAGATTGACACATTTCCCACAGGATTATGTCAGCATGCTGAAAGATGGTAGGACTAAAGTAAAAGTGACCAAGTAAAACTTTATTAATAAAGGCCACTTTAAAAGATATGGACCTTCCATGGCTAAGATGGGAAGAGTGTCAGAAAGAGAAGGAGGAAGAAGAGGATCAATGTTTGCAAAGAGGTGCTGAGTTCATGTTTACACGTGTTCAAGCCTGGAAGTGAACTCTCATAATCACCTTTGTTTCATTCATCTATTGTCATTAAAAGACATTTCCCTGGCTTTCTCAATTCCTGGTTATAATGTACTCTTTCATTTCTGAGGCCAAGACCTTCCTCATTCTAGGCACATGACTTCCATGGGATCCTTGCTAGCCAGTCATCCCTCTCTGCTTTTCATTTCATTGAGCATCTTATTAGTATCGAAGATGCTGAACATAAAAATGAAAGTTTTCCACACTCATCTCCTCAGTCACAAGCACTTTTTGCATATTGGAGGATCCCTTTGTTTAGTTCCAGTGAGGCAAAGGTTTGCTTTTGGAGAGGTCTTCTAGAGATGAACCATTCCTTCTACATAAATTTTATGAAAATTCTAGAGGTCCCTGTGATTCTTTTCAAAGAATGCATGGAGAAAGCAAGTGGTTATTTTGAAACCATTACAAGTTTCTTAACTAAGAGATGTGCAAGAAATGTGAACTGCTTAGAGAGAACACTGAATGACTGCTTCCTGCTATAAATAAATTTAGCCAGCTGTTGAGGAAAATTTCTCATAAGCCTCACATAACAAAGCTTGCATTTTGCTGAAATATCTTTAAAAGTTCTATTGAAAAACAACAAAAAGAAGCATATGGAACATACTAGCAAATTCTAAAAAGAAATCAGGAAAAGCACTGCCTAATGTCCCATGGTAGTTAGTTATCTGCTGTGAATAGTTGCAGAGAGAGAATAGTAACTGCAGTCAGATTGTAAAATGAAAATGAAATCAGATTAATATCCCTGAAGGGAAGTGTCATTGCCAGTAAAATCAGCAGTTAAAATTCGATGCTTTGGCAATTTCAGAGACTTCTAGATAGACTACTTAGTGGACATTGGTCTTAATATATTCAATTTGTTTTAGTACTGTTCCTTTAAAAATGTCTCCCTTTGATTTATTAAGTTCAGCTGTTTTCAGCAGTGAAATTGTGAACAAATAAGGCTATTGAAGGTCATCTCCATCACTGTCTTACAGGCTATGCTTGTATGCTCCTGACCTTTGAGCATTAATACAATGGCTGAACATCATGATTTTTGAAGGGTGCTGATTTATCATGCCCGATCCATGGAAATGCATCATTCTGATTCCACCAGCAGAGTAATTAACACATGGCATTTTTTCTAGTTGTTTATTGCCTTTATATTCTTGCCACAATTTGAGAGCAAGAAGTACCTTAAAGTTTATGTAATTCCTGTGAGACCACAATCTGACATGAAGAAGAGGTATTACAAATAATGAAAGAATCCCAGCAATTCTAGTTGTATTAAAGGGCTTATAGTAGTGTTGATTAAGCTCTACAGATTATATGACACAGTAAATGCAAAAGAATGTATTTATACAGAGTACTGGCAAACTAGTAAGAAATCATTTTAAAGTAAGATTTTACTGTCTATGACAGCAGAGTGCAAAACAACTTAGAGATAAACTACACCCTGCAAAGATCATGAAATGGTTTTTTTTGTGTGTGTGCATGAGTAATTATGAGACGTGTGTGTGTGTGTGTGTGTGTGTGTGTGTGTGTGTGTGTGTGTGTGTGTGTGTGTGTGTGCTAGAGGTCAACCTCAGTGTTGATTCTGAGGATCCCTTGCATTTTGCTTGAGATATGTCTCTCTCTCCCTGGGACCTGGGGCTCTCCTGTCAGGTTAGTTTGTGGTTGTTGGGGATGGAGCTTTCATCCTTATGCTTGTACAACAAGCACTTTACTGACAGAGTTCTCTTCAACATGGAATAATTTACTTATAAATACGACTTTCAAGTGTGATTGCTTATTGAAATTGAAACCTATTGTCTTCAAACCAGTGCATCTATGAAAATCAAAGGTAAAGTGCTGCATACATGGATGGACAGCAGGATTGAGATGACCTAGGAAAGACATATGAAGATGCATTTGTTACTGAGCTCTGTCACCCAAATCATAAGGACCTTATCTGTATTATTCTGGTCCTTGTCAGGGACCATACTTTTCTAGCCCAGAAACCTTTGACACCCATGTGTTGTTTCTAGACTCAAATAAAGGAAACATTACAATCCAGAAATGGGATGCATGTCAGTGATGTGGCACGAGTAGTTCTTTAGTTCTCATTAGCTCTCCAGCAGCTTGTCATAGGACATGGTTTCTACCACTGATAATTGTCAGGAAGTTACTTATGTTCTATTAGTTAGGACATTCATTTTACATACATTGGGTCATTTTTAAACTATTAAGTTAAAGGAAGAGATTATCAAGATATTTGGTTTAAAAGACCTTGTTTAGAAGCAGTAGATCCAAATCACTTTGCATATAGACTTAAAAAATTGAGATTATAATTTGATTGTACTTTTCCCTTCCTTTTCCTCTCTCCAATCCCCATTCTCCTTCAAACTGATGGCCTCTATTTTTTTTATTTCTATGAATTGTTACAGAAAGGTTGTCTCTTGTGTTTCCAGCTGTCCTCAGGTGTGTTCAATTTGTTGTGTAGGATTAAGGCCTCATGAGTAAATACATGTCATTTGACATGTTCATTAGTGTCATCCTTGTTCAGCTCACATTTGGGAAGTCATGGTGAGACTTTATGGCTACAACTTTCCAATGTTACACAATCTCTCAACAGACTCTGATTCTCTGGCTCTTACACACCCCACTACACACACACACACACACACACACACACACACACACAAACACACACACAAACACACGCACGCAAGCACGCACACACGCACATACACACTGCTTCTGCATTTTCCCCCCGAGCCTTAATTTGTAGGAGTGCTTTGCAGAAGTATCCATCAGGATGGGACTCCACAACCTTACATTTTGATTGGTTGGGTCTTCTGCAATAGACTCCTTATGTTGCAAAGAGAAGTTTCCTCAATGAGCAGTGAAGACTGCACTGAAACCCACAGAAACAGCTGACCTGGGGAGCTCTTGGTCCCCAGACTAATAGCTGGGAAACCAGCATGGGACTGATCCAGACACCAAGAATGTGGGTTTCAGTGAGGAGACCTCGGGAATCTACAAGACCTCCTTTAGTAGTTCAGTACTTATCCCTAGCATAGGTGTGGAATTTGAGAACCCATTGTTCATAGAGTGACACTCCCTGAGCCTAGACACACAGGAGTGGGCCTAGGCCCTATCCCAAAGGATATGATAGACTCTGATGACTCTATGGAAGGCCTCACCCTCCCTGGGGAGCAGAAAGGATATGTTTTTTAGTTGGGGGAGTAGGGAAGGAGGGGGAGAGGGACCTGGGATTGATATGTAAAACAATCTTGTTTCTAATTCAAATAAAAAACACTGAAAAAATAAAAACAAAATAATAAAAGTAAAAAAATAAGACATATTTATAGATTGTTTTAGAGACTATACTAGTTTAGTAATAAGTGATTGTAGATTCTCCTCCAATGACCAAGACTTCACTTAGACTTTTATGTTTAATAACTAGGTTTGAAATGGGAATTTCTAGGAGGAGGCAACTGCAGGCAGAACTCAGCTTCCATTAGGGATTGGTTCTAGGATTATCTTAGGGTACTGAAACCAGAGCTACTTAAATACTTTATTTTAAAAAGTATGGTACATGTTTATAACCTCGACCTAGCTCCTTGTATACTTTAAATAATCTCTGCATGCCTTAAAATACCTATTACCATGTAAATATGGTGCCAAATTTGTTTTCATATTTGGGGCAAATATATGCTCACTATAAATGTATTTTTTGAATGAATACTTCAAACCTAAGGTGAGTTGAATCCAAGGGTTTGCAGGAATGATTGCATATGTATTTGACTATCTCTTCCCAGAGAACTAACTCCCTCCATCCCTCTCCCCCTGCTCTCATTAATAAGAAGGGAACTGGAAAAACAGGGATAGGCTTCCAGTTAGATACGAAATACTCCTTGAAATTAAGCTATCACTTCATGTCACTGGAGTTGGCAGTGGTATCCTTGGGTTATCATTTAAGCCACAGGGTATGCAACCCACTGTACTTCCTTCTGTTTCAGCATTTTTCCTAAACTTCACCCTTTAGTTAGCTCTGAGGCCCAGAGAAGAGCCAAGGTGTTAATACTCAGAAGGGGAAGTGTTGTTAAATGCCGCTATGGAGCCATGTGGCTTCCTTCCCCATGGAGAGGTGAGGGGGCTGAACTTGACATCAAGTTCTGGGTGGCTAAGGCTGGCATACTGTGTGGAGTGCCCTCAGAGGTGAAAGATCAATTTGGCTTTGCTGAACCATGTCAGCTGTGGCTGTGTTTAAGATGCTGACATGGCTTTTGGTGACAGTTTAAAGAAATTTAACTGTTTTGAAAAGGTTAAAGGGGGCAACCCACCAGGAACAGAAAACAAAACAAAAGGCTGATTAAAAGCTCTGCAGCAGACCAGGAAAGGGGTGTCAGCTGGTGACATTGCCAACACCCATTTTTTCTTTTGCATTAAAAAAAGAGGAATTGCATTCAAAAGCAAGCAAGCAACATTTTCTTAAAGGGTAGCCTTCAGTTACAGATACTTGTCAGTTATTTTGGCTTGTACTACTGCAAAGGTGTGGCCACCACCAGTGGAAGGCACATAAAGTCTATTATTTATCTGCTTTGAAACCATAAGACTAATTAAATATCCATTCATGTGTGACCTTTGTGGATCTGTTGGGAAAAGTAACTGTTTGGATCTTATTCTAAAAAATAAATGAACTTGAAATAAACAATGACTTGTGACACAGGTACAATGTAAATATAAATTTGTGGTGGAATAAACTTATGAAAAAATGCCTGTGACCCACACTCTCAATTAAAAAAATTAAACATTAAGTTTTGGTGTTCATGCCCTGACTGTTATCCATGTTTATTCAACCTTAGTTTAATTGGGTTTAGTGATTAGTTCAGCTGAGCAATATAACTAAGCACATAGCTGATTTAAGAGGGTATCAAAACATTTCCCAGTAGCCCATAATAAGTGCATGAAATAAAATTCTGGTGGAATGTTCTCCCACTTTTCTGAAAAAAAAATGAGGAAAACACACCTTATTCTCAGGTGTACATAATCACTTTGCAAAGATATAGCTGATAGTTATCGTAAACCATAAATTTCTCATTTCTTTTCATAGTAAGAGTGGATGGATCATTAAAAACTTCAAGTGGAGAGGCTACCTTAAGTGCCCTTTCCCTATAATGAGATTGATGACTACCTTAAATGCCATCCTAGAGACTTCACCCACTAGCTGATGGAAGCAGAAGCAGAGATTCATAGCTAAGCACTGAGCTGAACTCCTGAAATCCAGTTGTAGACAGGGAAAAGTGATGAGCAAAGGGGTCAAGACCAGGCTAGAGAAACCCACAGAAACAGCTCACCTGAGCAAGTGGGAGCTCATGAACCCCATTCTAACAGCTGGGGAACCAGCATAGGACTAACCAGGACCCCTGAATGTGGGTGTCAGTTGGGAGGCCTGGGCAGTCCATGGGGCCTCTGGCAGTGATACCAGTATTTATCCCAAGTGCATGAATAGGCTTTGGGAGCCCATTCCCTTTGGAGGGATACTATCTCAGCCTAGATACATGGGGGAGGCCTAGGTCCTGCCCCAAATGATGTGACAGATTTTGATTATCCCCAATCGGAGGCCTCATTCTCCCTGGGGAGTGGATAGAGGAGGCATGGGGAGTAGATACCGGAAATGGTGGGGGCAGGAGGGAGAGGGAACTGCGATTAGTATGTAAAATAAGATTGTTTTTAATTTAAATAATTTAAAAAAAGATTTCAAGTCATTTATACTCAATACCTTCATGGACCTGTTCCTGTTTAGTATGTTCATTAATGAAGATAAGCAGAAATAACTTCTCTTAAGGAGCTAAAATTAATAGGAGGGTACCATCTATGGAAGGGGAGGGAGGAAAAGAAAAACCTAGTGAATAATACAGCTCATATGCTAGAAGGTGAGTATTTTTATAGACCTGAAGGAAAAGCTGGGGTTTGGGAGGAAGGAGGGATGCAGGTGTCAGTGTTGAAGAGTGTCAGTCTGGTATATTCCAGTAGAAGTGATGCTATATATGCTATACAGAGGCAGGAGTGGAAGTGTTCTGAACATGGAGTAGCTAATGCAATACTTGGAAATTATGGTCTCACCACAGGTGCAGAAGGGACTTAAATGAAGAAAAGTAGGAAATGGCACCAGTTGGCGGAATGCAACCTTTGATAGGATTTTACTCCATGGCAGTAAGAGCTACTGGAGATTTTAAAGAAAGAAATTATGCAACATGACTGATATTTCCATAGAAGACTCTGGTAAGGAAAACAAAGCAAGAAATTACCTTGGAGAAGATTAGTGACCCTGGAAAGATGGCTTAAGTTGAGTGAAGTTTATGAGAAGAACTTGGACACCAGATATGAATTTATGCTTATTTAAGTACATAGACTTATGGACATAGACTGGGACTGCACACCTAGCTGCTTCTCATAATGATGCATCATGTAATACTTACACAATTCAAGAAAGTAATATTGATATACTATTTAAAAATCTAAACCTTATACATATGTCACCACTCAGTGTCTTCTTTTTTGTATCAGTTAAATATCTTAATTGTATTTACTTCTCAACTTTAAAATATGATTAGCCATGGGATTCCTTATTCCCTAAAACCTGGTCTCATTTGAAGACAACTCATGAATTATTTTGCCAAATTGCCATCAAGTTGAGTTTGATGTTTCTTCATGATTGTAATGAGTTTATGCATATTTGTCAAGAATATAACAGAAATAGCTTGTAGTATTCATTATGTCCTATTAAGGACTTCATGCTATTGACATGTCTCATTATTGGTAATGTCAACTTTAATAATCATCACATAAATATTTTCAGGTTTCTTCACTTGCAGAGTCAATTCTTTCTGATGATGAATACCTGTTTAAATCTAAACTTATGCCACCAATTTGAGTATCCAATTCATGTTATCTTCACTATTGATATAATATTTATTGTCTACTTCATTGACTAGAACTCTATTAAATGGAGAATACTTGGCATTCTGCTGAATATTTATTCTTTTGATTGTGGACTTATAAAATTTATTTTACTCTATGAGTTAAAAATCTAATACAGTTGCAGCCAATGGTAGTGTGTAGCACCCATCCTAATTGATTTTAATAATAAAAACCCAGAGTCATATATCAGGGTAAAGGCTGAAAGGTCAGAGAAGTAAAGGAGCCAGCCACAAGAGAGACTTCTTATCTCTACTAAATCCTCAGAGCAAAGGGGCAATCCTGTCCCTATGAATCCTCAGACTGAATACCATGTCTATCAAACTTCAGACTGAATGCAATAAAATCCTGTCTCCTCCCATTTTATAATCCTCTCTTGACAGGAGTCATATCACTCCTGTCTCCACCTCCTTAGTGCTGCAATTAAAGGCATATGACTCCCAAATACTTTGATTAAAAGTGTGAACAACTAACACCTGGCTTTGTTTCTCTTTCAGACTGGATCAATCTCATGTAGCCAAGGGTGATATTGAAATCACAGTTATCTTCTTGTCTCTGCCTCCAGAGTACTGGGATTAAAGTGTGTCCCACTACTGGCTGGCATCTATGGCTAACTAGTGTGCTACTTCCACACTCTGATCTTCAGGCAAGATTAACTTGTTAAAGCATAAACAAAATAGCACCACATCTCCCCATTTTTGTCTAAAATAAAAAAGGTTATAACTAATGTAAGAAAATATATACAATAATGACAATAACTATATACAATATATACAGGCAATAATTACATCAACAATCTCTATTCCATTAGCACTCATGTCTATTGGCAAAACTAGATGCCACTACAACCAACTTTGTAAGTGAAAAAACAAAAATGATAAAACTGATAATTTTTATAATTGACATTATATAAGTCCCATCTAAATTAGTTATCCTCTCATCTAATTTTCCATTTTCAAGCCATCCAGCATATTATCATACAGAGACCTAAACTATTCCATCGGAAGTGTTTCCCAGTTTTTAATGTAATGAACTCTCTCTCTCTCTCTCTCTCTCTCTCTCTCTCTCTCTCTCTCCCTCTCTCTCTCTCTCATTCCCCCTTTAAGAATTCCAAATTGCAAGCCTTGCTCTGCCCTGCTCAGACACACCTGAGGCCTGGGGACTGCTCATGGGGCAAGTGCAATCCCAGAGACTGCCAAGGTCCAGGTACCAGTCCTGACTCCCTCCACAGCAAGAAGAGAGATATCAGCGTATTGGACCTGTTTGCATACATCAGAAGGGAACCTTGGAACCATACCCACCAGGAGAAAAAGAGACTCTATTTACACCCACTGGAAGAAGAAATGGGAAGAAGAAAATATAAAAACACATTTAACAACAGGAAAACCAATATGACACCACCAGAGTCATGGGCCTCTACACCAGCATGACCTGAACATCACAACGCAGATGAAGCAGAAGAGAATGACCTTAAAAACATTCTCATGAACGTGATAGAGGGCTTCAAAGAGGTTATGAGAAAATCCTTAAAAGAAATAGAAGAAAAAAACCAAAAAACAATAGAAATCAATAAACTTCTTAAGGAAAACCAAGAAAATACAATCAAACAGCTGAAGGAAACAATTCAGACAATAAAGACCTGAAATCTGAAACAGAGACAATAAAGAAAATGCAAACTAGCTGGGCGTTGGTGGAGCACACCTTTAATCCCAGCACTCAGGAGGCAGAGGCAGGCAGATCTCTGTGAGTTTGAGGCCAGCCTGGACTCCAGAGCCAGTGCCAGGATAGGCTCCAAAGCTACACAGAGAAACCCTGTCTCAAAAAAAAAAAAAAAAAAAAAAAAAAAAAAAAAAGAAAAGAAAAGAAAAGAAAATGCAAACTGAGGGAATGCGGGAATTAGAAATGCTGAGTAAACAATCAGGAACTACAGATGCAAGTATAAACAACAGAATACAAGAGATGGATGAGAGAATCTCAGGAGTTGAAGATACACTAGGAGAAATAGACTCATCGACCAAAGAAAATCTTAAATCCAACAAATCCCTAACACAAAATATCGAGGAAATATGGGACAGCATGAAAAGACCAAACCCAAGAATAATAGGTATAGAAGAAGGTGAAGAAACCCAACTCAAAGGTGCAGAAAACATATTGAACAAAATCATAGAAGAAAACTTTTCCAACCTAAAGAAAAGCATGCCAATGAAAGCACAAGAAGCCTACAGAATACAAATTATCACCACATGATAATCAAAACCCCAAACATACAGAATAAAGAAAGAATATTAAGAGCAACAAAGGAAAAAGGAAAGTAACGTATGAAGGTAAACCTATCAGAATTACACCTGACTTTTTTGTGGAAACTCTGAAAGCCAGAAAGTCATGGATAGATGTTCTACCTACACTGGGATGGCAGCCCAGACTGCTATACCCAGCAAGGCTTTCAATCACTACAGGTGGAGAAAACTAGATATTCCATGACAAAACCAGATTTAAACAATATATATCTACCAATCCAGCCCTATAGAAAGTTCTGGATGGAAAACTCCAACCCAAGGAAATTAACTACAACCAGAAAAACACAGGCAATAGAAAATCCCACCTTACCAACAGCCAAAAGAAAAATGGGGTGAAAATCCACACACAATTCCACCACCACCACCAAATCCAAAACAAACAAGAATGAACAATCAATGGTAATTAATATCCCTCAATATTAATTGTCTTAATTGCCTATACAATCACACAGGCTAACTGAATGAATAAGAAGACAGAATCCATCCTTCTGCTGCATACAAGAAATATATTTCAACTTCAAAGACAGACTTTACCTAAGAGTAAAGGGTTGGGAAAATATTTCCCAATCAAATGGACAAAGAAACAAGCTGGGGTAGCAATACTAATATCTAACAAATTAGACTTTTAACTAAAATCAATCAAAAGAGATGAAAAAGGTCATTTCATATTCATCACAGGAGAAATTCATCAAAATGAAGTCTCAATTCTGAACATCTATGCCCCAAATACAAAGGCATCCACATTCGTAAAATAAACATTACTAAAACTCAAATCACACATAAAACCTCACACTCTTATAGTGGGAAACTTCAACACCCCACTCTCACCACTGGATAGGAACACCAGACAGAAACTTAACAAAGAAATAGAAATTATGGTCCAATTGGGTTTAACCAGATATCTCTATAGAACATTCCATTCCAACACAAAAGAATATACATTCTTCTCAGTGCCACATGAAACCTTCTCTAAAATGGACCACATACTTGGCAACATAGCAAACCTCAATAGGTACAAAAAAATTAAAATAACCTCTAAAGCCGAACTCAGTAGAGTCAAAACTAGATTGACAACAGGTAGTTTACTAAAGTGATAGTACTCACCAAAGGGCCACTGACCAAGTTTACACAGGAGCCTGAATGACCCGAAAATGTCTGCTTAGCCAAGTGGGAGAGAGAAAAGAGAGCCCCATGTGTGACTCTCTGCTACTTAAACACTTGCAATGTCACTCTGATTACGCTCAAGCTGGAATGGTCAGCCTTACCTAAGGCCAGCCCCAAGCAGACATTGTCACCAGTACCTCTAAAAAGGATTACTCCCTTCAAATCCCCTGTATCTTATCAGACCACCATGCTTTAAAGTTAGAATTCAACAACAACACAAATTGCAGAAAACCTACAAACTCATGGAAATCGAATAATGCCCAATTGTACCATCCCTGGGACCAGGAAGAAATAAAAAATAAATTAAAGATGTCCTAGAATTCAATGCGAATGAGGAAACAACATACCCAAACTTATGGGACACTTTGAAAGCAGTGCTAAGAGGAAAGTTCATAGCACTAAGTACACACATAAACAAACTGGAGAATAGTCACACTAGAAAATTAACAGCACAACTGAAAGCTCTAGAACAAAAAGAAGCAAATTCGTCTTGGAGGAGTAGATGCCAGGAAATAATCAAATTGAGGTATGACATCAAAAAAACGGAAACTAGGAAAACAATACAAAGAATCAATGTAAGAAAGAGTTGCTTCTTTGAGAAAATCAACAAGATAGACAAACCTTTGTCCAAACTTACCTAACAGCAGAGAGTAAGCATGCAAATTAATAAAATCAGAAATGAAAATGGGGACATAACAACAGATACTGAGGAAATCCAGAGAATCATCAGGTCATACATTAAAAAGGTGTATTCCTCAAAGGAAATGGCAATTTTCTGGACAAATTTCACTTACCAAAATTGAATAAAGAAGTGATAAGCAATTTAAATAGACCTATATCCCCTAAGGAAATAGAAGCATTCATCAAAAGTCTCTCAACCAAAAAAAAAAAAAAAAAAAAAAAAAAAAAAAAAAAAAAAAAAAAAAAAAAAAAAAAAAAAAAAAAGAAAGAAAGAAAGAAAGAAAGAAAGAAAAAGCCCAGGACCAGATGGCTTCAGTGCAGAAGTCTACCAGAAATTCAAAGAACAGCGCTAACAACAATACTCCTCAAAGTATTCCAAAGAATAGAAGTAGAAGGGTCATTGGCAAACTCCTCTTATGAGGCTTCAATTACCTTGGTACCCAAGACACATGAAGACACAACTAAGAAAGAGAACTACAGACCAATATCCCTCATGAACATTGATGCAAAAGTACTCAATAAAATACTGGCTAATTGAATCGAAGAATACATCAGAGAAATAATCTAACATGAGCAAGTAGGCTTCTTCCCAGGGATGCAAGGGTGGTTCAATACACAGAAATACATCAATGAAATTCACTATATAAACAGACTGAGAAAGAAAATCCAAATAAACATCTCACTAGATGCTGAAAAAGCCTTTGACAAAATCAAACACCCCTTCATGATAAAGGTCTTGGAGAGATCAGGGATAACAGGAACATACCTTAACATAATAAAAGCAATATGCAGCCAGCTAGAGAAACTCAACACAATTCCTCTAAAATCAGGGACAAAACAAGGCTGTTCACTCTCTCCTTACCTCTTCAATATTGTCCTTGAAGTTCTAGCTAGAGCAATAACACAACAAAAGGAGATCAACTGGATACAAATTGGAAAGGAAGAAGTCAAACTTTCACTATTTGCAGATGATATAATAGTTTACATAAGTGACCCAAAAAACTCTACCAGGGAACTCCTACAGCTGATGAACACCTTCAGCAAAGTGGCAGGATACAAAATTAACTCAAATTCATCAGTATCCCTACTATATACAGATGATAAATGCACTAAGAAATCAGAGAAACATCACCCTTTACAATTGCCACAAACAACAAAAAATACCTTGGGGTAACACTAACCAAAAAAATGAAATACCTGTATCATAAGAATTTTGACTCTTTAAAGAAACAAAGAAGATGCCAGAAAATGGAAGGATCTCCCATGCTCTTGGATAGGTAGAATCAACATAGTAAAAATGGCAATCTTGCCAGAAGCATTCTACAGATTCAGTGCAATCCCCATCAAAATTCCAACACAATTCTTCACAGACCTTGAAAGAACAATTCTCAGCTTTATATGGAAAAACAAAAGACTCAGCATAGCTAAAACAACCCTGTACAATAAAGGAACATCTGGAAGTATCACCATCCCTGACTTCAAGCTCTATTATAGATCTATAGTGCTGAAAACAGCTTGGTATTGGCACAAAATTAGGCAGATAAAACAATGAAATCAAATTGAAAACCCTGATATTAACCCACACACCTAGGAAAATCTGATTTTTGTCAGCGAAGCATAAATTATACAATGGAAAAAAAGAAAGCATCTTCAACAAATGGTGGTGTCATAATTGGATGCTGGCATGTAGAAGACTGCAGATAGATCCATATCTATCACCATGCACAAAACTTAAGTCCAAATGGATGAAAGACCTCAAGATAAATCCAGTCACACTAAACCTCTTAGAAGAGAAATTGGGAAGTACCCTGGAACAAATTGGTACAGAAGACTGCTTCCTGAACATAATACAAGTAACACAAACACTGAGATCGACAATTAATAATTGAGATCTCCTGAAACTGAGAAGCTTCAGTAAGGCAAAGGACACAGTCAGCAAGACAAAACGGCAGCCCACAGAATGGGAAAAGATATTCACCAACCCCACATCTGACAGAGTGTTGATTTCCAAAATATACAAAGAACTCAAGAAGCTAGTCTCCAAAACACCAACTAATCCAATTAAAATTGGGGTACACAGCTAAATAGAGAATTCTCAATAGAGGAATATAAAATGGCAGAAAGACACATAAGAAAGTACTCAGCATCCTTAGCCATCAGGGAAATGCACATCAAGACAACTCTAAGATACCATCTTAAACCAGTCAGAATGGCTAAAATAAAAAAAAAAAACACAATGACAGTTTATGCTGGAGATGATGTGGAGAAAGGGGAACACTCCTCCACTGCTGGTGGGAGTGCCAACTGGTACAGACACTTTGGAAATCAGTATGGTGGTTCCTCAGTAAAATGGGAGTCAGTCTACCACAAAATCCAGCAATTCTATCCTTAGGCATATACCCAAAAGATGCACATTTGTACAACAAGGACATCTGCTCAGCCGTGTTCATAGCAGCATTATTAGTAATAACCACAAACTTGAAGCAACCTAGATACACCTCAAATGAGGAACCGATAGAGAAAATGTGTTACATTTACACTACTCAGAGGAGAAAAAAAAAAAACAATGGAATCTTGAAATTCACAGGCAAATAGATGGAACTAGAAGAAACCATCCTGAGTGAGGTAACCCAGTTATAAAAAGACAAAAATGGTATGTACTCACTCATATATGGATTTTAGATCTAGAGCAAAGAAGTAGCAGCCTACAATCCACACCACCAGAGAAGCTAGGAAAGAAGGACCCTAAGAAAGTCACACGTGTTCCCTGGGAGAAGGGGAAAGCAACAAGTTCTCCTAGGCTAATGTACATGGTGGGGGTAGGGGAGAAGGAGTTAGAAGAAAGAGAAGGGGAGAAGGGGAGGGGAGGGGAGGATAAGAGAGCACAGGAATATCTAGTCAGGGCAGTAATGGAGGAGAGCAAGGAAAGAGATACCACCATAGATGGAGCCCTTATATTTTTAAAGAGAATTCTGGCACTAGGGAAATATCCAGAGATCTGCAAGGTCGACCACAACTAACAATCAAAGCAATAGTTGAGAGGCTACCTTAAATGCCCTCTCCTGATAATGAGATTGATGACTGATTTATATGCCATCCAATAGCCTTCATCCAGCAGCTGGTGGAAGTAGAAGCAGACACACCCACAGCTAAACCCTGAACTGAACTGGAATCCAGTTGGAGACAAGGATGAGTGATGAGCAAAGGGGTCCAGACCAGGCTGGTGAAACCCACAGAAACAGCTGACCTGAACAAGGGGTTGCTCATGGACCCCAGACTGATAGCTGGGAAACCAGCATATGACTTTTCCAGACCCCCTGAAGAAGGAAGTCAGTTTGGAGGTTTGGACAATCTATGGGACCTCTGGTAGTGGATCAATATTTACCCCTAGTACACTAATGAACTTTGGGTGCTGAGAGGGATACTCTCTCAGCCTAGACACACTGGGGAGGGTCTAGGCCCTGCTCTAAATGATATGACAGACTTTGAAGATTTCCCCAAGGAATTCCTCACCCTCCCTGGGGAGCAGAAAGTGGTTGGGATAGGGGGTTGTTTGGGGGTGGTGGAGGAGAGGAGGGAGAAGGGACTGAGATTGACATGTAAAAGAAGATTGTTTCTAATTTAAATTTTAAAAATGAAAAAAGTAAAAGAATTCCCAATTGCTTCACCAAATCTGCTGACAAAGATGGTGGAGTTTAAGGCTGCATAACATATCTGCTTGGAGATCACGGGGGCGGGGGGGGGGGGGGTGGGGGGTGGGAGGGGTGGGGGAGGGGTGTGTGTGGCACCCTTGCTGAGGACACCTGCAGTTGCTAGCATGTAGCCATGAGCTGAGAGTGGCAGCCACAGGAGAGGGTTTCTAGGAAAACTGCACACCTCATGGGAGCAAGGGAGATGGCTGCCTGAAAATCACACATGTAGTTGGGTAAAGGAAGGCTTAGGGAGAAAAGAGAGAAAAACCTAGCAAGCTGGGTGGTGACTCTTGTGGGAGCCCCACGTGCATCTCATGCCCGTGTCAGTGGCTGCAAAGCCACAGGCAAGTGGCTTTTTCATGATTTGTGATCCACGTTGGGCACCATGTTTTTGCAATTAAAAAAAAAAAAAAAGCAGTGTGAGAGGAAAAGACATCATGCAACAGGGCTCATGTGGAGGTTTTTTGTTGTTTTTGTTTTGTTTTTTGAGAAAGGTAATTGGAAAAGGAGGAAGGGGAGAAGGGGATACCTGACTCTGGGGAGAGGAGCAGGAGAAAGGAGAGACGAGGGAAGAGGTCCTCCTGTCTCTGCCTCCAAAGTACTGGGATTAAGGGTGGGTGTGTGCCACCAATGCCTGGCATCTATGGCTAACTAGTGTGGCTACTTCCACATTGTGATCTTCAGACAAGTTTTATTTGTTAAACTACAAACAAAATATCAGCACAGTAGCATGCACTTTTCATCCCAACACTTGGAAGTCAAAGGACAGCAGATCTCTGTGAGTTCAAAATCAGCGTATTGTTCAGGGCAAACTCGAAGACAGTCAGGTCTACACAGAGAAACCATGTCTCAAAAAAGACAAACCAATAAACAAATGTCATTATTTGGTTTTAAAGTTATATAATATTTCCAGCTCTATCTTTCCAGAAGCTCCTATGTGTTTCTGGCCATTTTCTGATCTCTAGTGACATAGAATCCTTCAGGCTCTTGTGAATATTCCCCTCTTAACCTTGGAATCAACCACATATCTAGTGATTGCCACCTCAATTAATTGGAAAATGTCATTCAAATACCATTCTAGAATTCTGCTGTGAACAGGGCCTGGAAAAATTCTAGGTGGACTTCTTTTAATTCCTATTTCCATCTCCTTGTTTGTTATAGGTTTGTTTAGGTTGTTGATCTCTTCTCGGTGTACATTTGATGGTTTGGATGATTCTATATCCATCATCTATCATTCAGTCACTTTTATCTATCATCACTCATTCATTTGTTTGTGTTCTATCAATCAACTATCATTTATCTATTATTGTGCTGTCAGCTTGACAGATACTACAGTTACCTGTCTCTGCCTCAAAAGTACTGGGATTAAGGGTGTGTGCCACCAATGCCTGGCATCTAGTGTGGCTACCTCCACATTGAAGAGAACTTCAGTTGAGAATTTATTTCCATAAAATTGTCCTATGGTCCTGTCTGTGGAGCACTTTTTTCCATGATTAAATTGGGAGGATACTGCCCACTCTGAATAGTGCCACCCCTAGGCAGGTTGTCTCTGGTTGTGTAAGAAATGAAAGCAGGACAAGCCAGTAAGCAATATTCTTCCATGGTTTCTTGCCACAATCCATAGGATTATGCAGTGAAAACTCAGCTGACAAATCATGAAGCTAACCCACCAGAATCACATATTCTGATGGAGGAGACTGACATGAAGAGTGGTGGGAGTATTTGCACTTTGAATCGTCAACTGTCCTTACTGTAAATTCCCTGTGAAACCATGGTGCTACCTTCCTATGGTGGGATTCATCCCATAAACCCCAGCTACTGCTACTGGGCACCCATATCTGTGATTGGTCAGAATATGACTTTTCATTTAGTTATGTAGTTTTGATATATAGAATATATACCAGGACATGCTTCATAACCGGTTCTACCTGTCCCACAAGGACTGTAAACACTTAACAGTCTGCCTTGTCTTCTGCTCAGACATACTGCACACAATTTGGCTTACTTCCATTTCAAAGCCAGTACAAAGTAGACTAAAGGCTTTTTTAAATAGATCATAAATTTGAAACCTTATAGTTATCTAAGAAAGGCATGCCAATTCTTCACTTGCCAGTCTACTAACAATGGATCTGTGTCTCAAAGTTGCCTTTGGGTACCTTACCCCTCCCCAGCCCCATTCTGGTCATGATTTTGCTACTATGGGCCTATGACCTTAGGATCTTATGTTGCCATGGCAATGGCTCAGCCCTTATCACTTATCCTAGGAATGTACTTCTGACCAATGAGAGCTATTCTCATAACTCTGTTTTGCTTCAAGCCTCTGAGGAAAGAGAGATTCTGAGAGACTAGACTAGAGAAGAAGCTAGAAGAAGAAGCTAAGAGGAATTAGAAGTAGGACACTATTTCACACATGAACTCAATGGCTGAGACTGCTCCTGGGGGGTCTATACAAACTCAGGGCAACCCAAATCTCAGCACCAATAGGAAGGGGCTCATGGAGTCCCATCACCATCTGAGGAACTACTGGCAAATGATGACTGCAGGAGAAGATTGCCACTTTTCTTTTGCAATTCAGTCCCTGAGAGATTACTAATGATCTAGTAGATTGTTCTACAGCCATGCAAATGTAGGAAGTATTAAATTGACTCAGTGAGTCAGTGGGTCTTAAAAAGAATTACATGACATTGAGAAAGAAAAGTAATTGAGGGAAATGGGATTTTATGCTTTCTTTTTTCAAAATTTGAATCCCTAATCTATTTGTGTAACTTCTCGTGGTGACCAAGCATCAGCTATTAACACCTTGACCTTTACCTCAGGTGTTTGAGATGCCACCTTCATCATATAGTGCTGTGGTGATATTTTGCTTATGCTGTAACAAACAAAGCTTGCCTGAAGATCAGAGTGCAGAGTTAGCCACACTAGTTAGCCACAAAGGCCAGGCAGTGGTGGCACACACCTTCAATCTCAGCACTTGGGAGACAGGCAGACTGATCTCTGTGAGTTCAAGACCAGCTTGGACTACATGGGATTGAATCAGTCTAAAAGAGAAACAGAGCTCACACCTTTGATCCCAGCACTAGGGAGGTGGAGACAGGAGTGATATGGTTAAGGGGAGAGAGGAATGTAAGGCAACAGGATACAGGAGCTCAGAGCATTTAGTCTGATAATTCATAGGGACAGCATTTCCCCTTTGGTCTGAGGATTCAGTTGAGGTAAGAATTAGTGGCTGACTGCTTTGCTTCTCTGATGTTTCAACATGAACACCTATATGTGACTTCAGGTTTTTATTACTAAGGTAAGTGGGATTTGTTCTACATAGTATACTTCCCTTCTATACAGTCCTGACTTTGGACTTCCTTTTCTGCTCCAATGATCTGTTGTCTTTTTGAGTCTGTGTTGTATTTTGTGATTGTATAGGGTTTACAGAAAGGACATTTTAGTATATGGTACAGTTGGGATCTATGCCATTTCTTTCTCCCTTTCATTGTCTAATAGCCATTCTTACATATTTTTGTTTCTATATAAACTTTATTTCAATTTTTCTAACTTCCTAAAATACCTCATTGGTATTTTTCTTTGTTTTAGATTATGTTGAATTTAAAAACTAACTTAAAATATTTTTATGAAGTTCAAATGTCATATCCAAATACAGAGACATCTTTCTGTTTTCTCAAGTCTAATTTAGTAGGATAAAGTTTAGTGAAGGAAGTCCATGAAGATTTAAATAATCTTCTTGAATTTTTATAAATGTAGTATTAATTTTCTTTTTTCTTTAGTGTGTGTGTGTGTGTGTGTGTGTGTGTGTGTGTGTGTGTGTGGTGTGAATCTGTGTGTATGCATGTTTGTACATGTGGGAATACCTGTATGTGGGGTGAAGTGATTTTTAATATTGCAAACATACATGTGGAAGTCTGAGGTTGATGGAAAAAGCTCTTTCACCTCAATCATTGAGGAAGTTCTCTCAATTCAGCTGATAGCTTGCTGATCTAGCTAGTCTGGCCAGACAGCCTGCTCCTGGAATGCTCTTGCATGTGTCACATTCTCCTAAGCTTTCAAGTGGGTTCTGGAAATCAAATGCATATTCTCTCTCTTGCCTGGAAAGTGCTTTAAGTGCAGATCCATCTCCCACCTCCTAAATCTAATGTTAAATAGTATCTTTTTATTGCTATTATAAATGAGATTTTCCCTGCCATTCTATTCTCTTGCCATTTACTTTTGTGCACATGAGAGCTGTTGGTTCTTATCTGTTAATTCCTCATCCTGCAGCTTATCTTGGTCTTTCATTGTCTGACTTGGGATGATCATTGCTTCTGCAGAAGTTTCTTAGTATGCTATTATATCACCCCAGAACACAGGTGGCTTTTCTTCTTTTCTCTCCAACATATGCTTCTAATTGAGTTCTCTTGTTAAATATCATTAGTAAATAAAGTCTGTTACTCTTTGAGTAGAATAAAAAAATAATCTTGTGCAGTTTCTGATTTTAAAATGTTCTTGTATTGTTTCTCCATTAAATAAGATACTGACTTTATGGCTAATGGGTTTGTGTGTGTGTGTGTGTGTGTGTGTGTGTGTGTGTGTGTGTGTGTGTAAAATAATGTCCCGTTTTCCTGTTTTATGCTGGGATATAATCCTGTGTTTTGTTGATTCCTTGGGCATTTTTCTCAAAATAAACCTTGCATCTAAAAATCAGCATAATTGAGCTAATGGTTTTCTGCATATAGTTGTCTAATTGCTAAAATGATTCCAGATGAATTATAGTGAGAGTGAAAACAAAAAAGACATTAAAAAGCACAGGTGCATGGTTTGCTTAAGGACGGAGTCCTGCAAGAATGAGCCTTTATGCTATATGACATCTTTCAATCAGCTGCAATCAACTGAACCGTTTAGCAGACATAGCTAGAAGGAAACTTACAACATCTAATTCAATCTCTTATTTCAAAGTTGACAATACTGACACCCAGAGAGGTTGTTATGTGCTTAAGATAACTAAGCTAATTAACAACTCACCAGGAAATAGCCATGTCTTTTCCCACAATACTCTGCTCCCCTCCAAGAATCTCCAACTCTATAAACTTATGAGTGATTTGAATAAAAGGCCTTGGGATAAAACAAACTCATAAAAATTTCCAAAGTTTTAGTTCACACCTCTGAGATATGAAGAAGACAATTTTTCTACTTAAAATGTAACAACATTGATAATCACTTTGGGCAATAATTGAACAACTACATACTAATCTTTTGTGTAGGGTTAGTAGACAAATTACTGGTTGTGACAAAGTAGAGGCAATAAAACTCAGAAAAATGAAAGGAGACAAGTATACACGGAGTTTCTGTCCTTTTTGGTCCTTCAGCCATTTAGCCCCAAATAAACACACAGAAACTTATATTAATTAGAAAGTGTTTGACTGATGGCTCAGGCTTCTTATTAGCTAGCTTTCTCTGAATTATTAATCCATTTCTATTAATCTAAGTATTTCCACACAGTATTATCTTACCACAGAAGGGTCTGGACGTGTTACTCCTTTGTTGGCTACATGGTGTCTTCCTCTGGTGGCTTCTCTGTGCCTTCCTCTTTCAAGCATTCTCCTAGTCTGGTAGCCCCACCTATAATCTCTGACTGGCTACTGACCAATTAGTGTTTTATTCATCAACCAATAAGATCAACATATATACAAAAGGACATCCTGCATCAGACAAGAGAACATGAAAAGCTCATTTTGATACAATAAGTTGATATGCAAGTAGTAAATCTGTAGATTCAATAGCAAAGGTAAAATAAGAATATGAAGATAACTATCAAAAATGTGTACTTCTAAAAATAACAAGAATAAACTAAAAAACTATTTTTAAAAAACCATTTTTAAAAGAAAGCATTAACAGAACATCTGCCATGGAAAAGGAAATCTCTCTCTCTCTCTCTCTCTCTCTCTCTCTCTCTCTCTCACACACACACACACACACACACACACACACACACAATTTTATTTATATAAAAATAATTATTTTGACCTGTCCTACTGATAACATGGAGACCCTAGTCATAAAGCTGGGGAAATAGCATTGGACCAAACCAAACCTTCTGAATGTGGGTGCCAGCTAGGAGGCCAAGACAGTCTATGGGACCTCTCACAGTGGAGCCAGTCTTTATCCCTAGAGCACAAATGGACTTTAGGAGCCCATTCCCTATGAAGGGATATTATTTCAGCCAAGATACAGCAAGGAGGGCCTAGGCCCTACCCAAAATGATATGACAAACTTTGAAGCTCCCTGGTGGAGGGCCTCACTCTCCCTGGGAGGAGTTTGGGGGTGGGTTGGGGGATTTGTGGGGAACATGGGAGGATGGGAAAGCATGGGAATCGGGGATAGATATGTAAATGTGAGTAGTAATTAAAGAATTTAAAAAAATGATTATTTTGCTCACAATATTACACTTTTCTACTATAGGACCCTTCCCAGAGTTCCTGTTAGACATAAAATAACTAAAAAATGTTAGGTTATATTTTAAAGTTCTATATGATCATATTCACACAATGACCAGGTCCTAGGATGCCCTACACATATCTGTTAGAAACTGAGATATGTCTGGCATCCATACAACAAATATGACTAAGTCTGAATCTGATTTTACTACCAGATTTTCTTGATGGAATAGAGATACAATTATGGGTATGGTGGACAGTGCTTCAACTTCTATTATGTCTGTTTGGACAGATTTATAGTCCTAGACCAAGAAATATTCATGGAAGTAATGATCTTTAAGCTCTCATGACGTCCATTCAAGTGGCCCTTTCATACTTTCTGGATCTGGGCGAGCTGTGGCTGGGATGGACACACGCCAACACAAGTCAGAAGTGACTTGTACGCACTATCAGTTCACCAGGAAGTCCACAAAATGTCTACTCTGACCTATCACCAAAATCCCAGATTGTATTGACAGCCCACAGTCCTAACAAATTCTCAGGAAACCCTGGGTTTTGCCTATAGAGATTTGGAGTAGCTCCTGGGTGTCTGAATTCTGTCAGGAAGCCAAACAGATTTCTCTAGTTCTGGGCATATTCAGTCGTATAAAATGTGTTTTGGCTGATATTTATTAAGTAGATATATATGCTAAATGTAGAGCTAAGTGTTTCTGTGTTTATTTTTAAATGTAATTCTTGTTCAACTTCCTTGAAGGAAGTGAATTTTTAGTATTCATGCTTTGTAGTCTGAGTTTTAGCCAAGCTAAGTCACATGTCCAAACTTGCCAGTAACAGACAAGACTCTAAAGCAGAACTGTGTGACTTAGGAGCTCCCATGTAGAATTGGAGCTGCAATTTTTATTTAGAAATAAGTTCCTCCCTACACTTTCTCTCAACCTCAGTGATCAGAAACTCAGGGCAACAAGAGGGTGGCAGGTAGGAGCTACATCTTCTGGATAGTATTTTGGATTTTACAAAACTGAACAAAATGCAGGCTCTTTCAATCACTGGAAATTTCAATATCCAACACCTCTGAGTTTGTCTTTTTTCCATAAACATGGATAAATAGGAGTAATATTTTATCAATATTACCATGATTACATGTAAACATGCATAAAGCTCATGGCAAATAATGCATATCTGGGCAACAAGCCTGGTCAATGAGTATTGATTTCTTCATTTCCTTTCTCAGGTGACTTGAAGCTATCTGGAAAAATTTAGGAAATCCTGGAGTTTTATGAGTTTAAGATTCACTTGAAGTAGCATGGTTATGGTCCTGAGTGGTTCTGCCATATTAAACATCCAATGTCATATTGTATTTTCTCTACCCAAAGTGATCCTTGAGGATTTGTGTGTGTGTGTGTGTGTGTGTGTGTGTGTGTGTGCACGTGTGTGTTCTCCAGGGATGACAGCCTTCATGCTAGTCTCTCACCAAATTGGATTTCCAGAGGGCAGGAAAACAATCATATGTTTTGCTCTTATCACTTAGAACATATGATGTGCTATGGTATATCAATTTTCTGATAATAAAATATCAGGACAGCAGTATTTACTGTGAGAGTCATTGCAGTAGTTTATATAATCTACCTCAGTACTAAAAAATGGTTTTCAATTCTGTGTAGTGTTAAAAAAAATAAATAATAAGCAGGGCGGTGGTGGTGCAAGCCTTTAATCCCAGTACTCTGGAGGCAGAAACAGGTAGATTTTTGTGAGTTCAATGCCACCCTGGTTGACAGAGTGAGTCCCAGGACTGCTAGGGAAACACAGAGAAACCCTGTCTGAAGAAAACACACACACACACACACACACACACACACACACACACACAGAGAGAGAGAGAGAGAAGAGAGAGAGAGAGAGAGAGAGAGAAGACACACACACACAGAGAGAGAGAGAGAGAGAGAGAGAGAGAGAGAGAGAGAGAGAGAGTATTTAGATGAGTTTTCAAAATGTTCAATGATTTAATTGATGCATATCATATTAGCACATATTTGTGAGGTACAATGAAATGGTGTGAGACATGTGTAAATGGCATAGTGATCAATTCATGGTAATTAGCACACCTGTCATCATGAATGTTTTTCATGTATGTTTGCATTATTTAAATTTGTTGATTATTTCACACATACATATAAAGCATACTTGTTACTGTCACCCCATACCCTTTCTTATCTCCCTTCCTGCCCTGCCTACACTTCCTCTTCCCTGACTGTCTCTTTCCCACAGTCATATCTATTTTGTTTGATAATTAACAGAGTTTAACCAGGGATCTGTGTGACCATGGATTTGACCTACTCATTGGAACCTGGTAAGTTCATTAATGACTACACAGTGAAGACAATGACTTCCTCTTTCCCACCATCTACTAATAGCCAATAGTTCACATTGAGAAGTAGGAATTCATTTAGCCTCTCATCAACCCATGATTGTTTGCTAATAAAGACAATCTTCTGCAAACCCAAGGCAACTACCACAGTTTCTGTGAGCCCATGACAGTAATGTCTGTATCTGCTGTGCCTAGAAACAGTATCTCTAGCCCTTCTCCCTGTCTTCTGGCTTTTATATTTACCCCCAGCCCCTTTTCCTCAGTGGTCTGTTACCCTCTTTCATCAGCAATGGTCACTATAAAGAAGGTTTCTTGATGAAGACTGAATCTAGCTTAGGTCTATGGATATAAACATAAATATTTACAAAGTGAGTCGATTGTGTATCAACTTATTTAACCAGCAATTGTAAGTCTTTCCCCTTCTGAGTCCATGACTTCCCTAGGCATGGGCTCTTGATTGGGATTACAGTGCCAGGTATGAATTCCTTCTCTTCAAGCAGACCTTCAAATCCAGTCAGAGCACAGTTGTTTATCTTATCACAGTTGTGCAATTGTAGGAAAGGTGACACAACTTTCCTTTAACATTGGTTTTGTTCTTTATAGGGTACACATTTGTATAAGACCATTGATACCCTATCCTAGCAGCCTACACAGCACCTTCTGGTACTTTGAAAGCTAGCCAGGAAGGAAGAGGACTCCAGCTTAGTTCTACTTTGCTTTCTCAGTCCAGAGGTTTCTCAAAAACTAGAGATAAAACCATATGATACAGCCATGTAGTCCCTGGCCTTATGCTCAAAGAACTATCATACTACAGAGATAACTGTATAGATTACTACTCTATTTACAATAGCTAGAAACTGGGATTAACCCAGATGTCCACCAACTAATGAATATATCATGAAAATATGCTAAACTTACACAGTAGAATTCTATGTAATTTTAAAGAAAAAATTCAGTCTTCGGGTAAATGAGTTTAAGTGGAGAAAACAATACTGAGCTAGGTAACCCAGGCTCACAAGGGCAAATATAAGATGAGGTCTCTCACACAAAGATCCTACCTTCTATTCGTTGGCATTATTTGTTTGATGTGGAGTATATGTTGAAGCTAGGAAACTGAGAAGGCCATGTAGGTAGTAGTTAAAGGGAGGATAGAAGAACATAAATAAAAGGACAGCAGAGGAGACACTAGTGGTGGAAAGATATAAGGCGGGAGGAGGGTGCTGGGCAATGAGGAGGCAGAACAGAGAGGAGGAGCCAAAGCAAAGGGGGAACATTAAAAGGCCACATGGAACAAAAAGACAAACATGGTATGCACTCATTCACATATGGATTTTACACATAGATCAAAGGATTACCAGCCTACCATCCACACTGCCAGAGAGGCTAGGAAACAAGGAGGACTCTGAGACATACATGATCCCCTGGAGAAAGGGAAAGGGACAAGATCTCCTGAGCAAATTGTGAGCAAGGAGGCAGGGTAGAGGGAGTTAGGAGTATGAGAAGGGGAAAAGAGGAGGGGTGAGAAGGACATGAGGGATCAGGAAGTTTGAGTCAGGGGAATAATAGAGGGAGTCATTATAGGTTTAAAGAGAAATCAGTCCCTATGGAAGTGTCTGGAGATTTACAAAGGTGACACCAAGTCACAATCTAAGCAACAGAGCATAGGCTACCTTAAATGCCCCCCATAATATGATTGATGACTGACTTATATGCCATCCTATAGCCTTCATCCAGCAGCTGGGGGAAGTAGTAGCAGACACCCACAGCTAAACACTGAACTGAACTGGAATCCAGTTGCAGAGAAAGAGGACTGATGAGTAAAGGGGTCTAGATCACACTGGCGAAACCCACAGAAACAGCTGACCTGAACAAGGGGGAGCTCTTTGTCCCCAGACTGATAGCTCTGAAACCAGCATGGGACTGATCCAGACCCCATGAATGTGGGTGTCAGTGAGGAGGTCTGGGCAATCTATGGGGCCTCTTGTAGTAGATCAGTACTTATCCCTAGCATAGGAATGGGCTTTGGGAGTCCATTCCACATAGAGGGATATTCCCTGTGCCTAGACACACAGGGGTGAGCCTAGGCCCTCTCCCAAAAGATATGACCGACTTCGAATACCTCCCATGGAAGGCCTCACCCCTTCCTGGGGAGCAGAAAGGGTTTGGGATAGGTAAGGTGTTAGTTGTGGGGGGAGGGGTGGCAGGGAGGGAGAGGAAACTGGGGTTGACATGTAAAATAATCTTGTTTCTTATTCAAATAAAAAATGGATAACAATATATATATATATATATATATATATATATATATATATATATTCTATCTAACCTAAGATATATATATTCTATCTAACCTAAAACAACAAATGCAAAAATTGTCAAATGACACATCAAGTTAAAAAGTCAACAGTCAACAGAGTAAAGAAATAATGTACAGAATAGCAAACAATGTTCTCAAAGTATCATCTGACTAGAGGTTAATATCTAAAATATATAAAACAAACCTTTTTCTACTTTAAATAAAAAAAGGAAAAATAAAGATATTGGGAACTTAATTCAATAGAAAAAAATCAAAATGAGCTAAGTATCTGAATATAATTTGCAAAAAGAATACATATAAATGGCCATTAGTTTTATGAAAATTGCTCAGTAGCATTAGCTATTAGGGTAGTGCATATAAAACCACAAGATAGCCCTCCATTGTCAAAAGAATTAACAAAATGTTGATGTAGACTGGGGAGCAAGAGTTCCTGGATGTTCAGGTCAGCTGTTTCTGTGGGTTTCACCAGCCTGGTCTGGACCCTTTGCTCTTCACTGGTCCTTCTCTGCATTTGGGTTCCAGTTCAGTTCGGTGATTAGTTATGGGTGACTGCTTCTACTTCCACCAGCTGCTGGATGAAGGCTATAGGATGGCATATAAGTCAGTCATCAATCCCATATCAGGGGAGGGCATTTAAGGTAGCCTCTCCTCCTTTGCTGAGATAGCTAGCCAGTGTCATCTTTGTAGATCTCCAGACATTTCCCTAGTGCCTGATTTCTCTGTAAACCAAAAATGTCTCCCTTTGTTATGATATCTCCATTCTTGTTATCATGTATTCTTCCCCTGACTCAAACTTTCTGCTCCCTCATGTCCTCTGCATCCCTCTTCTTCTCCCCTTCTCATTCTCCTAGCTCCCTCCCTCCTCTTCCTGTGCTCCCAATTTGCTAAGCAGATCTTGACCCTCTCCCCTTCTCCAGGGGACCATGTTTGTCTCTCTTAGGGTCCTCCTTGTTTATTAGCTTCTTTGGTAGTCTGGATTGTAGGCTGGTAATCCTTACTCTATGTCTAAAATCTGCATATGAGTGAGTACATACCATGTTTGTCTTTTTGGGATTGGGTTACTTTGCTTAGAATGGTTTCTTCTAGATCCATCCATTTTCCTGCAAATTTCAAGATTCCATTGTTTTTTCTTCTGAGTATACTCCAGATTGCCATTTTTACTATGTTGATCCTACCTATCCAAGAACATGGGAGATCCTTCCATTTACTGGAATCTTCTTTAATTTCTTTCTTTAAAGACTCAAAATTCTTACAATACAGGTTCTTCACTGTTTTGGTTAGCATTACCCCACTGTATTTTATGTTGTTTGTGGCAATTGTAAAGAGGGATGTTTCTCTGATTTCTTTCTCCGCATATTTATCATCTGTATATAGTAGGTCTACTGATTCTTTTGAGTTATTCTTGTATCCTGCCAATTTGATGAAGGTGTTTATCAGCTGTAGGAGCTCCCTGGTAGAGTTTTTGGGTCACTTATGTAGAAATTGCTATCATCTGCAAATAGTGAAGGTTCGACTTCTTCCTTTCCAATTCATATCATCTTCATCTATCTTTGTGTATTATTGCTCTAGCTAGAATTTCAAGGAAAATTTTTGAAGAGATATGGAGAAAGGGGACAGCCTTGTCTTGTTCCTGATTTTAGGGAATCACATTGAGTTTCTCTCCATTTATTTTATTGTTGGCTGTTGGCTTGCTGTTTATTGCTTTTTTAATGTTTAATTATGCTCCTGTTATCCCTGATATCTCCAAGACCTTTAAAAGGAAGGGGTGTTGGATTTTGTTAAAGGCTTTTTCAGCATCTAGTGAGATTTTTATTTGGATATTCTTTCTTAGTCTGTTTATATGGTGGATTAATTGATGGATTTTCCCATGTTGAGCCATCCTTGCATCCCTGGAATGAAGCCTACTTGATCATGGTGGATGATTTTTTTCATGTGTTCTTGTATAAGATTAGCCAGTATTTTATTGAGTATTTTTTGCATCAATGTTTATGAGGGATATTGGTCTGTAGTTCTCTTTCTTAGTTGTGTCTCTGTGTGGCTAGGTACCAAGGTTATTGAAGCCTCATAAAAGGAGTTTGACAATGACCCTTCTGCTTCTATTGTGTGGAATACTTTGAGGAGAATTGGTATCAGCTGTTTCTTGAATTTCTGGTAGAATTCTGCACTGAAGCTATCTTGTCCTGTGCTTTTTTTGGTTGAGAGACTTTTGATGACTGCTTCTATTTCATTGGGGGCTATAGGATTATTTAAGTTGCTTATCTGTTCTTGATTTAATTTTGGTAAGTGAAATCTGTCCAGAAAATTGTCCATTTACTTTAGATTTTCTAATTTTGGGGAATACAGGCTTTCAAAGTATGATCTGATGATCTTCTGGAATTCCTCTGTGTCTGTTGTTATGTCCCCCTTTTCATTTCTAATTTTATTAATTTGCATGATCACTCTCTACCATTTGGTACATTTGGATAAACGTTTGTTTATCTTCTTGATTTTCTGGAAGAACCAACTCTTTGTCACATTGATTCTTTGTATTGTTTTCCTAGTTTCCACTTTATTGATTTCAGCCCTCAATTTGATTTTTCTTTGTTTCTACTGCTCCAGGGTGCATTGGCTTCTTTATGTTCTAAAGCTTTCAGTTGTGCTGTTAATTCTCTAGTGTGACTATTCTCCAGTTTCTTCATGTGGATACTTAGTGTTATGATCTTTCCTCTTAGCACTGCTTTGAAAGTGTCCCATAAGTTTGGGTATGTTGTGTCCACATTCTCATTGAATTCTAGGAAATGTTTGATTTCTTTTTTATTTCTTTCTCGACACAGGAATGGTGCAATTGGGCATTATTCAATTTCCATGAGTTTGTAGGTTTTCTGCAATTGTGTTGTTGTTGAATTCTAACTTTAAAGCATGGTGGTCTGATAAGATACAGGAGGTTATTTTAATTTTTTATACTTATTAAGGTTTTCTATGGTGCCAAGTATGTGGTTGATTTTAGAGAAGGTTCCATGTGGCACTGAGAAGAGGGTATATTCTTTTATGTTAGGATGAAATATTCCATAGATGTCTGTTAAACCCTATTGGGCCATAACTTCTTTAGATCCTTTGTTTCTTTGTTAAGTTTCTGTCTGGTGTTCCTTTCCAGTGGTGAAAATGGGGTGTTGAAGTCTCCCACTATAAGTGTGTGAAGTTTTATGTGTGATTTGAGTTTTAGTAATGTTTATTTTACGAATGTGGATGCCTTTGTATTTGGGGCATAGATGTTCAGAATTGAGACTTCATCTTGATGGATTTCTCCTGTGGTGAGTGGGAAGTCACCTCCTTATCTCTTTTGATTGATTTTAGTTTAAAATCTAATCTTTTAGATATTAGCATTGCTACCCATGCTTGGTCCTTTGGTCCATTTGATTGGAAAATCTTTTCCCAACTCTTTACAATTAGGTACACTCTGTCTTTGAAGTTGAAGTGTGTTTCTTTTATGCAGCAGAAAAATATATTTTGTCTTCTTATGCATTCTTCTAGCCTGTGTCTTTTTATATGGGAGTTAAGACCATTAATATTGAGGGATATTAATGACCATTGATTGTTCATTCTAGTTTGTTGTGGATTTGGTGGTGGTGGTGGTGGAAATGTGTGTGGATTTCCACCCCATTTTTCTTTTGGCTGTTGGTAAAGTGAGATTATCTACTTCCTATGTTTTTCTGGTTATAGTTAAATTCCTTGGGTTTCATTTTTCCTTTCATAACTTTCTGCAAGGCTGGATTGTTGGATATGTGTTGTTTGAATCGGGTTTTGTCATGGAATATCTTGTTTTTCTCCAACTATATTGATTGAAAGTTTTTCTGGGTATAGTAGTCTGGACTGACATCTGTGAGCTCTTAGTATGGGAAGAATATCTATCCAGGACCTTCTGGCTTTCAGAGTTTCCATGCAAAAGTCATGTGTAATTCTGATAGGTTTGCCTTTATATGTTGCTTGACCTTTTTCCTTTGCTGCTCTTAGTATTCTTTCTTTATTTTATATGTTTGAGGTTTTGATTATTATATGTTTGAGGTATGGAGAAAGTCTTTGTGGTCCACTCTATTTGGTGTTCTGGAGGCTTCTTATACTTTCATTTCATTCTTTAGTTTGGGAAAGTTCTCTTCTATGATTTTGTTGAATATGTTTTCTGCAAGTTTTAATTGGGTTTCTTCACATTCTTCTATAAATATTATTCTTAGGTTTGTGTTTCTAATTTTATTTTCAAAATAAGAATACCAAATTTCTCCAGCACCATTTATTGAAAAGGCAGTTGTTGCTGTATTTTTTTTTACACCATTGCTTGTTCCTTATCCTCTAATTAAAACAATTATATATAAAATGGATACTTTTGGAACCTCTATTAAGTTTACTGCTCTGTGTATCTTTTATGGGAATCTTTTCATGACAATAACATACTGTGTTGAGTTCTATACCTCTTTAATATACTTTGAGATCTGGCAGTGTGATGTTTCCAGGTTTGTTACTTTTCTTCCAAATTCTTTGGAATATTTTGGTTTTCATAGCTTCATGAAAAATTTAAGAATTGTTTAAAACAATTCTCTGATGAGTGTCATTGTCATTTTGATAAAGACAGTATTTGATATCTGGGACATTGGATAGTATGGACTTTTCTTTTTTCTTAGACTTTCTAAAATCAGTTCTTTGATTATGAACTGTTATTAGTGCTAATTTCCTTATAATTTCAGTTAATTTCATTATTTTTTATCATTTACATAGAAAAAAGCATTCCTAGTTATTTGTTTTATACAGGTATCATAGTATCATAAATGGAATATTTTCAACTACACTCACAGCTCTTTTGTTTTAGCTCATGTAAGCATATGTGTGCTACTCAGTTTGTCTGTTTGACTGAGTCCTGAATGTCTCTGTCAAAGAAATTCCCAACACTTGATATTTCACTGTTGAATTATACCAAACGTGGGAAAAACTAACAGTCCTCTAAAACTATCCAAAATACTGAGGAGGAGGGAAGATTTTTAAACTTCCCCTGTGAATCCAGAATTACCTTAGTAACAAGTCCAATAGGAACACAAACAACTAAAGAAAACCACAGGTCAATACCACAGATGAACATGAACACAGATATTTTCAGAAAATACTGGCAAACCAAACCCAGGAGCACATTGCAAAGATACTTCTTTATGAAAAAGTGAGATTCATCCCTAGAATCCATGCTTGTTCAGCATATTTAAAGTAATATGTGTGATGAACAAAATTAACAGAATCCAGCACAGAAACTGTATGATCATTTTAATAGATTCAATAAAACATTAAATAATTAATTAAATAACATTTAGCATCCCTTTATGATTAAAAACATTCTCAACAAATTATTCACAGAAATAACAGATTTCAAAATAATAAAGGCATAGATGACAAGCACATAGACAAAATCATGTGGAATAATATAAAGTAAAGAACAAAATGAGAATACAAGAATCTCAGCCAGAAAAAATAGAACAATACTAATAAATAGAGGGCCTTCAAATTTAGGGAGAGGGAGCCAAACTGCTTTTGTATACAGATATCACATTGTAAGTAGAAAACCCTAAAATCTCCACCAAACTCTAGTGAAACTGGTAAATAAATGTAATAAGTTCACAAGTTATAAAATGTACTGACAAGCCAGGTGGTGGTGGAACATGCCTTTAATCCTAATACTCAGGAGACAGAAACAGGCAGATTTCATTGAGTTTGAGGCCAACCTGGTCTACAATGTGAATTCTAGGACAGACTCCAATACTACAGTGAAACCCTGTCTTGAAACACCAACCCTCCCCAATGTACTGACAACAAAAGTCAACAGATGTAGACTGTATTGTTTTGGGAGTCTCTTGGAAAACCCTGATCAGCAACTCAGTATAGGCCTTCTCATGCCCAGTATTAGGGTTGTTTTGGCAGTATTTGGTTTTAGAAGAAGCATTGTCTTCTCAGATGGAAATTTTTCATTTAAACTATATATGTATAGCTATACCCTGACTTATGTGTATTATAGATGTTTTAGGTGGATAGTTAATAGAATAATTCCTTATGACTTTTTCAGATATCCTTACTGTTGTCTTACCCATTACCCATTCTTCTGTATTCATCTTCATACTCTTCCCTACTTAGAGCCCTCTGTGTGTACCATTTCCCCATGAGATCATTTTTGCCCTATTATTCCCCTCTCCATTGCTCCCTCATGGTCCACCTTGGTAATGGTCCCTTTTTATTTTCTTTGTTTCTGTTGTTATTATAGGGTAATCACCTGAAATTCCCCCCAAGAGGTGGAAGTAAGTACCTGTTGTTGAAGCCACCATGCACTAAAGACATAGGTCTTAGTAGTCCCTGAACTGCAGCTGACCTGAAAGCCTCCTCTTAGAGATAGTTTTCATGATATCTTAAGGCACCATTCAAAGATAAGACACCATTCAATATTCCCAAGGAGGGAAGTCCTATCTGTTTATGACATCTATGAACTAAAACCATGACTACCAAGGCACAAAACTCCAAGTGTGCAGTAGTGGCACATATGACTTGGTGGTAACCAATAGCTCTATATTTGGACTTAAGATAAACTCAACAAGAGGGAAATCATCTTGGTACTGGAAACCTAGACAATTACCTAGGACTAATGAAGACATGGATGTTGTAGAAGAACCTATTACAGCTACCTTATTAAACCAGCCTAATTCCTATGTGCATTCTATATGTTTGTCATTATAACTACATATAAGTATAGTCCTCACACCTCAACAACAACATTTCTCTTTACAACAGATGTAGTAGACCATTTTAGAAAACCACAACCAGTTAAAATTCATAATTGTGGAGCCCAGTACCAACTAATACATCTACAATACAACTAATGCACTGAAAGCTTAGGAATCATTTTAGAAGAGGCAGTGGAAACATTATAACAGCCATAAGGAGAAGCAAGGAGATCTCTTTCAGATTGCACTTCATAATTATCACAGAAGGTGCAAACATAAATTATGACAAATATGACTGCCTAATGTAATTTGTATAAGCACAACAAAAATATGCATGGTAATGTGGCTAAGAGAGAGCCCAAGAGGCCTCAACTCTACAAAAGGAATTACATGCAACTAAAGAATGCACCTACTGGGAGAAATAGTCTTCTCCAGGAATGGGCACACCATTTGATTATCCAATATCAAATAGTCAGCTTTAAAATATGCATGCAAGTAACATAAGATTGAGCAGGATGTACTCATGCACTTAGGAATATATAAATATTCTCTCACACACATCACATCCTAATAAATACATCTTTTGTTAAAACATGCATAGTTGGTAAAATTATATAACATACACTAATTAATAGAAACTGAAAAAGGTCAAATGTTGGTTTTCTAGATTAGAATTTGTAAAGGGTATCAGAATAGGCAGGAATAAGTATCTAGCCTGCCATTTAAGTTCTTTCTGTTATTTTTTTTTAACATCAAAACGCCTTTGTACTCAGGATTCAAGGACGCCTTATATTTAAAGTATGTACTTGAAACAGCAAGAATTTTGAAGCAAATTTGGGGGGCAAATATAACACTACCATGAGAGTCTACTATAACTTAATATGACATCTTAAGGAAATAAAGTTCTATTGTTTCAGGTAGAAATACAGAGATTATTGCAGCAACCCAAAGTAGATGGTAAGTGCATCTTTTTTTTTAAATCACTTCAGCTCTTCCACCCATTCTTACTTCATAGTCCAAGGGAGCTGATGTTGCATATCCAGTCAAATTTTTATATTTTCTTCTAAGACAAAGATCATAGGGGGATGGCAAAAAGTTTCAATTTTCCTTTCCTATAAAAAAAGGGCTTTTCAGTCTGCTTTTATGACACTTCCTACACCTTATTTATATGAGCTAGGAGGCTTTTACCTGAGCTTCTATAAAAAATAAAATCAAGAATAAACATTATTGATCTTTGCCACAATTATTATAATTAATATTATAGACTTGAAAGAGTAAATGAAATAATTAAGACTAAATATATTTTAAGAGCTTATTGTGTGCTAGGTGGTAAGTTTGTCTCTATCCTGTTTATCTTATATTTGAAGCAAGTATATTAAATGAGAGATATGAAGTTCCAAGAAGCTAAGCAATGTGCTTCAGGTCATATGACAGTGATAATGCCAAGTTAGATTCTCATATTATTCCACATTGCATGCCTAAGACAGCAGGGTATAATAAAATGGCCAAGTCAGTAGGGTATAATAAGTTTGTCAGGGTCTGAACAAAAATAATTATTTTTTTAAGATAAAGTTGAGTACAACCATTATGGAAAACAGTGTGGATTTCCCTGAATACTTAAAAAGACAATGATCACACAATTCTGTGCCCAACTTCTGTATATAGAGCTAGAAAAAATAAATGAGCATATCAAAGAGACACTGTTCATTGATGTATTATTTACACTTTCCAGAATATGAAATCAATATAAACGTTCACAGATAGATGAAGTGAGAAAGAAAATGTGGGATGGTTAAACAGACAGATATATAGGTTAGGAACACAATGGTGGTTATGGAAACCTCAATGCAAGGTGGTAGGAAATGAAACAATGTTGGGGAAGATGCACAAATCCCATTACCTATGGAAAGCATGTTCTGAAAGTGTGGAGTAGAGCATGCCAGCTATACACTTAAAAATAACTGAGAAAATAGTCCATGAAAATTCCCACCATATAAAAACATAGGGTGATAGACACGTTAATTAGCTTGATTTAACTGTTTCATAATAGATTTAAGATATGATATATATATATATATATATATATATATATATATATATATATAAAATCAGACATTCCTTAATAAATCCATGGAGGGGAAGAAATATTATCAATTCATTCAGTAAAAACAAATTATGGAATTATAATACTAGGTTTCAATTTGTTACTTAGTAAAAATACAAGTCAATTTCTTAGTTCACAGCATAGAAAATAAGTTTTATATGTTTTTTAAATTATAAAATAGTTGATTAAAATTTGTTGATATGCCTTGTCTAATATTGATTTCTCAGGAAATAATTGTGTGTATGTATGTGCATATGTTTGTGTGTGTTTTTATGCCATGTGTGTTCAGGTGCCTGCAGAGGCCATGAAAGGGTGTCAGATCCCATAGAGAAGGATTTACAGGTCATTTTGACCATCTGATATGGAAGCAGGGAACAGAACTCATCCATATGCTCTGGAAGAATAGCTAATGCTCTTCACTGAGGATTTATCTGTCCAGGAACCAGCTGGATCATATTTGTGAATGATAAGATACAAGGGAAGAAACTTCTTTGACTTTACAACCACTGTCAACCCCCCAAAAAAAATTAAGAAGAAAAGGCACAAAATGAATGCTGAAAACAAACTTGATTTGCTGTGCAAGATTTCATTTAAATGTGAGTACACTAAATATTGGCACAAAACATAAATGATGGTCAAGAAAATGAACAGAGATTAGCAATTAACATGGAAGAACATTCCACATAAATAAAATGCCTTGTTGTTGCTTATGTGTCAAAAACTAACAAAAGAAACCATAAGTCTTCATCAGGTTACATTATAACTATGTATTAATGAGACTATTTCAGTAAAGTAGTTAGACATAATACCTCAAAACTACTTGAAAAAAATCCATATTTTAGCTCAAATGCTACCCTCCTAATCCTTCTTTATGCTTCTACTTTATAGTCTTAGTGAGACACTCGGTAAGAATTGTATTCCCAGTAAGATTTACTGTAGTGTTATTTGTTAGTCAGCAACACAAGAATATGTATATTATATAGTGATTCTGCAGATAGTGTGTAATAGCATAATGTGAAAATACTTGCACTTGACAGACAGGCACCCAGGTTTTCCCCATTTCTAAGAGATACTGAGAGTTCTGTGAGCCTATGGCTTCTTAACTGTGAAGTTGTCTTAGTCATCATGATAATGGTCTGCCTGATCATGGAGTTCTTTCTTTTCCCAGTCATTTATTTAGTTCATAAATAACGTCATGCACAATTATGATACAGAATACAGTACGTTCACAATGGCATGGCTAAATTAATCCAATTAACCTGTTATATCACACATTTTCATCATTTTTGTTTTGAGAACACTTAAAGTATACTATCTCACAACTTTTAAAATATAGCATATTGTTATCAACCATATTTATCATGCTCTCAAAAGACCTCAAGACTTCAGAGAGTCCATGCCTCTTGTCCAGCTGCAGTTTTATATCCTTAAACCAATCATTTCCTCATTGTTAAAAGTCCCACAAGGAAGCCTAATAGCCACAATTCTGCTCTCTGTTTCCATAAGTTCATCTTTTCTAGGTTACACATAAAATTGAAATTGTGTGACATTTGTCTTCCAGTGTGTCACATTTTTTTTTTTGGCAAGCATATAACTTTACTACTTACTAAAGGTGAAATCAAATTTGCCTGCACAGGTGAGCACTCATTGAAACACCTTGGATTCATCACATATTTGAGTTTCAATTAGCATATATATATATATATATATATATCAATATATATATCAATAATGGCAATATGTTATGCATCAATAGCAGCAACAGCTTTTCCAGGTTCTTTGAACAAAATTGTAGAGACATCCAGCACACTCCATTTTAAAAAAAACAAAAAACAAACAAAAACAAACAAACAAACAAACAAACAACAATAACAACAAAAAAGTAAAAAAACAGAATCCCAGAAAACAGCACAGTAGTGTTACTCTTGTGGTACTTGGCACCATTTTTTTTTAAATTAGTTTCTCAGGCATCATCTCGGAGGAAACCAACATCATTAAAAACAGCTCTGATAAAGTATGGTCACTACTATGTATCATAAAGCTGGGCCACATGGAGTTCTTAAGAGAGTAAATGTTAATAAATTCAACAGTGATCAGTAGCTAACACACAGTGTTGTTGATTGTTTGAATTATCACAATATTATTGCATTGTTATTATTACTATTATCACTATATTATGTAATATGGTTTTTATTATGGTTTTTATTTAGCCATAAATAAATATATTGCTCTTAAATTTTAATGATGTGAAAAATTCCTAAGTAAAACGCTGGGAAATGAGCACAGATTACATATATGTAATTTTGTTGCTTTAGTAAATAAGACAGATTCATTATTTTAAAGACTGTGAGGAAGTTTATGAACAAATAAAGAATAATAACATCTGAAATTCATGAGTTTATGTCTGAATTAACCTTATCAAGAAAATAAAGATCAAAGTTGGGTAAAACTTGGATTTGTCCAAATGCAACAGACACTCACATTAAGAGCTCTAAAAAATCACAAAAGAGAACCTGTATATGTGTCTACAGAAATCATACAGCTAATACTTTAAAGGTTAAAGATTTACCTCTTAACCACTCCTATTCCACACAATATGGTGATCACCCCCTGGCTCTTCACATTGAGTGTTTGGATTACAAATGGCTGTCACACAGAGTCCTACTTGGATGCTCAAAAAATAAAATGACAATAAAGAGTTGGCAAAGATTAAAAGCAAAAGAAAATCTCATAAGCTACTGGTGGGAACCGAAAATGCCACAGCCACTTTGAAAATTGGCAGTGCCTTCACAAGTTAAGCACTGGTCTACTTTATGACTTACCAATGCTTTCTTTGGGAAATTACTAAACACACAAAAAGCACATGCCTCATCTAAAAGTAAAAGTTTGCTGATGTAAGAATAATACATAGACATATATAGACTGGAAGTGAAGTTATCAAACTCTGAACTGGAACTTGGCAATAAAAGTCAACAGAAAGAAAGACCTGCTGTATCTCTATATGCTACCTAAAAATAATTGTAAATTTTATTTTAATACTATTTGAAAATGCACCCCATAAAGGTAATTATTTAAAAATAAGTCTAATAAAGGAGGTGAGTGTTTTGTGCACTCATAATTACAAAGTATTGAGAGAGATCATACAAGACTTAATAAACAGTGAGATTCATTATCCGAAAGATTTAATATTGGTTAGCAATGTCAACTCTACCCCAAATATATCTGTGCAATCAAAATGATCCCTACAAAAATAGTAGGAATTTTATAGGAATCTGTAGGGAGACACTGTAGCCCCGCCTCCTAGTTGCCTGGACAGGTGTGCTGGGACTTGCCCGTGAGGGCGTGGTGAGGGTAAGTCTAAGGTGACACGGGAATGGTTCTTAAGGGGCCGTGCACAGACGGAGACCCTCTTTCCCTTCTCTCTGGCCTGGCTGCCCTGCTGCCCCTGGCCCGCTTTGGCTTGTGCTTGGCTGGTGTTATCTGAATAAAGAAACCTTAGCCTTAAGGACCGGGATTGATCTCTCATCAGGAATCAGCAAAAACTAATTCTAAAATATATGTAATAGAGCAAAGTGCTTGGAATGACAGAAAAAAAAAAAAAAACCAAAGTGGAGGACTCACATTATTTGATTTCAATGTGCAGAGTAATCAAGACAAGATCTTGGCAAAGGATAAGTACACAGATCAATGGAAAAGAATAGATAGTCCAGAAACAGATCGATGCATATATAATAACTGATCATAGACAAAAAGTTTCCAAGGCCTTTCCAGGAACAGATCACAATGTTTCCTTTAAAAGTTACTGGAATATTTGTGTTCACATATCCAAAAACTTGAGTTACCCATACTTCACAGATCTATTAAAATTAATTTAAAGTAGACCATGAATTTAATTGTGAAAGCTAAAACATAAAGACTTCCATCAGAAATAATAATGCACAATTCTTCTTCCTATCCATTAGGCAAAGGGATTTCCAGATTGGACACAAAAAGCACAAAGCATGAAAGAATTCAGTGAAATAAGTGGTCTCTAAAGGTCTTTATTCAATGAAAACAAATAAGCACTTGAAAGAGATATTTGCCAAACACATACCTGACAAAAAATGCTATTCACAAATATGTAGCCAACTGATATCTCAAAAGCTAGCAAACAACTAAAAAATTGATTGATCATTACAAAAGACATGGTTGCTGTATAAGCCTAAGCTAGGTATTTAGTGTAATTATATATTAAGGAGACAAAAATAGAAGCCAGAGGCCAAAGGCACACAGTAAGACAACTATTTATGGCAAAATAGTCATATGCAATGTCTGTGAGAATATGAAGCAACAGAAACTTCAAATACTGTAGAGTGCAAAATGCCACTGACAATAGGATGCCTTCAAAAGTTGAACTAACTCCAATATGGTGATTATTGGTGCTCTTCTTACACATTTATCCAGTATGAATCAAAGGACTTGTTCACCCTAAAATTTCATGCAAACATTTATAGCAGATGAAGTAAAAATATCCACAAATAAAAATAATTCCCATGTCACCAACATATGACCAAATGAATGAAGTAATTTTATATTATACAACATTATATAGCATATTATATAATATATAACAGGTTCTATGCCTGATTCAAACATACAGAGCAAAATAAATTGGATCCAAAAGGCAAAATATTGTATAATAACCAAGAGTTTTCAGGAGGTGGGACTGGAAGATGATGGCTAAATCTTGGCTAAAACTCTTTGAAGGAAATATGATACAAAGTGAAAGACTTCCCATGTTATCAGATCCCAAGAACCATGTTTAAGAGGAGTTGTTTTCCATGGTGGCAATTATATGTCAATAAAACAACTTTAAAATAACAACAACAAATGGAATCTGTGAATTTAGAAGAGTGCCACAGTCTCACAGTTGTACTACAATGCTTTTCAGTAATTATATTGTGCTGCAATCAATACTGCATACTTCCCTGAGCTAAGAGGATCTGAGTTGGCGGAGTATTAACTATGACAATGGTTATTTAGCTTTGGATTCCGCAGCATTTAAAAAATGATTTTCTACCTCCTTCAACTTTTGGTTATGTATATTGAGTTGCTTTTTATTTGGTGTTGCCTATGATGAAAAGATGAAGCAAGTGGGGAAGTTACCATGGAGTGATAAAATTCGCATAGTCCACAGTTTCATTTTTACTTAACCATCTTGGGGCACAGGCTGAATGTTGTTTGGAATCATGTTACTGAGTCAGGATGTAAAAAAGGCAATTTTACTATTTTTATAAATCCTAATAAATTTTACACCTTAAATATATATAAAAGCATAAGATGATAAATTAAGTGGCTCTTATCATGGAGTGCCACCATCAACCACCCAAGTCCCTCCTAACAGGTAGGTGCCTGAGTTCCACTTCTGGGAACTTCCAAGCACCAGGTTCCCCCAGATAAACCTCATGTGGATTTTCTTAGGGCTTCTTGAATGACATGGGCTGAAGTTATTAGCACAGCTCACATAAAGATGGAAAAGAAGTCAATTTCCCTCTTTCAAGGCAAAGTAATTGCACTATTGTTGCCTAGAGAATTTTAAATGATGAAAGGAATTAGAAAAATTTTAATAAAGCTAAATTTTTTGGCTTCTGGTGTATTCTGTAGTCATCAATTATATGTTGTATTTTTATTTTCTCATTTTAAGCACAAACTTTATTATACATATGACTAAGTTAAATATATGAGCTAAGAAATATTTATGAAGATATGAAAACCATAACAGTGATTATCTTTAGTGGTACAACAAATGATCTTTTGTCAAAAGTTTAAGCTGTGTAAGAAACAGGTGGAAAATTATTTCTTAACTCGTTCTTTGAATTCATGTCACTCTCTGGAATTAAAAAGACTCTCTGTTTGTTCATAGCCCAGGCTGGACTAGAGCTCACTGCGTATGTGGGGCAGCTTTGAAATTTCAGTGGTTCTCCTAGCTTAGCCTCCTTCATGCTAGGATTACAGGTGTTAAGCTTCTGCCTCTCTCCTTTTCCAATACTAGGAATGAGAAAGCACCATACAAGTTGTTCATAAGGGTAGTACAAATGATATTCAAACAATACAGGCTATTGCTACTAACTTTTGTTGCTACTCAGAGGTTACATATAAACTCCTATTGCTGAAGACATCATGCATTTTAGATAGAGAACTCAAAAGATTAGAGCTGGATCTAACCTGAAAACCTCTCTTTTTGAATTAACTTCTATGGTACCAAAAGGTGCTACAACAGGGGAAGTAGTCAATCAATTGTGTTGGAACCCAGCCCCCATGGGGTCTCTAAGAGTTGTTTTCCAGCATAACCACAGGTACCTCCTGTTTACCTGACCTCACCCCACTAGGATCAATATCCTGTTGTGAACCCTTTGACCTGGGGTTTTTGTAAGTTTGTATATAAGGCTGCTCCACAATAAAGGTGAGAGACATTCTCTCAGAAAAGGACCAGGGGTCTTGTGGTTCATCCAAATCTCCAGGCTTTCGCCCAATACTCGGACTTAGTGGCCAAGAGCAGCCACACAATAGTCCTACCTATCTATGATGACAATGAACATCAGCAATGGGTATCATTGTACAATATCCCTAAATGTCAATAATGTCATTGATATTGTGATGTTTACTAATAGCTGTCTAACTGGGATTAAGGCACACCACTCAAAAGGAGGGAATCATGCCTGGTACTAGGAACCTACCCAACTTCCTGAGGATAGAGATCTGAGACCTTAGAGGAAAACCCACTATCATGACTAGACTAACATAACTCCTAACTGCACTCTAAATCTTTATAATCACAGATAAGTGTGGCTCTCATCTCACATCAGAGAATCATCACTGTAAAGCAGATAGAGATCAATACAGACAACAAAACTCGTCATAGTGCAAATATTATAGTGAATCCAGTCACGGTGGATGAATGTATGGCACCATACTTAAGGCTCATGGAGCATCTTAGAAAAGGATCTATTGCAGGAGACAAAGAAGTATGTTGTGAGATTATGGCTCCTAGAAATGACAAGGAAGCTACATCCAAGATACTTCAATAATATGGCTGTCTACACAAGACTTCCACAATGGCATCACCAAAGACATATCCCAGTGTGGAAGGAAGAAGTAATATGAGGTTCTGTCCCTATACAAAACAAACAAAAACAAACAAACAAAAAACAAGGCTGCTTCCCAATTTCTATTCTATCAGATTCAGCATAACAATTAATGTTGAGGTATTTGATCCATTTAGACTTGAGTTTTGTGCATGGGGTAAGTATGGATCTATTTGCATTCTTCTACATATCAACATCCAGTTATGCCAACAGCATTTGTTGAAGATTCTTTCTTTTTCCCACTGTACAATTTTGGCTTCTTTGTCAAAAACGAGGTGTTCATAGATGTGTGGATTAGTATCAGGATCTTCAGTTGGATTCCATTGATAAACATATCTGTTTTTATGTCTGTAACATTCTGTTTTTATTACTATAGCTCTATAGTAGAGCTTGAAGTCAGGAATGGTGATGCCTCTAGATGTTCCTTTATTGTTCAGGATGGTTTTAGAAATTCTGTTTTATTGTGTGTTTTCATATGAACTTCAGTATTCTTCTTTCAAGGTCTGTGAAGAATTGTGTTGAAATTTTGATGGGGCTTGCATTGAATCTGTGTATTGCTTTTGGTAAGATTGCCATTTTTACTGTGTTGACCCTACCTATCCAAAAGCATGAGTGATATTTTCATTTTTCTGATGTCTTCTTCAATTTCCTTCTTCAAAGACTTAAAGTTCTTGCCATACAGGTCTTTCACTTCTTTGGTTAGTGTTACCACAAGATCTTTTATGTTATTTGTGGCTATTGTAAAGGGTGATATTTCTCTGATTTCTTTCTTAGCTACTGAATATGGTGGTTTAATGAGCCTGACACATTACTGAAGGTATTTATTAACTGTAGGAGTCCCCTGGTAGAAATTTGTAGTCACTTATGTATACTATCATTATATAACACAGACCCTGAAAGCAACAAACAATAAATGGGATGTACTGAAATTGAGAAGTTTCTGTAAGCCATAAGATATGGTCAATAAGACAAATCAGCAGCCTATAGAATGGAAAAGATCTTTACCAATCCCACATCTGATAGAGCTGAGTCAACAAAGAACTCAAGAAACTACACACCAAAGTACCAAATATTCAAATTTAAAAATGGGGTACTGATCTACATAGAGAATTATCAACAGAAGAAATTCAAATGGCCAAGAGACATTTAAGGAATTGTTCAACATCCTTAGTCATCAGAGAAATGCAAATCAAAATGACTCAGATGCTATCTTGCACTTAACAGAATGGCTAAGATTAAAAAACACTGATGACAGCTTATGTTGGAAAGGATATGGAGAAAGGGAAACATTCCTCCATTGCTGGTGGGAGTGAAAACTTGTACAGCCACTTTGGAAGTCAATATGGCAGTTTCTCAGAAAATTTGGAATTAATCTACCTCAAGACTCAGTAATACCACTTTTTGGCATATACCCAAAGGATACACAATCATACCACAAGGACATTTGCTCAACTATGTCCATAGGAACATTATTCATAATAGCCAGAACCTGCAAACAACCTAGAAGGTTCTTAACTGAAGAATAGATGAAGAACATGTAGTACCTTTACACAATGGTATATTACTCAGAGGCAAAAATAAAATGACATCTTGAAATTTCCAGGCAAATGTGTGGAATTGGAAAAACTATCTTGAGTGTGGTAACCCAGACACAGTAAGACAAACACAGTATGTACTCACTCATAAGTGGATATTAGACATAAAGCAAAGGCTAAACAGGCTACAATCCACAATCCCAAAGAAGCTAGGTAAATGGGGGTACTCTAAGAAGGATACATATTGAGGGCCCCAGGAAGTGAAAATAGTTAAGATCTCCTGGGTAAACTGGGAGGGGATAGAAATGAGGGCAATAGGAATGGTAATATGATGGGTTAAGAAGGCCAAGTTGGGGGAGGAATGGGGGGTGAGAGCAATTAATGAGAAATCTTGATGGACAGAGCCATTTTGAGGTTAGGGAGAAATCTGGTCCTGGAGAAATTCCCAAGAATCTGTAAGCACAACTCCAGGTAAGACTCCTAGCAATAGTGGAAAGGGTAACTTGATGTGTGATGTCCTTCTGTATTCTGAGAACACATGTTGCTTTTATTGGTTGATAAATAAAGCTGATCTGGCCAATGGCCATGCATAATAGAGCCAGGTGGGAAATCGAAAGAAAGATATGGAGAATAGAAGGCAGAGTCAGAGAGACTCCATGTAACTGCCAGGGAAGCAAGTTGTGAGATAACAGGCTATGAGCCTCTTGGTGAAATATAGAATAATAGAAATGGGTTAATTTAATATGGGAGAGCTAGCCAGACATAAGCCTGAGACATTGGCCAAACAATTGTAATTAATATTAAACCTTAGAGTGGTTATTTGGGAACTGGCAGGTAGGTCAAGAAACCTCCAGCTACAGTGCCTAAGTGGGCCTTCCCTCTTAATCAGATTAGTGACTACCCTAATTGTCACCATAAAACCTACATCCATGATGGAAACAGATGCTGTGACCCACAGCCAAGCACTGGGCTAAACTCCTGGAGTTCAGTTGAAGAGAGGGAGGAGGGATCGTCTAAACAAGAGCAGGATGAGGAAAACCATAGACAGCTGTAAGATGCCATACCCTACCCTTTTTCTTAATCCAATATATCCCTTCTGCTTTTCTTTGGGGGCAGCAAATGTAACAAGTCTCCCTTGTTCTGATGTCTGTTCTCATTCTCATGTCTGGGATTCCAAGAATTTATTCTCTGCTTCTGTAGGAGTGTCGTAATCTCTGCCTTGGAAAATGTGTTCAGTGTGAAGCAAGACTCCAAAAGTGAGATCCAATAAGAGTGAAGGGAACATGTGTGGCATCTAACAGCTTTTCACAAACTGGCTGTTTGCCATGGACTGTGAAAGCCAAAATAGTTCTATAGTTCTATAGAAGGGAACAATAGTTCTATAGAAGGGAATCAACAGAAGGCAGGATCAAAGCTTGTGAGGATGAGAGAACTAACAGCTCAGAACAACACCATTCCTGTTCCTTGGGCTGAGGCATTGCTAATATTGGTGATAATTAGGTGCATGCAAAAGTTACAGCCACTTAAGGCTTCCCATTTCCCAGTCTCTGTGCTTAGGGAAGATTTACATTACACACTCTTTCTAAAGGCCCCTTCCTTATTTATACTGAAATAAAACCTCTGGGGTCATGAGCAGTATTTGGAGGAGTACATCATTTGTCTTAGGAGAAGGCCAAAGTGTTCTGTCTCAATTGCATCTTGTCCTAGAGGCACCCTAGACAGTATCGTCTCTGCCAAAAGTTTACTACTTGTAAATTAAAAAATAAGAGTGTGTACAGGGTCATAATTCTTCTCTCTACCTATTTCTACCAGTCACAATAATTTTCTTTGTCTAGTGGAGCAAGAAAGTAATATATACAGCAAGCTGGCATATCAAACTGAGCTGTCAACATCCTACATGTGAGCTGTTGTATATTAAGTAAGAATGGAAGTAGCATGCATGTATCTATGTGTAATTCCCTGATGTACCCTCCATGAGTGCCACAGAAAAGTGTGTCTTCCTATGGGAATACATAGCATCCTCTAGATAGTGCTCAGTTCCTGCTGTGAGTCCTATAACATGGAAAATGCTTTCACATTATTTTGTTTGTCAACACACAGTGTGGTGAACAGAGTTGACGAATTAGCTACTATCCCCATTAAAGTCAATAACCACCTGCAGTCCATATATATGTGATACTGATATGTACATTTGTCATGAATTTTCAGTTATACACTCACATGTATGTGGAAGCAAGAAAATAACTTTCACTGTTGTTTCTCAAAAACTTCCCACAATTTTTGAGATTCAATCAGTCACTGATCTGGATCTTTTCTTTGGATTGGGCTTGACTCATTAGCCACTGAGTCCAGACACATACCTTCTACCTCCCCAGTGCTAGAATTACAATAGACAGTCACTATGCATAGTTGTCTTTCTTCCTCCTTCCTCTCCTTCCTTTCTTCCTTTCCCTTTCTTCCTATTTTCTACCCTTCTTCCTTTCCTTTTCATTTTCCCACTTTTTCACATTCCTTCTTTGGAAGATGGGTTCTGGAGACTGAATTTGGGTACTTATGTTAGCCAAGCAAGCACTTTCATGACTCCCCTACCTCCAAAGATCCCAGAATTAATCTTGATCTTTCTTATTCTGTGCCTTTTCTTTATAGTCTTTCTCATGACCCAGTTTCCTCAAAGTTGTCTGTTTCAGTAGCTTTTACCAAGGAAACTTTTCAGCAAAATCACTAAATATATCAATATCGGGTCCATAACATATATAAACACTCCATGAATTCAAGACTGTATAGACAGTCCTATCAATTATGTCAAAATCTCAAGAGGGCGAATATGATATGCAGACAAGTTTTGAAACCATCTCATTAGGATAGCAAAGGTCAGCATGATTGGCTATCGCTGGCATTTATTTTTCAGATATTGACCTTGTCAATTTGATATATTGTAATGAGCTCAATCCCCTAGATACTTCTCATTCAAAAAATCATTTTCTTCAAATTATACCTACCATTTCATGTCCTTTCTGCTAACAAAGTTCTGGGTCTAGAATGATGGTTATAATGATACCCCACTGTGGATAGCACCTTCGACTCTGTGCACCATTTTCCTAAAATAGAGTGCAATTGATGGATTGCAAATTCGTATTTGCTTTCTACCTTAGGAGAATACAAGCAAAGAAAAGCAGAAAAGCATACATCAACAGTTTTCAACATGCAGGTCATGATCCCTTTGTAGTCACATATCCTGAATGTCAGATATTTACATTGCTATTTATAATACTAGAAAATAACAGTAATGAAGTCACAATGAAAATAATTTTATGGTTGGGGATCAACACAGCAGAGGGACTGTATTAAAGGGTTTCAGCTTTAGGAAGGTTGAAAACCACTTACATGCATTTTGCCTCCCTTACTGATTCAACAGTGTCTTGGGATCAGTAAGGGTCTTGTGCTTCAGCATGAAAGTATGGTGTGTGTGCAGGTGTGCTTTGTGATCACAACCGTCAGCTTTCTTGTCTGTAACACAAAGCTTTGGAGGGGAGGCTCCCAAGTTTGGCCACACCTTTTTAAAATTATTTATTTCATTTACATTCTATCCATAGTTCACCCTTCTCCACCCTTACCCACTCATCTCCCCCTGGCCCACATGCAGACCACTCCTCCTCACAGGTAGGGGCTTCCATGAGGAATCAACATAGTCTGGCACAATAGGTTGGGGCAGAACCAGGCTCCTCTCCCAATCTTTAAGACTGAGTATGGCATCCAATCATAGGGAGTGGGCTCTAACAAGTTAGCTCATGCACTAGTATTACATTGTTGTCCTACGGCCACTGAGCATGACATCCTACCCTCAGCAATGGGCTCTAACAAGCTAGCTCATGTGCCAGGTTTGTATCATGGTCCTATTGCCAGGGGCCCCTCAGCAAGTCCAAGCTTCACAACTGTCTTCCACATATGGAGGGCTTAGTTAGGTCCCCTGGAGTCTCCACAGTTGTAGGTCTAGAGTTCATGAATTTCCATGAGCTTGGTTCAGCTGTCTCTGGAGGTTTTTCCATCATGATCTTGACCTCCCTTGCTCATATATTCCCTCCTCCCTCTATTCAGCTGGGTTTCCGGAGCTCCATCTGGTTATTGGTCATGGATCTCTGTGTCTAATTCCATCCACTACTGGATGAGGGCTCTATGATGAGAGTTGGGGTATTCATCAACCTGATTACAGGGTAGGCCTGTTCAGGCATCCTGTTCACTATTTCTAGGAGTCTTAGCTGGGGTCCTCCTTGTGAAGTCAGTTTTCTCCCTAAGTCCATAGTGGTTCTGTCTATTAAGATAACTCTTTCATTGCTCTTCCACTGCAACACTCCTTGTCTCAACCATCTCCTTCCTTTCTGATTTCATTTCCCCCTTACCATCACCTGCCCTGAGTTTTCCCTGTAGATCTCATATAATTTCCCTTCCCAGGGTGATCCATATGTCCCTCTTAGGCTCTTCCTTTTTTATCTAGCTTCTCTGGAGCTGTGGATTATAGTCTGGTTATCCCTTGCTTTACATCTAATAGCCACTTATGAGCGAATACATACCATGTTTGTCTTTATGAGTCTGGGTTACCTCAGTCAGGATGATTTTTCTAGTTCCATCCATTTTCCTAAAAATTTCATGAGAACATCAATATTTTTACTGCTGAGTAGGACTCCATTGTATAAATGTACCACATTTTCCTTATCCACTGTTCGATTAAAGAATCTAGATTGTTTCTAGATTCTGGCTATTATGAATAATGCTGCTAGAAACAATGTTGAGCAAGTATCCTTGTGCTAGGATTGAGTGTCCTTTGGGTAAATGGTGGTATCACTGGGTCTTGAGGTAGATTGATTCCCAATTTTTTTAGAAACCGCCATTCTGGTTTCCAAAATGGCTGTACAAGTTTGCACTCCCTTCAGCAGTGCAGGAGTGTTTCCATTAGTCCACATCCTCTTCTACATAAGCTGTCCTGAGAATTTTTTATCTTAGCTATTCTGACTGTTGTAAGATGGTATTTCAGAGTCATTTTTATTTGCATCTCCCTGATGATTAAGAATGTTGAGCACTTTCTTAAGTGTCTTTTGGCCATTTGAGATTCTTCTGGTAAGAATTCTCTGTTAAGTGGATCAATGACCTCAACATAAATCCAGGTACATTGAACCTGATAGAAGAGAAAGTGGGAAATAGCCTGGAATGCATTGGCACAGGAGACCACTACCTAAATATAACACCAGTGGCACAGACACTGAAAGCAACAATCAATAAATGGGACCTCCTGAAAGTGAAAAGTTTCTGTAAGGCAAAGGACATTGTCAAAAAAAATGACAGCCTACAGAATGGGAAAATATCTTTACCAATCTCACATCTGACAGAGCCCTGATCTCCAAAATTTATAAAGAACTCAAGAAACTAGACATCAAGATGCAAAATTACCTAGTTAGAAAATGGGGTACAGAGCTAAACAGAGAACTCTCACCAGAAGAATCTCAAATCATCTTAGGATTTTTTAAGGAGCTCTTGAAGCCACAAGGTTCAAATCATTAAGAATGGGAATTATCAGGCAGGCGCTCTGGACTCTATGTACATTCTCAAATGTTGATGCATCTGAATAACCTTGCCTCAGGTGTGGAGACCTTTAGATGGTATGACTTTCGAGGGCATGTCCAGACTTAATTATCTATGATTGTAGGTGAAAGAAATAAACAGAGGAAAAGTTAAAATGAATTCAGGTGTTCCTGGGACTTACATTTTTTTTGGTGTGGAATCATTAAATAGTAGTGACTCTTATCAGTGGTACCAAATGCTACCAGGTATGTTGTGTTAGGTACACTATATATGTTAAGTCATGAAAACAATCATGCTAGAGGTTCTGTGAGAGAACTGCTGGTATTTTCCTTGCTTTTTAGCTGTCATGAAAATTTGGAGACTAGAAGAAAGTGGTAGAATAAGAGGAGGGAGAGAAGGAAGAGTATGGGGACAAGGGAGAAAAGGAGGGAAAGGATAACTAGGGCAAGTCTCTGGTGTTTACCTGGTCCTTTCATCCTTGGAATCTTCTTATTCTGACCCATTCACTGGGATCAGTGGATTCTTTCTGTCATAAATACAAACAACTTTAATATTCAAAGAACAACCTATAGAATCCTCACCTTCCTAACTTAGTAAGTGCCTTTTCTGCTCCACTACGATCATCTATGATAGTCCGTTTCCTTGATCAAACCCTAACAGTATCATCACAGTAACTTATCTACTCCTGGAACTTCAACCATTACCTCCTCTACCTACTTCATTCAACCCTGTGATACTCATAGCATTCTTCAAATTTTGCAGTGCTCCAAACTTTCTCAACCAATTCCACTAGTGGATCCTCATTCCACTCTTTGCTATATACTATACAATTATAACTAATCTCTTGCCAGGAACTTGCAATTGTCCTCTCTCTAAATAGTACTGTATTTTTGACCCTAGACATCTAAAAACAGCATTATCTGCCTCCCCTTTGCCTGCATAGAGTAATTTAATGGATGTTCCTTGGGGGGGCTGCATAATACATACATCAGTGTCAATGTAAATTAGTAACTTAAAATTCCATTGCACTAGATGTGTTTCCTCAGTTGGTGGCTACTCAGAAAAATTACCACCGAATTCCTTCCTCTATGCCTCACAAATTCCCCAACACTTTCATAGAGACAGACTGGCAGCTTCAGCTCATTCTCAGTTGATGACGTTGTCTCAGAGCATTGACTATGAGGACATAACCACAGCATTAATATTATGCTCTGCAGGGTCCTCTTCCATTTCACACCATCCGCCTTCCCTTCTTTTCTGTAGAGAAGAGACTATAATCAGACTGTATATACAGGTACAGAGCTGTAGCTTCTCTCATTAAAACAAACCAACACAAATAAGTATCATAGATTACTGATTCTGTATTAATGTTCCATTCTTCAAGCATCTTCAGACATGGCTTGGGTTTACAGAATATATTTCCTTAGCCCACCCATGATTTCCTCACTGGCACTGGTGTTTGCTTTCACCTCTCCACAGATATTGCACTTTGCCTGCACAATGATCTTGGAATCTTCTTTAAACTTGCATTTTTTTATGGTAGCAGGGTATGAGCATCTCATGCCATATGTATAGAGGTCAGAGGACCATCATATGTAGTCTGGGCAATCAACTCACTGCCTTGAGCTTGGCAGCTTTCTTCCTTTATCATTCAGTTTTCAAGTGAGTACTAGGCATTAAATGGCACTATAAGAAATGTCTTCCCAGTTTCTATGGAATATACCTTTAGCTCTCTGGATCTCTCATTGGCTAGAACTTCTCAGTTTTTCTAGATCTTGGTTTGCTGGTTTCTTTTTCCTATAGTAAGTCTCAACCTTCAAAGATTCAGGCATTATGCTTGCCTGCCCCGGTAACCTGGAAGAATCCACTAGGCATCAACCTGGTCAGCCCAGGGTTCCATGGGAACTAAATCTGCACACAGGTGTAGAGGACCCCTTTCAAAGACAGACCCCTGAGCACTTATGCTCTCTTCCCTCTCTTCTCTTTGTTTCTCTTCTTTCTCTTCTCTTCTCTTCTCTTCTCTTCTCTTCTCTTCTCTTCTCTTCTCTTCTCTTCTCTTCTCTTCTCTCACTCTGCCTCTTCTCCTCCTCTCTTCTATTTCTTTCTCACTTGCTCTCTGTGAAATAATATATTGGTTAATGTATTCTCTTAGTATCATGTCTCATCTTGCATTCCTTCTTCTTTCTAATTTAAGCAAAAAAATCTAACAAACCTTATATCATTCAGCATTTAGCACTCAAATGTCTAATGTACATTTTAAAATTAAATCACAAAGATGTTCTTAACTGGATTGATTGCTTCTCCATCCCTGATTCACCCTTTTTCCCCTTTAAATTAGAACCAATCTAGTTTTAAATATCAATCCCAGTTTCCTGTCCCTCCCATCTTCCCATGCCCCACACTGGCTCCCATCCCACCCCTCTTCTGTTCCTCAGGGAGGGTGGGGCCTTCCATGGGGGATTATCAAAGTCTATCACATCATTTGGGGCAGGTGCTAGGCCCTCCCCCCATGTGTCTAGGCTAAGAGAGTATCCCTCTATGTGGAATGGGCTTCCAAAGTCCATTCATTTTACCCTTTTGAAAATATGTGACAATTAAGAAAAAATAGGTCATGAATTTGAAAGAGAGCAAGTAAAGAATATATGAGAAGCTTGAAGAGAGAAAGGGTTAAGTGGAATGATGTAATCTAAAAAAAATAAAAATAACTTTAAAAAGTCAAATAAAAACATAACCATTATAGGAAGGTTTTTCAGCCAGTTTTCCCTTTCATAACTCCCCAAAATCAATTTTGTTGATGTAATCTCTAGGACACAACCCAAATCCATGCTTCTCTCTCTCTCTCTCTCTCTCTCTCTCTCTCTCTCTCTCTCTCTCTCTCTCTCTTTTTTACCCACTATTATTATCGCTCCCCTAGACATCTACAATAGCTTTTTAATTTGCCTCCCAGCTTCAGTCTACATCCCACACCGATCCATTTCACATCCTGCAATGGTGACCTGCAGTAATGCCAGCTATACATTTCCCATTACATTTAAAATGCATTTAGTCTTCATGGCCTGATTTGTGAACATTGCCATGATTCAGCCCTGGCCAGCTCTCTGTCCTCACCTCATATATCACTCATCTCATTATCCACAAGTACGTACTGACCTTCTTTCCATTTCCAATTCTTTATTCCCTCTAGTAATATACACTGATGGTTTCTTCATCTTGAGATGTCTTTTTTATATGTACTTTTTGCAGGTAATTTTTAAATATCACATCCTTTAAGCACTTTTAGCAAACTTCCTGTTGTGTAATTATTTACTCAATTCTACAACAGGAATGATGCCAGGGTAGATTGGGAGGTATTGCATGAACTCTTGGAATCACACAAGCATGAGGACCTGAGTGCTGGCACCCATGCAATCATCCCAGGGCGACAGTGCACACTTTTAGCCCTGTGATGAGGAAAGAGAGACAGAAGGATTGCTATGGCTTCTTTGTCAGCTATTCTTGTGAAACGGTGAGCTCTGGGATCAGAGTGACATGCTGTCTCAAAAAGAGGTAAAGGGAGATAGAAGAAGACAACTGATACAGGCCCCTGGCCTCCATGGGCAAACACACATGTGCACAAACCTACACACATATGTGCACACACATATGCTACACACACACACAAAGATATGAATGCATATTAATAGACTATATCTTTGTAGATAAGCAAATTGCTACTTGAGAAAATGAAATCCCCCAGAAGTTACATACAGCTAGAGGATTGTACAACTAGAATCAATCCCAAACTTCTGTGACTGGTGCATGCTCTCCCAGTAACTGCAATCTCCTGCTGAAATTTTTGTGTCAGGTCCACGTACTTTTAATTTGAATGTCATTGTGGCTCTATTCTGTCCTGTTGTTTGCATCAATTAATTCTGCTGTTTTCTTTTTTTAATTTCCATCCAGGGAATTCTAGTAATACCTCCTGGATTCTGGGTCTTTGTTTTTACTGATATACTCATTCATTGATTTGATATTTATAGAAGGCCAGCTCTCTCTCAGATATTGATTGGATTCAGAATCTCCCCATGAGCCAATGCATCAGCAAAGGGCATTTTCTAGAACATTCCAGGAAGCAGAGCGATTGCCCTTGAAGGCAGTCCCTACTGCGTCTTCAGTCTTCGAGTGGTTCGGCTTCCCATGTCATAAAGGGGGTTACCATTTGGCCTTGATTCTAAAGTTCCCAGGAAACCAGTGGAAACTGCTATAAGTCTTGCTACAAAGTGAATATAAACCAGCAGCTGTTCTTTGTTCTATCTATACTCATCATGAACAGGATAAAAGGAGAAGTGAAAGAAAACTTCTAAGTGTTCAATTTCCTCTATAGAATCCCACCTCCGTGCTGAGGCAAACTTTAAGAAGTATGTACTTTTAATGAAGTCCCATTAAAAGCACATACTCTGCACAGGGTGCCTTTTATGTATTTGTTTCCTATCTCTGCTGATTTCCCAAGGTACTGGTGTTCACAGACTCTCTTCCTTTTTCTGTCCTCCAACTTTCTCTGCCAAATGCATTCGTTGAGGCCACAGGACAAAGATTTAGACAAATTGCTATCACAGAAGTGAAATGATGCTTCCAAAACAGCACTGTAATTTGAAATCCTAGAGGGGGAACACATTGATTTTTATACCGGGAGAGTTCATTTCTGTTGTATTTGAGAAAATTATGTTCAGTAGTACAAAACAAGAAAAGAAAAAAGAGTAGAGTATCCCTCTTTCTTGTTTTTTAAAGTACACTATTGATAAGAAATTAGTCTTTGGTGATTCTGTTGGGATTCACCTTTCATTGTTTCAACAAATTTATGTGATTCTGCATTCTGAAATATGGTGAAACCCACAATTCATATTGCTTCATTTCATAGGTAACTTTACTATTTTTCTTCTCTGAGCCTTGATGGAATCTCTCTTCATCAGAACTAACATTCATATTTTTAAACATTGGTATCCTGGTAAGCACACAAAGAAATGGGCTTCGTTGGGACAGTTTTAGATGTGTAAATCATCAAACTTTGCTCCTTTTCAGACCCTCATTACCCTTCACTGTCTCTCAATTCCCCCACTTGCTGGTTATCTTCTTCTATCTAAATATTTATTCCTTCTGATTTCATGGCATATGAATTTCATCACACACAAGGCTACCTATATATGCACTGATGATTTTTAATTTATATGTAGAAGTATATGTCTGTTTGTATATATATGAGTATGTGTGTATGGGTACCTGCAGGGGTGTGAAAAGAGGGCATTAGATGCCCTAGAATGTGGCTCAAGATATCAATGACTGCCTATTGATAGATGGCAAAGGCCTTTCTCTTCTGCAGGCTGTTCGTCACTCTGTTGATGGATTGGATTTCTTTGCTGTGCAGAAGCTTTTGAATTTTAAGTAATAATGTTTGCCAATGCTTGCTAATAGTTCATAACCCACTGGAGACTTTTCAGAAATCCCTGGCCTTTGCTAACATTTTAAACAGTTTCACCAACGCTTTCCTCCAGCAGTTTTAGCTTTGGTTCTAAAATTAAAGTCTTTGATCCATCTTGAAGTAATGTTTGCTTAAGGTGAGAGATACAAGTGTAGTTTTACTGTGTTGTGTGTGGATATATAGCATACCCAGAACCATTTGTTGAGAAAGTTGATTTTTTTGATATTGTTGTTGTTGTTTTTTATTTTGTTTATGTTTTTGTTGTTGTTGTAACATATATTAACAAAGATTTTATGGCTATAGCTGTGTGGATGTATTTCTGGATGCTCTGCTCCATTCCATTAGTCTATTGATCTGATCTTGTGCCAGTACCATGCTGTTTTGTTACTATTGTACTATAGTATACTATTGAATAAAGTATTTGGATTCCTCCATCTCTGCTCTTTCTGCTTAGAATTGTTTTCTCAATCTGATGTCTCCTGTAAGTCATTTTATCATATGATTTAACTCCTTTTCCTGCACATACCCTTCATATTCCATTATCTTGCTGAATACTTAATAAGAGTAGAGTGGACAAATTTTCATCATTCCTGATTTTAGGGGAAATACCTTCAGTTTTATCATTCATTGCTGGCTTTAGAGTTGTTATATATATGAGGTATGTTTCTTCTACTCCTAGGTTTTCCAAAGCTTTAAATCATGAAGGAATGTTGAACTTGATATAAGGTCTTTTCTGCATAAACTCAAATGAACATGTAGTCTCTGCCCTTCAGTCTATATTGGTGTGGTATAACATTTAATTACTTGCTGATGTTGAACTATCATTGCATCTTTGAAAAGAAGTCAATTTTGTTGTGTTCTATAATCTTTCAAATTTGTAGCCTGGCTTTTTTCACTTAATATTTCAGACATAGGAATGATTTCACTCCCAGGAGTTTCACTTCTAGTTATAATGACTTCAACACTCTAAGACTTACAAATCCTACTCTGGAATTACCACTCATACTATGTACTTGTATATTTTTATATTGCATGTGTATTATAGAGTTTGGGTTTGTTATCAATTGAGTGAAGCAAATGTCATAATCCATAGAGTGGGTGTGTCCATAATAAATAGCAGCATGGAGGTTACATATTGAGAATGAAAGAGCAACAAGACAAAAGTGGATCTCTGTGTTTTTTTTAGGACTTCTGTAGATTGAGGCCTCTTGTTAGCTCTGTATGACCCATCCAGCTCTTATGAAAAGAGAAAGCAACTTCATGTTCTTAAAATACCATTATTTTGAACTCTTACATCATACAAAAATATTACAATATATAATGAAAGAATAAAATCAATTTACTTGTCTTCAGTTAGCATTCCTAGAAATGGTTTAGATTTATTCTTAAGCATACTTCAAAAACTACAACAAGTTAAAGACTGAAATAAGAATAATTCTAGAGTTTGAAAATACACACTGAAAGAAACTGCTTCCAATTCCCAATATTTCCACCCTAGTGCCCTTGATCTTCTGTGCTTTGGTTTGAAAATTCAGCAGTACCAGAATGCTGAGCTAAAGAACAATATATAAGAAAAGCATTGGTTAAAACATTTTACTGACAGCAGCTTTAATATCAATTGTAAGTGATATTGCCAATTGGCAAAAGAATAAATGAAATTCAGAGTCAGCCTTGCCCTAAGAATAATTCTCTCAAATGTTGAAGTTCAAAGATTACGTGGCTAACCCGAGGCCTTACACTTACTTTGAAATTGGAAATGGCAGTTGTACTATGAGGGCTAAAAAAGGAGTTTATATAATTTTCAAACTGTGAGAAAGCAATTATTTTCTCTAGTCAAAAAAATTACACTAGGTGTTTTTTCATTCTTGTTTTTCAAACTAATTGCTTCTAGGTTTTTTAACAAGCGACCTAAATTCTAATATATCGAGCTTCAGTATATTTTAATATTGGGTAAAGAATCAATTGCTGGAAATTCTAGTGATTAATGTCTTTGGGGAGGCTTGTAACAATATGGGTGAGTTATGATCAATGTACAATTAATACAACATTTCTCAAATAGGTTCCAAAGCTTACCAGAGACAGTTTCTCAGGAATGGATCCTAAGAATTTAATATTTATGGAGCTTCCCAAGAAACCACCTGTACATACTCCTTGAAGACTAAAAATGGTGATAATAGTAGTTACCACTTATGAAATATCTTTTAAGTGTTTGTATCATATGACAATTTTCTGACATATCTAAATGATAATCCATAATTTTCTAAACATGGAAATTTAGTGTAGAGACCTGAAACAAGTGAAAATCAAACTTAAGAACATTATTGATTCCTATTTTTGTATGCCAAATGAGCACATGGAATTGTTAAAATTGAATTTTCATGGTCATGCTGCTAGTGTAATGAGCTTCCTCAATAACCATAGAAGAATAATACTGTCATCTGTCAGCAACCCTTGGATTCCCTACAGACACCAACACCAATAAATGTTCAAGTCTGTTCTATAAGTTTGCACTGTATTTATGCTAACCTATACTACCTTCTGTTATACTTTAAATAATTTTGAGATGACTTATAATACCTCATACAAAAGGTATAAAATAGTTATTATACCACATTACTTGGCAATAATGACAGCAGCAAAATAGCTATACTTGCCCAGTACAGACATATTTTTATATTTTAATGCACAATTTGCTTAATCTCTGGTTGCAGATTCCACAGATAATAGAGGGTCAACTTTATAAAAAGCCATATGAAGACTGTATACGCATTGTCTCTTATAACTAAATATGTTGGCTCTCTACAAGTTTTAAAGAAGCACAAACATAACACTTTTCTTTATGAAACTTGTAGTTTAGGTGAAGAATGAGAAAAATGTAGAGCACAGAGTGGCTTGGCTATGCACAACAGCCCCAAGGAGGCTGAGAGCTCAAAAACCAGCTCGAAGGTGTCTATATCAAGAGAAAAGAAGAAGACATTCTGAGCAGTGACTAGGACACTCAGTTAAATTTTGCCATCCTACCTACAGTCCCATATATTTAAATCATTAACTCATTGTCATCCTAATTTTTAAGAATCTTCCCATTAGAATTATAACAACATATACAATGTTGTGTATAAATATGCCCATAAGAAAATTCACTATTTGCTTGTTTGACATGTTAACAGATCTTTCCTATATTTATATTTTTAATTTGTATGTATTCATTATATATAGTGATGTGTGTCATAAACATCATTTTCATGTAGATATATCATGTACTTTGACTGTAATGACTCTCCATCTCCTTTTCTCCTATCTGTCCCACTCATAATTCCCTATGATTCTCCCAGGCAAGGTAGCTTCTACTTTTATTCTACATACAGACACACACACACACACACACACACACACACACACACACACACACACTATATATATATATATATTATATATATATATATATATATATATATTATGCATACAACTTGGTATGCCAGCATAAACTCTAAGATCCAGGGACTGGGAAGACAACTTAGAGGTTAAGATCATGGTCTGCTCTTTTAGTGGACCAGGGTGAAATTCTCAGTGCCTACATGGCATCTCACAACCATTTATCAATCCAGTTTCAGGGATCTTAGCACTATCATCTAACCTCTGAAAAAACACAAGCATATGTACAGACAAAATATACACACACATAAAAACTACATGAATAAGTAAATACAATTTAAAATCTAGAATTCATAAACAAGAAAACATTTGACATTTGTCTTTCTGAGTCTGATTCATTTTGCTTAATGGATGATCCGAAGTGATAATTATTTTCCTGTAAAGGACATGATTTTGCTCTTTATGGATGAATATAACTCCAGTGTGTATATGAACCACATATTCATTATCTGTTCATCTGCTGATGGACATTTAGGTTGACCCCATAATTAGGCTATTGCTAATAGTGCTATAAGAAACAGATGGGCAAGCATCTCTGTAGTAATTGGGTACATACCCTATTGGACCATATAGTACTCCTATTTTTAGGGTTTTTTTGTATGTAACATTCATACATATTTCCATATTGGCTACAAAAGACAACATTCCCCACTAGGAGTCCTTTTCCAACAGCATCCCTGCCAGCATTTATTGTTGTTTTCCTGACGATAACCATATTGATTAAGTGGGGGCAAGATGAAATTTCAATGTTATCTTAATGTGAATTTCCCTGATAGCTAATGATTTTGAACATTTTCTATGTATTTGTTTTCATTGAAGATGATGCTTATTCTGTTATTCTATAATTGATTGGATGGTTTTGGCTCCCAGTTATTAAGAATTTTGAGTCCTTTATGTGTTCTTAATATTAATGCTTTGTCATATGCATAGATAGCAAATATTCCCTCACACTGTCTTTTCATTCAAATATCTATTTCCTTGGTTCATTTGCTTGGCAGAAACTTTGAGATGGGCAGATCTTAAAGGTAAGTGTGGCATCAATTATTTGACTCCAATATTTACAGTTCCATAAACTAAGACTTAAAAAGATAAGTAATTCCATTTGTTCTTCATAGTTAAGTGAGATAGTGTTATTTTTAGTAATAGTCAGTGTTGGAATTAGTCCTCAACATTTCCCATTGTGCCTTTGAAGTAAAAATTGTTAGGAAGATATGCTTTAAAAGAAACCACAATTCTGAAGTCTTCTAGGACCTCACTGTGGAAATGTGTTATGTTTTTCTATCACCTCATATTATGTATTGCTTTGTTGCTTCCAGTTTACAGTAGCCTGGGAATTACATTAACAACCAAGAAGAGAAAAGAGAGAAGAGATGTCACTTCCCATCCAAAAAATGCATTATCCTGCCTCTCTACTGTAAGATGTTAATATGCTTTGCAAATATGTTTTAATTAAGCACCACAATAAGAAATGCAAGGTGGAAGAAGGCAGGAAGCATGGTGAGAACCATGGGATATTGGAAAAATATAAAGATCTGAGTATGATCTGCATCTCATTTTCATTCACTGATTTCAGTGGTGGCTTCTAGAAGTTCTACAGTACACCAAAACAATGACACAGTTCTTCAGTGGAAGTATTATTTGTTAAAGTTGAGAAATAGGTACTTATAACTTGATTAATTTATTTAAACTGTCAATTCAAAAATCTTATAAAGTGAACAGCAATGTTAAGACAGCTTGGTCCATATCATAGATTAAATGAATAATGACAAAGGTAAATGAGTCATAGTTCCAAGTAACAAGAAACTTAGAATTTTAAAAAAAGAAGCAGAGAATTCAGATAATGTATAGAAATTCCTATCTTTAAAAATGTAACACAATAAATGTTATATTAACTCTATGAATAGTTCTTCCAACTATTAAGCACATTTGTATTGTACTGATATAAGCAAGCAATTGTTTAGACATGACCTTGTAAGATAAGTTTAAAAACTGGCATATTTTATCTGGTGGCATGATAAAGAGTTTTAAAAATACTCAGTATCATAAAGCATAAGATATTAACTTTTAAAGCACAGTTGGAATAAAGCATAAAGGATGGCTCTTATAAATAAGAGAGAACAGTTCAATGGTTTATAATGTATGGAACAACTCAGTACACAGAGACATCATTTTGGTTGAGTATGAATTAAATCCATGAAGTTCAAATGAAAAAAATATGGGTATTACTATATTTTCTGCTATTTTTATACCTGAGCTTGGTAAAGACATAGAAGAGGTGAAACTCAGAATTGTGAATAGAGCAGAGCTGGCAGTACTAGAATGGATGTTGAAAGGTGAGTATAAATCTTAAGCAAGATCAGCAAAATAGAATAATGAGTTGTTATTAACAAAAATGCTGAATGGAAGTCAATCCAACATGCTGTACCAGATTGCATAAACGCAACCCTATCTTTATGAAGCTATATTTACTAATGTCTTTTGGAAAAACATAATAAAAATAACTCTCATGTACAGAACATGTGTGTCAGACATTGTTCTATTACTTCACATATACTTAACTTAATCCTCACAATAATTTTATTCCATGGCCATTGCTATTATTCTCAATGTGCAGATATGGAAACTGAGCTGTAGATCAGTTATACGACCAAGGTCAAATTAATTAGTCATTGGGCCTCCGTGTTTGAAACATCCTCTGATTATTAGCAGAGTGGAGTCTCTACCCCTTTATTCTCAGTTGTATGTAAGATGAATCTGTGGACACTTCAGTATAATATAACAATACTAACAATGGTGAAAGATTCTGAGCTCCCTAGTGGAAGATGTATTTAATCACTTCCTCATAAATAAATTTATGTGATCATTTATAATTTCAAAAAGGTATAAAATTTTCACTAAAAGTATGCTTCATGAATTATTTTTCTAGGTATATTTGATGGACAAAAGTTCATGTCATCTACATTTCTAGTAGATACAACCCTTAATAAAATATCGCGATTTTTATGAAACCACTATTAATATCTCTGCTCAGTGACCTAGACATTTGAATTAGCTTACATTGCATTTCTAGCACATTTGCCTTGTCATTCATTTGTTCTTCTCCCCATAGAGAATGAACCTTCTCGTTGATGTTAACAGACATCAAAATATGTCTCTAGGAAGTCCAGCAACATTAGGACGTGTGTTGTTATGATCATAAAGACAAATACACATTGAAGTAGAATTTTAAGTTGTTTCACTTGTCAACAATAAGATTTTGCTCTTTATCTTAGTGAGCCTAAAGTGTTCAAAGCATTGCAAACCTGCTTCATGTCACTATGTGCTTCTGCCTTCCAACTATTAAGCACATTTGTATTGTACTGATATAAGCAAGCAATTGTTTAGACATGACCTTGTAAGATAAGTTTAAAAACTGGCGTATTTTATCTGGTGGCATGATAAAGAGTTTGAAAAATACTCAGTATCATAAAGCATAAGATATTAACTTTTAAAGCACAGTTGGAATAAAGCATAAAGGATGGCTCTTATAAATAAGAATGGCATCAAATGCCACAATTATAAAACCATAGAAATGTAAGTCAGTATTAAGAGGCTCGATGTAGAGACCTCTGAACTCTGCCTCAGCACTTCTATCCCTGGTGTTCTTAGGAGCAAAGAGATGTTTATGGGTGACAGGATAAATTACAGCTGCCTTTTTATTTTACCATCTTCTTTCCAAGCAGAGAAAGTTTAAGACTGAACACTTTAACTGCTTAAAAAGAATTTGTTTTCATGCCTATGTCTTCAAAATAGTTATGTCAAGAGAACACTGAGGGGAAAAATTTGGTTTTTGATCCTGGATATAAAAGTGCAAGAAGGCAATCAGGCACAGTGAAGACCCAACTATTATAAACACTTCTGTGTAATGGGGCAAGCCTCAAAGATACAAAGATACTGATATATATAGGAGCAGAACAACACATACTCATTCACCCAGTAGCATTTATTGAAACTTCCTGTACGTATATGCACTTGTATATGCAAGTGCATGAGTGCATATGCATAGAACCTAGAGGTTGCCATTGGGTGTCTTCCTCAGTTGCTTGACACCTTATTTTGTAAGATAGAATCTCTCACTAAACCTGGAACTTACCAATTTGACTAGCCTGTCTGGCCAGAAAGTCTATGTCTCCTCCTGTCTCTTTCTCCTACAGCTGGCATTTTTACACAGGTGCAGGCATGAGCCTCAGATTCCCATGCTTTCAACAATAAGCAATTTACAGACTGAGCTATCCGCCCAACTCCTATTTGTTAAAATTTTCAAAAGTACTGATGTAGAAATGCATAGTGTATCACTATTCAATCAATCAGCCACCAATCATTGCTCTTGAGAAATGCATATGCCAGCTGGAAATAACAGTTAATAAACAACAGCAGTCACAAACAAATGCATTGTGTGTTCAAATGCAATAAATTAACTATTAAAAAAGCAGGGTCATCAAAACTACTGTGGAAGACAAAAATTTCAAATACAGTTATCACAGCAGGCTCCATTGGACCCTCTTGTTCAGAATAATGAGACTGTAGGAGATAAAGAGCTCAGCCATGGGAATAGCCAGAAAAGGCAATCCTGAGAAAATAGCCAGGAAAGGGCCTTTAAGAAGAAATATTTTAACATTTTTTTCAGAATCCAAAGATGATCAGAAGAAAACATTCAGGAGAGTATTTTTATGGTAGGTGATGATATGAAAGGTTTACACTATGGTTGAACAAGGTGAAAAGCACAAGGCAGTTAGCATTTGACCACAAAGGTATTATTGTGACTTACACCTTGTTGGCACTGTGTAGGAGAAAGAATTTGTTGAACTGTAGGTCTATCTTAAAGTACAGACCAGGGTACTGATTCACATTTTTAAGTTTGAACAACTCTCCCTGGAGTCCACAGATTTGAAACTTAATACCCAAATCCATATTTTTGTTTATGTGGAGGTGGGAGATAACTTGGGAGGTAACTAGGATTAAATTAAGCCACACAAGTTAAGCCCCATGATGACATCAGTGTTATTTTAAAATAAGGACCAAGTGCCTGGCCACAGCCTGCCCTCTTCTTCCATGTTCTGATGCAGCAACAGGCCCTTAACAGATGCTGGAGTAAGTGGCCACATTAAACTCTTGATCTTCCTGGCTCCAGAACCATGAGCATAATAAACTTCTATTTTTAAATACATTTCTCCATCTTTCATATTTTGTATTATTAATAGAAAATGGGTAAAACCAATAAAAGAAGATAGAGATTTAAATCAGGAGTGAAGAAACTTCCACTAGTCCCTAGGGTTCACAGTGTTGAGAGAAAACTATTTGTACTGTCTGTAATTACATTGATTGGAAGGAACATTGCAACTTGGAAAATAAAGACCTCACTAGCAACCATAGTGATAAAGATGAATTATCTCAACTCTGGATACCTTAGAAGCTCCATCTCCCCAGATCCTTTTGTGTATGATCCATAGAAGAGATAAACACTAATAATAACTTGGAATGTGTTTCCTTTCTTACTGCCATATTGTTTTTCATGTTTATATGTTATAAGGAACATATATGGGACATATAAGGGACACCTATGAGGACATTCTGAAGACTAAGGACCTGTTCAGAACATTGTGTCCCTCTTTTCCCAGTCACAACACTGGTCACATGGAGGCATGTGACCACTAGTGGACTTCTGAGACCACAGGTTAACAGTGTCTATTTTATGTAGTAGATGTGTTTTGTGGCTCTAACCCCTTTCCTTCAGCACAGTGTCTGGTGGTGATGCATACATAACCTTTCTGGGAGCTGTCACTTAATCCCTTTTTTTCTTTATGGGGTTGGCAAACTTTCCATGAGAGCTAAAACAATAGGCACTCAGGGTTTATAATCCATAATTATACATTTTTTGAAGTGGTTGTCATCCTTGTTCATTTTTATTGCAGATTTTTAAAAACCTTTAAGTTAGAAAATCTATTCTTAATGCAAGAACCAGTAATAAAATGATTTCCCCATTCCTCTTCTTCAGAATTGTGGTATAGACATACTGTAATATCCATTCTTCTGTTGAGGAACATTTACTCAGTGTCTGGATTGAGGCTTGGCATCATTCTAGGAGGTGTATTTTATCATAGACATTTAAATTTTACTAAGCATACAATTAGGAATGAAATTGCTGGCTATGTATTAGGTGCTCACTGTGTGTTAACATGCATCTTCTTAGAGAATCATAGGGTTGAGCAACTTACAATTTTAGGTGTCTTTCTGAAACTGACTTAATAACCCAATTCGAAAATCATTAAACTTGATTTCTTATTTTTATTCTTATTGACTTATAAAGAATTAGATTTGATTGCAGCATTTTCTGAAGAAAATGTTTTTGTGTTGTTTCTTCCCTAAGCCACCTGCTTCTTCAGTTTTTCCAACAACAGCCTCCTTGCCACTCTCACATCAATCATGCTCACACTCGTGTTGCCAAGTGGAAGCCAAGTGTTTCACAGTGTGTGTGTGTGTGTGTGTGTGTGTGTGTGTGTGTGTGTGTGTGTGTGTGTGTGTGTACATGTTCAAGCATGCCATTATAAGATGGCTTGACCAAGAAGTCCTTCCACAGTTAACCCTTACATGGATCATGACATGGTATTAGCTAATGCACTTTTTGTTGCCCTGTTTCCTTGTTCCTTTGCAAGCCCCTTTATAAACACTGTTCTGCCTTACCTGATTATGCTGTCTGATACACATGACTCAAAAATAAAAGCCACCTTCTTGGTTTGATAAAACTAGTGAATTCTCCTAAAATGCTCTAAATCTAGAGTTAGTACACTGCTCCCAGGTCCACATCACCGTGATTCCCAACAGTGGACCTTCAGACTTACACTTTTATCAAAAATTACTTACCCTTTGTTGTTAATATATTTAAAAATCTATTACTCATATGCAAATGAAGCTTAATTGCAATACTGTAGAGGCCTATGGGTGAATAATTATCAGTTTACTTGCATTTATTTTTTAAAAAGAGATCAAGGCACCAGTAAGTATTAGTTAACAATATATAGTTCAAGCTATTGGATATAGGGAGCATTAATAAACATTTTTACAACAAAATTATAGTGTGCCACTACAGTATTGAAAGTTCTTCAAATCCTTGTCCTTGTGGTAGTCAATGGGCACCTTGTCTTTCAATGATAATCGGCAGCCCCCTGCAGTGTGCTCAGCATCCTATACCTAATCAGAGGCAATCACAGGTGAGATTATTTAGCTATAATTAGACCGGCTTTCTCTTCAGTGATTCATTATTCTGCTTCGTGTTAGGAACTGATAGACTCATATACTAGCAATGGCAAAATTTCGAACCACAGAAAAAGTGTTAGCAACAACAATAACCAGGCAGGAAACAAAGGAGAACTGTGCCTGGTGTCCCTCCATTTTCAAACTGCAAATGGCAAAGCAGACAAAGGCAGCCAAGCCTGTCTGCCTGCACTGTTTAACAATAACCTCATCCACTCTATTCTAAAGAGAGAGCTGGCTGACAAGTAAACCTCTAGGGCACTGCTGGACTTTCCCATGAAATTGTTTTCAGTCCTAATTTTCCTTTCAATTTCAACAAGAGAGGTATCATATTCATGAAAATCATGTGTTGTCATTCAGCAGGCCACAGTCTCCTGTGTATGAGGCATATCAATTTCTCAGTTCACAATGGAACTGAAACAAATGTATATTTGTACTCACTGTCAATTTAATATGGAAAAGAAGTTGTAGTAGTAAGAAAGGGAGTATCTGACTGTTTACTGGAATTATTTATATTTATATAAAAAGACCAATAATGGCAATATGTTATGTATCAATAGCAGCAACAGCTTTTCCAGGTTCTGCAGTCATTTGAACAAAATTGTAGAGACATCCAGCACACTCCATTTAAAAAAAACAAAAACAAAAAAACAAACAAACATTTTATTTATTATACTAATTCATAAATATTCTTCTCCTCCTTTTATTAAACTCTTTTCAAAATTCCAGATATTTTCCTCAGCACTCATGAGTCATTACCTGTGTACATATGTAAGTTGGGGCCAGGAAATAAAATTCAATTTAAGACTTCCCTAAAATTGATATTCTATTCATTTTTAATGACAGACAAATTAAATCTCCTTTGGCTGTTTTGTCCAGTTATTTCTTACATAGGTAAGAAATAACACCGATAAAAGTTTCTAGAAAATGTTACAAGTTCACTCTCAAAATCCACCACCACATAGTCAAGATGTAGGAGCCATTTCATACACTGGATGACTATGCTGGATTTGGGTGTCTTGACTTAGTACTTATTTTTATTTGAAATGTTCTATATAAAACAAGAATAAACAAAATTAGAAACAAAATGAACTATGGAATTAAGCTGATAGTGCCCCTGCTAATCAAGACTCTGTCCTTGTCTTGGTAACTTCTTAAAGATGAGGTCCTATAGTAGAGTCTTGTCAGTAACTGGATCAGTCATCTTCCTTTTTCTCATAGGCTTGGAGACATCTCATTCCAACTTGTTTTGTTTGGTATAAAAACATCTGAATAGACATTGCAAATGCTCTTTTACCCATGTCTTCCACTTTTGGCCATAGACACTCCATCCAATATATGGGTGAATGCCATAATTGCTTTTCAGTTTGTGGGTCTTGTTCACATGATATATAAAAATTGCTTTCAGCCAAGGTCTTCTGCTTGGCTGCCCTTGAGAAACCAGGGTTATGGAGTATTTACAGAATTGTGTTGCTTCCTTAGCTTCAGCTGTGTCTTAATGCATTATGTTTTAGCAGTTCATCCTCCTCTCACTTAAAGTATACATTACTAAATGATCTCCTTTTAATTACTTTGTTGCTTATGTCCATCACACTGTCATAATTTCTGTTCATGCACAATTTGTTAGTTACTTTAGTTGGAAAAATAAGCATGCCCTGGCCCTGCCTCTGAGCACCAGGATTGGCTGGGTCATGAAATATTCACTGATGAAGGAAAGCTATTGTGCATTTGGAAGCCTGATAAAACAAAGCAGAAAAAACCCACAATTTGAAAATTTTAAAGAGAGAGAATGATCTAATTGTAAATTGAGGTCATTACCTGTGTAGTCAGGTAGAACCAAACACCTCTCAGGAGCCTTCTCTCCAACTCAGTCTCTGTCTTGGTCACCATTATATATCTTTACTACTATGTGAGCCTTGTACATAATAGTTATAGCTTTGATAGGTTACTTTTGATAAATAAATAAAATACTTATTCTAAGTTATCTTAAATCTTCATCACATGTAAGTATCTTGCTATTTTCCTTCTCTCCTATTATTTAGGATTTTTTAAAATTATATTTTGATACTTTGGTTTTGCTTATTTTCCCAATTTATTTATGTAACATATATTAATTGTAGAAAGCAGTGATTTTCATATAGGCATATAATATACTTTGGTCACATTTAACCTCTTACATTAACATTTCTTCTGTTTGTTTGTTTTGAGGCAGGGTCTCACTATGTAGCTCTGGCTATACTGAAACTCATTACTTGGACCAGGCTGCCTTAGAACTATCTGCCTGGATCTCCTAATAAGTGCTATAGGATTAAAAAGTATGAACCACTACAATTTTCTTTCATTATCCTTTCTCAATTCCTTACTTTCTCTGTTTCCTTTTCTGTCCACTTTTCCAACAGATTTTTATTTCCATGACTTTCTCTTCCTATCTTTCAAATGTGAGAGTAAACATGAAAGCCTTATTGTCTGAGTTTGGCTTATTTTCCATAATATGATGACCTCCATTTCCATTTATTGTTTTTCAAATAACATGGGTTGATTCTTCTTTAAGAGTGGATAAATTCTAATGTGAGTTTTTGCCACATTTTTTCCCTATCTATTCGTGTGTTTTGCTAAACTTGGCCTTAAACCTTACGATGATTTCATCATGAGTGGTCTAGGGTACTTGGCTACCCAGAAGTGGATTAGGTTTTTTCTCCCAGATTCTAATGTGTTTGTAGTTTTTTTTTTCTCTCACAAGGTTCTCAATGTGGTTTCAATTTGCATTTTACTGATAGCAAAGGCTGTAGAACACATATTTACTGTCCATTTACACTTTCGATTTTGAGAATGGTGTCCTCAGTTCCCTTGCTCATTTACTGATTAGTACATTTGGAATTTAGGTGGTTGCATATTTATATCCTTTACATATTTTGTATGCTAACTACTTCTCAGATGGTTTTTTTCCCTTTTGTAAGTTCTGTCTTCATTTTAACTGTTTATTTTTCTTGAATAAAGTAGAGAACCCAGAAGTCAACTTGCATAACAATAGATGTGTGATTTTTGGCAAATGGGCCCAAAATATATACTGGAACAAAGATAATTTCTTCAGGGTTAGTGAGAGAAAAGTTAAATATCCACATGTAGAAGAAAGAAATTAGATCCTTATGTACTGTGTTGTACAGAAGTCAACTCAAAATAAAAACAATGATGTTGATGTATGACTTGAAATTTTGGAACTACTGATGGAACACATAGGGAAGCACTTCAAGACATAGACAGAGGTAAGGATTTTCTTTTTTAATTTAATTAGAAAGAAAATTATTTTACATATCAATCCCAGGTCCCTCTCCCCCTACCCCCCACAATCCCCCATCCCCTGCCCCCGCAAATAACACCCTATTTATCCCATACCCTTTCTGCTCCCAAGGGAGGGTGAGGCCTTCCATACGGGGTCTTCAAAGTCTGTCTTATTCTTTGGGATCGGGCCTAGGCAAAACCCTTGTGTCTAGGCTCTAGGAGTATCTTTCATTGTGAGATGGGCTCCCAAAGTCCATTCCTATGCTAGGGATAAGTATTGATCCACTACAAGAAGCCCCATAGATTTCCAAGGTCTGGTGTGGACCCTTTTGCTCATCAGTCCTCCTTCTCTGCAACTGGATTACAGATCAGTGCGGGTGTCTGCTTCTACTTCCATCAGCTGTTGGATGAAGGCTATATGATGTCATATGAAATAGTCATCAATCTCATTATCAGGAAAGGAATTTAAGGTAGCCTCTCCTCTGTTGCTTAGATTGTTAGTTGGTATCATCTTTGTAGCTCTCCAGACATTTCCCTAGTGCCTGATTTCTCTTTAAACCTATAATGTACTCCCTCTATCATACAGCAGTTAAGAGCACTGACCTTTCTTCCAGAGGTCCTGAGTTCAATTCCCAGCAACCACATGGTGGCTCACAACCACCTTGAATGAGATCTGGTGCCCTCTGCTGGTGTGCAGTCTGATGACTGTATACATAATAAATAAATAAAATCTTAAAAAAATAAATAAAGGAAAACATTTAAAGGGGGGCTGGAGAGATGGCTCAGAGGTTAAGATCACTGACTGCTCTTCCAGAGGTCCTGAGTTCAATTCATAGCAACCATATGGTGGCTCACAGCCATCCTTTATGAGATCTGATGCCCTCTTCTGGTGTGCAGATATACATGGAAGCAGAATATTGTATACATAATAAACAAATAAAATCTTAAAAAAATTCTGTATAGGACTTTGATCTCTTCCAAAAAATTAGGAAAATGGAGTAATTTGATTAATTGAAATTAAAATAAGTTGCTCCCTTGGTGTGTTGTGTTTTCATCTAAATATAAACAACATAATCAAAATCAGCACATATTTTCCCTGTATAAAGTTATAACCACTATAAATGTGTCAGTGACAATATTTGTAAGGAAAGATAAATAGTATACATTGGGAATCTGACATACCTGGCTATAATATCAGTGTTTCTTTGATCTGTGTGATCACATAGACTTTTCTTGCCATCTGCAAGTTTGTAAAATGGACAGCAGACATGACTGATGCAACTCTACATACTTCTCCATCTATGTGCTCAGAACATTTAGTTGCTTACAGTTCACCACACTTTTAAAATTCTGCTTTGCTTTTTTTTAATGCTGCTCTGATTGGCTGGATATTTTAGGACCTAGCTCTTTCTTCCTACAGGAAGCTATACTCCATGCCATTGCCCCTGTCTTCTGCTGCTTAGCACCGCTCTGAATGCCTCTTATGTACTCCCACAGTTTCTGTACCATCACCATCACCACCACTGTCTGCATCACTCAAAATCCTGAGGGCACTGGTGCCTTATTATCACTATATCTGTTTTGTTTAACCCAGAGCCTGAGGCAAAGATGGCATCTTATGAATGTTGGGGAACATTTCCTCCCTCTGGGCTCTCAGATATCCCTTGGTCCATGCAAATGCCAGCCCGGTGGTTTCCAGACCTTATTGTAATCATTGTTACTGAAACATATCATGTCTTTTGTCTTTATTCTCTTTTCCTTACTTTGTTGTTTGTTGAAAAGCAATATATCCAATGTACTCATGCTGATATCCCCAGTGTTTTCTACTAACCTTGGCATACAGTTAACATTCAGCAAATTGGTATGAATGCTTATTTTGGGTAATTATTGCCAGATTTCTAGTTGAGTGAAATTAAACCATGATGTTGCTGGCTAATAAATATCCATCAACAATTAAGTGTTTAAAATTCTCAGTTTCTTGTATCTATATTATATTGGATGTCTTGATATTATGAATTCATTGAGATCCTCAGCCCCTTTGTTTTTTTCCCCAAAAACCAAGTATAAATTTCTGATTGACTGTTAAAATTTTGTTCATCTATCTCTAAGCTATCCTTTGTATAAATGCTGTCTGGAGCCAGCCCTTAATAAAAGAAACTTTGGATATGCTTTCAAAGATTAACTTCCAACTCAGTGATCCAGTGTGAGTTCTTATCACTCAACATAATAATAGACTCTGCCTTATTGTGTCATTTGTTAGAATCAAACCACTTAATTTGAACAATACTATTTGTAGTAATTTCTCAACCCCATACTGGCCTTTGTATACATATAATTCCTCTCAGTCACCCCTACTTAACTCGCTAGATTATTCCAAACAACAGCTAACCTGAACACTCCCCACTCATGCCCATTCGGAACTGCAGTTCAGAGCACCCATGCTTTGCCTTCTGCGTCAGTGACACAATCAGTGGAAACCATTGTTTATTTTTGCCTCTAGTAAATCCCTGGCTTTACACAATATTCCTGCAAACTCTTTGTGCTGCTGTGCCTTTCTAATCTACCCACATCTTTTCTAAAACATATTCCTTTACATTGTCATGCATACCACTGTTACTCTCCTTCACTGACCACTTTATTGGAGTTAGTGATGATTCTTATTTCTTCCAAATCAGCCTTCTTGTATCTTGGGTATTGAATTAGGGCTAGGGACATTTAACATCTTTTCTCATTGTACCATCAACAGTATTGTGTTCACATTATGAATGCCCCAATAGAAATTACATTCTTTGTCTAAAAAAAGCTTCCAAAGTATTAATTAGTCTCTTAATATCCTTTCTTTTTCCCGGGAGCCTGCTACATGAACTTCTGTGGCTCTTAGTTGCTGTATCATAGGATGCTACTGGTTATCTACTCCCCCCACACACAGATTCTGAAAAGCTTTCACTTTTCTCTTTCTATAGTTGCTCCTCTTCTTTCTACTAACCCCTATGTTTGTGCTGTCTAAGGATCAAACTTTAAATCAGTGCCCACCTGGAGTAAATAATTGTATACATTCCTTTGGTTTCAATGATCACTGTTCCAGAATATTTGTTCCCACTGAACCCTGAGACTTACAATAAAGTTTTCCTTGAGTCAGAGGGCCGACTCAGGGATTGGCTGACCAGAATTAGCCATAGAAACGAAGATATAAGGAAGAGCTTAGAGAGAGCCTTTTCTATCTGGGAAGCATGGAGAGTTACACTCAGCTGATCATTCCATAACCAGTATTTGGATCTATCAGGATTTACCACAATATCTGACTCTCAAGTCTTTATCAATACAGGAAGAACTTAGATAAATGCATCATCTGACATCCAATGCATGACGAGAAAACATGGTGGCTTTTAAAGCCACCATTCCTCCTCATCACCATGGGTTGCCAGATTTTCCTGCCACTGTCTCCCTTCACTACTTGGGCTGATACTCCATGGGTCACAAACACAGCTGCCCGCCAATGGCACTATAGCCAACTCCTATGTCTACATAATCCAGGTGGCCTATCATCTAGGTGGCACCTTGCCCTCATAAGCCTTGCCCTCAGCTCCTGGCTACACATGAACAGTTACAGTTGGTCTGTGAAGCACAGTAGCTAGACTGACTGTTTGGATACCCGACCTGGCCACCCCACATGGCTCCATACCACTCAGCAGCACAAGTTCCTAGAATAAGCAGAGCTACCCCCTGCCCATAAACATAGCCAAGAACTGCCACTGCAACTATCTTCCTTGCACAGCTCCACCACTGCTGCTGAGGAAAAACTGAAAATTCAGGAGGTCTGGTGAGACACCTAGGAAGTTTTAATGGGAGAATTGGGTTTTAATTAGGTTTTATTAATATATTAACAAATTAATATATTAGTGTATAAGATATATATATTAATCCCCACATCAAAAACGGGGAATACTTTATAGGGAGTTAGACCTCTATATGTTTCCAAAATGGATGGCTTGGAAACTGAAAAAATTAAATGGGATCCCTTAGTTTATTCCTATTTTATCCTATAAAAAGTAGCTTGATATCTGTGCTAAATAGGAAAAATTGACTGGGAAGATACAAGCCTTAGAAAGACCTACTAATGGAGCAAAGAAAGGTAATCAAGACAGAGGAAATTAGAGCAAAACATACTGCACCATTGCATGATGAAAGTGAAGAGGAGCAACCAAAAGTCAATAGAAAACCAACCTTAGTTTACCCAGTTACCATACAAGAATAACCACCAGATGATAGGCATTCCCAAGGCTATGTAGAAGTTAACTGAAATCCTATAGAAATGTTAGATTTCAGGAGATTTAAGAAAACAGTCATTTCATATGGTATGCAATCATGCTTCTGTGAAGCAGATGCTAAATTCAGGGCACCTGGGAACAGAAATATCCCCCAAGGCTGGAAAGATTTAGGTACAGCAATATTGGAAGCTGGTTCTCAGTTACAATGTAAAATATGGTGGAATGAGAAAGCTAGAGCCTTGGAGCAATGAAATAGTGTTAAATGTATTGATACTTCCCAAGGCCAGAATCTCAGTGAAGACTAGTATGCTGATTTGCACAAACAGTTAAGATTTGATGGCCCCACCATGCCCCTGTATTCTATAGCAGATTTCACTGATTGGGATAAGGTTGAAGAATCAGGAAAGAGGACAGAGTCTTATGCAAGGCCCCAAAGAGGTCTTCACTGATTTTCTACAAAGATTGACTTCAGCTGTAAACAGAATAATATCAGATCCAGAAGTCAGACAAATATTACTTGAATCTTTGGCTTTTGAAAATGCTAATCCAGAATGCAAAGGGACAATTAGGCCTTTAAAGGCAAGATCAATACCTATAGATGAGAGAATCCAAAATGCAGCTGATATTGGGACTCACACTTAAGATGCTTGGATAGGAGAAGTGATTTTTTTTTTAATTTTAAGAAAAGAAAGTTGGTTGCTTTAATTGTGGTAAACAAGGTCATTTGAAAAGGGATTGTAAGCAAGGTGTTCCTAGACACAAAGGTTTTTCAAGAGATGATCCAAACAAAAGGCATCAGACTTCTGGAGTATTCACAAGTTGTGTCAACTTCTGGCATTGGACCAATGAATGCAAATCAACAAGGAACAGGCAAGGTAACTATTTGCCATTAGGAAACACCTTGGGGGCATCAATATCAAATTTGGTTCAACCATTCCCTATCACCATTGAAGAAACTCATCCAAAGACCAACTAAAAGACCTAATGCCCATTGTAAAAAATTATACTGCTCTGGATGATAGAACAGCTTCAGTGGATAAAACAAAATTTTTAGTAAATCTGGTAAAAATATATTTTGACAAATTTTAAATTTTTTTATTAGTTCAAGTTAGGGAACAAGCTTGTTTCACTTGTAAGTCCCTTCTCCCTCTCCCTCCCCTACCCCCATCCCTCCTCCCCATCCCCAACCCACCCCCACCCCATCCACCCACCCAATCTCCAGGCAGGGTAGGGCACACTACTGTGTCTCTGCAATGTCCACCAAATATTCCTGTATTGGACCTGGGCCCTTCCCCATGTGTCCAGGGCCAGAGTGTTTCCCTTCATGTGGGATGGGCTCTCAAAGTCCCTTCTTACACCAGGGAAAAATACTAATCCAATACCAGAGGCTCCATGGAGTGCAGAGGACTCCTTATTGACATCCATGTTCAGGGGTCTGGATCAGTCTAGTACTGGTCTCCCAGACAGCATTTGGGGTTGATGTGCTCTCCCTTGTACAGGGCAACTATTTCTGTGGGTTTCACCAACTTGGTACAGACTCCTTCGCTCTTCATTCCTCCCTCTCTTCAAATAAATTACAGATTTCAGCTCAGTGTATATCTGTGGATGTCTGTCTCTGCTTCCATCAGCCACTGGATGAAGGCTCTAGCATGGCATAAAGAGTAGTCATCAATCTCATTTTAGGAGAAGGGCTTTTAGGTTATCCTCTCCACCATTGCCTGGATTGTCAGACACTGCCATCCTTGTAGGTCTCTGGAGATCTCCCTAGTTGCAGATCTCTTCTCAGACTTATAGTGGCTCCCTCTGATATGGTATCTCTCATCCTGCTATCTCTCCTCTATTCTTCCCCCAACTCAATATTTCTGCTCCTCCATTTCCTCTCCTCTACTCCTCTTCTCCTGCTCTTATTGTGGCAGCACCCTCTACCCTAACCTTATGCTCCCAATTAGCTCAGGAGTTCATGCCACTTCCCATTCGTGGAGTCCATTTATCCCTTAGAGTCCTTCATGTTTCCTAGTTTCTTTAATGAAGAGGATTATAGTTAAAGATACGAATAATTGGCCAATCCACAACTAGGTGAGTGAGCCTCTGCTCTTACCCAACCCCCAGCCAAACCTTCATTCACACCGACCTCCCCTGGCCTGCACCTGCCTGCTTGGTGTAGACACTCCCAGGCAGGGAGGAGCTCCCTGAATCTGGTAACACCCCACTCTTCCATCCCATTCAGCTGACTGATCCAAAATGAGAGTGAGGAGACTACAAGGAGAGGCAAGACCATGCAGAGATGAGGACATTGAATTCCTGGCCCCAACACACCACTGGGTTACCCCAGTGGAGGTGATAGAGAGATAGAGAGACCATACCTGCACTCACTAGAAGAAGATATGGTAAGAAGACAGAATTAGATCTCACTCAACAACAGAAAGACCAATATGACACCACCAGAATCTAGGGACTCCACTCCAGCAAGATCTCAAAAGCCCAACACAGAGCATGAAGATGAGATGGACCTCTAAAATTATCTTGGCAAGATGATAGAGACCTTTAAAGAGGAAACAAGAAAATCCCTTAAAGAAATAGAAGAAAAAGCAAGCAAAAAATTACATGAAATGCAGGAAAACACAAACCAAAAAATTCAAGAAATAAACAAATCTCTTAAAGAATCTATAGAAATCCAAGGAAAAACAATCAAACAAGTGAAGGAAGTTATTGAAACAGTTCAAAGCATGAAAGTTGAAATAGACACAATAAAGAAAACACAGAATGAGGTGAATCTGGAAATGGAAAGGCTGGATAAACAATCAGGAACTAAAGATGTGAGTGTAACTAATAGAATTCAAGAGATGGAAGAGAGAATCTCAGCTAATGAAGACTCTCTAGAGGATATAAATTCATCAACCAAAGAAAATCTCAAGTCCAACAAATCCCTAACACAAAATATCCAGGAAATATGGGACACTGTGAAAAGACCAAACCTAAGAATAATAGGTATAGAGAAGGTGAAGAACCACTGCTCAAAGGTATAGAAAACATATTCAACAAAATCATAGAAGAAAACTTCCCCAACCTACAGAAGGATATACTTATGAAAGTACAAGAAGCTTACAGGACACCAAACAGACTGGACCACAAGAAGAAGTCTCCCCGACACATAATAATCAAACACCAAATCTCCAGAATAAAGAGAAAATATTAAGAGAAGCAAAGGAAAAAGGACAAGTAACATATCAAGGCAAACCAATCAGAATCACACCCGACTTTTCTAAGGAAACTCTGAAAGCCAGAAGGTCTTGGATAGATACCCTACAAGCACTAAGGGAGCATGGATATCAACCCAGAATACTGTACCCAGCAAAACTTTCAATCACTATAGATGGAGAAAACAAGATATTCCATGGCAAAAACAGATTTAAACAATATACGTCCACAAATCCAGCACTACAGAAGGTTCTGGAAGGAAAACTCCAATCCAACAAACATAACTACACTAATAAAAACACAGGCAATAGATAATCTAATTTTACCAAACACAAAAAGAAGCACAAGGGCGAAATCCACACACAATGACACCACCAACAATAAATCCAAAACAAACAAGAACCAACAAACAATGGACATTTAAATCCCTAAATGTCAATGTTCTTAACTTATCCATAAAATGATATAGGCTAACAGAATGGATACAAAGACAGAATCCATCCTTCTGCTGTTTACAAGAAACACACCTCAACTTCAAAGACAGGCGATACCTCAGAGTAAAAGGATGGGAAAAGAATTTTCAATCAAATGGGCTCAAGAATCAAGCTGGTGTAGCAATCCTAATATCTAACGAATTAGACTTCAAACTAGAATCAATCAAAAGAGATGAAGAAGGGCATTTCATACTCATCACAGGAAAAGTCCATCAAGATGAAGTCTCAATCCTGAACATCTATGCCCCAAATATGAAGGCACCTACATTTGTAAAAGAAACATTACTAAAGCTCAAACCACACATAAAACCACACACACTTATAGTAGGAGACTTCAACACCCCCCTTACACCACTAGACAGGACCACCAGACAGAAACTTAACAAAGAAACAAAGGATCTGACAGAAGTTATGACCCAACTGGGTTTAACAGATATCTATAGAACATTCCATCCAAACACAAAAGAATATACCTTCTTCTCAGCACCACATGGAACCTTCTCTAAAATTGACCACATAGTTGGCAGCAAAGAAAACCTCCACAGTTACAAAAGAATTGGAATAACCCTCTGTATCTTATCAGATCACCATGCATTAAAGCTAGAATTCAACAGCAATACAAATTGCAGAAAACCTACATAATCGTGGAAAATGAATAACACCCAATTGCACCATTCCTGGGTTGAGGAAGAAATAATAAAAGAAATTAAAGACTTCCTAGAATTTAATGAGAATGTAGACACAACATACCCAAACCTATGGGACACTCTGAAAGCAGTGCTAAGAGGGAAGTTCATAGTGCTAAGTGCCCACATGAAGAAACCTGAGAAAAGTCACATTAGAGAATTGACAGAACAACTGAAAGCTTTAGAGGAAAAAGAAGCAAACTCACCAAGGATGAATAGACGCCAGGAAATAATCAACCTGAGGGCCGAAATCAACAAAGTAGAAACTAGGAAAATAGTACAAAGAATCAATGAAACACAGAGTTGGTTCTTTGAGAAGATCAACACGATAGACAAACCTCTAGCCAAACTAACCAAAAGTCAGAGAGAGAGCATGCTAATTAACAAATTCAGAAAAGAAAAGGGGGATATAACAACGGACACTGAGGAAATCCAGAGAATCTTCAGGTCATATTTTGAAAACCTGTATTCCACAAAATTTGAAAATCTAAAGGAAATGGACAGTTTTCTGGATAAATATCACTTACCAAAATAAAACCAAGATCAGATAAACAGTTTAAATCTACCTATAACCCCTACTGAAATAGAAGCAGTCATCAAAAGCCTCCCAACCAAAAAAAGCCCAGGGCCAGATGGCTTCAACGCAAAATTCTACCAGAAATTCAAACAAGAGCTAATTCCAGTACTCCTCAAACTGTTCTGCACAATAGAAGCATATGGGATATTGCCTAACTCTTTCTACAAGGCTACAATCACTTTGATAACCAAGCCACACAAAGATATGACTAAGAAAGAGAACTACAGACCAATATCCCTCATGAACATTGATACTAAAATACTCAATAAAATATTGGCGAACTGAATCCAAGAACATATCAGAAAAATCATCCACCATGATCAAGCAGGCTTCATCCCAGGGATGCAAGGATGGTTCAACATACGAAAATCCTTCAATGTAATCCACCATATAAACAAATTGAAAAAGAAAAACCACATGATCATCTCACTAGACACTGAAAAAGCCTTTGACAAAATCCAACATCCCTTCACGATAAAGATCTTGGAGAGAACAGGAATAACAGGAACATATCTAAACATGATAAACGCAATATACGCCAAACCAATACCCAACATCAAACTAAATGGAGAAAAACTCAAAGCGTTTCCTCTAAAATCAGGAACAAGACAAGGCTATCCACTCTTTCCATATCTCTTCAATATTGTACTTGAAGTTTTAGCTAGAGCAATGAGACAAGAAAAGGGGTTCAAAGGGATACAAATTGGAAAGGAAATAACTCATAAAATCACTAGCCCTACTATATACAGATGATAAATCCAATGAGAAAGAAATCAGGGAAACATCACCTTTCACAATATCCACAAGTAACATAAAATATCTTGGGGTAACACTAGCCAAAAAAGGGAAAGACCTGTACAATAAGAACTTTGAGACTTTAAGGAAATAAATTAAAGAAGATACCAGAAAATGGAAAGATCTCCCATGCTCTTGGATAGGTAGAATTAACATAGTAAAAATGGCAATCCTGCCAAAAGCAATCTACAGATTCAATGCAATCTCCATCAAAATCCCAACACAGTTTTTCACAGACATTGAAAGAATAATACTCAACTTTATATGGAAAAATAAAAAACCCAGGATTGCCAAAACAATTCTTTACAATAAAGGATCTTCTGGAGGTATAACCATCCCTGACTTCAAGCTCTACTATAGAGACATAGTTCTGAAAACAGCTGGTATTGGCACAAAAATAGACAGATAGAACAATGGAATCGAATTGAAAACCCTGATACTAACCCACGCACCTACGAACATCTTATTTTTGACAAAGGTGCTAAATCTATATGATGGAAAAAAGATAGTATCTTCAACCAATGCTCCTGGCACAATTGGATTTGGACAGGCAGAAAATTGCTGATAGATGCATACCTGTCACCATGCACAAAACTTAAGTGCAAATGGATCAAAGATCTCACCATAAATCCAGCCACACTGAATCTTCTAGAAGAGAAAGTGGGAATTACCCTTGAACCAATTGGCACAGGAGATGGCTTCCTGAACCTTACGACAGTAGCACAGACATTGAGGTCTGCAATTAATAAATGGGACCTCCTGAAACTGAGAAGCTTCTGCAAGGCAATGGACACAGTCAGTAAGATAAAATGACCACCCACAGAATGGGAAAAGATCTACACCAATCCCACATCTGACAGAGGACTGATTTCCAAAATATACAAGGAGCTCAAGAAGCTAGCCACCAAAACACCAAACAATGAAATTAAAAAGTAGGGTGCAGAACTAATAGAGAATTCTCAACAGAGGAATATGAAATGGCTGAAAGACATTTAAGAAAGTTCTCAAAATCCTTGGCCATCAGAGAAATGCAACTCAAAACAACTCTGAGATACCACCTCACACCTGTCAGAATGGCTAAAATCAAAAATACCAATGACAACCTATGCTGGAGAGGATGCAGAGAAGAAGGAACACTCCTCCATTGCTGGTGGGAGCATGAACTCATAAGGAAATCAGTATAGGGGTTGCTCAGAAAAATGGGAATCAGTCTATTTCAAGATCCAGCCATTCCTCTCTTGGGCATATACCCAAATAGTGCATGTTCATACAACAAGGACATATGTTCAACCATGTTCATAGCAGCATTGTTTGTAATAGCCATAACCTGGAAGCAACCTAGATGCCCCTCAACTGAAGAATGGATTGAGAAAATGTGCTACATTTATACAATGGAGTACTACTCAGCAGAAAAAAAGCAATGGAATCTTGAAATTCACAGGCAAATGGATGGAGCTAGAAGAAACCATCTTGAGTGAGGGAACCCAGTCACAAAACGACAACATGGTATGTACTCACTCATATATGAATTTTTGACATAGAGCAAAGATTACCAGCCTATAATCCTCTTCACTAAAGAAACTAGGAAACATGAAGGACTCTAAGGGATAAATGGACCCCACGAATGGAAAGTGGCATGAACTCCTGAGCTAATTGGGAGCATGAGGGTAGGGGAGAGGGATCTGCCACAATAAGAGAAAGAGAAGAAGAGGAGGAGAGGAGAGTAAATGGAGGAGCAGAAATATTGAGTTGGAGGAAGAATAGATGAGAGAGCAGGATGAGAGATACCATATCAGAGGAAGCTACTATAGGTCTGAGAAGATATCTGGAACTAGGGAGATCTCCAGAGACCTACAAGGATGGCAGTGTCTGACAATCCAGGCAATGGTGGAGAGGATAACCTAAAAGCCCTTCCCCTAAAATGAGATTGATGACTACTCTTTATGCCATGCTAGAGTCCTCATCCAGTGGCTGATGGAAGCAGAGACAGACATCCACAGATATACACTGAGCTGAAATCTGTAATTTATTTGAAGAGAGGGAGGAATGAAGAGTGAAGGGGCCTGTACCAGGTTGGAGAAACCCACAGGAACAGTTGGCCTGAATAAGGGAGAGCACATCGACCCCAGATGCTGTCTGGCAGTCCAATACAAGACTGCTCCAGACCCCTGAACATGAATGTCAATAAGGAGTCCTCTGCACTCCAGCGAGTCTCTGGTAGTGGAGTAGTATTTTTCCCTGGTGCAATAAGGGCCTTTGAGAGTCCATCCCAAATGAAGGGATACACTCTGGTCCTAGACACATGGAAAAGGACCCTGGCCCAGCACAGGAAGATTTGGTGGACTTTGCAGAGCACCCGTTGAGGGCCCTACCCTGCCTGGAGATTGGTGGGTTGATGGGGTGGGGGGTAGGTTGGGGGTGGTGGAGGAGAGATAGGGGTGGGTGAGGGAGAGGGAGAAGGGACTTACAAGTGAAACAAGCTTGTTCCCTAACTTGAACTAATAAATAAAAAACAAAAAAAAGGAAAAAAAAGAATTGGTATTGTAATTGAAGGTTTGGTTGACATAGGCACAGATGTAGCGATAATTTTATCAAAATCTTGGCATCCAGATTGGCCTCTTCAGGACGAAAATATCCAGCTTCTAGGGATTTGAACTTGACCTCATATAAAGCTAAGTAAAAGGTATGTCAAGTTTACAGGGCTAAAAGGACAGATAGGGAAATTAAACCATGTGTAGCTAATATAGCAATGAATTTATGAGGGTACCATTTTGTTACAACAGATAAAGTTTTCTCCAATCTAACAAACAAACCATAAAACAAAGGACTCTCCTGAGAGAACAAAAATATAAAAGGTATGATTAAGAACAGTCACCAACCATTCAGGTTGTACATGAGCCCTACTTTTAAAATGGTTAACTGGCCAGGTGGTGGTGGTTCATGCCTTTAATCTCAGCATTTAGGAGGTAGAAGCAACTGGATCTCTGTGAGTCATCCTGTTTTGCATAAGTGAGTTCCAGGTCAGCCAGTACTACACACAGAGAAACGATGTCTTGTAAAACCAAAGCAATAACAACAACAACAACAACAACAACAACAACAACAACAAATGGTTAACAAAACTGGATGGGTGTAACAATGGCGTTTGATATTAGAAAAATTACAATCACTGTAACAACTGATACAGGAACAGCTAAATGCTCAAAATATCGAAGATTGACTACTCCTTAGAATTCTATATTTGCCACTAAAAAGAAATCTGGAAAATGAAGCATTGTAACTAATCTAAGAACTATTAATAAAATGATCTAGGCAATGAACTCTTTACATCCTGCGATTCCCTTAAATTCTTTATTACCTAAATGGTGCTATATAATAGTGATTGATTTGAAAGATTGTTTCTTTCCTATACATTTGCAAGAACAGGATAGAGAAAATTTTACCCTCCCAGTGCCTACTTATACTATGTCCCAGCCTGTTGAAAGGCAACAGTGGAAAATTCTTCCACAAGGGATGCTATACAGTCACACATTGTGTCAATATTTTGTGCAACAGTCATTGGATATAATTGATAAAAAGTTTTCTCATTGTATAATTTATCATTATGTGGATAATATATTACTAGCTGATTCAGATGCAGATAACTTAGAAAAATTTTTTGAAGAAGTAAAGAAATCTTTTCTATCTTGGAGATTACAAATACTCCTGAGAAAATACAAAAAGAAAATTCTATTATTTACATAGGATAGATTTACAAAATACCAACCACAGAAAGTACAATTCAGGAGTGATTAACTACAAACTTTTTAATGATTTTAAAAATTGCTGGCATATATTATGGCCCACTATTGGATTAACAAATCAAGAACTACATTTCAATTCTTACAAAGTGACAAGCACTGAACTAGTCCAAGAAAATACCAGCTGATGTTGAGAGAGAAATTTCTCTGATAGAGAAATTATAGGATACACACATTAGTCACTTGGATCCAGAGCTTGATTTTATTCTGGTCATACAATCCTCTATATATTCTACTACAGTAATTCATATGCAGAGAGAGGATAATATGTTAGAATGGATATTTTTACCATATAATGAGTAAAAAATTAAATACCTATGTAGAAAGTTTTCTGAATTGATTCTGAATGCAAAATTTAACAGGAATTGACACAACAGAAATTGTGGTACCTTTCATTAATGCTGAAATTGCCTCATTATTGGCAGAAAATCAACATTGGCAAAGAGCTTACAATTATTTCTTTGGAGATATTAGCAACAAATATCCTAAAAGCAAGAGACTAATTTATAAAAAGAACTAATTGGATCATTCCTTACATGCTACAGGGAACAGCAATTTATGGAGCAACTGCATTCTATACTGATGAAAACAAATCAGGAAAGGCAGGTTATAATTGTGAAACAATAAATAAAGTGTCTCAAACCCCTTATGATTTCATTCAAACGTCAGGATTACATGCTATTCTCATGGTATTATTAGGTATTCCAGAAACTCTTAACATAGTCACTGACTCTCAATATGCCAAAAGAGTTGTTTTACATATTGAAACCATGAGACTTACTCCAACTGATTCAGAATTAACTTTGTTACTTAATCAGTTACAAGAAGTAATCAGAAAAGAAATCACCCCCTGTATATCACACATAACAGATCCCACACAAGTCTACAGGCCCTCTAGCACAAGCCAATGATGAAATTGTTCAACTATTGGTAGGAAATGTGCTAGAAGCCTCAGAATTTCATAAGAAACACCATATTAATAGCAAAGGTTTAAAGAATGATTTTTTTCTATCACTTGGCAGCAAGTCAAGGAAATTATAAGGAAATGTCCTACTTGTTCTTTGAATAACCAGACTCCACTATCTGCAGGAAGTATGTCAAAGGGTTCTCAAACAAATGAAATTTGGCAAATGTGTATGTGTAATTTTTCAGAGTTTGGAAAATTAAAGTGTGTATACCGTACCATAGACACATTCAGGATTTCAATGGGCAAATTATTTGAGTTCTGGACAGGCTGACTCTACAATTACACATTTAGTAGACATCATGGCCATGATGGGAATACCTGTACAAATTAATACTGACAATACTGCAGAATATATCTCTAGTAAAATGAGACAGTTTTATGCTTATTACAACTAACAATCTAAGCAACAGAGGAGAGGCTACTTTGAATGCCCTCCCCTGATAATGAGATTGATGACTAACTTATATCCCATCCTATAGCCTTCATCCAGCAGCTGGTGGAAGTAGAAGCAGACACCCACAGCTAACACTGAAGTGATCTGTAATCCAGTTGCAGAGAAAGAGGAGTGATGAGCAAAGGGGTCCAGATCAGGCTGGTGAAACCGACAGAAACAGCTGATCTGAACAAGGGAGAGCTCATGGTCCCCAGACTGATAGCTGGGAAACCAGCATGGGACTGATCCAGACCCCATGAATGTGGGTGTCAGTGAGGAGACCTTAGAAATCTATGGGGCCCCTTGTAATAGATCAGTACTTATCCCTAACATAGGAATGGACTTTGGGTGCCCATCCCACATACAGAGATACTCCCTGAACCTAGACACATGGGATGGGCCTAGGCCCTATCCTGAAGGATATGACAGACTCAGAAGCCCCCACCATGGAAAGCCTCACTCTCTCTGGGGAACAGAAAGGGTATGTGAAAGGTAGGGTGTTAGTTGCGGGGGGGGGGGGCAAGGGAGGAGGGAGGAGAGGAAATTGGAATTGACTTGTAAAGCAATCTTGTTTCTAATACAAATTTTAAAAATGGAGATAAAACAATTTTAAATTTGAAAAAAATCAACATAAAGCATATTACAGGTATACCACACAATCCTAGCAGACAAGCTAGGGCAATAAACATGGACAATAAAGACCCCAGAAATAGATTACATAATGCTTTATTAACTTTAATTTTTAAATGATAATGAAAAATGAATGACAGCTGTGGAGAGATATTGGATAGTAGAAAAATAACTGCTTAATTAAATCACCTATATACTTTAAAGGTGTGTTAACCTCAGAATGGAAATCAGGATATTTCCATTGCATTATATTATGTGTTACATTGGAGAAGACGTTTTGCATTTTTCCACAGGATAAGAAAAGTTATTGATACCATCAAAATTGATGAAGATTAGATTCAAACAGAAAAGCCCTCATGCTTAGGAGAAGCAATAATTCATCAAATAGTGAGACAATCCAATATAAATTAACTTATAAGACTAATAGATGCCTTTCATTTGATCTGATATCAACTGACAAAAAAAGTGAAAGTTAAGGTTGGGTCAGGGTTTTACTTTTTGTCTTTCCAGGAGAATAAAGCCACACAACTAAGGAATCTAAAGGCCACTGGACAAATAAGACTTCAGAAGAAGCAGGACCAATCATCAAGAGAAAAATATGCCAAGAAAGAGACCTAATGGTAAAGCACTGTTCTAACAGAATAAATTTTTATAAAAAATTAAAGATGGCTTGTGAGTTGAAGTGTGCCTATCTCCTTCTCTAAAACTATGTGTATTCTTTAAAGAAAAAAATCCAATATCTCTGTCTCATGTTAGAAAAGCCACCTGATATGGAACAGAAGAAAAAAAAACAAAATTAAGGGATTATTCTATTGCCACTAATCTCATAATCATTTGGTTTCATTTTTGACTCCTTAAAAGTTTTCATAAGGTATAAATGGTATCTCAAAATTTAGAAGCTTTTATATATGTACATGTTTAAACTTTCTGTAATGATATTAATGGTCATATACAGTACTAATTCTAGAAATAAGCTTCATACAGCTTGCTGTACATGATTTCAGGCTTGAATCTGAAGCAATTAACTAGAAACTAAGTTTTCATACTTAGCAAATTGTGGTTCTTTAATCTCTCAGAGATCTGTTTATTGCATTTAACATTTAAAACGTTTAAGTGTTCTGCAGTGAACCCTGACCTTTTGTGTCAATGACTTTTGAAGTCTCAAAGAAGATGATCGGACCCTGCAAATACAAATTCACCTGGACAATAATAATGCCATTAAGTTGCTAAACACCATCCAAATATCAGTTTTAGACTACAAAATGCTCAGGACAACTTCAAAGTGGTCAACTAAGAAGATCTAGCTTCATAGACTACTCCAGTCAGGACTTCAAGCAAGCTTGTACTTTCCCATAAAATCAAAACTGGATAGCTAGCTCTCCCAGGACTTGACTATCATCTCAATTTTCTCAGATCTCCTAAACATGTCATTGATCCCAGACAACAGGAAATAATTTTAAGAACATGATGCCCAGATAGGGTAGATAGTTTTGAATGGGTTATGGATGTTTATCATCATTTAGGGGAAGTTGTGGCAAATTGTCGTTGGTCACGGTCAGTGAGGGAACTAAGCAATGGCTGATAGATTAAGAATTCTCTTTCTGAAAATATAAAAAGGGGGATATACTAAAGATAGGATAAAAGCTCAGATGAGTGAATCTACTTTTAAACTAAGAAAAGACTATTGATCTCAAATATTTTATATCAGTATGGATTTTTATATATTGTTACACATTAAAGGTTATTTTGTTATAAAATACTATATATATATATATATATATATATATATATATATATATATATTTCTACTCTGGTTAAAGTATTATTGTATATCAATACAAATTTAAGGTTACTTTTGTTACAATACATTGTAATATAGTTGTACTATTGTATATTGGTCCAAATTTAAAGTTACTTTTGTTAAAACATACTGTGTATATTTTTCTATTCAGTGTAAGGTATTGTATCTATGCAGTTCATTTAAAAAAGTAATATAAAGGTCTAGTCCTTGAAAGTTATTTGGGATAATAAAGAAATTCAGATTAGTATTTAGTCATCTACAACAACCAAACTTATAGTCATCTTAAGTATGTTTTCAAGGTCAAACAGAGATATATTTTAGATACATGGTCTACAAGCCCTTCAGAGATCTACAGAATATGTCATTTAAGATGTTTTAATAACCAAGGCTTTCCATTACCATAAGACATGTCTGCCCTGGCAGCAACAATTTACTTCAAAAAATGATGATGAGCATCAAAGAAACTCCATACAAAGATTGTTTTTATTGTGGCAAAGTTGGCCTGTGAACAAGAAACTGCTCTTACCTCAACTGCTGACAGTATGCTTTCAAAGTGAACAAGCACAGCCCAAAAGAAGGTGATTGCCGAACTTTGTCAGGATAAAGTAGATAAGTCCTTTAAAATTCCTAGTTCATAGAGAAGTCTGTCAGATATTCTAGACCTATAGGCTGAGGGTGGATGCCTCAATGTTGAGGAACCTTGGGTGACTGTGGATCCTTTTTCTGTGATCTAGACTGTGGATGTGATGTGAATAGCTGATTTAACTTCTCCCCTGACTTGCTACAATAAATTATAAATTTAAGTAAACTCCTTTTTCCAGTAAGTTGTTTTCCTCAAGGTATTTTGTCATAGCAACAAAAATGAAAGTAATAAATCACATTTTTCTAATCATTTCTATGTTTTCAGTCTAAATTTTGGTCTCATTTTTCTTTTAAATTAACCCCTAAATTTACATAATATTTTCTTTTTCAAATAGCATAAGAAATTTAGTATATTTGATTTTATGTTTTCCATCTTTTTTATTTGAATGAGAAATGAGATTGTTTTACATGTCACTCCAGTTCCCATTCCCACCCCTCCTCCCCTACAACCCCCCCCCAACTAAAATCCTACCTATCACATATCCTTTCTGCTACCCAGGGAGGGCGAAGCCTTCCATAGGAGGTCATCAGAGTCTATCATATCCTTTAGGATAGAGCCTAGGCCCACCCATGTGTGTTTTGGCTCAGGGACTATCCCTCTATGAGGATTGGGCTCCCAAAGTCCACACCTATACTAGGGATAAGTACTGAGGTCCCATAGATTTCCAAGGTCTCCTCATTGAAACCCACATTCCTGGGGTCTGGATCCATCCCATGCTGGTATCCCAGCTATCATTCTGGGGACCAAGAGCTCCCCATTTTCAGGTCAGCTGTTTCTGTGGGTTTCACCATCCTGGTCTGGACCCCTTTTCTCATCACTCATTCTTCTCTGCAACTGGATTCCAGTTCAGTTCAGTGATTAACTGTGGGTGTCTGCTTCTATTTCCACAAGATGCTGGATGAAGGCTAAAGGATGGCAAGGATCTCTGTGAGTTTGAGACCACCCTGGTCTACAAGAAATTTAATATATTTTATATAGTAATGTTTTCTATTAATTTAATCTGGTCCCCATTTTCACTCATGAGCATACCTTCATTCTTAAAATCTTCTACAAACATCTAAGTTTTATTTTCCTTTCCATTGTGCCTCTCACAAAACAACAAAACTCTACTTAAAGTGCATGCCTCCAGCTAGGCAGCTAAAGTCTTCTTTAATCCAAGGTATGATAAATGCTACCATTATATATCATTATCTTCATTCAGCAGGTGTCCAAATTTGTATTTTTATTCTTTTGATAAAATACCATGACTCTAAGCATCTTGAGGAGGAAAGGGGCTATTTTAGCTTACAGGTTATATAGTTCATCTTGAGAATGCAGGGTAGGAACCTAAGCAAATATTTAGAGACAGGAGAAGAAGCAGAGACCATAGAGATTTCTGCTAACTGGCTTCTGTGATCTGGCTTACTCAGCTACTTTTCCTATACAACCCAAGCCTACTAGCCTAGGAATGATATCGCACACAGTGTGCTGTACCTTCCTGTATCTAGTAGCAATCAAGAAAATAGCTCCATAAACATGTCCATCAAACAATATTGAGGCTTCCTCTTCTCACATGTGTCTAAGTTTGTATCAAATGGAACTAGTAGGACCAAAAAGAACAGAACCTTTCATCTTCAAAGGAAAATATACTATTATTTATATTGTTGCCTCAAAATATCCCTTAATCTCTAGACAGGGATCACATTTCACAGCACTGATCTTTCTTGAAGATTATAACATCTTGTGATATATTAATCAGTTGTGTATTGTGTTTGATAGAGAGAAGCAAGCTCATTGTTCATATCAAGGTCAGAGAAACACATAACAGTAGCAACATCAATATTTCTGCAATGATGAAGTGAGAGGCTATGCTGAGATCTTTGACAGGTTTGTGTTTAAACTTCTCAGTTTTCTAAGGAAGCAGACATTATTTTTCCTGTTTGATAATAAGGCAGCTGAGATCCAGAGATAAGCTCCCGTGGATCCTTGAGTCATGCAAAATCCTACATCAACTAAATGGCAAAACTAAGGTTTAATTTTATATCTGTCTACTTCCAAAACCTACATTCCACTGTGGACAAAAGAACAAAGATTCATGGTCCCTGAGGGCTTTGCCATTATTGAGTTCTCTACTTTTGAACCAACCCAAATCTCAACAGATCTAATGTATGTACAGCCACACATATAACATGGGTGTGCACAAACGTCCCTTATCACTCCAAGCATCTTCCATTTTACTGTATCTCATCCAAAATCTACAGCCAAATGAGTCAAAGACTTGAGCTTCAGGATATTATTAATGACATCTATGCTTTGAAAGAAAAGCTGCTCTTTATTCTGATCTCAGAGGAAGAAAGTGCTATGCTGTCATAGTTTAAGTCACTTGGGATTTTACTGTATCCAAAATATTTTGATCAGATTTGGGAAAAACAACAATAAAATAGTGAACAATGCATACATTATGTTGGCCATGACCTTTTGCTTTCTATGATAGCTTCAGAAAATGAGTCATGGGTTACCTACTTGTGGGTCAAGTAATACACTAGTTTCCAGAGCACCTGGCTTTCCTGCATGCATCCTAAGGATGCTCTTCCAGTATTAGCAAGGTGACTGCTACCATATCTGCAAAATAAGCAAATGAACCACTCTGCTGTACTGTCATACTGTTTGGGGGCATGGCCTTTTGCAAACCTGGCATAATTTTTCTCATTTAATGGAGAAGAATGATTTTCTTCCTTCCCAGTTCACCATCTGCATATAATGATACCTTTGCTGTCCTTGGGTGGTTTAATAATGATGTATTCCCCAAACAAATTATTACAAAGTTTAAAAGCTTAAGACTGTGTCAGCAAGTAAGTTGATTCCTATCCAACACATTGAAGCATTTTGAAGAAAAGTAATTTTGCAACTGGAAATTTCATTTATTTCTCCTCAAAAATTGCCTAATAAAATTATTTGTAATATAAATGAAATTCATGTTTTCTAGATATTTTAATTTACTTTTATTTTTGCTACTGACAGAGAAGCACAAAATATTTTGCTCTATATGGCAAATAATAGAAATCTAATGTTATTATTTTATGAAACATAGAATTACTAAATGTTCATACTCTAGCATTGAAAGCAGTGCACTATGGATAAATGAATTATTTTCAATACATTAGCAAACTAAGAAATTATAAAACCAAATAATGGGATAACTAGTTTTAGGTATGTTTGTGTGTTGTATGTGTGTCTGGTGGAAGTGAATATGCATCATATGTGCCTGTCTGTGTGTCTGGATGTAAATTCAGCTGCACTCAAGTGAAGGTCAGTGGACAATTTCATGTGTCAGTCTGTGCCTTCACATTTTTAAGGGTGGGGTTTCCTTGTTGTTTACTACTTCATAAGCCAGGACGGCTGCAGCTTTCCAGAGTTCTCCCCTCTCCACCTCTCATCTCTACTGAAGAGCCTAGGATTTCAGGCTCACTGCCACATCAGGCTTCATGTTGACTCATAAAATACAAACACAGGTCTATCATTTTCCCTAAGAAAGCAACTTAGTCACTAAATGATCTTTCTGGCCCTCAAAATGAGCAGTTTTAAAGAGAAGACTCTCATGACTCCTGTAAGCCCCTAAGGCAATTGAGAAAAGAGAAGGAAATTGAAATTACAAGAGAGTTGTGTTTTTTTAACTAACCTTGTATGGGGTTAGCATAAGAGAGTAGACTTTAGAAAAGCCATCATGACTTGGCTCATTATTTTTTGTTGCTATATAAAAAATAATGGAGACTAGGATATTTATAAATAGTAAGTTTAATTTTCTGAAGGTTCTGGAAACTAGGAGTCAAGAGTATGGCATTTGCCTCTTCTTGACATCTGATGAGGAAATTTTCCTTGCTTTATAAGATACTAGAGGCCATGACATGCTATGATATGACCAGCTAACCAGCTCTTATGTAGCACAAATCTCAACCATGGCAATATAAAATCCTTGCAACCTTCTGTGAAACACTTGAATTGGAAATTAAGCTCCAGTATATGATATTTGAGATGTGTGTTCAATTTGTGGTATCCAGCCATAATATCAAATCTATCTTGCTTATCTACCAGTACACTGTTCTATATGGAGTCTATGGAAACCTCTCAGGCTGCAATGCAGTAGCTTACCTAAGATTAGAGAGAGTGCTGGGCGATGCTTCCTCTCCCAGGAAACTGTTGAGCTCTACAGTCACCTCTGCAGGACTCCAGACATGAAGGCTATTGTAGAACATCTCTCTAAGCCACATCCTCCTTACAACACCATTTCACAGACCTGCTTCAGTTTGTACTGTTCAAAAGAGATGAGAAGTCTTATATTGTACTTAAGTTCTCTGTGTGGAGGGTGGCAACTCCTATCTCAGTTCTGATTTTGTGTCCTTTTGGTGAAAACTGCTTTGAATCATGTTCACCTGTGTGATTTATTGGGCATGAACAGATTTTGACAGAGTTCAAGTAAAGAAATATTAGCTTTCCAAGTCATCATAACAAAATACAAAATACCAAAGACAACACCTATCAATCTCTTTCCTTCCTTCCTTCCTTCCTTCCTTCCTTCCTTCCTTCCTTCCTTCCTTCCTTCCTCCCTTCCTTCCCTCTTTCTTTCCTTCCCTCTTTCTTTCCTTCCTTCTTTCTTTCTTTCTATCATTGCTGGTAGTCTAGATAGGATCTCTCATTAGCCTGCAAATGACAAACCTTTCTCTAAATCCTCTCATGAACTTTTCTCAGTGTCTAGAGAATGTGAACTTCCTGGTATCTCTTTCTTGTGAGAACACTTGTCTTATAAGATCAGGGTCTCATTCTTAAACATTCATCAAGCGTTACCTATCAAAATAAAATTTCTTTTCCAAATACAGTCATTTTGAAGGTGAGACTTTGAACATAAGAATCTGGGATGACCACAAAACAGTTCATGATAGTTGAGGGCACCCTCAAAATTGTTTCTCTTCCTGGAAGCCCCTTAATTTATGCTTTTGGATTTCCCTCTTCTTTTGATTGAAACAGTAAAACCCTGAGTTTTCTACAAAATCCCAAACTTCCCAAAATCATGCTGCAATTATAGTCCCCAGTTAGGCAAATCAACAAAGGCAGAGAAAAGAATCCGAACTAAACTGTGGCTCCCTCTGAAATATCTATGACTTTCCTGATCCCACAGAATCGACATAAGATTAGTGCAAAATTGCTGTTTCTGATTTCTCATCTTACTCTTGGTTGATGATAATTATCACCATTGGTTAATATGCTTAAAACTTTGTTAATGCACCATGTTCCTCATATATACTGGCAATTTTGTCACCTAGGGACAATGGCAATATCTTTGTATGATGAGAAGGTGCTACTTGTATCTGATGACTAGAGCTAATATTAATCATTGTTTAATAGCATACTGTCCTCATTCAGAACTGATATTAATAGGAACAATTAAAGGCAATCTGTGTAAATGGACTATACTAATGCTTGTGAAATATAATGTTATTAAGTTGTTTAAGTTGTTCATTCTTCCTGTAGATTCAAAAATCTCCACTTTCCTCCTTTTTTTTTTTCCCCCTTAGGCAGACTCACCCTCATAGAGTGAGTCTCTAATACACTTTTTTAAAAATTTAAATTAGAAACAAGCTTCTTTTACATGTCTTTCCTCCTCCCCTGCCCCCCCATCCCAACCCCTTTTTGCTCCCCAGGGAGGGTGAGGCCTTCCATGGGGATCTTCAAAGTCTATCATATCATTTGGAGCAGGGCCTAGACCCTTCCACTCTCCTTTTAAGAAAAAAAAATCAATACATTTTTGCTACCACTTGCTTATCATCACAGTTACAGAAAAGCTAATAGGTTCCAGGAAATAAATACAGGGATATATCTTCATGACTTTGGATTTGGTAATAGATTCATATATATTATTTTTTAGAGGTTATATCAACATTAAATATTTTGCTTCTGAAAAGTGATTATAAAAATGACAGGGCAGCCTATGCAAATGGATACATATATTTACAGGCCCGCTATCCATAAGTATCAAGAATTCAGAATATCAAATAGCCCTTTGAGGCTGCAGAGATGTCTCAACATTTCAGTGATATCATTGTAAGCATGAAGATTGGAGTTTGGATCCCAGTACCCATTTAACAAGCTGGGCCTCTGGCAAATACTTGCCCTAGAGGATCAAATGCTTGCTTCTGGCCTTTGTGCACACACAGGCAAGTACATGTGTACAAACCCATGCATATAGTGTCATGTAAAAACAACACAGAGATAAATAAAAGACCAATAAAATCACGGAAGGGAAATATTCACAATATTCCTTCTGAGTCAGCCTGGACATAGTGGTGCACCTATCCAAGCCCAGCCCTCTGCAGGAGGTGGTAGAAGGACAACAAGGTTGAGTCTGTCCTCGACTAAAGAGTAAGAACCTCTCTCAAAAGGAAATAGAGCAGAGAAAAATGTAGAAAACAAATAGAAGAAGCCTGATTTTTAAACTAATGGGTTAACACTTCTCCAGGGAGGAGCTAAAAATGAGCAACAAGTATGTGAGAAGATGCTGAACATCCTAAGTCCTAAGCAAAGCCCTAATGGAAGAAACCTCAATGTCATGGTCCTTTTTCCCTACTAGAATTTATGGAATTAATAAGATAGAAAATAAGTATGCCAGGGATGTGCACAAATTGAAAGCCTTGTACATTGCTGTTGGGAATTCAAAGTGGTTTCACTCTTGGGAAAAGTTTGGCAATTTTCCAACAGCTACACATAGCACTGCTCAGAAATTCCCTCAAATTTCAAAAGAAGAATTTAAAAGCTATATATAGTTCCCATGAAGCACATTAGTAACCAATAACCCTAATGATACAGGAGTGGGACCTTGGATAACCAACAGCTCTCCAATTGGGTTTAAGACTTTCTCAACAAGAGTAATAGCATCCCAGCTACTGGAAGCCTAGCTAACTAATCCTTACTGACAAAGCAGTAGATATTGGAAGAATGTCAACAGCCACCACTTTACTAAACCAATATAATCCTTGTAAACAATCTAAAGATTTGTCAATATACTCGCAGATAAGTTTAGTCTTCACCATCACCAAGAAGGCTTCTCTTTGCAACCATTGGAGTCCATTACAGAATCCATGACAAATCAAAATGCAGATTCATGGAGCACAGTCCAAAGGCTACATCTATAAAACTTTCACTAACCTAAGGCCTAGAAAACATCATGGAAAAGGGGGCAGAGAGATTGCAAGAACCAGAGGATTGGGGAGTTTGCTGTGAGGCTGTGTATCCTAGTAATAGAAGAAGCTACACCCATAAAATCTCAACATCATGACTGCCCAAACTGGAGCTGAACGATGATGACATGAATGGGCATTCCAAACTAGACGGGCTGAAAGGCCCATGAGGCAACTAAGGAAAACCAGGAGTAGGAGAAGTGATCTTTGCCAAGGAACAACACACTGATTGGTCATCCAATATCAAGAAGGCAACACTGAAAACACACATAGAAGTAACATATGAACTTAACAGGATATATTTATGTGTAGACAGAGTTTCTGTCTCACCTGTTCCTGAAGCCATTACATCCCAAATAAACCCATAAAGGCTTACATTAATTATAAGCTGTTTGGCTGATGGCTTAGGCTTCTAACTAGATAGCTCTCTCTTAATTATTAACTGATAACTATTAATCTATGTATTTCTACATTCTCCCTATAATAAAGGAGAATGCCTGGCATCCAATCTTCCCAGTAGCTGCATGGCATCTCCCTCTAGATTCCCCCTCTGCCTTTCTCTTCCCAGCATTCTCCTTGTCTGGTAGCCCCACCTATACTTTCTGCCTAGCTACTGGCCAATTATCATTTTATTCATCAACCAATAAGAAAGGCATGTATTAACAGCATACAGAAGGACATTCCCCATCATCTATGAATATATGAATATATTTCACTAATTGTTATATATATATATATATATATATATATATATATATATATAACAATTAGTGAAAAAGCAGCCATGAATTTGAAGGAAATGATGGGAAGATTTGGGTGAAATGGGAAGAGACAAATGTAATTATAATCTCTAAAAATAGGTTAAATATACATGTATATAAATTGAGCATGTATACAAATTGAACATGGCAAGTCTATAATGCCATCTCCTGGAAGACTGATTTTAAAAGGATTACTATGATATCAAGGCCAGCCTGGGATACAGACTTCATGTGCGAGTCTGTGCCTATGTGTATCTGTATGTGTGCCTCTGTGTATCTTTGTATGTGTGTATGTCTTTGTGTATGTGTCTATGTATGTATTTCTTTGTTTATATGTCTGTGTGTGTGTGTGTGTCTGTGTGTGTGTGTGTGCATCTGTGTATGTGTCTGTGTGCATGTGTGTGTGTGTCCTTGTGTCTTTTTATATATCTCCGTGTCTCTCTGTGTGTGCCTGTGTTTGTCTCTATGTGTGTATCTGCTGTGTGTGTAAACCTCTGTGCATTTGTGGTGTACATGTGTGTCTATGTGTCTATGTGTATATGAATGTGTCTGAGTGTGTGTCTAGGTTTGTCTCTCTATATATGAATTTGTATGTCTGTCTGTATGTGTGTTTGTGTTGTTGTTTTTGTGTCTGTTGTCTATGTGTCTAAGCAGTTCCATGCCAGCACTAGTCATAATAGCCCAAAAATAAAACAGTCCACATGGGCATAATTAGTTGTGATATACATCATTACATTTTTCAGCAACAAAAAGCCATGAATCATTGATCCAATCTACAATGCAGATAGTCTAAAAGCTGTGTGATAACTGAAAGAGGGCAAGCAAATGAGCCACACATTGTATGATTCCATTTATTTGAAATATCTGCAATAGATAAATCCATAGAAACAGAAGATGGATTGGTGGTTTTCAGAAGTTGAGAAGAGAAAATGGATGGTGGAATGATTAAAGGTTGAGGAATTTTAATGTCGGGGTGAATGAGATGTTTTGGAAGAATGGATAGAAAACAAAAAATATTTTGAGTCCACTAAGTATCACTGAATTTTTCACTTTAAATTTGTTTAGTACGTGAGTTTTCTCCAATAGCCATTATACATATTACAACTCATTACAGCTTTTCTTTGAATACATGGAATTGCATAGTAGTTTTTTGCAACTAGCATGTATCTAAAATTATAAATTCTTGATTCATTCCTTTTATGATTTATTAGGAGCTGGAAAAAGTGTCTACTTGAATTAGCACCTAGCTAGCACATATATGTGACTGCTACCCTAGTGACTCTTTCATGCTCTCTGCCGTCTTATGTCACTCTTCCATTTAAAAAAAATGTTTTTCCCAACTTATCTGAAATTGTCAAACTCATGGCATAAACTTCTCATAATGTTATGTTTATTTTCCTGGGCCTCTCTGTGTATGTTTGTGTGCTTGTGTGTGTGTACATGTGCATAAGCCTGCAATGCACATGCACGATCTATCTTAAGCAAATTTATGGCATATAAATACTTAAAAGCAGATATGGATGTGTGATTTCCTTTGCCAAACAATTTCATGACAATTTTCTATAGTTGTACTTTCCTCCTCTGATATCCTGATATTTTCATCATATTTTAGGTGTGGCTTTTTAATCATCATGTAAATGGACTTTTCAGTCTCACAATTTAATTGGACTATTTACTTCATTTGTATTAATGTGAATAAAGATGTTTTAGAATCAACCTTACTCTTTAGTTTCAATTGGTTTTGTGACTTTTAAAATTACCCTCTCCCTTGACTGGTTCTACACTAGTTAGGTGTTTTACCTGTCACTATAAAATAACCTAGATCATACACAAATCATTATTCAGTGGTGGCGGTAGAGATAGAAACATGCACCATTGTGCAATTAGAAACTAATTTAATTGGCATTTTATCTTCGTTTGATCCTTTGCCCTAACTTCTTGACTCATTTATTTTGTTTTGGTTGTAATTTAATATTCTTTCTTTTGTCTTTGTCTTTCTTCACACAGACACACAGACACAAACACACATTTGTGCTTATATATTATGTTTATGTAACAGTTTTGTTTTATAAAACAGTTTGTTAAGATAAAAAATTGTATACCCTATAAATCTCCAGTCTAAAGAACACAAGGATGAACTGTGGTCATTACCATGTTAACAGTTAACCAACCATCACTGCAGTCAATTTAGTATGCTTTTATCACTCCAAAACAAAGGCCTTCAGGTGTCAACATTCATTCAATATAGTTCCTAAGCCCTTCATCCTACACCAATATTAATCTACTTTCATTTTGTTCAGATGAGCTCTTCTCCATGTTTTATGCAAGTGAATTGACAAGTGTATAGTTTTCAGGTGGGATACTTTTACTTACCAAACCATATAGAGTTACTTTAATCCTTGTGATTGTAAGTATATAACACATTTTAATTACTTGCTCATCAAGGAATGTGGCCTTGGGTTCTTCCCTATATTTATGGCTATTATGAATAATGGATATTTGTGTGTTGGCCTTGGTATTTGCAGATGCAATCTGCTCTTGAGAACATGGTGAGATGTGAAATTATTGGGACATACAAACAGCAAATTCAGCTTTCTGAGACTTACCAAACTACTTCTACCAAGGTCAGACCATTTTACATTCTCACTGCTTTAATTCCTAAATGTCCTTTTCAATCCTTGTTATTTCCCAGGTTTTCTTTTCCTTTTTCTTTTCTCAGTTATAGACACCCTCCTTGATGTGGATGGCAATTTTATTGGGGTTTTTTTTTTGTCTTTTTTTACTTGCATTTTCTCAGTGACTAACAGTGCTAATATTTTTATTTGCATTTGGGGTGCTTCTTATATCTTCATTGAAGAAATGTCCATGCAAATTATTTTTTCTAATTTACTTGGGTTATATATCAACATTTTTTAGTGTATATTTTGATGTCACAGACTTTCTGATATACAGTTTGCAAACATTTCCTTCACTCTCTGTGTACATTTATGACTTTATGATATTGGAAGTAATTAAAGTTTTTAATTTTGACTGCATCAAATTCATATGAGGTATTATTTATTGTGTAAGAGTTCAGTCTTGAAATGGTGAGATGGCATAGTAAGTAAAGGCACTTGCTACCAAGCCTAAAGATCTGGGTTCCATCCTTGGAATCTCCACAGCAGAAGGCAAAAAACTGACTCCTACAAATGTCACACACAGGTACACACATACACACACACACACACACACACACACACACACACACACACACTAAATAAATAAACAAATAAATGCAAATATATTTTGGTTTTTTATTTGGGAAAGTTTTGCTTTACACAAGCCAGGAAGATTTATCTACCTAGTTTATAGTTTCAGCTTTTATGTTTACTACTGGGATTCATTTAGAATTTATTTTGTTTACGGCATGAGAAATGGTCTTTACTTCACTTAGATGGTGTTGTTCTGCAGAAAATTTTCCCCACATTTTTTGCAAAATATTACACAAAACTAAACTATGTAATGAAATAAATACCATTCCTTTCCTTATCTCTATTTTCTGTTAACCAGCTCTTCTATTTGCTGATCCTCTCTTCATCTCTGTCTGACCTGTTGTTAAGCACATTCTCCAATTAATATCTTTATGATTTTCATTTAATTCTATAATTTTCAGTAGTTTCCTTTTGTGATTTTTCTTTCTCTGCATTGTTTCCAAATTCTCATTTGCTTCTTCTAGAGTGTCTACTTGATAACTTAATAATCTGGATCTTATACTTCTATTATCTATTGTTTCTCATTTTTTTGTATTGTATAACTCTATTTTTATTAGTTTCCAGGCTATATGGAAAGTTTCAAAGTAACTGGAAGCTCAAGATATCTGTCACCTTCATCTGTAGAATGAGTCTGAGATGATGACAGTTCACAATCATTTTAATTATGTTACAGGAAATGCAATTTATTGAAGCCATACTTCAGTAAATTTGACATATGTCTAGATCTGTTCCACATTTGAAGATAAAATACATTTCTAAGTTTCCATCCACAGTCTTTCATGTCTCTGAGAGCTCCTCATTTTGTGGGAGAGGCTGAAGTGCAAACTTATTCTAACTGAAGAGGACTAGAACATACCTGCTCAAATTCTTTCTCTCTTCAATGCTCCTTGCTGAATTGCTATTCCATATATCTGACTCACTTACTTGATATCCTAGGGTTTATCTCATACTTTCCCATGCTTTGTTAGCTCTATAATGTACTCAAGCAAATGATGTATGTGTCTTGTCCATCTCTTTCTTGCTATACCTATCATGGAATTTTTTCTGCTTTCATGCCATACATTACCCAAACCAGTTATTCAGTCTATTTTACAAACTTAATTTAAGAGATAGTTTTTAAAACTGTAAAGAAAATTGGTTTGCATTGTATTGAAACTAAAATACAAATCATATTCTACTGGACCACAACAAGATCTGTTGATAACTGATTCCAATTAAGTAATCTTGTCTCAGTTCACTTATTCCCTCGAGATTACCCTTTCTGTCCCTCATGTACATAAGTTTTTATGTTAAACTTTGGGATTTTCCTTTATGTTAGAAAAATAGTGGCAGAGTCTTCCACATCATTCATACTTATACGTCTTGTCTTTGCCCAAGCATTCTTTCCTCAAAACAGCCTAGCCTGTCCAGTCTCTTTGAAAGATCCTTATATATTTCATCCATCACAAAGTACCCTGCTTTTCTTATAACATTTATCATTGTTTATTATCTTTTTAGTTTTTATATGAACATAACTTTGTGAGTCACCCTATGTCTTTCCTACAGTGAATGATGCCTGCTACTAAATCCACTTATCAAACAGTAGTTTATTCTAAATAGAAACTACTCATTAAATAGAGGACTCATGGCCTGAGACTCTGAGTGAATTATTTATCTTCTTTAACCCTCATCTCTTGTTTAAAGTGAGAGTTATCATCATAATATTGTCCAAAATACTTAGTTAATAAAATATTAACTGTAAAACTATTTGACACCACAAAGATATCCAATTAAGTTATTTTCCTTCCTCTCTTCTTTTCTCTTTCATCTTTCCATGTTACCCAGTAACAAATAGAATGAGTGTCAAATTTGTGACAAACCTTGTTTTTCTGGGAAATCTAGAAAGGGGTCTTTTTAATACAATAAAATGGAAGGTGGAGTACTCCATATTTCCTTAGGAGAATACATGAATTTGACACTTTTTGTGATCTTAATTAATATTTTAAAAAAGACCTTTCTGCTTCTTAAAAAAGTCAATGTGGGAAAAATAAGGAAAAATAAAAACAGTTTTCTTTGACTTGGGTTTGGTATTAATTTGTATGTAACAATAGCTCTGCTTTGCATTCATTACTGGCTGTTACCTCCTGCCCCTAGCTGCTGTGTAGTGAATGCATTGCCTGGATTCAATGACCTAGAAGTGAGGTGGACAAAATACATTTACTGCAGTGGCTTCACAGTGCACCATTGCTAAGTGTTCTGAGCACATGTGGCTGTTCATTATATACATTTTACCTATGATTTATGCCATGTTGGTGTTGAGCTGTTATGGAAATCCTATTCCCATGCATCCTATTATTTCTCTTCTTAGTGTGTTAAGAAGAATTTCACCAAGTGGATCTCATTATTATAGACCCACTAAGACTGAAGTTTCATTCCACAAAGGGGCAATGTGTTGTGTTATGTGGAGACTGGCCGGTCCCTTGTCTATGGCTATTGAGATAGGGGGAAGCATGGTAATGCCTGCCTAATATATTAGCATTGTGAAACATTTCTTTCTTGACTTTGAACATCCACAATAATATATAATTTTGTTCCATGTCCCTCTATTAAGGACAATCAACACATTGCCTCAAATTGTCTCTGTGGCTGATATCTGACAAGAGGAACATGAAATTCTTATTTATTTGAAGTCCACACAAAGTCTATGCATCTTGTTTTGTTTGTAGATAACAGACTGATTCCGAATCCTTTACACTTAAATACTTTGTGACCCCATTAGAGGGAGAGCAAAGCATAAAAATCTTCAATATTTCATAGACACAGTCATTATTTCTAGTACATATTGAAAATTACCAGTATCAACAAGGATATGGAAACCTTTAAATTAAAGCCACAAGATGAAACATCGTTAATAAGCATTGCTTTCCTTCAGATGTTGGGCTGAGAATCTATCAAATGTGAAACTAGAATCACATTTGCTGTGAAGTTAGGTGTAATATATCCTAAGAGCTCTGTCTAAGGTAGATACACACTACTTTGTTTCTGATGCTACCTCATTATAATTAGAAACGTCTGAAAATGCCAGTTCTTGGAGTAGTATGCTGTTAATACTATGGGTTGATTTTGATACCATTAGCAAATTTATTCAGCTGAAGGTATTTCTTTTTGAGATAAAAGATGCTTTTATTTTAGTTTCATTAGATACTTTAGACACAGAACCTACAAATCCTGATGTTTTGGGAAATGTATTTGATATACAACATTTTTTAACACACTTACTCTAGTTACAATTATGTAGATTGTATTTTGTCTCCCTATCTGTGGGATTATTTTTTACTTTTGTGAAACCTGTTGCCAGAAATGTGTTTCATAAAATTATCCTGTGTGTTTAGAATGTTGGGTATGGTTCTTAATAATGTATAACCAGTTCACTGCAAAGAATAAGTTGATCATATTGATCTGTCTATTTTCCCTTACTAATTTACTTATTCATTATAAAATAAAGTTAGCTATATCTCAGCTTTCATAAGACATAATAAGGGCTCAGTAAGCAGTACTGCAGTATTGATTTAGGTATTCAATCAATTATAAACACATATTATGGAATGATGGGTGTAATGCTAAAATAACCACTAAAACCCACTCACTTTCCCATGCAAGAAATACATTCTGTGAATTACTCAGTTATACAAACACAAAGAGTTGGGGACAAGTTTTCATTTTCCCTTTAAACATGAAATCAAAATCCATCCAAATGTCAAAACATTTTCAATATATATCTTGTCTCTAACATATTTCATTTGGTTATAATCTAAGGGCTCAATGATCTAACTTAGGATGTACAGCTTTCAGTTTAAGCCTTCCAAGTTGCAGGCAATCTCTAGTTTCTATCCTCTCTCTAATTGGGAGGTCCCTGGACTGTGAGCTAGGCAAGTCAGTTCTAACTGGAGTCCACATGATCTTGGGTGGTTCATTAACACCACCGAGTCAGGATGACTGCACTTGTAGTAGATAAAGGCAAATATGTAAAGATGAAGCCAGAAGCTTTGAAGCTTCAGAGAACACTGCAGGTGAGTCTGAAGCCCAGCCCACCAGGACACCAAGTTGCTAGTGGTTTGGTGAATGAGTACATCCCTCTTTTCTGCATAGGTATATGAGTCATACATCTTGACCAGTAATATATATTATTAATTGTACATTATTTTGGATTCAGAAAAGCTTCTATTAAGTAACACCTATTTTTTAACAACCAAATATATCAATGTTGCTACACCTTAAAACTTGCCATGTTTTGAACATAACCTTTCAAAATTTAAGTATTGAGAATGTGATCATGGTAACAGTTGGTGACTATTAATGTTTTCCAACATAATTTTATTAATTGGGAAGTAATCTGGAATTTCACATAATGTACATAATCACACCCACCTCCCAGTCCTCAAGGTCTATTCTTCAATGCTTATGAGCTCCCCCAAAAACAAGAGGAAAGAAAGAAAGAAAGAAAGAATGAATGAAAGAAAGAAAGAAAGGAAGAAAGAAACCAAGTCCATTTTTTTTGCTCATATACTCACTGAAGCATGGTCAAATTTCCAGTGGCCAGCCCCTTAAAGAAAACTGATTACTATAGAGAGTGACTTAACCTTTTTGTGGTAAATGCTGTGTCCCCTGTTTCAAAGCTGATCTTGAATTCATTATAAAGAAGAGGAGGACTTTGAACTTCTGATCTTCCTCTCTCTATCTTCTAGGTGCTGGAATTATGGGTATAGGTATGTACCACCATGTCTAACTCCTAATTTATGTTTATTGTTCCTTTTGTTTTCGATAAAAATGTATTGGACTCTGTTCTACACAGTGGTTTTCTAAGTCAGGCATTGTGCTAGTCACCCAGTCCCAATGCAATGGTAGTACTCAGGTGCAGACTGTCAGTAGAAAATGAGCAACCATTTTTAATCCCTTAATGATTTCCTCTCAGATAAAGACCATTTCAATAGTTTAGTACCTTATCTTACCTCTGCTGTGGCCTGACTTGTATAGCAGGCTGCTCATTTCAAAGTTCATTTCTAGCAAATTACCTCCATGGTATTTTTAAAAATAAGTCATATGATGTCATATCACTAATGAAAAGTAACTGTGTGGAAATACTGCATACTACATGACTCCAACATTCGGGCAAAGGCTATTGAGCCAGTAAGGAACCAATAGAGAAAAACATCTAAAAAGGACACTTGACCCCGTGGGAGATGGCTCAATAGATAAAGGCTCCCTAACAAGCCTGTTACCATGGATTAGAACCCCTGTCCCACACTATGGAATGAAAGAAAAGACTCTGACCTCCACGCGCGTGCACGCGCGCGCGCGCGCACACACACACACACACACACACACACACACACACACACACACATGCATGCACACACTCTAATACATACATGTTATCTGAATTGCACTGCTATGGTCTTCAGGGAAGGGAAGAGCAGGGAGCACAGGAGAGTTAAGGGTGTGAAACCGTGGTGTGTGATGCTGCAATGGAGGATATATAGAGTCCCCACATTTATAGCATGGACAACTCCAGTGAATGGACCTCACAGTTATCAGGACAAATGTGATAGATTTGTTTTAACAAACATACTACCTATTATAACAGATATATTTTTGTAGTATGGGAAGTTAATGATGGAGGATATACATGTGGAGAGGCAAGGGAAAATTTTCAGCTCTGTCACAAGCATAAAAATACTTTTGGTGGCGTCTATTCAGAGGAAATAAACTATAGCTGCCATGAGGTGAAATCTCTACTCTGTATTGTCCTCCTCATTACAGCCTTAGGCAGTTTTGCCCCTATCAACTTTAAAGCATGACATCACCTGCTCCATAAACTACAAGACTCAATATTTTTCCTGTTGAGTACAATTCGTGCTTCAATGCAATCCTTTCCTGATGTATTTCCATCTCCCCCACGGAATGGGCTATTTTCTCTGAGCCTATAGTGGAAGTATACTATGTGCTTTTTTTGTCTAGTGAAACTCACAGCTGAGTGGCCATGAAAATCCTTTTAGGGTCAAGAAGAATGTCATTGAAGAGATGAGTTGGCATACCCAGGTGACAAGGATTGGATTTGTCATAATTAATCTTGATTTTCAACTGGGCTGGATTAAGGAATACACAGAACATTCATAAAGCTTGTTACAGAGACAATCACCTTATGAGGGAGTTGCCTCAGCAAACAGATGACTCCCTTGGTGGATCATCATGTGATGGCAATACTGGGAAACATGGAAAGGTAAATAAATGGTGGTGTCTGCTTAGAGGAAGAGCACCCTAACTGCCATGAGGCATTTGTGTGGCAACTTTTGAATCCTCGAAGCAAAATAAATCTGCTCTGTTTGATTTGCCTTTATTGTTATTGTGTCACAGCAACACAAAGGCCTGCCTCCTATTCCACTGTTCTAAAACATAGTGTGGGTTCCTCTCTCTCTCTCTCTCTCTCTCTCTCTCTCTCTCTCTCTCTCTCTCTGTGTGTGTGTGTGTGTGTGTGTGTTGGTCAAAGGTCAACATCAGGTGCTGTCCTGTACTGCTCTCCACCTTTTTAAGAGGCAAGACTTTCCCTCAGCCTTGCCCTCACTGATTGGCTAGACTGGCTGGCTAGTTAGTAGATTCACCTGTTTTTGTCCCCTGGTTTCACGATTAGAGATACACAAGGCCATGCCTATCTTTTTATGTGAAGACTGGGGATCTCCATTCTCATGTAGTGGACACTTGACCTCTGAAGCCACTGTCCCAACCCTTAAAGTGTGTTTTTAGAAAGGCAAAATAAAAATGTGTTCCTCTATTGATTCAAGTGCTAATGAATAATCTTTCTATGAGATCATGAGCATTGTCTCCAAAAGCAAATCCCACTTTATTTTATTTTTTAATTTTTTTAATTACTCACGTTTACATATCCTCTCCCCCATTCCCTTGCCTTCCCATCCTCCCATGTTCCCCACCCAACCCACCCCCAACTCCTCCCCAGGGATAGTGAGGACCTCCAAGGACCTTCAAAGTCTGTCATATTGTTTGGGGGAGGACCTAGGCCCTCCTTGCTGTATCTGGGCTGCAATAGTATCCCTCATAGGGAATGGGCTCCCAAAGACCATTTGTGCTCTAGGGATAAAGACTGGCTCCACTGTTAGAGGACCCATAGACTGTCTTGGCCTCCTAGCTGGTACCCATATTCAGAGGGCTTGGTTCGGTCCAATGCTGTTTCCCCAGCTTTATGACAAGGGTCTCCATGCTATCAGTAGGTCAGTTCCATTGTTTCTGTAGGTCTCTCTGTCCCCGTCTTGGCTCCTAAAGGAACAAATCCCACTTTAAATAGTAATTGAACAACTTAAGGAGGTGCTGTTCAAGGCCGACTTGTATATCAACAGTTGAAACTCCAAATAACCTCCCCAACTGCAAGATCATCCTCACAGTTTTTAAATTTTTATCCCTGTATCTCCAAAGGCTTCTTTAACTCTATCACTGACTCACACTGCATGATCAGAAATGTTTAGTATATTTTATGCCATTATCTTAAAAGCCCCTTGAGTTCTAAGTAGGTTTTCTCTTCACATCCTTGCCCTCGCATTTCTGAGAAATAATATAGGCTCAGGATTCTAGATTTGGGAAAGAGGGAAGTGCCCCCTGCATACTATGCCATACAGCCCCAGAAGTGATAGGGCCTACAAACAAGGACACATCTCTGGAGGGTATAGAATTAGAATTTGGGGTGATATTATGTGTGCAGTATTGGTAATCTTTTGTTTTCTCTTTGGTAAGAACTTCTAAATTATGGTATTCTTTAAAACATGACTATCAAATGTATTGGGTGGATTTGGCACAATTTTAAAGACTTGATATGCAGTATGCATATCATTTAATCCCCCCAACCCTCAGGGATAAGTGACCCCGTTTTATAAGAAATGTTAAGGTTAAATAACTTCAAAAATTTGCTCAGAACCTCAAACTAAGTGGTTATGTTGGATTTGTTTACTTATGTAGTTGGTTAGCTATTTGGTTTTAGAGATAGGATCTCACTGTTACGTTGCAGTCCAGTGTGGATTAGATTCATTCAGTAGCCCAGGCTGGCCCAATACTCAAGACAATCATCCTGCTTCAGTTTCTCAGGTGCAGGAATGACAGGTATCAGTCACACAGCTGCCCATGCTTGGGTTTAAATGTTTAGTCTTATGGTAGAACTGAAAAATCGAAGAGTGTTGCATACTGTTTTTTATTCCAAAGAATCCAGTCTATGAAATATTATGTTGACTTGAAGATTCAGATCAGTATCCGAAGGTCAACAGGAGGGATTTATTGGCCTAACAAAAGTGTCCAGAGTCACCTCATTGTAGCTGGAAGCTGCCAAATTTTCCTCCCCTTTGCTCCTAGCTCACACCCATTGGGGCTTTCACTGACAAGTGAACCTTTGCCTGAACAACCCTTTCTTTCCTGGTTGGTGCTTTCTTAATGATCCTGGGCTAAATGCTGTAAAGAATGCTGTGAAGAGAGCAACCACAGACAGAGTAGATGACCTAACCTTGGAGGCTGTTCACTCTTTGATCCTCTGCTGTGGTGAAATCCCTGATGGATGCAGCCCATGGAAGTGGGGGTCAGACTTTGCCAGGCATCTGCTGCTGAAGTGGGGCTTTGCCCAGCTGCCACTCTGGGGCAAGATGCAGCTGAAGCTGGAGGGGAGGAGGGAAGCCAGCCGGGAGCCAGCCTGCTCAGAAGCCTTCACACTGTGGGCTGGGATGCCATGACCCAGAAGGCCCGCTAAGCAAAGCTCCTCACAGAAGCCCAAGTGGCTCCACAAGCAAGAAAACTCAGAGCATCTGTGAGCCGCCTCCTGAGTTTTTCTATGGCGCTATAGGAACAGCTGCGCCAGTCTTCAGCAGCGCTGTAAACCTGTCATCAACACCGCATTGTTTACATATGGCTACAAGGTCTTTATGCCCAGGATCCCTTAGCTATACAGCGGGGGACAGATATTTACATGACAGCTGTGTCAATTGGAAGCAGCCTCTGTGAGCTTGTTTGCTTCACCAAAGCAACACTCGCCACCGCCCACACCTCCCCCACCACCCCAAAGACACAAATCTCTGTTCTCCCTTGTCTAAATGAGCGCTGTGTTAATAATAGAACTGCACTGCAGATGCTCAGAGTGGAAATAGCTGGCATTTCCCTAACAAGGCTCATAATTCTGGGAGAAATAATGGATTTCAAGTGAAATAGCTCGCGTCCAAGAAGAGTGGTTATAATTCATAACCAGACATCCAAATGAAATCAAAATCCGGGAAACATGCAAAGTGCTAATTTTCTACATCGGTGGAATTTATCAAGTCCATACTGATTAATTCCAACAGTGGTTTGGTTGTTCAATCGATAGAGCTTTGTTTGTTTCCCAAAGACATCTGAATGACATTGATTTAAATATTACAACTTCCTGGTTTTCTAAAAAAAGCTTTAAAACTGTAAATCAAACCCCTCTGCATCACAACTGGCTGATATTAAATATTTTTATTTTTATTCTGTACCATTTGAGGCAAGGCTTCTGTTTATTTCATCAATGGGATAATAGCAATATATTTGGGAGGAATTATTATTATGCATATCTTAAAGTAATGAGAAATAATTCATTTCTATTGCTTTAGCTTTCCTAAGAAAATACTTACAATGTAATAATGACTAATAACGATTAACATGGTTGGAAAATAAACCACTCCTAAAATGATCAGGAATAGTTCAATGCCCACAGATGCTTGCTATGGATTGGTTGTGTTTTCTAAAATTAATGTATTAGAAATTGGATCACAGATGCAGTTTCAGGCTTAGCAGGAGATATTTAGGCCACAAGGAAACCCCACTCATGGATAAATTAATACTACAATTGCAGGAGTAGGTTTGTTGTGTGGGATGTAGGTTTCTTTCTTCCTTCCTTTAAAAAAATTATGGAAAAAATTTTAGGTTTTTAAAATTAATTTATTTTTTACGTTCCAATCCCAGCTCCCCCTCCCTTCTCTCCTCAGGTTTTCCCCACTCCCCTCCCTCAGCCTCCCATCTACTCCGGATGTAGGTTTCTTATAAAAGTAACAGTGTGACCCACCTTTGTTCTCTCTGGATCAGCAACTCTTTCTGCCTTCTGCCATGGAATGACACAGCAGAAAAGCCGTTGCCCGATGCCCACACTCAGATATTGGACTCCTAGCCTCCATGTTCACTATAAATTACATAGTCTGCAGTGTTGTGTGAACACTGTGCAGAATGGACTAAAACATGCCACTGAATCTTTTTTCAGTATCTCAATGTTTAAACCCCCAAAGTAATTTCTATGCGGGGTAGATTAATTGGTGACTCCTGCTCTCTATACATGATGGTTACCTCTTAACCTTAGTATTTGTGAACATTATTTTATTTATTTTTAATTTTATTGTATGTATATGGGAGTCACAGAAGGTTTTGAGTGCCATGTGTTCTATGGAAGAACAACCAGAGCTCATAATAACCACTGACCACTTCTCCAACCCTGTTATTTTACAGGGCAGAGGGAATGGCAGATAAAATGAAATTGGTGATTTTTAAGGTGTTTTTAAAGTAGTAGTGTGTTATGTATGCTACTCTAGGGCAGTTGCAGTTCCTGGAAATAGGGAGAGTGGTATGTGGAGGGCCTGAAGGTTGCATAAAAGTGGAGAAGAGATTGGAAGATGCTCTACATTAAGGATGGAGAAGCAGAGTGTAATCCAAGAAAGGCAGTTCTGGGAGTTTAAAGAGGCAGAGAAATAAATACTTTCTCCATCTATAACCTTCTGAGGGAATACTTCCTTGACAGTGCTCTGGTTTCAAGTCAGTGAAGCCAATGTTGGCTTTGGAGCTAGAAGACAAGAAATAAGTGATGTTTGAAGCAGCCAGCTTTATAGTGAGTGGACTGAGTGTAGCACACAGTGAATGCTCTGACTTATTCTAATATTTGAATACAGGTGAGTGAGAGAGTCTTGCACATGCACTTGAAAATAAGAATGAAGGCTTTATGTATTTACTTAACTTAAGATGCAAAATCTTTTGTGGGACATTATGGCACACACCTATAATCCTAGTATGTGGGAGATGGAAGAAGAAAGTTCAGAGCAGTTCATAGGCAGCCTCTGCTACACAGTGATGCCTAGACCAGCCTGGGCTATATAAGATCCTTTCTCAAAAGACCAAAGAGAATAAAATAGGTAAAATATCTAGATATTTAAAAGTGAAAGATTCCTTTCAGTGTGAAGCCACATCTTATGATTTAGGATTGTATTAATTTGAACATGTTGGGCCCAGCAATCACAAGACCCTCGGAATGCTCAAGGATACTAGAAGAACCAAGATAATGAATGAGCTATCCCATTGTCAAAGAGATTATAAACAGTTGCTGTCCAGTTCATTCTGTTATTAAATATTATTTAATAAGTTAAATTGTTGAAATTCATATTTATAGAAATCTTTTTTTAAAAAGTCTAAGGTATCAGCACACTAAGTCCCTTGCTAATTAAAAAGAAGAGAAAAAGAAAAACAAAGCACATACACAAAACCCCATATGAAAACACCAGTTACCTTATAAAAATGGAGAGCAATCTGTTCAGGAGGGCAGGGCCTGAACCTGTGTTTCCAAGTCAGAGAACAGGTTCAGAGCTGAGCTTGCCTCTAATTACTGTAAGAGGTGGACAGAGGTTGTATGGAGCAGCTACCTCATGCCAGACCTAATTTTCATGTGCATTCTTGAGAAAGAGAACATTTTATGTTAATTTTATGAATTAAAAAACTAGAGTTACAAAAGGGCTTATACACGCAGACTTTCCAGGAGGTAAAAATGACAGAAAAGTGATCCAACTTAAAGAATACTCAGCATAAGATATTCTTTTCATAATGGCCCTCTCAACTTACTCTGGAAAAGTAGTCTGCAAAAACTAAATGTTCTTAATTAATAGAAAACAAAGATTCTACATTCTAGTCTCCTGATTCTTAGTTCTAGGTACTTAAAAGAAATGGCATCAATGAATGCTTGCCTAATTATTTCTAACATAGAGTATATATGACAGCCAACGTAAGGTGAGGGTGTGACCAGAACTGCCTTTTTTCACCTTCCTTTGCATGTCTTTATAAAAATATTAAGCTTTGTTTGGAGGTTCTAGCAGGGAAGAACAACTACTCCTATACCCTTGACTGATTGATCTTCTTTTGACAGGGGAAGGCTGTCCTCTTCCACCAAGTGCCTAGCTTCAGGAGGGATGCACATGGGGCAGTGAGGGAGGAAGTTATGCCTACCTAGCCAACCTAATGAGCCAAATCAACCCTGATGATCAATGGGGTGATAGATACTGCAGCTAGATTGCCCACATGTCTGATTCCTCTCCCTCAAACAAGGAATGGACAAATAAAATGTGGTACATTTACACCATGGGGTATTACTCAGCTGTTAAAAAATGACATCATAAAATTTTCAGTCAAATGAATATAACTAGAAAAAAAATCATTCCGACTAAGATAATCCAGACACAGAAAGACATATATAGTATGTACTCAACTGAACTGAATATTAGCCAATAAATAAATGATAATTTACTTACAATCCAGAGACCCAGCGGGTTAGATAAAGAGGTGGGCTCTAGCAGGGAATGCATGGACCTCCAGGGAAGGGAAAATAGAATAGATTTTTTTTTCAGGTAGACTGAGGGTGAGTGGGGACAGGAATGGGAGGGATCAGATGGTTGTGAGAATGGGATAGAGGGAGAGAATTCAGAGATGGATGTTTGGAATTGGGAAATATTTGGGGACAGCATGGAAACCTAGTGCAGTGTAAACTTCCTGGAATCTATGAGGCTGACCCTGGTGAGGATTCCTAGTAATGGAGAATAAAGAGTTTGAACTGACTGTCTTCTGTAGTTAAACAAGGCTTCCAATGGTGGGATGCATTAGGCTGAGTTGTTGGCCAAGGGAGATTCCAAACAACACAGGCACCCTCTTCAAACTGACAGCAGGATCCCATTGCAGAGAACAACATCCACAGAGCTTATTTAATATAGAGCGGTCCAACTGGTACCTACATGGAGCCTTCATCCCTAAGTTCTAGTCTCTTTGGTGCAGGAAGGTGCTTAGTAGGCTGCCAAAAGAGAAACCTGGACATCAACTCAGCTATAAAACTTTGGACCTACAATCTGAAGTGCTGGGGCAATGGTAGTGCAGAACTTGTGGGAATGACCACCCAGTGTTTCCACAAGAGGGAGCCCCCGTCCTACACTCCCTGGATGACCAGGAACCAAAGACTGGATAGCCCAGAGACCCAGGATAGAACCAAACATGACTAGCAAAAAAAAAAAAAAAAAAAAAAGTCATTCCCAATGATATTTTGCTATATGAATAGATTGGTGACTTGTCCATCAGCAGCAGCAGATGGGAACAGGTGCAGAGACCCAAAGTCAGACATTATTCAGAGAGAGAGTTTAAATTGGAGGTATCTATAGGGTCCCTCCCCTTAGAGATCAGGAAATCCCTCAAAAGAGGGGAAGGAAAGCTTGTAAGAGCCTGATAGAATAGAGGACACCAGGAGAGCATTGCCTACTGAATCAACTAAGCAAAGCTCATAGGGGCTCACAGAGACTGGAGAGACAAGAACGGAGTCTGTGTGAGTCTGCACCACTTCCTCTGCCTTTATGCTATGACTGTTAGCTTGATGTTTTTGTGGGACTCACAACTGTGGGAGTGGGTGTGTCTCTGACTCTTTTGCCTGCTCTTTTCTCCCTATTAGGTTGCCTTGTCTATTCTCTATATGAAGGCTCTTTCCTTGTCTTATTGTACCTTGTTTTGTCATGTTTGGTTATTGTCTCTTAGGGGCCTGCTCCTCTCTGAAGGGAAACACAGTGAGTGGATCTGAAGGAGAGCAGAAGTCGGGAGAGCTGAAATGAATAGAGAGAGGGGGAATTGTAGTCAGGATGTATTGTGTGAGAGAAGAATCTCTGTTTTCAAGAAAGGAAGGAGGAAGGAAGGAGGGAGGGAAGGAAGGGATTGTCCTAACCATGCAAGCCACTGAAACTAAAATGGCTGCTAACCAAGAATACAGCCAAGAATACAGACATTTCACATTGGGACCAGCTGCCAATATTATAGAATGTGCTAACTAATCTTTCCTAGGAATCATTTAGAATTACATCACACCCCATTTTCTCACTTCCTTAAACAACTTCTGACTTGGATTTGGATTTGCTCAGGCCATGTGAAACATATTCTAACATCTTTTCTGGTCACAGTGGAGATGATCCTTTCTTAATGAAGGCATCCTTAACTATGCAAAAAGTGGGTGTGCATATGTATGTGTGGGGTGCATGTGTGTGTGTGTGTGCATATGTGTACGCACATGTTTGTGTGTTTTCTAACCTTACATTTGAGTTATCTCATTTTTAGTGGCAGGCATGTTAAAAGATAGCAACTGTGTACATAGGGTAGCTTTTCCAGAGCAATTTCTATATAATACTTTTGTGGAGAATTATGAGTTGACATCATGCAAGCCAATAAAAATTGTATTTTTAATGATTATTAGTGTTATTTGAAGAGAAGTCAGTTGCGTATGCAAATGAAGGACTAATATTGATGCCTAAATGAAGTATGCATGTGACATGACAAATTTTTCACACTAATCCAACCAACCTCAGTAAAGCAGAAACGGCCATTCATTCCAAAGAATTTAGCCATTTGGGAATCTGAAAACATTTTATTGAGCTTCTAAGAAAAAGTCTACCTTGTTTTACTTGAATAGAAATGGACAGACTCTGTCAACTCCCCGTGGGAGCCCTTACCTCCTGGGAGTAGTGGATGGAGAGTGGAGACAGTAAAGGAGGATAGGAGGAGAGCTAGGAGGGGAAATTTTGGTTGGAATGTAAAATGAAATTTAAAACAGAAATTCAATTAAAAAAAAGGAAAACAGGATCCCTGTCCCTATCACTAATAGTAAGAAGTGGTATTTAGCTTTCATAGATGTATAAATGACTTTGGTAACGACTACAGTCACTGGTAGTCACTTGCCTTTTATTTTCTGGATTGAGGTAAAGATAGTTAGCCATCTAAGGAGCTCCATAGTTACAAAAACATATCACACAGCATGTAGGATATTTGATCTTGGAGTCAGTGGCAGTGTGCCTTTCTAGTTAGCACGTTGTTTAAAGAGTACTGCATTTATATAAACAGACAGGTCAATATGATTGGCCCCATCTAAGCAGAAAGCTTCATTTGGAATTCATTTCCATGATAGATTATGGTAATTTACAAGAAAAAAATTAGACTATTATTTCAACTTGTCAAATGTAATTATCACTTAGTGATTTTTCACTTTTAAGGGTCATAGAGAATACCCAAGACCTGGAATAATTTGTTCTCATCATTGTTGGCATTTTGCTTTGAAACACTGCTGTGCTTTTATGACCAAATAAAAGGTAACAAATCCATCAGTTCTTCTCCCTCTGTCCATTGTCCCCACCTCCTTGACATTCACCAGACAGCCCCCACAGTCTTTTGGAAACTGGAAACAAATACAGAAGTGAGATCCTTCCTCATTACTGCCAGTAAGTAAGAAAGTGTTGTGGTATATCAGAAGCAGCCTTACTATATAACTATGAAATGCAAAGACTTTCATAAACGACCTATATATGATCCATATTTGACTATATTTTCTTCCAATCTCTGTGATAATTATCTAATATTATTATTTAGATATGAATTAATTCAACCAGAGACATAGACTCTATCCTAGAAGGCATTGTAGACTAATGAGTAAATATGTATTAGGATGTCTTCAAACTGAACATTATTGACCCGAGAGACAACAGTGAAACTATAATGAGTGATTATGTAAATCCTCAATCACAGATTGCTGCATACTCCATAATGTCATTAATTTACATTACTGTCAGTCTTTTCTTACTAGGCTCTTACTAATTAGCTGTTCCTTGACACATATTTTGATGCAGACTTTTTGTGCATCATTAAAGTCCTTTGTGTGGAACCTTCCTTGAAGACCTTTTAGCTTGTGTATAATTGACAAACCAGATGACAACTTTTACTATGGATCATAAAACTGCAGCCAGTTGGCTTGGACACTGGCCTTGCATTTTCAACCCTTTCCTTTTAATGTTTTGGTAGGGAGAAGGTTTACTTGCAGGTGCAGTTATTTATGATATGGTCTGGAATATGCCCTTGGCTGCAAGCAAGGTCAGCTTTGGAAGGTTTTCCCACAAAATTCACAATTGTTCCTTGAGAGTCTTGTAATCAGCAACCTTCCTAAGAAGCACATGCTCCACAGAAATGCTCTTCAGAATTCTCACATTTTAATTTATTTTCTAGAACCTTATTTAAAGCACAGATTTTCAGGTGCTTTATCTTTTTCCTCAAAGAGGTCAGGGCCCCATGCATCAGTGAGTAAGAACATGTACCTCTGACACTGCCAGCCTATGCTCACGAGCCAAGGCTACTCTAGCCTGCATATTTCCTTGATTTAATGTGAACTAATTACTGTTTTACTAATTACTCTGAGTCATTCTCTTATTCATCTAAAATACTCATTAAACATTAACTCTTTACTAAAAGTTATGATGATATTAGTGAACAAAATACCACCCCAAATAAATAAAAACATGAATGTACCTTGACACAGCTGACTCTCTGAGGTGAATGGGAGATGGACATTAAATATCAAAACATTGTGGAAGCCCAAAAGGTATTAAGGCACAGAGGGGGCAAAGGAGAGGTATTGAAAGTGTAACCCGGTTTTCTACCTAAGCCTTTTTATTCTCCATAGCTCGAGGGAGATCTTGGGGATGTTATAGACATCTTGCAGTCATGAAGGTGAAAGCTGCTCAAGCAAGGTGGAGAATAGAAAGATCTAGAAGCCGGTCCATGGATCATTGTGGAGCCGCTTTTTATAGGAGATAGACTCTCTATTTCATAGTGCAAGCCACAGATTCTTTTTTTTTTGTCTATGTTATTAAGACACGCCTTTGTTTCAGTCACAAGAACAAAATATTAATGTTTATAATCTTTGTTTCAGGATTTGTTTTACATTCCATTTCGATCTGATATTTCATTTTCTTTATTTCCAAAAGTTCACTCTTGTTCTGACATTTTTCTTTTTTTGTCTATTTTTTAATTTATCTTTTATTTAAATTAGTAACAAATTTGCTTCAGATGTCAATCCTAGCTCCCTCTCCCTCCTCTCCTCCCTGACCCCCACCAACCCCTCCCCAAGCCCCCACCCCATGCCCCTACAGCTCCCCAGGGAGGGTGAGGCTTTCCAAGGGGGATCTCCAAAGTCTGTCATATCATCCCAGGCAGGGCCCTCCCCTGTGTGTCCAGACTGAGAGAGCATCCCTCCACATAGAAAGGGCTCCCAAGGTCCAGTCATACACCAGGGACAAATACTGATCTACTACCCGAGGCCCCATAGATTGCTGAGGCCTCCTCACTGACACTCACGCTCAGGGGTTCTGGATCAGTCCCATGCTGGACTCTTAGCCATCAGTCTGGGGTCCCTGAGCTCCCCCTATTCAGGTCAGCTGTTTCTGTGGGTTTCATCAGCCTGGTCTTGACCCCTTTGCTCATTACTCCTCCCTCTCTGCAACTTGATTTCAGGAGTTCAGTTCAGTGTTTAGCTGTGGGTGTCTGCCTCTGTTTCCATCAACCACTGGATGAAGGCTCTAGGATGGCATATAAGGTAGTCATCAATCTCATTATCAGAGAAGGGCATTAAAGGTAGCCTCTCCACTATTGCTTAGATTGCCAGTTGGTGTCATCCTTGTTGATCTCTGGAAATCTCCCTAATGCCAGGTTTCTCTTTAAACCTATAATGGCTCCCTCTATTATGGTATCTCTTATCTTGCTCTCCTCTATTCTTCCCGGACTCAACCTTCTTGCTCACCCATGTCCTTCTCTCCTCTCCTCTTCTCCCTGTCTCTTTCTCCAAGCTCCCTCTCCCTTCCCCCATGCTCCCAATTTGTTCAGGAGATCCTGTAACATTCCCCTTCTCTGGGGTACAATACATGTTTCTAGGGGTTCTCCCAGACTCTCTGGTGGTGGGATTGTAGGCTGGTAATCCCATGCTACATGTCTACAATCCATATATGAGTGAGTGCATACCATGTTTATGTTTTTGTACCTGGGTTACCTCACTCGGGATGGTTTCTTCTAGTGCCATCCATTTGCCTGCAAATTTCAAGAATCCATTGATTTTTTTCCCCTCTGAGTAGTACTCCATTGTGTAAATGTACCAAATTTACTCTATCCATTCTTCAGTTGAGGGGCATCTAGGTTGCTTCCCAGTTCTGGCTATTACAAATAGTGCTGCTAGGAACATAGTTGAACAGATGTCCTTATTGTAGGAATGTGCCTAAGAGTGGGATTGCTGGATCTTGTGGTAGACTGAATCCCATCTCTGATGTGCATACTTGAGATACTTTTCAGAATTGTGACAGGTTTTCTTGTCTGTCATTATAATCTAGCCAGTCCCCCTCTCCTAGATTTGAGCACAACTATGAGATAAAAGTCCAGATTATAATCTAAGGATTGTGTTGCTACTTAGCATCTTCATATGCTTGGTCATAACACCATCATATTGCAGTATCCATGCCTTCAAAGTGATAAGAAGGTAAGTACTCAACTGGATTTCAGCGCTATGGTCCAATTGCCTCCAAAAATTGTCCTTAGAACACCAAATATAACATATTTTAGAACTGAGGCTGGAGATCAGCTGATAGAAAGATAGAGGCTCGGGTTTCAGTAAGCAGCACACAAAGCCAGGCTTAGGGGCACAGGCTAGAAATTACAACACATGGGAGGTAGAGGCAGGAGGATTAGGCATTTGAGATCATCCTTGGTAACATAGCAAATTGGAAGCCAGCCTTGGATATATAAAACCTTGTATCAAAATAACAAAAACAAAATATGAAGCAATTCCCTCAAAAACAAAATGAAACCAACTTGTTATTTGTTAAATGGGTAATAAGAGATGTTCGTGTTTTGTTTGTGATTGCCTTTGTGATTACTGAGTGTGTTAAAGGCCAGAAATGGGTGTAGAATGAGACAAAGCTCCTAATAGACCAAACTGAGGTCTTCTTTAAATTCATAGAACACCTGGCTAATCTTACCATTTGCCCATGTCATCAGGGGACATTCCATAGTGAACTGAGCAGCCTCTGCCTCCTTCAGAATTCTTATCTCTCTAAAATGGGATCTGCTTATGAGCAGTGCATTATACCTGTTATCATTTCCCAAGTGATGATAAACAGCTTCACCGCCTCTTTTGCATTTCATCACTGCACTCTTCAGCATTATCTCTGGGCTGGGTATCTTCCCAGGTTTGGCTATTGTCTAACTATGTATTAAGTTATATCAGAGTCTGGTTTCTTTTTATTAGATGATTTTCCACAAGGGGCTGTTAAAGCTGAATACAATGTGGAGTCAGAACTAGACTGATAACAGATAGTTTATTATAAAGAGCCAGTGACCAGGTTTACACTGGATGCCTGCTCATCTACTGAGCCAGGCCTCTCAGATATTTAAACCCTTGCTATGTCACTCTGACCATGGCCAAGTGGGTGTGGTCAACGTTACCTGTGTCCAGCCCCAAGCAGGCATGGTCAGCATTTCCCCCTAAAGGCTGTTGCCTGTCATGATGATCCTGGTTGTGTGGAGGGATAGGTACGGTTTCTCCTTTTAAAGGTTTTGCAATGTAATTAGGAGTGACCATAATTGTGGCATAGAACCAATGCCACATCATAAATTGCCTCCCCAAATCACACTTCACATATGCACTCTAAAAGTTAGAATAAGGTGGCACCCAAATATGACTTGTGGAGAGGATATAAATACTCTACTAATAGAGTTAATATTACATTGTGTGTGTGTGTGTGTGTGTGTGTGTGTGTGTGTGTGTGTGTGTGTGTGTGTGTGTGTGTGTGTATGTGTGTGTGTGCTGTGCATGCACATGAAATTGCAGCAGAGGCTAGAAGAAGGTAGTGGAGCTTCTGCAGCAGTTGTGAGCTCCAATGCATGTGCTAGGAAATGAACTCTGGTCCTCTACAAGGGCAATGTTTGTGCTTAACTGCTGAACTGGAGGCTTGGTACTTTAAAAATAATCATAGCAATGAAAGCAAGCATTAATCATTCGTCACATGTCAGATAATGTATTCAGCTATCCACAAGGATTAAACCATCTTTACTACAACCTTGGTTTGGAATTTTCATTTTTTTCTTCCCATTTTAGAGATGTAATTATTGTGAATAAGGCATGTGTACATCTCCAAGTTACCTGCCTACTAACTGATACAGATTAAAAAGATAAGTGCTCAGGACAATGTGACCCCAGCTCTGCCTCAATTCTGAGCAGGAAGATCTGCAAAGACACATGCATGTCCTGCAGATCCGCTTGCCATAATTTAGAATTGTTAGCTCTTAATTTAATCTCAAATTAGTGAAATAATTTCCCTGCATTTCAGTGGGATGGCTTTACAATCAAGGAACTCTGTACTTGGGTTTACTTAATGGGCTGATAAACTGTCAGGATTGTGAGTTCATTGTTAAACATTAGCCTGGAAGTGAAAGATAAGGGCGCACATGCTTTGTCTGCAGATGAGGCACCTTGTCATTCAAAGCTGCAAAATACAGCTAAGGAGTTTAAGAACTGAGGGGAATATGAGTTCAAGACCCAGGAGGAGAACATGAGACCAGACAATATGCCAATTAATGGAATTAAACTGAAAGGCTTAAAATGAAGTCCCCTCGGGAGACAGTGTAAAAGGAAAGGCATTTAATTCAATAAGGACAAAAGGATAAGTGAGCTAACTATGAGGGGATCAGAATATTTAAGGTTGATAGCCTAGGAAGAATTAGAGAACACTGGCTTGTGATTGCTGTGAATTTATTATACCCCAGTAGCTTGGCCTAATTTGGTCCCCTTCATCCTCTGAACAAATACACTCATCCTGACATTCCAGGACAAAAGAAATAATCCTTTTTGTCACAGCCCAGCTAGAAAAGTGATTATGATCAGCAGCCATTCATAGGAGAGTAAATAAAGGCCATGGCCATCCTGCTAGTAAGTTTTCAATCCATCTGCCATGGTGCATTTCAAAGACAGTTCCACCATATTTTGGTTGTTTGAAAAGATGTACTTAATAATAAAGCAACTAGATTTTTTCCACAATGTTGAGAGTTTACATGCATGGATGTGATTTCTCTTTTGCTAAACAGGTTTTAAAGTGCCAAAGGCATGGCAATGGGTAGTTACTAAGGAGTTATGAAGTGCATCTGTGTGTCTCTATAGCAAATAACTGAAAATAATGTGAGTTTAGGAAATTCTGTAATGGGCTCTGTTCTGTGGACATGCTCTTATGCAGTGCTATTAATCAGTTGAGCATCAACAAATGTGCCTCTGAATGACAAAATCCTGAGAATGCAGTAGGGGCTGGGTTTCCAAGGCCACACAAAGTACCACAATATCAAACCAATTACCCTACTCAGGCAAGGGCACTTCTCATGAAATAGCAATGGCAGGGTTGCAGGACGAAGGTGGTAGGATCCAGAGAGGGGAGGAATGTTAAGGAAGACTACAGGAACATGAGGGGGAGGAGACACAGAGAGCAAGGGCAGTTTCTGTCAGTGGGTGGAAAAGCACAGCCACACCCCAGGGCTTTTTCTGCTGTGTATCTGGAGTCCATTAAGCTTTCCAGTTGTTCTGCAGCAATAAATCACATGAATTCATTATTATTTTAAAAGTAAAATCAACCTATACAATGATTTCATTGTCTAATGCCTTCTTGAGTGAGACTGGTGCCTTTTCTAGTCTTGGGGTTTTACATGTTGCTCACTTTTTTAATATAAACAAAATGATTCTCGGCCAAATCAACTATGTGTTCAACACAATCTTTTCGTCTCCTTAACTTGTGTTATTTATATAAACTCTTCTCAAACCAGTTTCATCAGTTCTTAATGACATATAGTATGGTAATATCTTAAAACTCTACTAAGTATCTCTGTTTCAAATCATTTTCTTAAACTAGTCAGTTTAAATTGAGGGTAGAGAATGGTAATTGAACTTTGTTAGTTAGGCATTGCTAATTATCCCCCCCTCTGTGTGTGTGTGTGTGTGTGTGTGTGTGTGTGTGTGTGTGTGTGTGTGTGTGCGCGCGCGCGCGCGCACGCGCATGTGTGTGCGTGCATGCTCAAGTGTCTTTTGAGATCTTCAGTTTTTGAGACAGAACCTTTCCATGAACCTGGGGTTCAATGATTCAACAGAACTGACTATGCAGTCCTCTGCCTTCCCAGCACTAGACCATAAGTAAGCACCTTCACATCTGGCTTTCATCATGTGTTCTATGGATTCTAACTCTTTATATCTTTATGGGGTGGAAGTTTCAGTGAAAATGGACCCGACAGGCTTATAGGGAGTGGAATCATTTGAATGATTTAGGATGCATGGTCTTCTTGGAGTAAGTGTGGCCTTATTTGAAGAAGTACACAACTGTGGGTGATCTTGGAGGTTTTAGAAGCTTAAGCCAGGCCCAGGGGCTCATGGCTCTTCCTGCAGCCTACAAATCCAGATGTAGAACTCTGGGATTCTCCTGCACCATGTCTACCTGTGCACTGTCATGCTTACCACCATGATAAAGATGGACTAAACCTCTAAAACTATAAACCAGCCCCAATGAAATGTTTTCCTTATTAAGAGTTGCCATGGTCATGGTGTCTCTTCACAGCAATAGAAACCCTGACTAAGATACATGGCAAGCCCTTAACCTAGTAAGCCACCTCCATAGCATCACAGCCTTGCATTTAAGGCATTTACCATGCATATCACTAGTATAAATATGGCATGGAAGAATTTATGATACTCATACTGATAATGAGTCTAGGCATACATCTATAAGTAAATAAGGAACACCTAGGTTTCATAGACTACTGGAAGGAAGTTCTTACACAGGCCCTTGTTACAAAGACACATGTAACATTGTCATTGATCTGCTGTCATGGACTTTGTGTATTATCTTCTCTATGGTCTTCTGAAATTTATCAAGGGGCCAAAGATGAGAACACATGAGATAAAGTGTGCTTGAAGTTGGAATGTGCTTGAAACAAGTTTGTGTTTGACACAAATTGCCTTTCTTCATGGTGCAATGCATATGTACATGACAATTTTTTCATATAAATTTCTGGGGGCAATGGATTAAGAAAGAGCTTTTTATAACAATGATCTCTGACAATGTTTAGTCCAACATTTCTCAGCAGTCCAGAAGCTCTGAGGAAGGGAAGCAGTGGAAGATGGTTAGTTAAAGTTTACTCAATGTGGACCTGGCACTGCAGTAGACATCAGAAAAAGTTAAAGACAATGGAAGACATTATGATGATACTCGATGAATTATCAAGTGAATGAAACTCAGATACATCTGGGAAGGGAATCTTAATGAGTGACTGTCTAGATTAGTTTGTCCTATGAGTATGTCTGTGGGAGCTTATTTTTAAATATATATATATATATATATATATATATATATATATATATATATATAATTTAAATTAGAAACAATGTTATTTCATGTATCAATCCCAGTTCCCTCTCGCTCCCATCCTCCCATGCCCCCCACCGACCCCCATCCTATCCCCCATCCACTCCTAAGGGAGGTTGTGGCCTTAAATGAGGAATCAGAAAAGTCTGTCAAGTCATTTGGGGCAGGGTCAAAGCCCTCCACCATGTATCTGTGCTAAAAGAACAATCCTCCACAGGGAATGGGCACCCAAAGTCCGTCCGTGCACTAGGGATAATTACTGGTTCTATTGCCAAAGGCCGCAGAGACTGCCCAGGTCTATTACATGACACCCAGCTGTAGGATGGCTGGTTTGGTCCTGTGATGATTCCCTAGCTGTCAGACTGGAGTCCATGAGCTCCCACTGCTAAAGTAAGCTGTCTCTGTGGGTTTCCCCAGAGACTCCTCCCTCTCTACAACTGATTCCAGGAGTTCAGCTCAGTACTCAGCTGTGGAGCTCTACTTCTGCTTCCATCAGCTACTGCATGAAGGCTCTAGGATGGCATTCAAGGTAGTCATTCTCATTATAGGGGAAGGGCATTTAAGGTAGCCTCCCATTGTTGCTCAGATTCTTAGTTGGGGTCATCCTTGTGGATGTCAGGATATTTCCCTGGTGCCAGATTTCTCTTTAAACATATAATGGCTCCCTCTATTAAGGTGTCTCTTTTCTCTCTCTCCTCTATTGATCCCTCCGCTCAATCTTCCTGATCCCTCATGTTCTCCTCTCCCCTCCCCTTCTCCACTCCTCTTTCTCCTACTTCTCTCCCTCCCACCACTATGCTCCCAACTTGTTCAAGAGCTCTTGTTACTTTCCACCTCTCTGGGGGACCATGTATGTCAGTCTCTGTTAGAGACTGACTTGATTCCTAGTTTCTCTGTAGGTTGGTAATCTTTTGCTCTATGTTGTGACTGGGTTACCACACTCAGGACGGTTTCTTCTAGTTCCATCCATTTGCCTAGGAATTTCAAGATTCTGTTTTGTTTTGTTTTGTTTTGTTTTCTGCTCAGTAGTACTCCATTGTTTTGTCCATGGCAATAGATATGGATCTATCTGCAGTCTTCTATATGTCACCATCCAGTTGTGCCAGCACCATTTGATGAGGATGGTTTCCTTTTTCCACTGTATAGTTTTAATTCCTTGTCAAAAATCAGGTGATTGTAGGTGTGTGGATTAATGTCAGGGTTCAAATTCGATTCCATTTGTGTACCTGTGTGTTTTTGTGCCAATACCAAGCTATTTTCAGTAATATAGCTCTATGGTAGAGTTTGAAGTCAGAGATGGTGATGCTTCCAGAAGTTCCTTTATTGTACAGAGTTTTTTTGGCTATCCTAGGTTATTTGATTTTCAATATAAAGTCGAGTATTGCCTTTTCAAGGTCTTTGAAGAATTGTGCTGGGATTTTGATGGGGATTGCATTGAATCAGTAGGTTGCTTTTGGGAAGATTGTCATTTTTACTATGTTGATTCTACCTATCCTAGAGCATGAGAGATTGCTCCAGTTTTTGCCATCTTCTTTAATTTCTTTCTTTAAAGACTCAAAGTTCTAGTATTCTAGTTATTTCAGTTATTTGGTTAGAGTTACTGAAAGATATTTTATGTTGTTCATGTCTGTTGTAAAGGGTGATGTTTCCATTTATCATCTTTTCATAGTAGGGCCACTGATTTTTTTTTAGCTAATTTTGTATCCTGCCACTTTGCTGAAGATGTTTATCAGATGCAGAAGTTCCCTGGTAGGATTTTTCAGGTCACTTAAGTAAACTATCCTATCATCTTCAAATAGTGAAAGTTTGGCTTCTTCATTTCCAATTTGTATCCCCTTGATCTCCTTTTGTTGTCTTATTGCTCTACCTAGAACTTCAAGTACAATATTGAAGAGATATGGAGAAAGTCCCTGATTTTAGAGGAATCACATTGAGTTTCACTCCATTTAGTTTGAAGTTGGCCTTTTGTTTGTTTTATTTGGCTTTTATTATGTTTAGGTATGTTCCTGTTATCCCTGATCTCTCCAAGACCTTTATCATGAAGGAGTGTTGGATTTTGTGAAAGGCTTTTTCAGTGTCTATTGAGATGATCATGTGATTTTTCTTTTTCAGTCTGTTTATATGGTGGATTACATTGATGGATTTTCAGATGTTGAACCATCCCTGCATCCTTGGAATGTAGCCTACTTGGTCATGGTGGATGATTTTTCTGGTGTGTTCTTGGATTCAATTTGCCAGTATTTCATTGAGTATTTTTGCATCAATGTTCATGAGTGACAGTGGTCTATAGTTCTCTTTGTTGTATCTTTGCTTCGTTTAGGTACCAAGGTAATTGTAGCCTGGTAATAAGAGTTTGGCAATGAACCTACTGCTTCTATTGTGTTGAACAGTTTGAGGAGTATTGGTATTGGCTCTTCTTTGAATTTCTGGTAGAATTCTGCACTGAAACCAACTGGCCCTAGACTTTTTTGGCTGAGAGACTTTGATGACTTCTTCTATTTTATTAGGGGTTATAGGTCTGTTTAAATTGCTTATCTGTTCTTGGTTTAATTTTGGTAATTGTTATCTATCCACAAAATTATATGTTTCCTTTAAATTTTCAAATTTTGTGGAGTACAGGTTTTCTAAGTATGACCTGATGATTCTCTGGACTTACTCAGTGTCTGTTGTTATGTCCCGCTTTTCATTTTTGATTTTGTCAATTAGCATTCTCTCTCTCTCTCTCTCTCTCTCTCTCTCTCTCTCTCTCTCTCTCTCTGCCTTTTGGTTAATTTGGATAAAGGTTTGTCTATCTTGTTGATTTTATTGAAGAACTAACTCTTTCATTTATTCTTTGTGTTGTTTTCTTTGTTTCTACTTTATTGACTTCAGCCCTCAATTTGATTATTTACTAGCATCTTCTCCTCCTGGGTGAGTTTGCTTCTTTTTGTTCTAGAACTTTCAAGTGTGCTGTTAATTTTCTAGTGTGGCTATTCTCCAGTTTCTTCATGTGGTACATAGTGCTATGAACTTTCCTCTTAGCTCTGCTTCCAGAATGTCCCATAGGTTTGGGTTTATTGTGCCTCATTTTCATCGAATTCTAGGAATTCTTTAATTTCTTTCTTATTTCTTCCTTTACCCAAGAGTGGTGCAATTGAATTTTTCAATTTCTATGAGTTTGTAGGGTTACTGCAATCTGTGTTGTTGTTGAATTCTACATTTAGACCATGGTGACCCAATAAGATACAGGGGCGTTATTCCATTACTTTGTAACTGTTGAGGTTTGCTTTGTTGCCAAGTGTATGGTCGATTTTAGAGAAGCTCCATGCGGCACTGAGAAGAAGATATATTCGTCTGTATTTGGATGGAATGTTCCGTAGATATCTGTTAAAGCCAATTGGGTCATAACATCTATTATTTCCTTTGTTTCTTTGTTAAGTTTCTCTCTGATGGTCCTGTCCAGTGGTGAGACTAGGGTGTTGAAGTCTACCATTATATGTGTGTAGGGTATTATGTGTGATTTAACTTTTAGTAATACTTTTTTATGAATGTGGGTGCCTTTGTATTTGGTGTAAAGTTGTTCAGAATTGAGACTTCATCATGATGGATTTTCCTCTGATGAATATGAAATGACATTCTTCATCTCTCTTGATTGATTTTAGTTTGAAGTCTAATTTGTTAGAGGATAGGATAGCTACACCAGCTTGTTTCTTAGGTTCATTTGATTGGGAAATCTTTTCTGAACTCTTTACTCTGTCTTTGAAGTTGAGGTGTCTTTTTTGTATGCAGCAGAAGGATGGATTCTGTTTGTATCCATTCTGTTAGCCTGTATCTTTTAATAGGGGGGTTAAGACCATTTATAGGAGGGATATTAATGATGATTGATTGTTGATTCTTGTTTGTTTTTTATTTGTTTTTGGAGATGGTATTGTGTGTGGGTCCCCACACACACACCTTTTTTTTTTTTTTTTGGCTTTCTGTAATGTGGGATTATCTATTGCCTATGTTTTGACTATGTATTGCCTATGTAGTTGACTTCCTTAGGTTGGAGTTTTCCTTCCAGTACTTTCCGTAGGGATAGATTTGCTGAAATGTTTTATTTAAATCTGGTTTTGCTGGGTATAGTAGTCTAGGATGGCATCTATGGTCTCCTAGTGTTTGTGGAATATCTATCCAGGACCTTCTGGCTTTCAGAGTTTCCATGGAGAAGTCAGGTGTAATTCTGATAGTTCAGTCTTTATATGTTACTTGGCCTTTTTCATTTTCTGGTATTAATATTCTTTCTTTATTCTGTATATTTGGTGTTTTAATTATTATCTGGTGCAGGAACTTTTTTTTGGTCTAGTCTATTTGCTGTTCTGTAAGCTACTTCTATTTTCATAGGCATGTCCTTCTTTTGGTTGGAAAAGTTTTCTTCTATGATTTTTTTAATATGTTTTCTGCACCTTTGACCTGGGCTCCTTCGCCTTCTTCTATACCTGTTATTCTTAGATTTGTTCTTTTCACAGTGTCCAATATTTCTTGGATATCTATGGTTAAACATTTGTTGGACTTAAGATTTTATTTGGTTAATGAATCTATTTCCTGTACTGTATCGTCAACACCTGAGATTCTCTCTTCAAAATCTTGTAGTCTGTTGGTTATGCTTGCATCTGTTATTCCTGATCATTTAACCAGATTTTGTATTTTCAGCAACCCTCAGTTTGTGTTTTCTTTGTTGTCTCTATTTCAGTTTTCTGGTCTTGAACTGTTTGAATTGTTTACTTCATCTGTTTGGTTGCTGTTGTTGTTGTTTGTTTTGCTTTCTTTGTTTTCCTTGCTTTCTTTAAGGGATTTGTTGATTTCTTGCATTTCTTGGTTTGTCTTTTCCTCTATTTCTTCCAAATTTTGTTTGATTTTTTTCTTCCATTTCTTGATGGGATTTTCTCATTTCCTCTTTGAGGGCCTCTATCATCTTCATAAAGTTGTTTTTAAAGTCATTCTCTTCTGCTTCATCTGTGTTGGTTTGTTCAGGTTTTGATGGTGTAGAATCCCTAGATTCTGTTGGTGTCATACAAGTCTTTCTGTTGTTGAATGTGTTCTTACTTTCCATGCCTTCTTCCAGTGGGTACAGGACTAAGGCTATCTCCTCTCCCAGTTAGTTCTCGTCCAAGATAGGAATAGCAACAGAGGCTGGATGCTTTGTTCTGACTCTAGGTCTGTCTTTGAGAGTCTGTGGTGGGTTGGGTCTTGGGGCTGCAGGTCAGGGGCCTACAAGAGGGAAAGATGGAGAGGAAAGACCCAGCACTCACTTCTCCTGGTGGGTGTGAGGTCAAGACAGGATTGGCAGCAGATGCTGGATGCTTTGTTCTGCCTCCAGGTACCTCTGGTGGATTTGGTGGCTGGAAGGGTCAGGGGGCTGTTGGTTGGGGGAGTCCAACAGGTAAGGGTGTGTGGGAGAAACCCGGAGCTCACATCTCAAGTGGGTTCACCAGTTTGTGATAGGAATGGAGGTAGATGCTGGATGCTTTGTTCTATGGAGCTTGTTTAAATTACATTAACTAAGCAGCCAAGGCATCTGTGTGTGGCACAACTCCTTAGAAGGGGAATTCTAAACTATATTACAGTAGAGAAACTGAGTGGAGCAATAGCATACATGCATTAATTCCTTGGCCTTTGCTCTTGACAATGGATGCAATAGGATAGCTGCTACTCCCACAATGGTGGACTGTCGTCTGAAATTGTAGGACAAACAGTTTCTCCCATAAAGTGACTTTTCAGGATATTTTATTAGAGAAACAAGAAATGAAACTAAGATAAGCATTACCTTACTTATTTTTATTTATTTTTTCTATTTATTTTTCCATTTTGTATTAAATTAAAAGAATGTTTTACATGTCAATCCCAGTTCCCTCTCCCTCCCCTCATCCCCTGCACCCTACTAACACCATACTTATCCCATACCATCTGCTCCCAGGGAGGGTGAGGCCTTCCATGTTATATCCTTTGGGATAGGGCCTAGGCCCTCCCTCATGTGTCTAGGCTGAGGGAGTATCCATCTATGTGGAATGGGCTCCCAAAGTCCATTCCTATGCTAGGGATAAGTACTGATCTACTAAAAGAGGCCCCATAGATATACAAGGCCTCCTCACCAACACCCACATTCATGGGGTCTGGATCAGGTCCATGCTAATTTCCCAGCAATCAGTCTGGGTACCAAGAGCTCTCCCTTGCTCAGGTCAGCTGTTTCTGTGGGTTTCACCAGCCTGGTCTTGACCACTTTGCTCATCTCTCTTCCTTCTCTGCAAGTGGATTCCAGTTTAGCTCATCGATTAGCTGTAGGTTTCTGAATCTACTTCAATCAGCTGCTGGATGAAGGCTCTAGAATGGCATATAAGTTAGTACTCAATCTCATTATCAGGGGAGGGCATTTAACATGGTCTCTCCACTGTTGCTTAGAGTGTTAGTTGGTGTCATACTTATAGATCTCTGGACATTTCCCTAGTGCCTGGTTTCTCTTTAAACCTATAATGGCTCCCCCGGCCCTGTCTCTTGCTTTTTTTGATGAACAGAAATTTTATTAGAAAAGTACTTTTGCAACAAGCTCAGTCCTGTACAATCAGGGAACCATGGAACAGAGAGAACAGCATGCTACCCCACTCTGACCATGCCCCAGTGTTTGTGGTCTTCATCACCTGTGCCAGCCCCCAAGAAGGTGTGGCTAACATTTCTCCTACAGCTATATCCATTTACCTGCAAATTTCACGATTCTGCTTTTTAGATGGCGGAGTAATATCCCATTGTGAAAATGTACCACATTTTGCTTATCTATAGTCATCTATAGACACCCTCTCTTATGGTGTCTCTTATTTTGATCTCCTCTATTCTTCCCCTTATGCAACCTTCCTGCTCCCTTGTGTTCTCCTCATCCCTCCTCTTCTCACCTTCTCATTCTCTTAGCTCCCTCTCCCCTACCCCCATGCTAACAATTGTCTCAGAAGATCTTTTCCCTTTCCCCTTCTCCGGGGGACCATGTATGTCTCTCTTAGAGTCCTCCTTGTTTCCTAGTTTCTCTGGTGGTGTGGAATTTAGCCTGGTAATCCTTTGCTCTATGTGTAAAATCCATATATGAGTGAGTGCATACCATGTTTGTCTTTTTGTGACTGGGTTACCTCTCTCAGAATGGTTTCTTCTAGTTCCATCCATTTGCCTTCAAATTTCAAGATCTCATTGTTTTTGTTTTTTTTCCCCCACTGAGTAGTATTTCATTGTGTAAATGCACCACATTTTCTCTATCCATTCTTCAGTTGAGGGGTATCTATCTAAGTTGCTTCTAGGTTCTGGCTATTACAAATAATGCTGCTGTGAACATAGTTGAACAGATGTCCTTGTGGTATGAATGTGCTTCTTTTGGGTATATGCCTAAGAAGGGAATTGCTGGATCTGGTGGTAGACTCATTCCCATTTTCCTGAGGAGTCGCCATACTGATTTTTAAAGTGGCTGTATGAGTTTGCATTCCCACCAGCAGTGGAGGAGTGTTTCCCTTTCTCCATATCCTCTCTAGCATAAGTTATCATTGGTGTTTTTGATTTTAGCCATTCTAACAGGAGTAAGATGGTATCTTGGAGTTGTTTTGATTTGCATTTCCCTGATGACTAAGGATGCTGAGCACTTTCTTATGTGTCTTTCAGCCATTTTAGATTCCTGTATTGAGAATTCTCTTTTTAGTTCTATATCCCACTTTTTAGTTAGATTATTTGGTGTTTTGGAAACTAGCTTCTTGAGTTCTTTGTATATTTTGGAAATCAGCCCTCTGTCAGATGTGGGTTGGTGAATATCTTTTCCCAGTCTGTGGGCTGCTGTTTCATCTTGCTGACTGTTTCCTTTGCCTTACAGAAGCTTCTCAGCTTCAGGAGGTCCCATTTATTAATTGTTGATTTTATTGTCTGTGCTACAGGTGTAATGTTCAGGAAGGTGTCTCCTGTACCCATTTGTTCAAGGGTACTTCCCACTTTCTCTTCTAAGAAGTTCAGTGTAGCTGGATTTATGTTGAAGTCTTTCATCCACTTAGATTTAAGTTTTATGCATGGCAATAGACATGGATCTATCTGCAGTCTTCTACATGCCAGCATCCAGTTATGCCAGCACCATTTGTTGAAGATGCTTTCTTTTTTTATTTTTTCCAACTTTTTATTATTTGAATTAGAAACAGGATTGTTTTATATGACAATCCCAGTTCCCTTCTCCCACCCGTCCTCCCTTACTACCCCCCAACTAAAACCATGCCCTTCCCTGATTATGAGATTGATGACTGACTTATATGCCTTCATCCAGCAGCTGGTGGAAGTAGAAGCAGACACCCATAACTAATCACCGATCTGAACTGTAACCCAGATGCAGAGAAGGACCAGTGAAGAACACAGAGGTCCAGACCAGGCTAGTGAAACACACAGAAACAGCTGACCTGAACATCTGGGAACTCTTGCTCCCCAGTCTGATAGCTGGAATACCAGCATGGGACTGATCCAGACCCCAGGAACATGGGTTTCTGTGAAGAAACCTCAGAAATCTATGGGACCTCCTGTAGAAGCCCAGAATTTATCCCTAGCATAGGTGTGGACTTTGGGAACCCATTCCATATAGAGGAATACTCTCTGAGCACGGGGGCGGGGGGGGGGTGCACCTAGGGCCTATCCCAAAGGATACAAAAGACTCTAATGACACCCTATGGAAGGCCTCACCATCCAGGGGGAGCAGAGAAGATATGTGATGATGCTTTCTTTATTCCATTGTATATCTATAGAACATTCCATCCAAACACAAAAGAATATACCTTCTTCTCAATACCACATGGAACCTTCTCTAAAATGGACCATATACCTGACAACATAGCAAACCTCAACAGGTACAAAAAATTAAAATAGCCCCCTGTATCTTATCAGACCATGATGCTTTAAAATTAGAATTCAAGAACGATACAAATTGCAGAAAACCTCCCAACTCATGGAAATTGAACAACTTGCAATTGCACCATTCCTGGTCAAGGAAGAAATAAAGAAAGAAATTAAAGACTTCCTAGAATTCAATGAAAATGAAGACACAACATACCCACACTTATGGGACACTTTGAAAGAAGTACTAAGAGGGAAATTCATAGCTCTAAGTGCTCACATGAAGAAACTGGCAAATAGTCACAACAGAGAATTGGCATCACAACTGAAAGCATTATTTTTTAATCAGTGATAATACATATATAATCTATGTCAAGTAGTAACTAGCAGATAATTAATGATCATCTTATGACAGATTTAGACTGTAGTGATATTTTTCGAGAGGCATAGAATAGTGACTAGTATATTTCAGTGCCTATATTGGGAACTCTATGGATTTGAAGGAGTGTGTAGTGTTGTAAACTATATAAATTTTATTATTCTGTACTGAGGTGGTTTTATTTGGCTCTTTGAAGGGGGCTTCATAGAAGAGCTGAACCCACAAGCAGATTTTACATTTCAGGGAAGAAAGGTTAGATTTGGGATGTAGTTCATAGTGAAAAAATTCTTTGAGATGGAGAATCCCGCTGGTAAGGCAAATTGGAAAGAATGCATGAAAAGTGCTTAGGAAGGGAGGAATAAGAGTCAGGGATATCTATAACTTGGCATTCCAGTGGTATGATACTGATCCAAAGACTCCTGATAAGCCCTGACCTGGTACTTCAATAGCTGTAGATACAAAAGGGGCTTGTTTCATTGTTTTCACATGCATATGGATGTGTGTTTTATATGCATGTGTGCCTGTGCACATGTGTGTGGATATGTATGTGCATGCAGTGTGTGCACTTGTGTGCACAGGCATGTGGAGGCCACAGGTGGACATGCTGTGTCTTCTTCAAATGTGTTCTGCTTTCTTCTCTAAGGATGTCTCCCTCAACTTAAGCAGAGCTGAGCAATTTGACTAGTCTTACCTGGTCTACTACTTCTTCTGAGCTCTTCTCTCTGCTTCCCAAAGGCTAGGATTGCAGGCAGGCTGCATGGATGCTAGGCTTTTACTTTCAGAGGGTTACCTATAATGGAAACTCTAGTCTCTGTGCCTGCATAAGAAACACTTTACTCACTGAGCTACCTCTAAGCCCCACCCTTTTCTTTGTTGAGACTTACAGCACTCAGGCTGTGAAGCTTTTACAGAACTGTGCCCAAACTCACTGTTCCACAAACTGCATTGACTGTGGCAAACCTGCTTCTCCACTGTCTGTGAGAGCCGGAAGGCCAAGTCCTTTGGAGAAGCTGGAGCTGCCTTACTCCAAGAGATAGGGTCTGACTTTAACTGTGCAGTGATTTATTAAGTCAGCAAGTATTTATCTTTTAATATCATTGTAAGATGACTGACCATGATGAATTCTGTTCAACTTACAAGAAGCCCTTAGGTTTTTGGCCAAGGCAAAATTCTCTGTCACCTACGTCACTGCGCTACAAAGCTGCTCATCTTGCTATGGTCACTGTTGAGTGCTGGGGTGAAGCAATCAGGTCTGGAGGAAGAGAAAGGCAATTTTATAAAAACCAACAGCCCAAAATTCTCACAAAGGAAATTTTGGAGCTTTTAGTTTCTCTCTCTTTTCCTTACCTCTTTCTTTTCTTTCCCTACATTTGGAGATGAGGTTAGGTCACATGGCTGGGTGACAGGACTAATTATGACTTGAACATTCCCAGGGAAAAATGGAAACACAGAGTTGACAAACATGGTCTAAATATTTCAAGAATTCCCTGTCCTCTCCATTCTGCTTCTCTTAAAACTGCCAGTAAAATAAAGTGCCATCAAACCTACCCTTAGTACTGAAGAGATCTTTGTCCTCTTCTTGGAATTTTCTAAATGCTCTGGAAGCACTTACTGCAAACTGGGTGGAACTTGTCACACTCCCCCATCCCTCTACAGTACCACCTGGGGATCTTCCTTTACTCTCTCCTTCTGTCTCCTCTCTGCTTACTTCATGACATCCCTTTCTCAGGTCTACTTTGACAACCAACAGAGATCCATCTTACCTCACCTTCATATCCCACAGATCCAAAGTGCATTTTAAGGCTAAAGAATCTAGACAGTCAAAAGAAGATAACCACAATCAAAGCTCAAAACTCACCTATTTCTTTGTTCTGAAAGCTCTTCTGGTCATAAGTGAGCAAACACACAATGATGTCTTGCTAGCTTCTAGTCCACTGCCATATTCCACACTCTGTCCCTTGCCTCAGTGTACAGTCTTTCCTTTTATTTCTCTTCCTTTTGTGGGGGACAAGACAGGATTTCTCTGTGGCTTTTGAGTCTGCCCTGGAACTAGCTCTTGTAGACCAGGCTGGTCTTGAACTCACAAAGATCTGCCTGCCTCTACTTCCTGAGTGCTGGGAATAAAGGCGTGGGCCACCACCACCTGGCTAATTCTTATGTCCAAGAGAAGATTCTCACTCCTTTGTGAGCTTTAGGAAATCTGATACAGAAATTTGATCCCTATTCTTACTATGGAATGGATTTTAGCATTATTTCTAGAAACATTCTTTTAATTATTTCTATCTCTCCCTCCCTACAAGATCCAGGACCAGAATAGCCCCAAAAGTAATCTCCTCTCCTCAAAAGCTGCTTTCCATGAGCTGCAATGCAGAAATAGCTATTGGCATCTTTTAGAAGAGTAATATGTGTTTTCATCTCTGGGCACAAACTAGAGCCAGGAAAAAGACCCGGAATGAGTAGGAGGGATATAGGAAGAGACCAGAACACTGAATCATTTAGATTTAAACTGCTCTGACATCTTAAGACCTTTTAAGTTGGAGCATAAAACTAAACATGGCTGAGGGCTGCAAAGTTCATCCAAGGATCCTATCAAGCTCAAATGTGATTGCATAAAGATAGAAAAATGTTCCCCATGATGCTTCCTGTTATAAAAGACACCTGCCACTCAGGATCTGGTCAGGTGTGTGCTCAAAAATACTCTCAGATACTTTATCTGTACCCATTATTAAACTCTTTAATCCGCAAATGCATACCTTCATGTTGAAATGGTCTTCCTAGCTATTTCCCCAGCTGATGCTCAAGTCATTTATGACACTAGTCTCCAAAAATAAGGAAACTATAAAGTGAAAAATAGATTTTATTACATTCCATTCTTAAAAGTAGATACACGAGAAGGATAATTTGGCGTATATTATGAGAAATATTTATCAAAGCCATCATTGCCAATTTTATTAGAATAATGATCCTCTGATATATTTAGAAGTACATATTAAAGCAGTCATTTTCTCATCTGTCTGTACTTCGCTGACCTAAATATAAAGTAAAAAATGTACTAGTAAAAGGGCAAAATGTCCCAATGCTCTGTGTTATCATTACCCATATCAGTGTTACTCATTCATATCCGTTCATTGTTTTCTCATTGCATTTGCTACACTCAGTGCTGAACATCATAAAATATCACACATGAGCATCAAGGCAAGTAAATAATGTTATTTTGGAATTTGTGGGAAGAAGAAATCTCTCACCATTCTTTTTCATAGATGATCTTTCTAGAAATAAGCTCTTCATAAGGAGTTTCACTTGATTTCTTACACTTTCCAAATAGATTGCCACATATGTTTAGGGACAGTGCTTTTTAACACTAAGGATGAAAATCAATACCATCTAATTGATATTTTCCCATGCCTATTTCAGATTCATCTCCATTAACAACAAAGTGTTTTGCTTATGCTTGTCTTCTAAGGCTAGCTCTCCTGGTGAGAACAGGTCAATAAATAGCACCTTGAGAAGATTTATTATATAATTCCAGAAAAATTCTTTCATACTGCCTAAGGAAGAAAGGATTCACTTGAGATAGACACATCTTTTGCTTCAGGGCACAGAGAGTGCAGTGCTGGGCTGAAACAAAGGAATATCCAAATTGGAGGGTAGAAATGTTCTCCTCTTTATTCATAGTGCAGTGCTACACATGGTGTCTGCACCTTCATAATCCTTGTATTGTTGCAGTTTGAAATTTCCCAGTTTGGTGGCATCAATAACAATTCTGATATCAGAACAGCCCTGAAAGTACATCTTGCCAAGGTAACCCTATTAGATGTGATACAAATAATTATTCCATCTTTAGCCACTACTTCTTTACCTTTGGGTATAATTGGAGCCTTTGTGATGGAAAGCTATTAATTTACTTTGATTTTTGCATTAGTTTGCATGTTTATTTTAAAACTGAATGTTATACTTATGAATGCATACAATTCTATCTACTGGGTATCATGTACCTGATAAGGAAATTGTACCTTCACTGCAGTAAGAACTGTTATAAAGCAATAGTAAAATGATAAATAATTTCATTATTAAAAGTTTAAAATCAATCTGACTAGACATCTCTTAAAACTTCTCTGAAATATTAATCATTAAAGAGATAGAAGTCCAAATCATGATGATTTAGCCCTTCACATACATTTGTATGGCTATAATAAAAAATAGAAATGATAACAAGTGTTCATAAAGGTATGGACGAACTTGGTTCTTGGTGTGGTGCTGGTGAAAATTTATATGTTTCATCTAGTTTTTTTTTTTTTTTTTGTTTCTCACAATGTTGTCTACTCAACAGAACAACAAACCCACAGTTTACAAATGTCTGCTGCTAAATATTCACAGCAGTGTTGTTTTAATAATTCAAGGTGAAACAACCCTAATGTTCACAATAAATAAATATTGTATATCTATAAGATATAAAGCTATTCAAATACTAAAATGAAGTGCTAATGCCCAGCGTGATATAGATGGATCTATAGATGCATCTTGAAAGCTCTACACTGTAATCATAAGTCTTTCTGCCAAGTAGCCGGAGCCCCGCTGCCATGTGGGTGGTCAAAATAACACACAGAGCCTTATATTAGGTACAATGCTGCTGACCAATGGCTAGGATTTCTTAATCTATATATTTTATAAAGACTTGCCTGATCGAGGACACTGGCGGCAGGTGTCCTCTCTTGTCAGGCTCACATGGTGGCTCCAGAGAAGAGAGCAGAAGAAAGAGGAAGAGAAAGATAGCTATTTCCTGCTTGTCCTTGTTTATATTCTGAGTCTACCTGCTATGTCATTTCCTTCCTGGATCACTGCCCTGACCTGCAGGGTACCATGTGAACTCACATCCCATTGTGCTGCAGTTACCAAAGAACCTGGAACGATAGGGTCAGGGAGAACAAGGAACGACAGCAAGACAGATTTCTGATTAAGCTGCAAATTTTTATTTTTCACGGAGACCTTATATAGGGGTGCCAAGTGGGGAGCTTGGCAGGCCGGGAGAGGTTGTTTGAATCTGTATTCCTGATAACCAAACCATGGGGTGTAAGGTCTCAAGGACCCCTGTGTGTAAGTCCTTGAGAGTGCAGGATGTTACCAGGTTTCAGGGTGTAGGTATTAGATAGTGGGTTAGAAGGGGGGGAAGGGTTGCTAGGTAACCTAACCATGAACTATATCTTTCCTTCTATAAGCTACTTTATGAGCCCAGGTGTTATGTATCAGGGAGAAAAGGATTGAAGGCAGCTATTCTTTTAACATAAGCAGTTATACTGGCAGCTTCTACCCAAGTCTCTTACAGTTCCAAGGTTACTTGTCATGGCCCCTGACAGATCACGAGACTAATCTTTACTACATTTCCCATAATCCTCCTTGACTCCTAGTCCCTCCTAACTTGCTTCTTCATTGGCAAACAGTACTTTATTCAACAACCAATAAGATAAACATACACAGAAGGACTTGCCCCATCACTACACTAAGTAAAAGAAGACATAGCAAAGTGGATCTTACATTATTTCATGTACATGACATGGTCAGATAACCCAATCTACTCAGGCAAAGGCTTGATAATTTGTTTCTAAGACAGTATTTATCATACAATTTTCACACAAAGTGTGACAGTAGGCAGAAGCCCAAGGAACAATCTTAAAAGCCATATCACAACAGATTTGCTCTGAAATTCAGGTAACAGGACAAGGGCCAGGTGGTACTTATACATACCATGGATTGCATGGCAGAACAAAGTTCGTAGCCAGAAGGACATGTTTTTAAATCATGAGAGGCAAACTAATTTCTTGACCTTTTGAACTAAACGTAGCCAGCGTATTAATTTTTCTAAAACGTCAAGAGTCTACCCATGGCACCAGAAAAATTCAAATGTTCTTTTCTAAAGCAGTTCTTATGAAAATACCAAAGAGATCATTTCTGGGAATAGACCTTGTCATCATTTCTTCCCAAGAGATATGCATAAACAAGAATGTATACCCCATATGTACTCATTAAATCAGCAGTGCTGGCTTCCTCTGTCAATGACATCCACCAATCCACCAGCAGTGCAGGCTTCCTCTGCCAAAGACGTTCACCCAAATCACTAAGATTCTAAGAAAGTACTGGTTACTTGGTGTAATCAAAATATTAGTGCAAAGAAATGCTTGAAAAAAATACTGTCGATGCTAACACCTTAGAAGAATCTCTATTATGTGTTCATTTATTAACTTACTTATCCTATCACTTGTTGTACTAGAGTATCAATGACTTAATTATAATTCTAGATACATGACATCTGAAACATGTCTATCACATCAAAACTGTACACTAAAGACTGGAGAAAGGACTAAGAGGTTAATAGTGTTGGTTGCACTTGTAGAGGACAAAGTCTGGTTCTGAGCACCCATATCAAATGACTCACAACCGTCTCTAATGCCAGTTCTGGGGGATTTGATGTTGTTGTTTCTACTAAAGACATTCCTATCTATCCCTAACTTTCTGAAGGATTATTACCATGAGTAGGTATTGGATTTTGTCAAATGACTTCTTTGCACCAGTGGGTAGGATTGAGAAATTTTTCTCTTAATTTATTAATAAGTGAAATATACAACTTGATTCTTGAATGTTGGCTGTCTTACAAAACAAAAATAAATCCTACCTGATCATTTTTTATGATTACTTTGTTCTGAGTTTCTGAATTTGATTTTCAGTTGGTTAGATGAGAATTCTTTTGCATCTAAATTCATGAGAGATATTAATGGGTAACATCCCCTATGGTTTCTGATGCTTTATTGTGTTTTCTTTGTCTGACTTCAGTAACAACCTTCTAAAACAAACTGAGAACCAATAAGACTTTTTTTCCTCAAAAATAGTGCTAATTGGTGTTAATTTTCTTAACGTTTTTTATAATTATCAAGTGGTGCCACCTGGCCTGGAAATGACCTTTTAGAAGTTTTTAAATGGAAATTTAATCACTTTGCTGTAGAGCTATTCATGTTGTTGTTGCTATTTTCTCTCTATGTGTCACAAACATGTGTTCTATAAAAGTTGTATTCATTTGCATGGTGATCGTAGCATGCAAAATGTCAGTCCACTGGTTACAGCACCCAAGCTTTAGATCTGTGAATAGTGAGTTTCAGGAATACAGGACATGACAGTGAATTGCAAATGGCTTTCAACCTGTTTTAAAAATTCTTTTAAGGTTCAAGTATTGGTAAAATGATCTTTATATTTTAAGATGAAGCAAAGTGTCTATTGGGTTTGAACCAAAAGTCTGGCATATAATGTTAACAATTTTTTTTTAATGTTAACAATTTTAAATGTCAGGGTAAGATAAATAGGCCACTGTTTAAGCAAAAACCTTTCCTGTGCCTTCAAATCATACTAATGACTTTCCCCACTCAGTGACACCTTGGACTCCTCACCACTTTGAATGGACTCTGACTTTCACATCTAAGATAGCCACAAAAATAAAAAACTTTACTGTTACATTTTTTTTTATCCTAAGATTTGATCCACTGCAATTTGAATCATCATAGAGGGAATGTTGGCAAGTAGTTTTTTATTTGCTTATTCCTGGAATGTTTGCAACTGTGTATAGTGAAAAATAATACAGTTTTGCCTACTGCTTTAGTAAGATTAAGAAGGTTTAAGAATGTTCGGCAGTGGTGGTGCTCACGTTTAATCCCATGAGTGTCCTCAGGAGTAGGAGCTCAGGTTTCCAGGGAATCAATCTAAATCTTGTCAAAGGACAAGGATATTCCAGCTCCTTTGATGTTGATTGAGAGGTGATGGGCTGATTTTGAATCCTCTCATATTTTTTAGTGTGTGTGTGTGTGTGTGTGTGTGTGTGTGTGTGTGTGTGTGTGTGTGTGTGTACTGTTTGTCCAAATGTGCATGTGAATACAGTGGACATAGGATAACCTGTTTGCCATTCCTCAGACATTGTTGTTATTGGGGATATTTTGAGTCAATGTAGGCTATCTGGCTATCAAGCCCTAGATGATGAAAATACAAATGCAGGACACAGTGTCTTTCCACATGGGTTCTTGGGGTTGAACCCTGGTCCTCATGTTTACAGGGCAATCACTTCACTCACTGAGATAATTACACAGTCCTGTCCATCTTCATTTTGTGTCTATTCAGTAGTGTGTTTTGAGGAGATTACTGACTAGAGAACAGAAGGCCTCTGTCCCTGTCTCTGTACCAACTCAGCGAGCTTTAGTTGATAGCTTTCATTTCTCCTCATTGCTCTCAGGCCAGTGTCTCCATGGCTTCTTATTGGTGTGGTGATGCATTCCTCTCTCCAAGTGGAAATATTTCTATGATCTTCAGTTCCTTTGGTTCAATTAATTTTGAAGTAATTTGGTTCTGTCTTTTGAAATGGAAGTCTTCACAAACTTCTAGAGTGACCATATTCACTAGTTTATAAAATCATAATGCTGAAAATTTCAGATAAAGTTTGTTTGTATTTGTAAAAAAGCTTTACTGTTTCCCACAGTGGAGTAAAAACTTAAAAAGTGTGATTCTTTTATGTTACTTGGATTGAATACTGGCCCTTACACATGCTAGGCAAATCATCTAGAATGAGCTACATCCTACCCCATTCTATTATGTGCTCAGATAAGCTACTTAGGCTTTGTGTCCACTGTGGTGCTCAGGCTGACATTGAGACTGTGAATCTCCTGCTTCAGGGGACTAAGTAGCTTAGGTTCCAAGTGTGTACAGTCCTGAATGGTCTCTGTGCATGCAACCAAGCATGGTCTCTGTGTGTGTAACCATTGATGTTTGTGTTTTTCACACTACTGAGTTCTCAGTCTTATGAAATCACACCCTTGAAGATCCAAAAATGTAAATTGCATTGTGCCAAGCCCTTCAAAAATTCTTAAAAAAAATTACCCAATCATAGAAATGCATTCCAGGTCTCTCATAGTGATAGCTTTTTTTTTTCTAATTTTCATGAACCATGAATGGAACCCTAGAGGTTGATGAATCTGAGAGTCCTTAATGTCCCACCTTGTGCTTTTTTATATTGTGATTTTCTATATTGACTTCCTCCTGGACTGGGTTTGAAGTCACCTAACAGACAATGTGAGGTGTCTGTGAAGGCATTTATATAGAGGTTTAGCTGAAGAGAGAATACTCTCTCTGACTGTGGCTGCCTCTATCTCACCAGCTGAGGTCCTGGAGTAAACAAAAAGGATAAAATGAACTAATCACCAGAGCTCATTGCTTTCTTCTTCCTGTGGTTACATGTTCAGGACTCATGCCATGACCTTTAATGCCACAATGGTCTTTACCCTCAAATATAGCCCAAACATACACCAAAATATACCACTCTCCTTAACGTTTTTTTGAGTGTGTGTAATCACAGCAATAAGAAAAGAAACGCAGACACCTAATCAGCTAATATGATGCAACAATTTCTTCTGAATTGATACATTCTATAATGCATAGAAGCTCCTATGATCCAAAAAGTTCTAAAGAGAGCTTGTTCAGAATCAGGAGGTAAACAACTCAGAAACTTCAGGAAGTCCCTGAAACTGACTGGCTATACCAGGCTCCTCCCTCTCAAGCTTACATAAGCATCAATGACACGGGCCAAGCTTCCTGGAGTAGGAAGACCCGGTAATATTCCTAAAAGAGGCTTAGACCAACTTAGTGTGTTTCCAGAATCACCAACCATAAGAATATCAGGCATGTTGGGAAAGAACTTCTTTTTTCTTCTGTGTTACATATTTACACCAGGAACCTTTGATAATCATTCCACTCCCACTGTCTGCTCAAAAACTTCTTCACAGTTTTCTTATTTTTTCTGAGTACAGAGAAGCATTCTTCAATCCTTTTCAACTTTTCACCCTCTCTTCCTCTCTTCAGTCAGTAACACAGTCAGCTTGCATTTATAGCATTATAGTGCACAAAACTGATGAGTGCTCCAGAGAGAAAAGCCAACATAAAGCTCAGCCTGCAGGCGTTCCCCATCTTTCTACTCCCTTGTGTTCATGCCTCCTGGGAAGAAAGGAAAGTCACAGTTCTTTGTCAGTACCTCAGAATTTTTTTCTATAAATGCCCAAAGCATACTGCCTTTGGGGGGGATGCCTATTTATCTTTGGGCTCCTGAGACTTGGACACCAGCTTCTATTTTTTTGTATTATTCTGCTAAAGGGAAGGCCTGTGTGGAAAATTTATATTCCAGGTGTCTGTCTTCTTCAGATACCAAATAGACAAAGACCTTTGTTTTGATATTTCAAACACATTTAGTCAGCTACCTTTCTGGAAAATTTTAAGCCAGAAGAATTCACCCTTGTGTAAGGTGCCCAGTAAGCAGGTTAGACCACAGGATTGCAGAACACAAAAAAATAGCCTTCCTTACTGTTAACAGTTTGAGTTGGAAATGTCATGTAGGGCTCATGTTTTGAGCACTTAATCCCAAGTCATGGCACTACTTTGAGGGCTATGGAAACTTAAATAGGCAAACCTGCATGGTAGAAGTAGGCCACACTGGTAGAGTTTTCAGGTTATCAGCCCAGCCCTTGTTATAGCCCCTCTGCTTATTGGTCTGCCACCCTAAGAAAGATGCATTAATTGATTCTTTCCTTCTTCCATGTGGGCTCTGGGAACCAACTCTGGCAAGAGCCTTTACCTGCTGAGCCATCTTGACAGCCTCTCTAGTAAACTCTTTACCAAGAATTTTGCATAAACCATCTAAATAGTGGTAACCTGGGTCCTTGTCTTTCTGGAGTTCCCTCTTGCCGCTATTACATCCACTTTCTGCTTTTCTAGAGCTTTCAAGGTTTGTAATGGCTTTCAAAGTAAACTACAAGTGATTTCATTTAGAAAATGCATCTATTGAATTTTTGGAGTTGTATTACTAGGTACAGTGAAGGAGGGTGTGGTAAGCAAGTAATGTTATTACTGCTATTAATCCCACATTTAGAAAGAACACCTGGTTGTGTAGGGGGAAGAATAGAAAAGAACAAAATAAGAGATACCATAAGAGAGGGAGCCATTATAGGTTTAAAGAGAAATCAGGTACCAAGGAAATGTCCAGAGATCTGCAAGGATGGCACTAACTAACAATCCAAGCAACAGTGGAGAGGCTGCCTTAAATGCCCTCCCCTGATAATGAGGTTGATGACTAACTTATATACCATTGTATAGCCATCATCCAGTAGATGATGGAAGTAGAAGCAGATACCCACAGCTATACACTGAACTGAACTGGAATCCAGTTGCAGAGAAGTAGTGATGAGCAAAGGGGTCAAGACCAGGCTAGTGAAACCCACAGAAACAGCTGACCTGAACAAGGACTCAGAGCTCATGGTCCCCAGACTGATCACTGGGAAACCAGCATGGAACTGATCCAGACCCCATGAAAGTGGGTGTCAGTGAGGAGGCCTGGGAAATCTATGGGGCATCTTGTAGTAGATCAGTACTTATCCCTAGCATAGGTGTGGACTTTGGGAGCCCATTCCACATAGATGGATACTTCCTCAGCCTAGACACATGGGGGAGGGCCTAGGCCCTACCCCAAAGGATATGACAGACTCTGAAGATCCCCATGGAAGGCCTCACCCTCTCTGGGGAGCAGAAGGGGTATGGGATAGGTAGGGTGTTAGTGGGGTAGGGGAGGAAGGGAAGGAGAGGGAACTGGGATTGACATGTAAAACAATCTTGTTTCTAATTTAAATTTTTAAAAATGGAGAAAAAAGAAAGAACACCTGTTGATAACAAAATGTCAGGTTTGATAGTGAATTTATCTTAATTTTTAAATATTATGATCATGATTAATGTGACTTTTTTGGTGTTGCCTGAATGATGGGTCAAAAATTATTTTTCTATGTGTCTCTGAAGGAGTTTCCAAAAGAAGTTAGATTTGGATCTGCCTTAGTGTTCTTATTCCTCAAAAGTGAGAACCAGATTTATAATTACCTTGATTGATCAGAATTGTTTCCATTATTAGAATGATTTGAAAAATTCCATTTAATAATATTGTATATATTTACCCATGACCATCATATCTCTTTCCCTCATATTTATGTTGTTATATTTCTTAGTCATATTTTCAATTTTAGTAGATGTCTTATGCACATATGTTATTTGATGATAGCTTGTTTTTGATTATTGTTGTAAATATTATTTTAGTCTTCATTCCCTAAGTTATATGGACACATAAATATACAGGGATACATATATATGTATATATATGTAAATACTTATTTTTATGTCATGTAGCATAGTTTACTGAAGTAACTTATTAGTCTTAATAGATTTTTGTACATTCCTTAGGATACTAATGTAAAATCTTATATGTGATTTGATTTTAAACTTCTCCTGCCTGGACATTATGGTAGAATACTAAGGATCATCTTTCACAATTTTGGCTTCAGGAGTGAAGTGTTAAGTGTTTCCTGTTATGGAATGAAGCTAACGACGTGTTTTCTTAGATGGCCTTTATGTGATTGGCAAATTCAACTACAAGTTTTGTTATCTTTTCAGGAATAAATGTCAAATTCTCTCAATTGTTCCTCCTGTCCCTATTAGAGAAATTAAAGTCATGCTTGTTTTTCTGTTCACAGAATAAATTATAGTGTATGAGAAACAGTTAGACATTCAAATGACATTCTCAATTAAATAAACAGTATCTTGTTTCTTGATATTTCAATGTCTAATTAGCATATATTAATTACACTTAATAATGGTCTTCATCATGACATTTTTATATATGCACATTCTATATTTTATCATAGATATTTTAGAATTTAGTCTAAAATATTTTGTTGATATTGGACAGATGGCTCATCCTTTAAGAACATGTACTATTACTGAAGAGGATCATACCTGCAAGGCAGCTCACAACCTCCTGTAACTTGAGTCCCAGAGGACCCAATGCCTTTTTCTGCCCTCCATGGACAGTAGACAAACACATGGTTCACAGACATACAGGCAAGCAAAACACCCATTCATGTAAAAAAAAGGTTTAAAAATTATTTTAGTACATATTTTATGGTATTAGTGCATGTTTTATGGTAAGTTGTTCTGTAGGATGCTCCAGAATGTACATGCTGCGTGTTCAGTGTCTATATATAAATGTCCATTTAGCCAGTCTAGACTCTGGTGTTGTACTAATGCTTTAAGTGCATGCACTTCCTGTTGATAGACAAACAGTCATGTTGTTCTATTAATAATAAAATGGTGATTATATTTCCCAGTCATATTCTTGATATGACTAATTCTACCATTATTTTTACAATTTTAATTTTTATGGTTGAAGATCTTATCATGAGATGCATATAAATCAGGATTGCTTAACATTTCTCCAATGAGTTAACATTTGATCAGTTGAATGCAGTATTTCTTCATCCCTACTTAATTGTTCCTTGAAATATAATATACCTGACATAAAGATGATCATGTCAACTTCATTCTGCTTACTGCTTATATTCTATTTCTTTTTATTTTCAACCTATTAGCATCAGTAAAGAGTACAGATCACAGGCTGCATACAGTTAGTAAAACTTTTTTCTACAATTTTTTTATTAGTTCAAATTAGGAACAACCTTGTTTCACATGTCAATCCCTTCTCCCTCTCCCTCCCCTCACCCCACCCCTCTTCCCCCACCCCTGACCTACCCCCAACCCCATCCACCCTCCACTCCCCAGTAGGGTAGGGCCCTCAATGGGGGCTCTGCAAAGTCCACCACACCATGATGGGCTGGGCCTGGACCCTTCCCCATGTGTCCAGGGCAAGAGTGCATCCCTTCAGGTGGGATGGGCCCTGAAAGTCCCTTCTTACACCAGGGAAAAAATACTAATCCACTACCAGGGACCCTTGGAGTACAGGGGCCTCCTCATTGATATCCATGTTCAGGGGTCTGGATCAGTCTTGTACTGGACTCCCAGACAGCATCTGGGGTTGATGTGCTCCCCCTTGTTCAGGCCAGCTGTTTCTGTGGGTTTCTCCAGCCTGGTACCGACCCCTTCAATCTTTATTCCTCCCTCTCTTCAACTAAGTTCCAGAGTTCAGTTCAGTGTATATCTGTGAATGTCTGTCTCTGCTTCCATCAGCCACTGGATGATGGCTCTAGGATGGCATAAAAAGTAGTCATCAATCTCATTTTAGGGGAATGGCATTTAGGTTATCCTCTCAACCATTGCCTGGATTGTCAGTTCGTGTCTTCCTTGGTCTCTGGAAATCTCCGTAGTGCCAGATCTCTCCTCGGACCTATAATGGCTCCCTCTAATATGGTATCTCTCATCCTGCTCTCCTCTAATCTTCCCCCAACTCAATATTTCTGCTCCTCCATTAACTCCCCTCCACTCCTCTTCTCCTGCTCTCATTCTGGCAGCTCCCTCTCCCCTACCCTCATGCTCCCAATTAGCTCAGGAGTTCCTGTCCTTTCCCATTTCTGGGGTCCAATCATTTATCCCTTAGAGTCCTTCATGTTTGCTAGTTTCTTTGGTGAAGAGCAGACAAACATGGTATGTACTCACTCATATATGAATTTTAGACAGTTAGTAAAACTATAATAGGAGTATTTAGCACTCCTATTTAATAGGCATATTGAAATGTCCAGAATGGTTCCATAAAATTTTAATTTGCTTCGTATTTGTTTGGTACCTATGTATTTCTTTCTGCTTTTTACTGTACCCTCTCTCTCTCTCTCTCTCTCTCTCTCTCTCTCTCTCTCTCTCTCTCTGGTGTGTGTGTTGGTGTGGTGTGTGTGTGTGTGTGTGTACATGTTATCTTTGTGGATACAAACTTTTGAGGTGAAATGGCATAGCAGAAACTACTTCAAAGTGAAAAAACAAATCTTAGCCCCATCTCAGGCAATAGCGTTAGATGCACATTATTTAAGTTATTATTCCCTTACTGTCAATACTAGTTAGAGTTTTATTGATGTGAAGAGACCCCATGACCATGGTAACTCTCGTACAAAGAAAAACATTTAATTGAAGACTGTTTATAATTCAGAGGTTTAATGCATTATCATCATGGGGGGAAAGCATAGGGCACACAGGCAGATATAGCGCTGGAGAAGGAGCTTGAGAATTCTACATCAGATCTTCAGGCAACAAAAGGAGAGACACACTGGGCCTGGTTTGAGCATTTGAAACTTCAAAGCCCAGCACAGTGAACATACTTCCTCTAACAAGGTCACACCTACTCTGACATGACCATACTTCCTAACAGTGCCACTCCCTATGTGGACCATTTTCTTTCAAACTACCACATAGTCAGATATAGAGATAGTTAAGAAGATATTTAAGTAGTCATTTATTATCTGTATTCTGAGAACCACTAATTATTTTGTTATTTAATGATTTAAATAGTCAAATGACATGTGGGAAGGCACTAAAACAATCCAGCTTCCCCTTATGTAAAAATATCCTAAGGTAGTAGGCTCATGGACCTGAAAAAATGACAAAATGTAGGGTAAACAGGCTTATTGTTGATGTATTTTAATGTATTTCCAAAGAACTCTTCCTTGAATTTCAAGGTTTTTCAAAACAGGACACTACTTGAACTCTACATTATTGAGATGATAGGACATTTTAATAGCCTGTTTCTTCTCTCAAATTCACTCTATTGTTAGGAGAAGAAAAAAAATCCCCCTCCCTGGCTATTTCTTTTTTCTTGAATGAATCAATGAGCAGTGAAGAAAAGGGACAAAAATGATTTTTCAAACTGTAAATATATCTGTTTCTTTTAATGCAACATGTAGAAGATCCTACCACTTCATCTGAGCTCATGATAACTTCTCATTTTCTTATCAAGTTGTATGTTAAAATATTACATCAATTATCTTCAGATTCTATTTCTCATTACTTAAGCACAGATAATGGAATCTTCCCTGTACATAACTACCTCCTGGACTCAGGTTTTGAAAGCAGTGATATATTTCCAAGGGCAAATCAAGCTAGAGATGATACCCAGACAAGATATATAATGGACATTGAATTGGAAGACAGACTCTTTTGCCTTTTAAAGTATGCTTTTGATGACAAGGTTAAAATTATAGCAGGAAGTTCAAGCCTAGGGACTCTTGTGCATCTTATCCCTTAAAGTTCTGATTCTTTGTTTTTTCCACAAGCCTAACCACTTTCTTTCCATTTTCTTCTGTCCTTCAGGGACTATCATAATATCCTTTGCTAAGACTGTAGTATGTCCACTAAGAAGAAACTTATCCAGAATGCTCTTAACAAAATAAGCTGAATTTTGACATATTTTGAGAATAAAAACAAGACAGCGATATTCTCTATTTGTAGAAAATTATTTTTGAGGTTCCTATATTTAGAAAGACAGTCCTTGTGGATAAGTAGGGGTGGTGCTTAATTCTAACTGCCAACTTGACACACCTAAAGTCGCCTCCCAAGAAATGTCTGATGGGGAATTATCTAGACCAGGTTGGCTTATGGGTATGCCCATGAGTGGTTGACTTAGTTATTTGATGAGGAAAGAGCCAGGCTAGCAATAGATGGTACCATTCCCTAAGTTTATGTCCTGAATTAGATAACAGTAGAGAAAGCAAGCTGAGAGGTAGGCATGGATATATTCATTTCTCTCTCTGCTCTTGACTGTGGATAGGATTAGCTGCTTCAAGTTCCTGCATTGAGTTACTCTACCATGAGGGACTATAACCTAGAACTGTGAGGGGAATAAACCCTTTCTCCCTTAATGTCACTTTTGCCATAGTGTTTTATCACAGCAATATAAGTGAAGTGAAAACATCAGGGTAAAAGTGGCCTAAGTGGTGCAGAGCCTTGTTCAACTCACACAAGTTTTAAGACAGGTTTGCAAGCTAGGGTTAATGGCAGCTCCAATGGAGATTTGGCAGCTTTCTGTTTGTAATAACAATACATCATGAGAACTTGTAGTTCATAATAAGAAATGAAAATGGATGCAAGCAGTTTATAGAAGCGAATTACTGCTCTAATGGCTTCAGTGAAGTCATTTGCTCACTGATCAAAAAGGACACAAGTAAAAAATAAAACCTGCTAGTACTGAGTCGAAGCCATTATGTTTCAAAGTTTATGTATTAAGCAACATGTGTGCTATACATCACTTCCCTGCCCACCAAAGTCTTGTGAAGTAAGGAAGAGTCAAAGGTAGAGGTTCAGACATAATTGAGTTCTACCTAGAGTGCAAAGGTTTACTGAGAAGTGGCTGGCTAATATTCCATTACCTGTTTATAAATCAGTTTTCCACCTGTGGTCCATGTTATTAATTAGGAGATATGTGCAAATTCTCATAGACCCAAGGAGAAGGAAATGTGTACAATAATTTATAGAATATCCACAAAATACAAAAATATCATCTATTCTACTACATCTTGGACTGTAAACTAACTCAATCCCAGTATACATAATTGTTTTGTCAGTTACAAAGTATTATATAAATAAAGTTATTTGGGAGCCCATTCCCTATGGAGGGATACTATTGCAGCCAAGATACAGCAAGGAGGGCCTAGGCCCTCTACCAAAGGATATGATGGACTTTGATGGTCTCTTGTGGAGGGTTTCACTATCCCTGGGAAGGCGGTATGGGTGGTTTGGAGGCAGGGGTTGGTAGGGAACATGGGAGGATAGGAAGGTGAGGGAATTGGGAGATGGATATGCAAATATGAGTGCCTCTAAAATAAAAAGAAAAAAATGAAAAAAGACATGCTTCACAGGAAAAGAATTTGCAATAATATTGGCAATACTTATTCTTTTTGGATTTTAACAAGTAAGCCACCTAGCACTTTAATATTAAAAAATAGTGAATAGTTGTATTTGCAGACAAGCATAGCATAAACATTGTGTTGTGCTTCAATGGGTCTTCAAACAAGCAAAATGCATTGATAAATTAAAAAGATTAGGTGGGCATTTGTGGCAACTGAACCTTTGATGTGTATATTTATTTTATTTTCCTTTGTCTTATCTTAGGGCTATTCCTAGAGTTATTTTCAAAGATAGAAAAAAAAGTCCTTTGAATGTAAAATGAATATAAAATGTCCCTTATAGGCTTAAGCAATTGAACACTGGGTCTCCAGCTGGTGGCACTATTTTTGGATGGTGGAGCTTAATGTGTGTCACTGGGGATAATCCTCAATGCTTAATGGTCTAGTTCACTTCCTGTCTCCTCATTGTTTCATGATTGTGGTATCCACATGATGCATCTCTTTAAGCTGGTATCTACTCCACCACTTTCTTAAACTGTATCTAATAAAGTCCTTCCTCCCTTCCATTGCTTCTTGTTGGGTATATGGTCCCAGAAAAAGGAAAGTAACTAGTACAACTATCAAAGGAACCCACACCAACAAGGCTGGAGGCTGTCTCCTGAAAAAGAGGTCTCTTTCAGAGATATGATAGAAGCAGGGAGATATAGTGAGCTCTCATTCATCTCTGGTTATCTTTAGTTGTGAAGACAACAACCATTTAGTCCCACCTTTCCTTATTCTCTCTTTGACTACCAGTATGCTTGTTGTGCATCTCCATCTATCCAAAGGCAGTGAATTTTTTCCTCAATTTGTCTCCCAGGATGAAGCATTGGCAGATGCACACAATTCATGTCTGAGCTCATAGCTCTACCAAAGTCATAAAACCTGCCCCACTGACGTTACTGCAAGGATTTGGACGGATCACAGACCTCATTATTATGTGGATCTGTGTTTGGCACTAAGGAAGTATATCCATTCAGAAAACTAGTATATTTAGTCTCAGTTATCCAACCAACAAAATAATAGCAACCATAATGCTACCTTGTAAAAGTTTATTCAGAATTGAAGTTTATAGGTATGCTATATAGATGGAATTTTCAAGCCTTCTCTATTGATTCTATCCCTACATTACCTAATTTTATTGAATGATTACTCCTTAGGAAATAGCATCTTAATTTCACAAATGGTATCACCAAAGCTCTAAGAAATTCATGCCTAATTCTATGTGGCTAGTAAGTAGAAGAAGAAAGAAATTGTGAACTGCTGAATCTGCTTTCTATCTCTTAAAGTGGGTAGCTATTCCAAGGATATAAAAAGAGCAGACCCATTTTTGAACCACTGAAATTCATTTGGGTAAGTGGGCAGGCATCCTGTGCACTTGCACCTGTTCTGTGTGAACCCACATTTGACATGGGTATTAAATAGGAAGGAGGTCTTCCTGGTCATTTGCAATTTTGAAATGATTGGTGGTTATAAAACAAAGTCACAATTCCTTTTAACAAGGGGAAACAAAGAAGTAATTGAAAACATTAAGTGATGAATCACTTGACTAATTTTTTTTTGCCTCCCTAAAATTTATGTTTTCAAGTCTTAGTCTCTTGTCTTTATCTTCTATTGCTAAAACAGTATCTTGATATTAGGTCATTTATATAGAATGAAGATTTATTTTTTGCTTATGATTCTGGAGTTTAGGAGTCCAAAGTTGGCATCAGTATCTACTTAATTTCATGATGCTCAGGTCATGTAAGAAAGCAGATCTGAAAGTGAAAACCAGAGGAGTGAGCTTAACTTGCCTTGTAGTAGCCTGCTCTCATGGTAACTAGTCCATTCCTATGAGAGTAAGAAATTACACATTATATAACAGCATTAATCCATTTATGGTTATTCCAACATCATTTCCCAAATACAGTCCACTAGGTTTTACCAACTAATACTTTTATATTATTGAAGAAAATCCTACATGAAGAAAGAATGAAAGTTAAGAAGTAAATTGCTCTAAATATACTGTCACAATATTGATCTCAAGATAACTTTATTGATGTCAATGTAGCTTAGATATTTACTATCCCCTTGCATCACCACAGAAAAATGTAAGAGTTAAAACTTTCAGATGTTCACCTCTTTCCCCCTAAAAGTGGAAGATATTTATCCTGCAGTGGAAACAAGTGTTCTCCAGGGAAACAGAATATGATCACCACCTGAACTGTAAGCAGATGTGTCTGGAAGAGAGAAAGAGGAGTTGAAGGGCTCTAAGAGTATCTGTTTTTAGGAGACATGATATCTAGCTTCTCAGATATGCTCTAGAGAGTCCTTATTCAAAATATCTGGACTGTGCAGAAACACTGAGTGAGGTGGGGGATGACTTCTATATTGGCTGATTTTGTGTGTCAACATGACACAAGCTATAGTCATCAGAGAAGGAGTTTCAGTTGAGGAAATGCCTCTGTGAGATCCAGATGTAAGGCATTTTCTCAATTAGTGATCAATAGGGGAGGGCCCAGCCAATTGTTGTAGGTGCTATCCCTGGTCTGGTGGTCCTGGATTCTATAAGAAAGCAGGCTGAACAAGCAATGGGAAACAAGCCAATAAGAGTCACTCCTCCTTGGCCTCTGCATCAGCTCCTGCTTCCAGGTTCCTGTCCTGTCCTCAGTTTGTGTTCTGACTTCCTTTGGTGGTGAACAGCAATGTGAGAGTGTAAGCAGAGTAAACCCCTTTCTCTTCAATTTGCTTTTGGTCATGGTGTTTTGTTGCAGCAATAGAAACCCTAACTAAGACAACTTCCTAATGGCAGCTTCATATCTTGACCTTAAAATGGGGGTCTATATTTAATATTAGTCACATTCTAGGAAACAATAAATTATTAGTGTACTTAATATATTTATTTACCCAGGATTTCCTACAATGTACCCAGGCACATTTTTGGTAGCAAGATTATGACAATAAAAGGATACATGTGCCCATATTTATGAATAATGGAATCTAGTCAGCAGTACATATTTTAATCCAATGATTCTCAATCTGTGGATTTTGTTCTTTGGGGTTCAAACAAAATGTTCACAAGTGGTCACATATAATATATCCTGCATATCATATGTTTACATTATAGTTCACAATAGGAACAAAATTACAGTTATGAAGTAGCAACTAAAATAATTTTATTGCTGGAAGACACCACAATATGAGGAACTGTATTAAATGATCACAGAATTAAGAATGTTGAGGACAACAATTAATCACCTATGTGTAATTTCAAAATAGCATATAAACCTATTATCTCTTTCTGCTTTTTACTGTACCCCTACCTTCTCTCTCTCTGTCTCTCTCTCTGTCTCTCTCTGTCTCTCTCTGTATCTCTCTCTCTCTCTCTCTCTCTCTCTCTCTCTCTCTCTCTCTCTGTGTGTGTGTGTGTGTGTGTGTGTGTGTGTGTGTGTGTGTACATTCATATCCTCAGACATAGTAGGTCCTATGTTTTAGACATTTCTCTCTGACTTAGAGCTTTAGCTCCCCTCCTACACCACTACCACAGAGTCACACAGTTATCAGCCTTTGGATTTGGACTGTATCATACCTCCATCTTTCCTAGTTCTCAGGTTTGCAGACAGCAGATGGTGGGACATTTAAACCTCCAAAACTGCCAGGGAGCCAATTCCATTATACATATTGGTTCTGTTCCTCTAGAGAATCGTGACAAATGCATCATGTTTAAGTTTTATTTAATTTATCCTGAGAGTAATCTATTCTCTAGAGACATAGAAAGAATAATTAAGAAAGGGTAAAATTTGCCACATTTTTGGAGACAAAACATTTCACATTAACTATTCTTCATTTTTTCAGGATCATTTTGATAATTTCTTGATTAAGAAAACACAAATGGGGCTAGAGAGATAGATGGCTCAGTGGCTAGGAGCACTTACTTCTCTTTCAGGGTATGCAGATCATTTTCCGAGTCATCTATAACTCACAATGATCTGTAAGATCTATAACTCCAGCTACTGGGAATCTGAGGCTATCTTATGGCCACTGCAAGCATGCACATGATGCACATACATACATACATGCAGACAAAAACATCATCCACATAAAATATAAACACAAATAAAGTGATGGAAACATAACAATAATAATAACAGTAATAATAATGATAATCAATAAATAAAAGGGCAACCCATATTAGGGCTCTAATATTGCCAAGATATAATGCAGAAAAATTCTCATCAAAAATGATTTAGAAAAACTCTATTAGTAGATACATTTAAAATTAAACATTCTGTACCCATATACTCACTTCCATGTCAATTTCTTCACATCCACATTAAAAATAACCAAATTTATTCTTTTTATCATTTAAATTTTTGCTAGTTGAGGAACATTTACATTTTAACAGGGTTATGCATGAAACAGTAAGTCTTGCTCTAGGTTAGGCATTTCTAATGTCAAAGACATTTGTTTGTTTGTGTCTCTGTCATACAGACATAGTCAAGTCACACCACATACTTTTCCATCATCTCTAATGCATATCTAAATAAATGTTCTTGTTTTCTTAATTAAGTTGTTCTTTGGAACAATATGGTTGCATGTAAACAACACAGCAGTTGAAGAAGTCATAAGTTAGCATCAGTGGCCTCTTCCCAGTCGGGGACCTGTTGTCCAGTCCAACACAGCTTTAGGTGTGTCAATGTCCAGTGATGCAGATGATTGTGAGTAACACTACAGGATCACCTTGAACATCAAAATGAACTTTGTGAACTTGTACTATCCATGTTGTGATCATGTCACAGTTACCCTAGTGACTTATCTGGCCCTGTGCATGTAATGATGAAGATATGATTAGGAGGTTCTGAAGTAGAAGTCTTCTAAAGTAAAAGTATTGAAGGAAGGTTGTGTTAATCTTTGGTAGTTGGCAAAGGAAAGTGGAAAGGAGAGCTAAGAAATACTCTTGACTGATGCATGTGCCCTGGTTGCTTTTCCTGAAGGAAGTGTTACTATTAACAATCATTTTGCTGTGGGGAATTCACAATCATAGATATTTAACCCTTATATAAATCAACAGTGTGTTATCTACTGATGATGCCACTCCTTTAGTCATCAGAGTGGAACTAACCAAGAGTTTAGTTTCAGGAATAAACAGTGTCTTATAGGTATTAGTCTTATAGGCAAGTTGGTATTGACAGTTGTGAGGAGGGTAGGCATATGTCACGTGATAATCTGTATAGCCTTGTAAATCTAAGGATTGAAAGAAGGCAGTGCTTTTACTCATTGCTGAATGCAGAGTTAGTAATTTAATGGACAGAATTAACACTGAGTGACTGAGTTATTTATTCATCTTGCTGGGCCACACTGACAGGGTTTCCAGTAGACAAGCACAGAAAAATGGTGAGAAGCAAGGAATTAATATTTTTTGACTCAGGTCTTAAGACAACACCTGAATAGATGTTGTCAATTGCTCTTATAGTCTCATCTTGGTCTCGAGAAATGGCTATTTTAGCTTCCATAGCATTTCACCTAAATTTTTCTCAATGAAGAATGCCCTCTGTGTTTCTGGATGAGGTGAAAACAAGAGCATAGCATAGGCTGCTCTTTAGAAAATTTGTTTCAAGTCAGGAAGTCTTTTTTTTTTTGGCAGTACAAAGGTCAGCCATTACTCAATGATTGACTGCTCTAAAAGGAAATGATTTATCACTTGATCCTTACAAAAGATCCAAGAGTTGGTGTGCTTGATAACTTTGAAAAGCACTCACTAGTGAGAGAAATCCTCAACTGCAATTCCCAAAGTGAATTTACAGAGCTTTTCATATTGATGATACATGCATTGTTTTTACTGGGTTCTGAAGAGATAAATCCAGCAATTCATACAATGTTTGTCTATAATTCTGAGAGACTTTGTAGGTATCATTATATTCTACAAAAGTATGACAAGATCAGCTGACATTCAGGTTGAGTTTATATCTTCAGCCTTTACTGTTTTGTATGAATTCTGGAAAGTCAGACAGTAGTCATCAGCCAAAGGGACAATGGCATATTTGAGATTTTTTGATGCCCATAATTAATCAAATGAAGTTTCCTAGTCTTATTGGTTGAAGGATCCAATATATGAAGTTTATAAAACTCTCAAAGCAAGTCTGTATTTTCTATTTCAGTGTGTCAGAAAATTTCCTTTTAGCTCAGAATTTTATGGGAAATTGTTTCAGAGCCATAATATTAAATGTCCATACAATGTTTTATACATCTTCATTATGTATCTCTTGAAATATTTAAACCAACTTCTGGGTAATTCATGTATCCTCTCTTCCATAATTCTTATATATACAAAAACATGAAAATGCAGAAATTTCACAAACATTTTAAAATAATTTTATATCTGTGGACTTTAAGATAAAAAACACTATTCTAGGAAAGTGGTGTTGCATATGTTTAACAGGACTATATCCTACCATAGGCAATGTCAGAGATATAAAACTCTTTGAAAGAAACTGCGGCCTGGATAGTTTTTCATTGTCATCCCTGAAATTATAGCTCCTGACAATTCAGAGACCCCATGTCATGAGTTGTGCCTTACAATATTCTTGTCTTTCATGGCTCCAAGAGAAATAATAAAAGCCAGGAGAGCTAAGTCCATTATTTGGTATTGCATGAGCCAGATTGCTGATGACCTCAAAAAGTGACAGTCAAGTCTTCTCCCTTAACTTATTTAGCTATTAAGGAGCAACAAATGACCTTTAAATGGTATTGAGAAACAGTAACAAAACTCTTTCTGTATCTCTCTCTCTCTCTCTCTCTCTCTCTCTCTCCTCTCTCTCTCTCTCTCTCTCCTCTCTCTCTCTCTCTCTCTCTCTCTCTCCCTCTCTCTCTCTCTCTCTCTCTCTCTCACACACACACACACACATATACATATATATATATAATTAACTAAAATTTTATAATTGTCTGGGCTTTGTCATAGTATTAACTTCAGCTATAGCCTCATATCAACCTGGCTATTAACAATCTAGTATTATCTAGTATTACATTTTTTTCTTCCCTGTTACCTCTTTATTGAACTACTTTAGTTTAAAACCAAATTAAAACATGTCTTGAAAAATAAAAGGATGTTGGGTTCAATTTTCTTTGATTAAAGTATGTGTGTACAAATTCACCTGTGTCATTGGGAAGCTACAGAAAGTGATATTCACATTCAATTGACTGTACTGCTTTGTCATTGATAGGGAAATGTTCAATCAAGACCAGAATAAAGGAACTATTCTTTGCACAGCTGTTGGACTATCATCTACACCAATCTGCCACTGTCTTCACTGGAATAACTCTGTCTACTTGCTGATTATTGACTCTTCTTCACAGAAGTGGGTTAGAGAACAAGATAGGATGACAACCCAAGTATCTAGTCACTCCTCCCAATCAGTTGCAGCAATTCTTCCCTGATTGCATGTGACCTCACAGTGGAGCTAGAGTACACAGGCAGGGAAGTACTAGCTGTAACCATGCTGGGTACAGACCTTCAAGCATGACTGCTTTCCTATATTGCTTCTACCTAAAACCTTATCCACTGTGTGTGAGCCTAGCAAATTAATTGGTTCCCTCAGGTGAACTTTAGTAAAATTATACCTTGCTTTTCACTGGGACCCTAGGGATGGGGGTAGATGTTATTTATATCTCTCCCAGGGAAGGAAATTAACCTATAATGGCAAAATTTGGGCTTGCTATTGAGAGATTCCTAAACCAAATGCATATAAAAAGTTTGATCTCGTAAAAATTAATTTCCAGTATGGTGACTCCTTGGGAAAATGGGAATCAGTCTACCACAAGATCCAGCAATTCCACTCTTAGGCATATACCCAAAAGTAGCACATTCATACAACAAGGACATCTGTTCAACAATGTTCATAGCAGCATTATTTGTAATAGCCAGAACCTGGAAGCAACCTAGATACCCCTCAACTGAAGAATGGATAGAGAAAATGTGGTACATTTACACAATGGAGTACTACTCAGCAGAAAAAAAAAACAATGGAATCTTGAAATTTGCAGGAAAATGGATAGAACTAGAAGAAACCATTCTGATTGAGGTAACCCAATCACAAAAAATAATTTCCAAGATGAGTTTATTACAATGTCTTGATGAAAATATCAAATATAGTGTGTTAGTGGAATAATTGTTTGTGATCAATATTAAACTGATTTTGAAGTCAATGGTTGAATTATGGTGTTATAAAAAGTGGACATATAATGGTCGGTTTTCTGTTTATCTCCCACTTTATTAGAATGGAATCTATGAAAAGCCTCTTTATATAAAATTAATAGAGCATCCTAATTTAGATAAAGTTAAGTAGCTCAGGAACGTTATTTTTTAAAGTTTTTAAACTATATTTACTTCTTCTGCAGTTCCATTTGTTTAATTCCTCTGTAGTGAATGTCATATTAAGAAACTGGACAGAGAAAATACTAGGTCATAGAATAGAATGTTGTTTTTTGTTATTTGAATTTGGATTCAAATAAAATTAAGAAAAATAAACTAAAGTAAAACTGAAATAATCATCTTTTAAAACAATCATTAGTAGTCCTTTACATTGTAACATTTCAAATGTATAAATACCATGTTTTTACTTTATGAACAATATTTTCATGTGTGGGCTCGAGTACCAAAGTAGTTAACTCATCTCTTGGTCTTTGTCTTCTTCGAGTTGCTTAACTACAGTTATAATCATTCTTTTGAATTCTTGGGGAGTTCTTCTGGGTCATTTTCATTAAGGGTCACTACTGTGGGGCTTGCTTGCTTAGAGGAGATATACTATTTGGCTTTTCATGTTTTTATTTTTGCTCTGGTATTCAGGCACCTGGGCTCAGGTTTTGGTTGAGTTTTGTTGTTGTTTGCTTTGTTTCTTTGCTGTTTGTTTGTTTTTTTTTCATTTTTGTTCAAGTCACCCTTTCTCTTTCTGCAGAAGCTAATTCATAGTTGTGTATGGCTCCTGATTTTCTCTGTTTGTCTGGTACTCAGGGTTAGTTTCTATTCATGTCTTCAGTTTCTGTACTATAGTAGGTACCATCAAGACATTGGTCAGGCAGCCTAGAAGATGTTTTGTCCTGAGGTTGAGGAGTAGTTCAGGGTCTCAACTGTGGATAGGACAACAATGAGAAGGTGCCAGTTAAGCAATTCGAAAGGCTCATGTCAGTCAAGTGTGTCACACACCCATTAATTCTGTAGTTTTGTGATGATATAACAAAACCATTTCAGAACAAGTAGCTGAAACAGACACTTGGCTTTCTTAGTTGTGGATTATTCAAAGACTAAAATATGTCAGAAGTAGTTCGGAGTGTCTTGGATGGATCCTCCTAGGTCTGTAGATGGCTTCTATGTCTTTGTAACCTCACATGATAGATAGAAAGTAGAGAGGAACCAACCAAATCTGGCTATGTCTTCTCTAGCATTCTGATTTCAATGTTTAGAACTCCACAACCATGATCAGCTCACTTCCCAAAGTGCCATGAACATAAGGATTTGAGGCTGACACATTTACTATACAGCACTCATACAATTTCTGCACAATTGTAGAAATAACATAATCCTTGCAAAATGTGCCTGATGTTTCTGCCTGAATTTTTCAGAGCTAGTGTGCCTTCTTAATTTGTATATTTTTCTCCTTTCTATGGCATTTACCTACAATAATGTTTTATAGTTTCGTTTCCTTTGTGGCAACCTCAATTCCAAACTACCAATTACGAGTATACAAGATTTCTTTTTCCTTCTTATCACCCAGAACTCTAGACAACAGATGTTCATTTCTGGTTACTTATTATTACTTCTAATACGACTTTCATATTTATTAAAGTTTGGTTTTCTTTTATATTTCCTCTATGACTCATGACAGTTCCTGTTTTTCTTCACCTTTGGATTCTAATGTCTATCCTGTATCTTTTCTAGTGTCATCATGCTGTTTGCATTTCCTTAAGAACTAAGAGGCTAAAAGATTTTGAAATATAAATATGCATGGTGTGGTATTCCATAGGATTTGCTATAGTTTGAGGTTTTTGAAACTTCCTTATTTTCTTGGAGATGAGAAGCTTTTATCTCCGCCCCCTCTGTTTTTTGTTCACAGTGGGTTTTGAGAGAATAGGAGAACATTAAAATGTTTTTATTCAAGGGAAGCCTTCCAAAAAGGTTGATGTCCAAGGTTTTCTGCTGCTCCATGCTTATGGTAATGTCAGAGAAAGATCCCAGGTGAGAGTGGTTTCTTGAGATTAGGGATGATTAAATGCTTAAAGAGACTAACTATAGACTTTTGGAACAAATGAATATTCTAGCTAATCCCGCCACATCTGTCTCGGGTATTCGAAGGTGTAGGAAGACAGAATCTCTGGTCCTGATATCAGAAGCCAAACAACAGAATAAAAATTGTATAGGTAGTTTAAAAGAGCTCACAGAAGGAGAAAAACATAGCAAGTTAAATTCTGAAAACTTGATGACATAGCTGAACGAGTGGATTGACTTCGGCCATTTTAGCACAGAGGAGAGAGATGTGATGAATGTACTTTCTGAGGTTCTATTTCACTGCAAATTTTAAAAATAATAAAAGCATACTGAGAGTCCTTGTGGGATGGTTGCAACATCATTGGACAGGTTGTTAGCTAAAAATATGGACTGAAATGTAGGAATCTCAAGATGAATCACATCTTATTTAATGAGGTTCATTGCATTTTCTCTAGTTTACCCAGTGCCTGTTAAATAGTAAGTGTACAATATTGACAAGAGCAAAAAAAACTATATAACTGCATAACTGTGTATATATTGATGCCAGATATCATGCCACATTTATGAAAAATTTTTGAACATTCCCCTCAAGGAAACTAAGGTTCAGTAAAAGTCAAACTCTTCATATTGTAATACTGTTTGATATATGGAGCCAAGACTGAACTCAGATTTTCTGGCCACAAAATGCATGTGTTCAACTACCATGACAAGTAAGAAGGAAGAAAACAGTAAGTTACAATGTACACAATGACTAATATAATCAAACATCTTAAAGTATTTCAGTATTGTGGGACAAAATGAAGAAGTTTTCTTTAAGCAGCCAGTAGCTAAGCATATTTTTTTATACTATGGAACCTTCCTTTGTGGCAGGTAGAAGCATTAATTTTCTGTAGGGTCTCTGGCTCTAAAGATACAGGAATCATTAAACATGTGCTTAACACATGCATTAAAATATTATTAGAACAAAAGTAAAAATTATTCTGCCAGTGGTGAAGATGGGTGGCATGGTAGAAAAAAAAAAACCCGATGTGGAAAGAACCCAGTTGGCTTTGGTCCAGTTCAGCAGTTAATTTCTGCCTTCCTCACCACATAGCATTCTAATTTCCTTTTGTAAAAAATGTGAACAAGAACAAATATACTGATTCAAAATAATATTCTGGTATAATTGGTATATGAACAGCTGTAGGTATGAATGAACTTGATATATGCATAGACCTGCTTCTATCGATACACTCAAAGCAATCAATGTGTCTTCATCCGCAGAGTTTCTTCTTCCCTGTTTTTTTATTAGTGGCCTGGAAGTATTTTTCTGTTGTGGTCACACACTAAAATAAAATCTACAACATATATTTTAACACCATATTGCAGTATTTTTAACTATGGGCATGCTAGTCCATGGCAGTCCTCTAGAGCTTATTAATCCTGCACATATGAAACTTGAAAGCATTTTTAAAAGTCTCCATGTGCCCTGTTCTACCAGTTCTAGAAATCACAATTCTAGCCCTGGCTTGTATGAAGTGAGCTATTTTAGATGCCATATATAACACATGATGTACTCATGTAACACATTAGTCTCAATAAAACAAGGACTCCTACTGAATGCCACAATACAGATAAACCTGCAAGACACTATACTTAGAGTAATAACCCAAACAACATAGAGTAAGTCATTTACTCAAATGGCTGGACAAGTTGTAATCATAGGATTCATATGAACCAAAACAACTCTCAAGAGCATAGTTATCCTCAATTAAGAACAGTTGTCCAGGGACTGGAGTGATGGCTTAACAGTTTAGAGCACTGGCTGCTCTACCAGAGGATCCAGGATCTATTACCAGCAACTACATAGTGGCTCATAAAGGTCTATAACTCTAGTTCCAGCATATCTAAGTATCTCTTCCCATCTCCATGGGCACTGCATGGACAGCACGATGTACAGACATTCATGCAGAGTCATTCATTCATTCATACACATACAAAATTGCAAACAAAAAAGAAGCTGCCCAAATTAAGATTAATACAGGTTTTAGTTAATATTTTAAACCACAAAATACTCAAGTTTGACAAAAAAGGCAGTCAAAAACACTCACCATGCTGAATATAGCTACAGTGCTCATATTACCCCCTCTGTAGGAAGGACTGCTCCATGAGTCTAAGCAATGTGGTCCCAGCTCAGTACAATGAGCCCAGTTTCTGGACTTTGCTTTCAGGGATGGCTTTTTCTGTATGGAAGCTCTGTGATAACACTTTTCTTGGCAACAACTGTTCAGTACCTAATAAAAATCATATATGCTCCATTTACATTTATGTCATTGAATCCAAGACCTAAACTGATAAAGTTGCAAATGGTGGTGTTAGGTTAGTGAATTAATTACCCAATCTTCTGAGCTCTTGATCAACTTGTCCTCACACATTGTAGGAGAATAGCCATGCTAAGACTTGACTCATGATGGCTTCGTAGCACTAGTCATCTACTTCGCTAATTTCATCGTTGATATGCCCAGATGGTGTCATCTGATGCCTGGGGAACAATCCTTGAAGGTGACTACACAGATAATTACTATCTCTGTGTCCTGTGTGTATGACTGTTCTTACTTTCCAGTTGTTCTGGATCCTCTTCACAGACTGAACTTACTTTTTGCACTTGTGTTTCTTCTTGCTTACACAGCCTCATCTACCCCCTATAATACCACGCTGCCCTATCTATGCTTTTTTTTCTCTCTGGCATAAATATTCTCTTTACTGAATACTGTTCTATGGCATACCTATCCACACTACTTTTTCTCTTACAAATATTTGCATTTGCATTGAGCTTATGTAAGACAGATTGTTGGCAATCAAAGCCCAAGAGTTATATTCATTCATCAACTGATTTATTAGTGAAATTTATGATGTCATTAACAATTCATAGTATTAATACACATGAACAGCTAATGGAAGTACTAAACACTTTGAGCTCCTTTTTCTGCATTTACATTATTCTATTGCTTATCTCATATGTTATTAAGACAGTCTATAATTAATTATCAAATACAATCAGACTCCAGTGCAAGGATAAGAGAAGTGATAGTCCCTAAATCATTAACATTTTAAACTTACAGAGATTAAAAATAGTATAGCTCAGGGAAGTGAAGAAAATGTAACACTTTTGTAAATAAGTATTACACAAGTATTGAAATGAAAATTGAAACAGTCTTATATTATTGTAGTTGTATAGAAATTCTTGTATAGTTGTATAAGTGAGTGTATTACAAACACAAAAATTTATTGTAGTCCATTTTAGACAATTAAGAAGCAATAAATGTCCATACTTTGAAAACATCTGAATCTGGAAAACTATAAAATATTCAAGGTATATTAGGAAAATTAAAACCAATACTCAGCATTCTATAAATAGATAGTAATGGATGGACTAATTAATATAATCAATGCTTTGTATTCAGAAAAGTTCCTATGACTATAAATTAGCCAAGAAAGGTGAAGATGTCTCATAAATATAAAAGATTCTTGCATTCATTATATGCTTAATATTTTCTTTCTTTCTCTGATCTTGTATCTGTATAGATTCTGAAATATTGAAAATTCCTCTTCAAAATCTTACCACTGGTTATCCTGGGAAACTGAGGAACTGTGAAACAGAGGTAAGGAATCATAGTTTTGTTTTAAAATACTAAGCATGTCATTATAACAATTTAATTACACAAACAAAAAAACCCCTCAAAATCCTGACCAAGGAAGATGTTTTCTTGCCTCTGCTCTGTCTCACACTTGAGTTATGATGACATATTTTGACATACATTATAAAATTGATATGAGTTATATTGTGGTGGTATTATTTAGTATTTTGGGGCTGCAATTTGAATTTTAGTTGGAGTTATGTTTTTGAAAATCAAAGGGGTCTATGTATTTGAGTTCTTTGTAGCTGCTTTCCAGATGGTAGGCAGGAAAGTGTAGGACATGAATGATCATCAGATTGAAGGCAACAATACTTCAGACACAGGCTTTGTTTGGCCCCAGGAGAAGTGATGCTATCCATACAAGTTAGAGTCAATGAAAGTGGCTTAACAGTCCACTGTTAAACCATTTCCACAAAGAGCAGCTGTTTCGTTCAATCTGGGTCTCCTGTGTTGTCCCTAAATGTGTTCCCATGCACATTGGTCTCTCCCTTGGTATAAGTTAAAGTAGACAAAGTTGTTCCATCATGAAGAAATATTTTCAGAAGTTATTTTAAGGCTTGTTGTTTTGAACATGAATTGCACTGTAGACATTCACTGTTTTGTGTGGTTTAATGCAATAAAGCCCACCTGTTATTTTTGGCTGCTTTATTTGGACCATCTGTTCTACAAAGAATGAAAAGCTCAACAGTGGATGGAGAATTGTCTACTCCTCATGTGTCAATAATTTATTTATTCTCTCTATCCAAGCCTTCAGGTCATTGTAAAACTGTTTATCTATTTACTTTCCAACACAAGCCAATATTTAGGAATTTGTTTTATGAAAAAAATCATCACATGAAATTACATTTTTGCTCATTCATAGTTTCTTCTCACCCTTGACAAAATGATTTGCTGGATGCACTTATTTGAGGGCTCTGGTTCCTTCAATAACAGGTTGAGTGATTGCTGAGAGGAAATTTTGGTAATGGCAGACAAATCATAAGTTATTTACATTTCAGGAAGTTACAAGAACTTCACATACACTCATTTCTAAATTAAGATGAATTCCTGACAAGATATAAGAATTAAGGGCAAGCATTTTAGTAGCCAACCATTTCTGCTGGTTAGAATGATTTTATTTTGGTTTTTTTTTTTGTATTTTTATTTAAATTAGAGACAATCTTATTTTACATATCAATCCCAGTTCCCTTTCCCTCCCATCCTCCCATGACTCCCACCAACCCCCCCCATCTCACTCCCCAGGGAGAGTGAAGCCTTCCATGGGTATCATCAATGTCTGTCACATAGGGCCTTCCCCATGTATGTAGGATGAGAATGAATCCCTCCATGGAGGAATGAGATCCCAAAGTCCATTCCTGCACTAGAAATAAATACTGGTTCCATTGCAAGAGGCCTTATAGACTGACCAGGCCTCCTAATTGGCACCTAAGTTTGGGAGGCCTAGTTTGGTCCTATGTTGCTTCCCCAGCTGCCTGGCTGGGATCCAAGAGTTCCCACTTGCTCAGGCCAGCTGTTTCTGTTTCCCCAGCAGAGTCTTGACTCGTTTGCTCATCATTCCTCCATCTCCACAACTGGATTCCAGGAGTTTGGCTCAGTGTTTAGCTGTGGTTCTCTGCTTCTGCTTCCAACAGCTACTGGATGAAGGCTCTAGGATGGCATTTAAGGCAGCTCCCCCACTGTTGCTGAGACACTTAGTTGGGGTCATCCTTGTAGATTCCTGGACATTTCCTGAGTGTCAGATTTCTCTTTAAACCTCTAATGGCTCCCTCTATTAAGGTCTCTCTTTCTTGCTCTGCTCTACTCATCCATGACCCAAGCTTCCTGATGCCTCCTAGTCTCCTCTCACCCTCTTCTCCCCTCCACTTTCTCCGATCTCACTCCCCCCATCCCCTTGTGCTTCCAATTTGTTGAGGAGCTCTTCTCACTTTCACCTTCTCTTAGGGTCCTCCTTGTTTCTTTGCTTCTCTGGAGGTATGGATAGTAAGCTGGCAATGCTTTGCTCTATTTCTAATAACCTTATATGAGTGAGTACATATGATGTTTGTCTTTTTGTGACTGGGTTACCTCATGCAGAATGGTTTTTTCTAGTTCCATGCATTTGCCTACAAAATTTCCAGAATCATTTTTTCCCTCTGAGTAGTACTCCATTGTGTAAATATACCACACTTTCCTTATCTATTCTTTGGTAGACAGCCATCTAAGTTGTTTCCAGGTTCTGGCTGTTACAAATAATGCTGCTATGAACGTAGTTGAACAGATGTCCTTGATGCACTAATGTGCATCCTTTAGGTATATGCCCAAGAGTGATTGCTGGAGGTAGACTGATTGCCATTTTCCTGAGAAACCGCCATACTGATTTACAAAGTGGCAGTAAAAGTTTGCACTCCCACCAGGAGTGGAGGAATGTTACCCTTTCTCCACATCCTCTCCAGCATAAACTGTCCTTGGTGTTTTTTATTTTAGCCATCTAACAGGTGTGAGATGGTATCTCAGAGTTGTTTTGATTTGCATTTCCCTAATGAATAAGGATATTGAGCACTTTCTTAAGGGTCTATCTGCTATTTTAGATTCCTCTATTGAGAATTCTCTATTTAGTTCTGTACCCTAATTTCTATTTGGATTATTTGGTGTTTTGGTGACCAGTTATTGAGTTCTTTCTATATTTTTGAAAACAGACGTCTGTCAGATGTGGGGTTGGTGAAGATCTTTTCCCATTCTGTGGGCTGCTGTTTTTCTTGCTGACTGTGTCCTTTGCCTTATAGAAGCTTCTCAGTTTTAGGAGGTCCCATTTGTTCATTGTCAGTCTCAGTGTCTGTGCTAATGGCGTTAGGTTCAGGAATTGGTCTCCTATGCCAATTCATTCAAGAGTACCTCCCATTTTCTCTTCTAAGAGGTTCTGTGTGGCTGGATTTATGTTGAGGTCTTTGATCCATTTGGACTTATGTTTTGTGCATGGCAATAGATATGGATCTATCTGTAATTTTCTATATGTCAGCCTCCCAGTTATGCCAGCACCATTTGTAGAAGAAGCTTTCTTTTTCCATTGTATAATTTTAGCTTCTGTGTCAAAAATCAGGTGATTGTAGGTGTGTGGATTAATATTGGGACTTTCAATTTGATTCCACTGGTCTGCTTGTCTATTTTTGTGCCAATACTCTTTTTAGTACTATAGCTCTAAAGTAGAGCTTGAAGTCTGGAATGGTGATACCTCCGGAAGTTCCTTTATTGTACAGGGTTGTTTTGGTTATCCTGCATCTTTTGTTTTTCCATATAAAGTTGAGTATTTTTCTTTCAAGGTCTGTGAAAAATTGTGTTGGGATTTTGATGAGGATTGCTTTGAATCTGTAGATGGTTTTTGGTAAGATTGACATTTATACTATGTTGACCCTGCCTATCAAGGAGAATGGGAGATCCTTCCATTTTCTGGTAACATTAATTTCTTTCTTTAAAGACCCAAAGCTTTTTATCATACAGATCTTTCATTTGCTTGGTTAGTATTACCTCAAGATATTTTATGTTATTTGTGGCTATTGTAAATGATGATGTTTCTCTGATTTCTTTCTCAACACATTTATCTTCTATATACACTAGGGCTGTTTTTGTTGTTGTTGTTGTTGCTGTTAATCTTGTATTCTATCACATTGCAGAAACTGGTTATCAGCTGTAGGAGTTCCCTGGTAGAATTTTTCAGGTTACTTATGTACACTATCATATCATCTGCAAATAATGAAAATTTGACTTCTTCCTTTCCAATTTGTCTGCCTTTATATGTTTCTTGGCCTTTTAGATTTGCCGGTGTTAATAGTCTTTCTTTATTCTGTATATTTGGAGTTTTGATTATGTGGTGAGGGGACTTTTTTTGATCCAGTCTATTGGATGATCATAAGCTACTTTTATTTTCACAGTCATGTCATTCTTTAGGTTGGGAAAGTTTTCTTCTATGATTTTTTGAATATGTTTTCTGCACCTTTGATCTGGACTTCTTCACCTTTTTCTATACTTGTTATTCTTAGATTTATTCTCTTCACGGTGTCCCATATTTCCTGGATATTTTTTGTTAAGGATTTGTTGGACTTAAGATTTTCTTTGGTCAATGAATCTGTTTCCTCTAATTTATCTTCAGAACATGAGCTTCTGTCTTCCATTTCTTGTATTTTGTTGGTTATGCTTGTATCTGTAGTTCCTGCTCATTTACCTAGATTTTCTATTTCCAGACTTCCCTCAGTGTGTGTTTTATTTATTGTCTCTATTTCAGTTTTCAGGTCTTGAACTGTTTGAATTGTTCCTTCATCTTTTTGATTGTTTTTAATGGCTCTCCTTGCTTTCTTTAAGAGATTTGTTAATTTCTTTCATTTTTTTGTTCTTCTTTCCCCCCATTTTTTCCATTTTCTGTTTGTTTTTTTCTTACGTTTCTTTAATGGATTTTCTCATTTTCTCTCTGAGAGTCTCTGTCATCTTCATAAAGTTGTTTATAAAGTCATTATCTTCTGCTTCATCTGTGTTGGTATATTCAGGTCTTGCTGATGCAGAATCCCTAGACACTGGTGGTTTCTTTTGTTGAATGTGTTCTCATACCTTCATCTTCCCATAGCTTCTTCCAGTGGGTACAAGTGGGGTCTCTCCCTCTTCTTGTGGTTATTGGTCCAAGGCTGTCTCCAGATTTGTTGCAGGTAGGTCTAAGACTCCAATGTCAGCAGATGTTAGATGGCTCTCTCTTCCAATGGGTGCTGGTCCAAGACTGGGAGGGAAGGAAATGATGGATGGCCGGGTCTGCCTCCTGGTCTCTGGAGGTTCTAGAATGACTTTTTAGTCCTTACCCTAAATAATATCACAGAACCAGGTTCTGAGATTACCACTTAAACTTTTCTCCATATGCCATTGATGATGGCATTGTTCTTTCCCAGATTCAGACACAGTTTTTGCAAACTTTTACCATAGAATTAATAGTAACAACAGCTTTCATTTAAAAGTATGTTTCAGCTATCATCTTTTGGTAGGTGGTATGTGGCATTGTCTGCATTTCTAGCATGCCTATGGCCTGCCCTAGGAGTATCTAAATGGATTGGGAGCCAACATTTTTTGAAAGACTGTTAAGTGCCATCTCATTACCATCTCTTCTTTCAGTACTTGTGGCATTTTCAGCATGCACCATGATTTGTCTGTTGCCCTAAGTTTCTCATTTGTCCTTTGGTTCTTCAGTTGATAGACAGGAAATAGGATAATGTCTGTGCTGCTAGATCGGGTGTGGCTTATAAGGTTGAAACATGCTATGAATTTAACACTTTGTGACTGACACAACCTGTATGCCTAGAAGCAATAGCCACCGGCTGCACACACCCACTGACAACACCTTGTTCCAGTTACAAGTCAAGGGGTGATTCACCTTTGACATCATATATGCCTAGTATAAAACAATCTGATCTGTTTAAGCCATGTGCTCCATATCTAATTCAGTATCTCTTGCCACAAGAGACTGTCACCAGCTTTGGAACCTGCTCATGGTAAATCTGCAACTGCAATGCCTATTTTTTTGAGATGTGGTAAAGACATGAGATGTGCCATATTTCCTATCAATAATGACATCTCTTTCTCCTTTCAAAAGGGCATGCTTACAGGGGAATATTTGAAGAATTGTAAAAAAAAAATCCCCACTATGCCAGAATTGTGCTTTCCAATGGAACAGGCTGTAAAGATTCTGAAGAACAGAAAAGGTGTGATTTACTCCAAGCCCTTCTTGGTCTGAAACTAACATTTGAACTATGTCCAAGATAGTGACCTCTTCAGAGATATTTATAGCACTCTGAAGAAGATGGATAGTGTGACAATAAACATGGTAAATGGCTGGGAACTCAGAGCTCAGATATCCTGATGGCTCTTGAGTAGCCAGCCAGGCAACTCAAATCATTGTAATGTGAGACCAAAGGGCAGTGAGTATGCTGAAATTCCTCCTCTCAGCAACAGTATACATTGAACATGGAGAGCAAGAGTTTACTTTTTCAATATTTTAAAGTGCATTGGTGTCATTAGTGAAGGACCATTTAAAGGTCTATAAAATTCCAATAGGAAAATCAATGGCCAGCAGATAATAACACTAAGGTCACATAAAAATTGCAATGAAGTAGTTAAGTCCTTCCCAATGGTTTGCTGTGTGACTCAATGGGCCATCTAAGAGAAGAGTGATTAAGTAGAGTTAAAAACAATCCTTCAGCATGTGTACATTAAAATTACATCTACATTTTCAGCGTGTCAGAGATACAACCTAAATACTGAGGATGTAGCAGCATAACAATACTAAATATATCTCAAAACAAATGACAGACATCACTGCTTTCAGTGTTTGGTTAAAACACTGATAAATTTTGCACAGTAAGTCTCTGTATCTTTATTTACAGATAGGTAAATCAATCATTGGAAAGTGTCCTGATTAGTTTTTATTGACACAAACCTAGAATTATCTGTGAATAGGGAATCTAAACTGAGAAAAATCCAAGATCAGATTTGCTTGTGGGCATGTCTGTGGAGATATTTTCTTGATTGCAAAATAATATAGGAGGACCCAGTCCACTGCAGGCAGCACATCCCTAGTTAGGTAATCCTGAGCTGAAATATTGGTCCTTATACTTACAGGTAAGTTTAGTTCTCAGCCCTTATCAAGGAAACTTCTCTTTGCAACATTCCAAAACCATTATAGAAAACCACAGCAACCAAAGTACAAAGTTGGGAACCCCAGTGTCTATGGATACATCTACAAAATAAGTCCTGTAACTAAGGCTCATGGAGCATTGCAATAGAGGGGCCAGAGAGGCTGTTAGAGCCAGAGCATCAGGGAGTTTGCCATGAAACTGTGTCTCCTGGTAATGGTGGAAGCTTCACCCATAATGTCTCACCAGAACGACTGCTTCAACATGAGCTGAACTAGGACAGTAACAATGTGGATGGGAAAAGACAGTAAGGCCTCAACCCTACAAAATAAACTACAGAAAACTAAGAAATGCTGAGAGTGAAGAAAACAGTCTTCCCAATTGGTTATCCAATTACAAATGGTCAGCTCTGAAAACATACATACAAGTACCATTATACACACTGAACAAGCTACACACACACACACACACACACACACACACACACACACACACACACACATATGCCAGAGGATGAAAAATAGTTCACTGTCAAAATTTGACAGTGCATATAAATGGATATATGGGAGGATTTGGAGAGAGGGAGGAAAAGGAAGAAATGATGTAATTATATTATAATCTCTATAATAAAATTAAAATAAAAGAAAGCTATATGAGCATGAGCCAAAGATCCATCCCCAGAGGAAGCCAGTAAGCCACAGGCTTCCATGGTTTTTAGTTCAATTCCTGCTTGAGCTCCTGTGCTGAGTTCACTCAGTGTTGGACTGTGACCTGGACACATATGCCGAATGACCCCTTTCCTTCTTGCTTTCATGCTGTTTTTCACAGCACAAGAAATCAAACTCAAACAGAAAGATTAAATGATGCATGAGAAGATTTTAACTTTTAATGTTTGTAGGTAGTTGTGAGAGTAAGTATGAACTATGAAACTAGATAGGAGAACATGAGTGGAGGAAAGGGAAGAAAGACAAAGGAACACATGTGACACAAAGTGAAGAGAAGGTTCCTGAGAGGAGAAGGGTAGAGGTGGGTGAGAAGGACTGAAGAGATAAATATACAGAGGAAAATCAAAAAATACAAATGTTATCTGGGAAGTTATGATAAGGAAAGCCAATCCTATGTAAACTAGTAAAAGATTCACTACCTTGTTTAAGGTCAAGGTTACAAAGATTCAAGTCTGGAAACTCATTCACTTCTTTATCTATCTATCTATCTATCTATCTATCTATCTATCTATCTATCTATCTATTCCTCTATCTACTTATTGGGCTATACATTCTCCCTACTCGCCTCTCCTGTTTTATACCCCCCAATCACCATGCTCCCAATTTACTCAAGAAATCTTGTGTTTGCCCTTTCCTAGGTAGATCCATGTATGTGTCTCTTAGGGTTTTCTTTGTTACCCAGCTTCTTTGGGGTTCTGGCCTGTAAGCTGGTTGTCCTTTGCTTTATTTTTAATATCAACTTATGAGTGAGCACATATTATGTTTGTCTTTCTGGGTCTGGGTTACCTCACTCAGGCTATTATTAATAATGCTCTTATGAACACAGTTAAACAAATGTCCTTGTGGTGTAGGTGTGCATCTTTTGGGTATATGCCCAAAAGTGGTATTGCTGGGTCTTGAGGTAAGTTGATTCCCACTCTTCTGAGAAATCACCATACTGATTTCCAAAGTGGCTTTGCAAGTTTGCCCTCGAACCAGCAATGCAGAAGTGTTCCCCTTACTCCACATTCTATTTAGCATAAACTGTCATCAGAGTTTTTGCTCTTGGCCATTCTGACAGGTTTAAGATGGTATCTCAGATTTGTTTAGATCTGTATTTCTCTGATGACTAAGGATGTTGGGTATTTCCTTAAGTGTCTTTCAGCCATTAGAGATTCCTCTGTTGAGAGTTCTCTGTTTAGATCTATACCCCAGTTTTTTATCGTATTATGTGTTCTTTTGATGTCTACTTTCTGTGTTCTTTGCATAATTCTCAGTTCACGCCTCTGTCAGATGTGGGGTTGGTAAAGATCTTTTCCCATTCTGTAGGCTGCCATTTGGTCTTGTTGACCATGTCCTTTGCTTTACAGAAGCTTCTTGGTTTCAGGAGGTCATATTTATTCATTGTTGCTCTCAGTGTCTGTGCTACTGGTGTTATATTTAGGAAGTGATCTCCTATGTCAATTCATTGAATGCTATTTCCCACTTTCTCTTTTGTGTGGTTCAGTGGGGTTGATTTTATGTTGAGATTTTTGATCCATTAGGATTTGAGTTTGTGCAGGGTGAAACATGTGGATCTATTTTCATTCTTCTACATGTAGACATTCAATTATGCTAGCACCATTTGTTGAAGATGCTTCTTTTTTCATTTTATAACTTTAGACTATTTGTCAAAAACCAGTTATTCATAAGTGTGTGGGTTGATATCAGGGTCTTCAATTTGATTCCATTGGTCCACCTGTCTGTTTTTATGTCAATAAGAAGATGTTTTCATTACTCTATCTTTGTAGTAGAGTAATAGATGTAGTACAGTCAGGGATGGTGATGCCTCCAGAAGTTTCTTTATTGTACAGGATAGTTTTGTCTATCCTGGTTTGTTTGTTTGTTTTGCCATAGGAAGTTGAGTATTGTCCTTTTGCAGTCTGTGAAAAAGTTTTCTTGGACTTTGATGGGTATTTCAGTGAATATGTAGATTGCTTTTGGTAAGATTACAAGTTTTACTATGTTAATCCTACCTATCCAAGAGCATTGGAGATCTTTCTATTTTCTGATGTCTTCTTTAATTTCTTTCATCAAAAACTTAAAGTTATTGTCATACATGTCTTTAACTTTTGTTTGGTTAGAATTACCTCAAGACATTTTATGTTTTTTGTGACTATTATAAAGGGTGTTGGTTTTTTTATTTCTTTCTCATCCTGTTTATCATCTGTATATAAAAGTGCTGCTGATTTTTTTTAATTCATCTTGTAACCTGCTACATTGCTAAATGTGTTATAGTAGTTCCTGGGTAGAATTTTTGCTGTCATTTATGTATACTATTATATTATCATTAAATAGCAAAATTTGACTTCTTCTTTTCTAATTTGTATACCCTTGGTCTCCTTTTATTACGTTATTGCTCTAAGTAGAACTTTGAGCACTATATTGAATAGATATGGAGAGAGTGGGCAACCTTGTGTTGTTCCTGATTTCATTGGGGTCACTGAATTTCTCTTCATTTAGTTTGATGTTAGCTGTTGGCTTGATGTATATTGCCTTTATTATGTTTAGGTATGTTTCATGTATTCATGTATATGTTTCATGTATTCCTGCTCTTCCTTAACTTCTTTATTCAAAGTGTTGAGGATTACAGCAGATAAATTTGTTGTGGAATTTGGTTTGCCATATTCATCTAAACAGAAAATTCTTTTGCCTATGATTTTTGTGTTAAAACTCATGACCCACGTTATGTCATATTTTACTTCCAAATACCTGCCACAGTTCTTTACTCATTAACAATGAAGGAACTCTCACTACTCTAACTCAAACCTTACTGAACTTGAAGCCTGGCTGTGGATGAAGGCTATTTACAGAAGATACCCTGTATCCCAACCTCTAGTTCCCTGCCTACATTTTCCCTTGAGAATTCCTTGGACTTTCTGCTTCAGTGTTCTCCTTGCCTCTAAGTTTACTGCTTCTTCTCTTTTCTACTTCATGTTTTTATAGTAAAATTGAAAAGAGTTTGAGTGTTTAAAAAGACTGCACTCAGCCATGAGCATGGGTCACATACAAACACAGAATTTTAATAATCAATATAGAAAAATGACAATTTGGGCAAGAAATGGATGAGCTAGAGTTAAGTGAAATAAGCCAAAAAAATAGACTAACACCACAGGCCCTTGCTTACATGTGGGACTCTGCATTCACAAACACACTCTCTCTCTCTCTCTCTCTCTCTCTCTCTCTCTCTCTCTCTCTCTCTCATTATATATTCATTATTGAGTTTGGGTATTTGTGTTGGTCACGAAAGTAGAAAGTGATGTAAGAAAGAAGGAAAGCATGAGATATTAAGGAAATGGAGACAGGAAAAAGAAACAGAATGCCCTTGACAAGAAGCAGAAAAATGAACATTCAGGAGCAACATATAAGAACAGTATAAAATGCTATGCATGCATGAAAATGTCCTTTAAAACTCATTAATTAAGTATTCAAAATGAGGAAATACAAATAAATTAAGTTTTATGAAAATGTGCTTAAGGATATATCAATGAGAAAATGGCAACTCAGAGAGATCAATATACCATACACAGCATACAACTTGCTCAAGTTCCTACTGGGGACAATAGAGATTCTTGCTTTCATAAAGAAAACATTTGCTTTTCTCATCATAACAAGCTACAAAACAAATCCTCAATTCTAGCTTCTCTAAGATCCAAGTAAAGAAAGTTAAAGTTCTCTTTCAGAGCCAGGACCTCCTTGACATGGTTTGAGAACTGCTGGAAATATTGCTTCATTTCCCAAAGACCCTGGAAGACTTCACTATACACAGCAAGTGCCCAGTGCAGGAAGCTGGCTCACAAATATCCATGCTATATCATAAAATTCTGCAGGTGGCAAATGAGCTGAAGACAATGAATTCAACCTGGAGTTCAATTTCTCAAAAGGCTGGCTCCAGGCCTGCATTTAGCAAGTGTGTTTGTCTGAGTATTTCCATCTTGCTCCTAATACTCTCTAACCACAGTCCTATGAAGCACACTACCCACAGGTTGGAACATTCTACATTTGACAATGCTTCGATAAAATTGAAGACTCTTAGGGGGTTGTTTGTAAAAGTGGTTTAGCAAGAACTGCCAAAAAACAATTTATAGGAAGTTTTTGCTGTCTCCTGTAACTGATAATTTCAAGGAGATATTTGCTTCAGGTTATCATTTCCGTGGATGTAAATATAAATGGGCTTTTTTTATTTACAAAGGACTATGAAATAAATAATAACAGATGGTATTGGAATGAATTCCCTTAGATAATTCATTCTTTCCCCATACTAAAAGGAATATTTTAGGCCTGGGAGGATTGGTTAGTGGTTATAGTACTTGCCTTGAAAGCAGGGGAACCAAAGTTTGGATCCACAGAACTTATGTAAGTCCCAGCCTCAAAAGGCAAAGAATGGGTATCCTGAAAGCAAGCTGATGAGAGAGACTGGAAATATCTGCCATCTCTGCATTTGACTGAGAGACCATGCCTCCAAGAATGTGACACATATATGGAGAAAATTCCTGACACCAACCTACCACACATGTGTGCCCATACATGTGCAAACATAAATATACACATGTGCAACATAAAAAATTATAAAAGGAAATAATGTTTCAAAGTGAGTATTATTCTTTGTCCTATATTGTATAACTCTTTTATATGAATTGATATTTAAAACCAAACATACACTTGAGTTAGTAAAAATGTCTACTGTCTACTTATCATCTATCATCCATGTATATATCTATGTATCTATGAACCTATCTATCTATCTGTCATATAACTCAGACAAAAAGCCAAAACAGAAGTACACACTCAACAAATTTCTTCCAATTCTGCACTCCATTTTAAATGTTCATGTTTCTGTGGTCAATTAAACATATCCTTTTAAGGTTGTGAATTTGCTTCAGTACATTTCTGATGATGTAGTGCCTTGGCTAGAGTAATGAGATTTCTTTGAGGAAGGGTCCATTGAACAGAGGTAGAGAATTGTTAACTAATTCTGTCAAAGTTCCTATCACGTACAGTGACTGGTTGTGTATACATTTTCCAGCATTTACAGACTGCTCAGGTTAATATTGCCTGTGATTGTCAAATACAGGCACTAAATAATCACTTCTCCTGATCTGTTTGGTAGAGACAATAAAAACTAGGGTCATGAGTATATTCTTTGTAAATTGCCTTTCCATCTCTCTCATACCCTTTATCTTCTATTTTAGTGCATTTGAAAGCTAAAAGTCTAGCAATATTGTATTTCTGAGATGGCAAAAATCCCCAGTGGGTCTTGCTGCTCCTGTCCCATTTGATTACTCTCATACTCAACATGTTAGGGAGTGGGAGCTCTTTCTGGGAGGACCCTTATGGATTCCACTTTGTCCTTCCAGCTCAAAAGTCCATGAGTTCATTGAGCTTGCATAGAGAACAAACATTAAAGTAGTACAGAGAGGCTTAGGCCACTACAGCTTCAAATTCTAAATACATATAGTTCTAGAGGACATGATAAGCCATACCACTTTCCTAAACCAATTTTACTGAAGCTACACTGCTTAGGAAGGCTTTCCTACTGACTCCACCATCTCACATGGAATAATTGTCAATAAGGTGTTTCTTTATCTATTGCCTAGGGCTCGCCATTTAAATCTGTGCTCATGGTATTCAAATACAACAGTAGGTTTCTGTAAAGGAAATCTAGGGTCATGGTATTACAGTATGACACAGCACCTTGATGAGAAGAGGAGTAAGTAAGTCTATGTGGTGAATAAAGATGTGTCAAGGTGTCGCTGAAGAAGAAGAGAGAATGGACATTGCCTATGTTCCTTTTCCTTTTGGCAATTCTTAAGGAACAGGTCTGGTCCAGGCAGCTCATTTTCCATATGGTTCATATTTCAGGGATGAGTGACAGACAGTGCTCAGTCTACTCTGAGGACTGCAGTGTTCTTAGTCACTGGCTTTCCATGAAGCTCTTGTCACTGGGTTTTTAGTCTCTCTTCTAAGCTAAGTCTCTGGGTTTATTGTTAGAGAGTCTGTAGACCCTACCATATACATTTGGTTCTCCTTCATCAGTTCCATTTGTCTCAGTAACTGCTTCTTTTCTCTGTATGGATTCCTAGTGTTGAATTATCTATGGTAGTGTAGTGTTGAAGAAGTCCTTTTACCACCAGCTAAGTAGTAATAAGGAGTAAGATGCACCCATAGATACTCAGATTTCTGACTTATATTTGCTACTGTGCCCCTAAACTTAACACTTCCCCCTGAATTCTGACATTTAGGTGTCTGGATTTTTTGATGTGTTCCCTAGCCTATAGAGCAAGTCTGAAGACACAGATTGCTAGAGGAACAATGGAGACAACCAGTGGTTCCAGTCACTACATGAGCAAGCTCAGGTCATGTGTCTTATTGTAACATAAGATTGTTGTGTTTTCTGTGTAGAATGCAACCACAGAGAGTAGCCATCTCTCTATTTTACTTTCTTAGCTTTCCATCAAAAAGTATTTTGTCTATGTAGATCACCAAAGGATTGACCTCTTATGAAAAGGTGAACAAAGGGAAAACATACAAACACCTTATCTATTTGGATCACTTCTGTGCAAAGAATATAAAACAAAAACATATAATGGGGCTTTTCTATCTCAGATGCATAGGAAAATAGAGAATGATAGATAGGGTTGTGTTACTCTTGGATACTTGGCTAAAATACAGTTACCATCATAAGCCTAAAAATAAGTGCATGAAAGTTATTCCAACAAAATTAACCATTGTGTTCCATCTGTCTGAGGCCCTGGAAGGGATCAACCTGACCTCTCCTGATGTCTGCTCAAACTCTTGGCTTCTGACTTAGTCATTCTTTTGACATTAGAGACTCAGTCTTTGATGAAATCTGCTCCACTTTCAGGAGTAGAGAAACCCCATAGTTGGAGACAGTCCAGAAGAGTAGCCACTGTCTGATCTTGGTGAGAGCCACAAGGTCTCCACACTAGTATTGTCAACTCTGTCTCATAGTGCTTTACAGATGTTTGTGCCATGGTAACTAAAGTACTTCTCCTCCTTCACTATTCCATAACTTGCTTTGCCATTGGACTTGGGTTGGCCTTGAACTTGGTAGGAAGGATGGGAAATATATAGCCTATTTGCCCCTTGGGTTTTGTAGTGGACTCAATATAACCAGCTGGGTACTTTTACCCTGAAGTAACATTCAGTCTTGTAAATCAAATAGTGTTTAGGTTAGCTGTTATCTCTTGGAAGTTTGTGATTGACTCTAACCTTGTGTCCATTGTAAGGCATAAGAAGAATTAGTCCCACAAACTACTGATGAATCTTTACTACAAATTATTGTTGCTTGTGAATAATAGGTGTGTTAGAAAAAGCAAAAAAAAAGACCAATTTCTGAGGTAACACTAAAGAAGACTGAAGGGAAAAAAGAACAACCCCAAAAAATTAATTCCTGAAGTGTTATGATAAATCGGGGGTGTGGGAAAACCTTGGTGGATTCCATGGCAGGTGAGGGTGACTGAGGTGGAAGACAAACATGCCAGGCAGACAGAGCTTAAGTGAGAAATTTTATTAGAAAGGGGAGGGAGGGGTAAGGGAAGAGAAAAGAGTTAAAGAGACACCGAGACAGAGAGAGGACAGAAGAGAAGAGGGAGACAGGAAAATTCCTGTCTGCTCCAGGGGAACAACGGGAAAGAGAGTGTAAGTGGGCGGGGGGGTCTTTCTTTTAAAGGGGTCCTTTGCATCTATGAGCAGACTAGTAGTCATGGAATCCTGGGCTGACCAAGGTACTGCCTGAGCGCATTCTGCCACGTGATAGGGGCAGGCGAGCACAATTCTTGGATCCTTACATAAGGTATCCTAAAGGCAGTGGGTTTGGAAAAAGCTAATTTATGATATGGATGGAAGAAATAGCCTACTTCAACGTTAAGGAGGCCATCCAAATACTGTTAGGTAGAAAGTGAATTGAAACAGACAAACAAGCTTTTCCAATCTTTGCCTTCAAATTGGTTTTCAAATGTTTTAAAATCATTAGTTCTATTAGCATAGAAATGAATGAGCTATTAGTAGGCATGTGTAAATTGCAAATTAAGAGACAAGAAAAATCTGAACTTGACAATGTCTTCTTTTGATTAAATACTGCTTTATGTTTTAGAAGAGGAAGAATAATGAAATATTGGGTTTAATGTAAGCGATTTCTTTCCATAACCAGCAATTGATCTTGAATACACATTTGTAGTGAGGGCTGAAATAATATCTATAGTGATGCAGAAGGAAAGGAATATGACCATTAAACCACTCTTGTCATTGAATCTGACAGTCTTTAATATACACAGATAATAGGCATCTTGGAACAGTATCAAATTCTCATCCCAAATATAAATTAGAAAACTTGATCCATAAAAGAGGAGAAGACATGAAGTGGAGAGGGAGATTTAAGAGGTGTTGTTGGGAAAACCTTGAAGTGGGAAGGGAAGGATATATATATCCTAAACAAATCGTCTTCATGTGTGAAATTACCAAATAAAAATAACAATTAAAAATAAGTAAGTAATAATGATAATCAAAACTGTGAAATGTATTTTACAGATATACATGTCTAACATTATTGATTTTATTAAAATAAAATTTAAAATTCAAAAATGAAAAACCTTCTTTCCTTTCAAAAACACCCTTAATAAGTAAAGACATATTACTGAATAAGTAATAAGTGCTTGTATTGAATTTTAATTTGTTTGCTTGTTTGTTTTAAGATAGGGTCTCACCATATATTCCTTACTGGCCTACAACTCACTATGTGGACCAGACTGGCATCACATTCACATAGATCCACCTGTGTCTATATTTATTTTTGTATTATTGCTCTTATTTTTTGGTTGTTTTTGCAAGGTAGGATCTTGACATTTAGCTTAGGATGCCCTTGAATTCAGAATCTCCCTGCCCTAGACTTCAAAAGCCTGGGATTACAGATGTGGAACAAAATGCCTGCTTACTGAGTTCCATTTTAAACAATTAGCTTGATGTCCATTGCAACTGTTGAGACTCTAGTGCTAAATTGAATAAGGTGTCTTTATCCTATAACCTGGAACATCGAGGCCTTCGTCAGTCTGTTTGATCTACTTGCTCTTCTGTGTATGCCTCTCAAGCTTTCCCCTCTGATGGATGACCAACTAAAAATCATATGTATTCTAATCAGCCCTTGCAAACTTTGGAAGCAAATGGAACCTCCACTTCCCACCTATCCTCTTGGCAGATCATTATTGTTTGATCAAAAACCAATCCATCTAACTGCTATAGATTTTACTTCGTAAGCCACAGATGTAAAGACTAGTACACAGTAAACATTTGCTTACTATTGTTGACTGAACAACTCAATACTTCTCACTTTCAGCTTTCTTCCCCTGAAACTGTCTCAGCTGTCAAGGCTCAATCTTCTTTGACCTAGTATGAAATAGAATCTCTACTACTGCCTTTCAGTCTTGACCTCCACACCATGGTCATGATGAAATCTGAATATGCCAGGATCTATTCCCGCCCCCACCTCTCTGAATTTCACTAGTATCAAGTGAACGCTAAGGCCCATGATGTTACCCTTTCCACCCAATAGTATACAATTTCTTACCACAGGCTTCATGCTCCAGTCACATTAGGGATCAGCTGCAGCATAATGAATTTTAGATGAGATTACATAATTCAAAAGGTCCATTACTTGATACAAATAAATAAATTTTTATGTGGGAAGGTATGTCAGTATATCAAGTGTCTCTCAGTGAAGCATGAGGACCTGGGTTTGGATCTCCATCACCCACATGAAAAGCAGGACACAGCAGGACAAACTCACAGTCAAATTGCTGGAGCACATTGGCCTGTCAGTCAATCTAACCAAATTGATTAGCTTCTCATCCAGAGAGAGATCCTGTTTCAGAACATACAGTGCTGGTCAGCAGAGATAACAGCTGACGTCAATCCCTGGCCTCTGTATGCATGTGTACACGTGCACATACCCACATGAGCATATACATGCCCCCCTGACCTATGTGAAGAAAATCTAAACTTGGAGAGCATTTGGAGCAGCTTGCTTTTCACCTGTACAGGTAATATCTCCCTGCATGACATTTTTTTACTGTGTTCTTTCACACATGCATGCTCTTAAATTTAGAAAAGAGCATGTAACAGCAGGCTTTTGGATTTCCTTGTAGCACTTTATTACATGCAGATCCTATTTCAAATCTGTGTATTTTTTATAATCATCTCAGTCATCACCCTTAGCCTGACCAGGGCTGTTTAATAATAATTTCATTTATACTGCTATAAGGTATAGGGAGATAATTTATAAAGTATTTGTTGTGTCTTGAATGTCCACTTCAAGACTCATCTTGGTAGAGATTTCGTTCTATTATGGTATTTGGGGGTCAGACCACCGGGACATGATGCAGGTTAAAAGGAGGCTATCAGGAAAAAACTCTTGATGCTGTGGAACTCTGGATATAATAAAAAGAGGAGGGAAGATCTACATTCTTTCTCTTGCCTGACAATCATACTTTTTGTCTGTAGACTTCATGTTCGAATGTTCTGTTACCTCCCAACAGCACAGCTGGGGGAGAAAGCTCTCTGTGTGCCTTTGAAGACATTCATGCCCTAAACTATAGAAGACTTTCCTTCTTGAATATCTGCTCACCCTCAAATAGCCATTTCTTCAGAAAACGAATTATGTACTATACTAAGTCTACAGATAAAGCATTGGTATAAAGTCTATGGATGTTTCTGGAATCTAATAAACACCACATCTCATATGAATTGTTGTAGTGTTTCTGTAAATACAGTCCTATTTTACATAATAATACTTTTAGTCAATCTCCCCTACTACGAGCCCGTAGACTTATAATGGCGCTAAAAATTCCCGCATGCCCAGTGACATAATAATTACATAGAGATTGTAGTACAGTGCCTCAGAGTGTGGCCCAGTTGCTAGAGTGTTTGCTTCTCATTCACAAAGCCCTAGGTTTGATTTTCAACACTGTATGATAAGTAGGCACGGTGGTACCTGTCTGTATTCCCAGCACTTGGTCTCAGATAGTAATAGGAGGACCAAAAGCACAAGGCCATCTTTTGCCACATAATGATTTCTAGGCCAACCTGGGAGACCTGAGAAACTGCCTGAAAACATAACCAGTGACAACAACAAAACCAAGGTAGTACAATGCATGGTTCATTTGTTTGGAATAATGATGCTATAAACAAGACCATTGTGTTGCTGCACATATAGCTCATCTGATTATGCAGTGTTGATGACAGTAAATGCCTATGTTATTGATTGTTTTATTTACAATGCATATTTTCTTGTTACTTATTACAGTTCTGTTACTTATTAAAATGTTAGCACAATTCCCAGTGTTATACAAGAAACCCCCACACATACACACCTATATTTTTTTTGCATCTCTTGACCATATTGAAATCAATTGCACTGATTGACTCAAGCTACCTTGGCTTTAATCAAGTACATGCAGCAGAGATGTCCATAAAAATAACTAAAGTAACCTCTAAGCCTTAACCACACCTTACAACATACCTCACTGATGTCTAATTTCTATTTCCCTCTCTCTACAAGACACTATTTCTCATTATCTGTTTGCAACCTTTCATCTTATCTCAACTTGCAATTCAAACTTGCATGCAAAATTTTGCCCAAGAAATACCCAAGAACTCAGTTCAGAGGGTTCATCTCAAGATATTGTCATTCTTTAAGAGCTTTAACTTGCTTCCTGCTTGAACTGTAAGTATGTGCCTCTAAATCGGTGGTTCTCAACTCATGAGCCAGGACCTCTTTAGGAGTCAAATGAACCTTTCACACAAGTTGAATGTCAGATATCCTGCATATCCAATGCTTACATTATGATTCTTAACAGTAGCAAAATTACAGTTATGAAGTAGCAATGGAATAATTTTATGGTTGGGAGGTCACTACAACATGAGGAACTATATTAAAGGGTCGCAGTATTAAGAAGGTTGAGAACCACTGCTCTAAATCATGTAACTCATTTTCTTTACTGGGATCAGGTGTTCATGCACTTGTACTCCACTCGCTGACTTTTCTCTTTAAAGAAATTCATATAAACACTTTCAGTTACAACCCATCGTTGCTCTTTCCGCTTCATCCTCTCTACCTTCTGTATATTTTTATATTCATCATCTCTCAACTTCTCTTTGTGTTTTATAGAATTTAAGGCACTGTATTTTAAACTTAAGAGTACTTAGGAGAGGATTAAATGAATGTTCAGAGAACCACTATTCTGACTCACTGAAATTGGATGGCTTCCAGAAATGTTTACTTGACAAACACAACATGAACATGACATTAACCTGTGGGCTGGTGAACCTCATTCTGAGACATTCTACCTCCTCTGCCTCTCAACACACTTGACCTCTCATCTTTATTAGTGAACCACTGGGCATAAAACTTCCTCCTTTGTTTTGTAAGTTTATTATTTAACTTTCAGGTTTTTTTTTTATATTGCTTGTATACATTTTTCTTCTTTATTTTATTAGTACAAGTAAGGAACAAGCTTGTTTCACATATAAGTCCCTTCTTGCTCTACCTCCCCTCACCCCCATACATTCTTCCCCACCCCCAACCTACCCCCACCCCATCCACCCACCACTCCTCAGGCAGGTTAGGGCCCTCAACAGGGGCTCTGCAAAGTCCACCAAATCTTCCTGTGCTGGGCCTGGGCCCTTCCCCATGTGTCCAGGGTCAGAGTGCATCCCTTCACGTGGGATGGGCTCTCAAAGTCCCTTCTTACACCAGGGAAAAATACTAATCCATTACCAGAGGCTTCCTGGAGTACAGAGGCCTCCTTATTGACATCCATGTTCAGGGGTCTGGAGCAGTCTTGTACTGGCCTCCGAGACAGCATCTGGGGTTGATGTTCTCTCCCTTGTTCAGGCCAACTGTTTCTGTGGGTTTCTCCAACCTGGTACAGACTACTTCACTCTTCATTCCTCCCTCTCTTCAACTAAATTCCAGATTTCAGCTCAGTGTATTTCTGTGGATGTCTGTCTCTGCTTCCATCAGCCACTGAATGAGGGCTCTAGGTTGGCACAAAGAGTAGTCATCAATCTCACTTTAGGGGAAGGGCTTTTAGGTTATCCTTTACACCATGGCCTGGATTGTCAGATCGTGTCATCCGTGTAGGTCTCTGGAGATCTCCCTAGTTCCAGATCTCTTCTCAGACCTATAATGGCTCCCTCTAATATGGTATCTCTCATCCTGCTCTCTCTCCTTTATTCTTCCCCCAACTGAGTATTTCTGCTCCTCCATTTCCTCTCCTCTCCTCCTCTTCTCTTGCTCTTATTGTGGCAGCACCCTCTCCCCTACCGTCATGCTCCCAATTAGGTCAGGAGTTCAAGCCACTTCCCATTTCTGTGATCCATTTATCCCTTAGATTCCTTCATGTATCATAGTTTCTTTGGTGAAGAGGATTATAGTCTGATAATCCTTTGATCTATGTCTAAAATTCATATATGAGTGAGTACATACCATGTTTGTCTTTTTGTGACTGGGTTACCTCACTCAGGATGGTTTCTTCTAGTTCTATCCATTTGCCTGCGAATTTCAAGGTTCCATTGTTTTTTTCTGCTGAGTAGTACTCCATTGTATAAATGTACCACATTTCCTCTATCCATTCTTCAGTTGAGGTGCATCTAGGTTGCTTCCAGGTTCTGGCTATTACAAACAATGCTGTTATGAACATGGTTGAACATATGTCCTTGTTGTATGAACATGCACTATTTGGGTATATACCCAAGAGAGGAATGGATGGATGTTGAAGTAGACTGATTCCCATTTTTCTGAGCAACCGCCATACCGATTTCCAGTGGTCTTACAAGTTAGAACTCCCACCAGCAATGGAGGAGTGTTCCTTTTTCTCCACATCCTTTCCAGCATAGATTGTCATTGGTATTTTTGATTTTAGCCATTCTGACGGGTGTGAGGTGGTATCTCAGAGTTGTTTTGAGTTGCATTTCTCTGATGGCAAAGGATTTAGAGCACTTTCTTAAGTGTCTTTCAGCCATTTCATATTCCTCTGTTGAGAATTCTCTATTTAGTTCTGCACCCCACTTTTTAATTTCATTGTTTGGTGTTTTGGTGGCTAGTTTCTTGAGCTCCTTGTATATTTTGGAAATCAGCCCTCTGTCAGATGTGGGGTAGGTGAAGATCTATTCCCATTCTGTGGGTGGTCGTTTTGTCTTACTGACTGTGTCCTTTGCCTTGCAGAAGCTTCTCAGTTTCAGGAGGTCCCATTTATTAATTGCAGACCTCAATGTCTGTGCTGCTGGCATAATGTTCAGGAATCTGTCTCCTGTGCCAATTTGTTCAGGGGTAATTCCCACTTTCTCTTCTTGAAGATTCAGTGCGGTGGATTTATGGTGAGATCTTTGATCCATTTTCACTTAAGTTTTGTGCATGGTGACAGGTATGGATCTATCTGCAATCTTCTGCATGTCCGAATCCAATTGTGCCAGCATCATTTGTTGAAGATGCTATATTTTTTTCCATCATATGGATTAAGCACTGTTGTCAAAAATAAGGTGTTTGTAGGTGTGTGGGTTAATATCAGGGTTTTCAGTTCAATTCCATTGGTCTATCTGTCTATTTTTGTGCCAATACCAAACTGTTTTCAGAACTATGGCTCTATAGTAGAGCTTGAAGTCAGGGATGGTGATGATACTTTATTGTGAAGAGTTGTTTTGGTTATCCTGGGTTTTTTATTTTTCTATATAAAGTTGAGTATTGTTCTTTCAATGTCTGAGAAAAACGGTGTTGGGATTTTGATGGGGATTGCATTGAATCTGTAGATTGCTTTTGGCAGAATTGCCATTTTTACTTGTCAATTCTACCTATCCAAGAGCATGGGAGATCTTTCCATTTTCTGGTATCTTCTTTTATTTCTCTCTTTAAAGTCTCAAGGTTCTTAATGTACAGGTCTTTCACTTTTTTGGTTAGTGTTACCCCAATATATTTTATATTGCTTGTGGATATTGTGAAAGGTGATGTCTCTCTGACTTCTTTCTCATTGGATTTATCATCTGTATATAGTAGGGCTACTGATTTTTTTGAGTTAATTTTGTATCCTGCTACCTTGCTGAAGGTGTTTATCAGCTGTAGGAGTTCCCTGGTAGAGTTTTTTGGGTCACTAATGTAGACTATCATGTCATCTGCAAATAGTGAAAGTTTGACTTCTTCCTTTTGAATTTGTAACCCTTTGATCCCCTTTTCTTGTCTTATTACTCTAGTTAGAACTTCAATTACAATATTGAAGAGGTATTGAGAGAGTGGACAGCCTTGTCTTGTTCCTGATTTTAGAGGAAATGCTTTGAGCTTCTCTCCATTTAGTTTGATATTGGCCATTTCTTTGGCGTATATTGCGTTTATCATGTTTCGATATGTTCCTGTTATTCCTGTTCTCTCCAAGATCTTTATCATGAAGGGATGTTGGATTTTGTCAAAGGCTTTTTCAGCATCTAGTGAGATGATCATGTGACTTTTCTTTTTCAGTTTGTTTATATGGTGGATTACATTGATGGATTTTCATATGTTGAACCATCCTTGCATACCTGGGATGAAGCCTACTTGATCTTGGTGGATGATTTTTCTGATGTGTTGTTGGATTCGGTTAGTCAATATTTTATTGAGTATTTTAGCATCGATGTTCATGAAGGATATCAGTCTGTAGTTCTCTTTCTTAGTCATATCTTTGTGTGGCTTTGGTATCAAAGTGATTGTAGCGTCGTAGAAAGAGTTTGACAATATCCCATCTGCTTCTATTGTGTGGAACAGTTTGAGGAGTACTGAAATTAGCTCTTGTTTGAATTTCTGGTAGAATTCTGCAGTGAAGTCATCTGGCCCTGGGCTTTTTTTGGTTAGGAGGCTTTTGATGACTGCTTCTATTTTATTAGGGGTTATAGGTTGATTTAAACTGTCTTTCTGATTTTGGTTTAATTTTGGTAAGTGATATTTATCCAGAAAACTGTCCATTTCCTTTAGATTTTTGAATTTTGTGGAGTACAGGTTTTCAAAGTATGACCTGAAGATTCTCTGGATTTCCTCAGTGTCCCTTCTTATATCCCCCTTTTTGTTTCTGATTTTGTTAATTAGCATGCTCTCTCTCTGCCTTTTGGTTAGTTTGGCTAGAGGTTTGTCTATCTTGTTGATCTTCTCAAAGAACCAACTCTTTGTTTCCATTGATTCTTTGTACTGTTTCCTAGTTTCCTAGTTTCTACTTTATTGATTTCGGCCCTCAGGTTGGTTATTTCCTGGCATCTACTCCTCCTTGGTGAGTTTGCTTCTTTTTGATCTAAAGCTTTCAGTTGTTCTGACAATTCTCTAATATGACTTTTCTCCAGTTTCATCATGTGAGCACTTGGTGCTATAAACTGCTTAGCACTGCTTTCAGAGTGTCCCATAGGTTTGGGTATGTTATGTCTACATTCTCATTAAATTCTAGGAAGTCTTTAATTTCTTTTGTTATTTCTTCCTCAACCCAGGAATGGTGCAATTGGGTTTTATTCATTTTCCACGAGTATGTAGGTTTTCTGAAATTCGTATTGCTGTTGAATTCAAGCTTTAATGCATGGTGATCTGATAAGATACAGAGGGTTATTCCAATTCTTTTGTAACTGTGGAGGTTAGCTTTGCTGCCAACGATGTGGTCAATTTTAGAGAAGGTGCCATGTGGTGCTGAGAAGAGGTATATTCTTTTGTGTTTGGATGGAATGTTCTATAGATATCTGTTAAGCCCAGTTGGGTCATAACTTCTCTCAGATCCTTTGTTTCTTTGTTAAGTTTCTGACTGGTGGTCCTGTCTAGTGGTATAAGGGGGGTGTTGAAGTCTCCTACTATAAGTGTGTGTGGTTTTATGTGTGGTTTGAGCTTTAGTAATGTTTCTTTTACAAATGTGGGTGCTTTCGTATTTGGGGCATAGATATTCAGGATTGAGACTTCATCTTGATGGACTTTTCTTGTGATGAGTATGAAATGCCCTTCTTCATCTCTTTTGATTGATTTTAGTTTAAAGTCTAATTTGTTAGATATTAGGATTGCTACACCAGCTTGTTTCTTGAGCCCATTTGATTGGAAAATCTTTTCCCACCCTTTTACTCTGAGGTATCGCCTGTCTTTGAAGTTGAGGTATGTTTCTTGTAAACAGCAGGATGGATTCTGTCTTCGTATACATTCTGTGAGCCTATATCTTTTTATGCGTAAGTTAAGACCATTGACATTTAGGGATATTAATTTCCATTGTTTGTTGGTTCTTGTTTGTTTGGGATTTATTGTTGATGGTGTCATTGTGTGTGGGTTTCGCCCTTGTGTTTTTGTGAGTGTAGTTATGTTCGTTGAGTTGGAGTTTTCCTTCCAGAACCTTCTGTAGTGCTGGATTTGTGGATATGTATTATTTAAATCTGTTTTGTCATGGGATATCTTGTTTTCTCCATCTATTGTGATTGAAAGTTTTGCTTGGTACAGTAGTCTGGGTTGAAACCCATACTCTCTTATTGCTTGTATGGTTTCTATCCAAGACCTTCTGGCTTTCAGAGTTTCCATTGAGAAGTTGGGTGTGATTCTGATTGGTTTGCCTTTATATGTTACTTGGCCTTTTTCCTTTGCTAATCTTAATATTTTCTCTTTATTCTGTAGATTTAGTGTTTTGATTATTATGTGTCGGGGGGACTTCTTTTTGTGGTCCAGTCTGTTTGGTGTCCTGTAAGCTTCTTGTACTTTCATAGGCATATCCTTCTGTAGGTTGGGGAAGTTTTCTTCTATGATTTTGTTGAATATGTTTTCTGTACCTCTGAGCAGTGTTTCTTCACCTTCTTCTATACCTATTATTCTTAGGTTTGGTCTTTTCACAGTGTCCATATTTCCTGGATATTTTGTGTTAGGGATTTGTTGGACTTAAGATTTTCTTTGGTTGATGAATGTATATCCTCTAGCGAGTCTTCAATACCTGAGATTCTCCCTTCCATCTCTTGAATTCTATTAGTTATACTCATATCTTTAGTTCCTGATCGTTTTTCCAGTCTTTCCATTGGCAACATTGCCCATTCTGTGCTTTCTTTATTGTGTCTATTTCAGCTTTCAAGCTTTGAACTGTTTCAAGAGATTCCTTCACTTGTTTGGTTGTTTTTTCTTGGGTTTCTTTAGATTCTATAAGAGATTTGTTTATTTCTTGAATTTTTTTGGTTTGTCTTTTCCTGCATTTCGTGTAATTTTTTGCTTGCTTTTTCTTCTATTTCTTTAAGGGATTTTCTTGTTTCCTCTCTAAAGGTCTCTATCATCTTGCTGTGATAATTTTTGAGGTACATCTCTTCTTAATGCTCTGTGTTGGGCTTTTCAGATCTTGATGGAGCTGAGTCCCTAGATTCTGGTGGTGTCATTATGTTCTTTCTCTTGTTGAGTGAGTTCTTATTCTGTCTTCTTCCCATATCTTCTTCCAGTGGGTGCAGGAGGGGTCTCTCTATCTCCTCTTGTGACCCAGTGGTGTGTGTGGGCCAGGAATTCAATGTCCACAGTTCTGGATGGTCTTGCCTCTCCTGGTAAGTCTCCTTACTCTGAAGGAGTTAGGCCTCCATAAGGGTCAGATCAGAGGGGGTGGGACTGGTCTACTGGTCAGTGGAAAGGGAAGGAAGAATGGCATGTTCCCAGATTCAGGGAGCTCCTCCCTGCGCCCAAGCAGGCAGAGGCCCAGTGAGATTGGGGTAAATATGCTTTGGACGGGAGTTGGGTAAGAGCAAGAGGCTCACTCACCTCGTTGTCGATCAGTCGGCAAAAAGGGAAGCTAACTTTCAGTTTTTAAACATTTACTTTCAACTCTGTCTAAGACTGGAAATGTCTGTCTCAAAGTGCTTAATATCGCTTCTCTACTTGAGAAATTCACTACCTTTGTTTGGTGGCCAACCACTGATATTTGCAGAGTAACTTCCTCTCTTTAGAATATTTTGCATGCCATCCCATTATCTTAATAATTTGGTCATATTACAGCCTGCTTTCACAACTTTTAAAAATAACTCTGAACTAGAGTTTTAGATAAGCCCATGGTCAGAAAAAAATGAAGATTTCTAGTTACACTCGATTTTCATGCTATCCTGGCTGAAAATCGCTGACTTTCTCCTGGGCTATGTCACATCATGAAGCCATACTCAGGATCATTAGTATGCACATATGAACTGGTGCCCTGCAATCCTGATAATTTGCAGGCTGGTTGTAAATATTTGTCCTCGTGGGTACAGTATCCTGATTTATGCCTCTGCAGCTGAACTCCTGTTTATTCAACGAATTTATTTTTTATCTAGATTGACTATCTCTTTATTCAAAATGCCTGGGACCAGTATGTTTAGGTTTTAGTGTTTTATAGATTTTGGACTATTTACATATATACAACTAAGATACTTTGGAGAAGGCACTCCAGTCTAAATGCAAGATCATTCATTTATGCCTCTTATGTAGGCATGAGCTTCATGGTATAAGATATGTTTAGTATACCTCAGTTTTTGTTTCATTTATTTTTATTTGTGTGTTTGTGCATGTGTGTGTGTGTGTGTGTGTGTGTGTGTGTGTGTGTGTGTGTGTGCCCCACATGTATGTGGGTGTCCACTGAAGCCAGAAGAGGGCATCAGATTCCTCAGAGCTCAAGTTATTCTGGAGTTATAATAGTTGTGAGCCATCTGACTTGAGTGCTCAGGACTCAACTCATGTCCTCTGGGAGAGCAACAGATGCTCATAACTACTAAGACATCTTTTCCGCTGTATATCTGTATTTCGATTGTAACTTGTCATGTAAGGTCAGCCGTAGACTTTTCTAAATATAGTTAATGTCAGCTCTAAGAAGTATTAGATTTTTTAATCACTTCAGATTCTGTATTTTCAGATTAAGGATGCTCAATCTGCTTTTAGAAAGGCAACTAAAGTTTCCATCTTCATTTCTAGGAGAGAGTCAAGCAGCAAATCGGCTGGAAAGTGCAACTTTGGATTGAGTGGAGATTTCACATTTCACATGAAACAGGACTCCATTTGTTTCATTTTAGGCACACAGCTGTAAACTGTGCATTCTTGAGGGGATATGCATGGATTCCACATGGATTCCTTGTGCTAATGGCCCTCATGTCATGCATAATCTTGATTGTTGAATTGTTTGGACTAAGAATCACCTAGGAGATTGGTGAAACACACCTCTGGGTTTGACGCTAGTAAGTTTGACAAAGGGGAAACACTCTACCAGAATGTAGGCAACATGACCCCACTGGTTGCTATCTTAGATAAAATGAAAATGGAGAAAGAAAACTCCAGCTTTGGCAGTATTCTACCTTTGCTGCTTCCTGGCTGCTGTAACAAGAGCCACTGTGCTCATTTGTACCTCGTCCACCACAGTGGACTAAAACCTTTCAACTGTAAAAAAACAATTGTCCCTCACTTAAAAAATCTTCTCTCAGGTATTTATCCCTATCAAAATGTTTGACTAATGTGCTCATTCAAGGAACTTCTCCCATTGCAGGCATTTTTTCATGATAGCAGTTGTGAATAATTTCAATCATAAGGAAAGTACATTATATCATGCTATGTATTCAAGACTTTAAATTTGGCTTCTTGTATTCATTTTATGCCATTAATAATTTACAGCTCTTTCTGAGTAGAGCTGAAGAGAACTCCAAGAGACATACCTATCAGGATATGATGGAATATAGCGAGGGAACTCCTCAGCATTTATTTTATCATGTGGTATTTGCACATGTACTTCATGTAGCTGAGAATGGTATTATTCAAATCAGTGGCACTGACCCTCTATTTGTCTTGTTCCAAGCCATCTGAAAGAACCCCCTTAATAGACCTTTTCACTTTGGTAGGTAAAACTGTACATGCCTTTGTGTTTTTGTGTTCTTTGCCTCTACAAATATACTTGACCTCTTTGCAATTGCTTATTTATCAAGACAATATTGCTACCAGATTTGTTTCAACAAAAGCATCAACACTAAATACTATCCATAGGTTATAGAATAGCGGATTTTCTGAAAAGTTTTTAATTAAGTTGAAAATACTGTGGTCCAATGTAAATTCAAGGAAGCAGCATTGTTATAACGATGATTGAAGGAGGAATCAAGAGGATGGCATTCTACACAGATACATGAATAGTTTGTTCTGTGAAAGGGGAATTTGAATCTGTGCCTAGTAGCTCAGAAATGTGGCTATCTCCAGGTCACCCTAGTGATTCCAAAGATTCAGGCTAATGTGAGTGAGAAATACTGAATTGTGCATCCCCTAAAGTATGTTAAAATCCTAGGCCCCAGTTCCTAACAATGTGACCTTGTTCTGATTTGAGCTCTTATAGATAAAATTAGCTAGTACGATGTCATACTAGAGGAGAATGGATTCTTATACTATATAACCAGTGTCCATAGAAGGGAAGAAGACATACTGAATGCACACACACACACACACACACACACACACACACACACACACACACGAGAGAGAGAGAGAGAGAGAGAGAGAGAGAGAGAGAGAGAGAGCTCACTTGTGAGAGGCCATGTAAAGATCCCAGAAGAGACTGAAGTGGTGCTTCCCAATACATGGAATGTCAAAGATGCCTGACAACACCATAAGCTAAGGAAAGACAAGGAAGTATTCTCTATGGGTTTCCTACTTAGCTTTATCAACTTGGCATAGCCTACAGTCATCTGAAAGGGAAGATTCCATTGAGGAATTGCTTAGATCAGGTTGTCCTGTTGGATTGTCTGTGGAGAATTACCATATTATATATGCATGATAAACACACAGGCAGATATACATATGCACATATACAACAGTGATGAACATGACTTAAAGCTACTAATCCTTCACAACAATGGAAAAAGAATCCTTACTACTTGTGCTCACTGTTGTAGAAGGGAACAGCCCATGGTAGGCAGCACCACTCTCCGTGTAGGTGATCATAAATTAAGAAAGCTGGTTAAGCATGAGCCCAAGAAAGCCAGCAGGCAGTGTTCCTTCATGATGTCTGCTTCAAGGTCCTGCTTTAGTTTCTGTCCTAACTTCCTCAGCAATAGACTGCCACTGCCACCTGAGAGAATGCAAACCAAAGAAAACATTTCCTCTTGTGATGTACTAGTCATGCTATTTGTTGTAAGAACAGGATGTACTAAGATGCCAAGGAACATGGCCACACTTACATTTCCCTTTCAGACACCTGGTCTATGAAACTATGATATGGTATCATTGTAAATCACTTAGTTTGTAGTACTTCATTATGTATACAGTTACTAACACAATGAATGTGACAAGGAAATCTGTGTGTTCCTGAGGAAGACTGTTATGAGCAGGGTTAGGACCAATAGATAAATAATAATCACTGAAGTCTCCATAGATCTCAAAAACTGTTATTTAAGGTTATATATTCATTTCAGGTTTTGTATGTCAGTGTGTGTGTGTGTGTGTGTGTGTGTGTGTGTGTGTGTGTGTGTTTGTACATATAATGCATTATATACCATGCAGATAAAATACAGTTAAAAAATGACAAAATCTTCACTGCAATTGCAAAAGAGTCCTGTCTGTTTATGAAAACTAAGCTCTACACGCCTCTGTTCTCCAGTTGCTACATAGAAGTACAAGGCACTTCAAGGTCAATCCAATTTCATCTTGACAAACACATCTGTTTGAACTTATTCACTCTTAGAGATATGATGCTTATTCAGTCCTCAGGTGGTAAGTGTTGGGGTCCTGTATATGATAGATTTGCCTCATAATGGATAATCTGTCTTCTATATATGAACATCCAGTTCTTCTGGAATTGTCTGCAATGATTTATATTGAACTATCATTTCTTGGTGTGTGGCACCAAGCACAAACCTATCTTTCATATTACTGACTCCAGACACTCCTCTCTCCTACTTGGGTCTGCCCTTGAGACACAATGACATGTAGGGCAAAGTACTGAGACATCATCAGGGATTCACAATGTGCCCAAAGCTGACAGGGAGCCCTGAGTGATGGTGGCATCTTTCGTGAACCAATATCAAAGCCTCCATCAAAAGCTGCCCCAGACAACAATGACCCCTAACTCTACAATACAACCCATTCATCAACACTCCTTTAAGTAGTTAAACTACATTTTTATCTTTAATGTAGTTCCTTGTTGTGGATGACCAATAGAAAACCTGTAGTAAATACAATCCAATGGGGGGGTGGGAAATGAAGAGAAAGAAAAGAACATTAGCACTTTCTACACTGTAACATATTATAGAATGTAGATCTTAGAGAGTTGTCAAAAGAAAGCCCTTCAGAAAAATGACGAAGCTCTCTTCACAGCACTGTCTACTCAAGCACTTCCCCCACACACTCAGAAGGTGGTGTTTAGCTTCTGCCACTATGATAAATACATTTGCACATACGTATATGTACATGTATTGGGTGATTATTATTCAGAGGCTTGCATGGCCTCTTGGACTTGACTAACAGAAATTCTCACATAAGAATTAACCATCAGAGTTAATAACTATCCTTTTCCATCCTTTGCCTCACCAGTGAATATTTTTGCATATGTTCACTGCACCAGACCCATTACATTTTTTCCTTCTTATTGGAATTGACAAGATTTTTGTATGGGAAGTATTCATTATAAAATGAAGATTATTGGCTTAGAAGCATGTGAACCACAGTGTATTGTCAGGTCTCTGAGATCAGGGCATGTGGCTCAACTTGTATTTGTTACTCAGTTCCTAAGCCTGATGCCTGTCACACAATAGCAACACAATACATTAAATTTTATGTGGATTATTTACCTTTCGGCAATGCTATTATTCTACCTTTTAATAATAAAGAGCATACAGAATCCTGGCTGCTGATGGTACTCTCCCAGAAATGACTGAGAATAAAATCAATGTTAAGGGTCTACCATACATCATGGCTGTGTGTAAAACCCATGCCACTGAGTATGAGTGATCTGCAGAGTTCATACTAGTAACAGGAAGGATCTAAGTTGTTCCAAGAAATTTTAGGAACATAGAGACAATAGAGAAATTTTGAAATGAAAGAGAATGGGTAGAGCCCAAGCCTCAGCAGATCCACAAGCTGGGATGTGACGTGAAGTATCCAACATACAGATAATTTCTGACTACTGCCAAAGACCAACCTAAGCAAAAGCACAGGGCTCTGGAGGTTAGGAAACCAGCTCATTTCTTTTTCTAAGTAAAACCTTAAGATCGGGGAAGATATGTGTATTTTGTGGTAATAAAGAAGTGGATGACTTGGAAAGAACAAAGTTCCTCTTAGGGTTACCTAGCTTCTCTGGAGCTGTGGGTTGTAGCTGTGGGTTGGTTATTCTTTGCTTTCCATCTAATATCCACTTATGAGTGAGTACATTCCATGTTTGTCTTTCTGGGTCTGGGTTATCTCACTCAGGATGGTTTTTCTCTAGTTCCTTCTATTTGCCTGAAATTTTCAAGATGTCATTGTTTTTTTTTTTCACTGAGTAATTCTCCATTGTGTATATGTACCATGTTTTCTTTATCACTCTTCAGTTGAGGGGCATCTAATTGTTTCCAGGTTCTGGCTATTATTAATAATGCTACTATGAACATAGTTGAGCAAGTGTCCTTGTAGATGAGTGAGCCTCCTTTGGGTATATGCCCAAGATTGGTTTAGCTGGGTCTTCAGGTAGATTGGTTCCCAATTTTTCTGAGAAATTGCCAAAGTGATTTCCAAAGTGACTGGGAGTGGGGGTATAGGCAGTACTGAGGGATTAGAACATGAGGGATCTGGTTGGGTGAGTTGGGAGCAGGACGGGGCGGTGGTGGTGGTGGTGAAAGTATTGAAAGAGATAACTTGATAATGGGAGCCATTTGGGGGTTAGAGAAAAACCTGGTGCCACAGAATCTCCCAGAAATTCAACAAGGATGACCCCAGCTGAGTCTCCTAGCAATAGTGGAGAGGGTGCCTGAACAGGCCTTCCCTTGTAATCAAATTGGTGACTACCCTAATTGTCATCACAGAGCCTTCATCCAGTAACTGATAGAAGCAGATACAGAGATCCACAGCCAAGCATTGGGCCCAGATCTTGGAGTCCATTCGAAGAGAAGGAGGAGGAATTGTATGAGCAAGGGGAATGGAGGTCAAGATCATTACAGGGAAACCCAGAGACAACTGACCTGAACAAATGGGAGTTGATGAACTGAGGACCCACAGCTAGGGAGCCTACTTGAGGTTGACCTAGGCCCTCTGCATGTGGATGACAGCTGTGTAGCTTGGTCTGTTTGTGGGGCCCTTAGAAGTGGCACCAGGACCTGTCTGTCCCTGGCACATGAGCTGGCTTTTTGGAGCCTATTCCCCTTGCAAGGATGCATTGTCCAGCCTAGATGTAGAGGGAGGAGTTGGGTCCTGCTTCAAAGTATTATGCCATGTGTTGTTGACTCCCATGGGAGGCATGACCCTTTCTGAACAGATAAGGAGTGAATGGACATGGTGGGGGAATAGAAAGTCGATGGGGGGAAGGAAAGGGAAGAGAGGAGGGAGGAGATACTGTGGTTGGTATGTAAAATAAAATTTAAAATTTAACTAAAACAGAAATAAAACAAAAAAGAGAACAAAGTTGAGTATAGAAAGCTTTGAAGTGTTGAAATTTTTAATTCTTGGTTCATTTGTTTTAGTTATTTTAAACATCTTTTAAATTTCCCTGAAAACAGTGTTTTAGTGATGAGTCTCAGATATTTAATTAAATGGGAAAATAGAAGGCAGGTTTCATGTTTAGTAACTAAACCAACAGAATATGATCACACAAAATTCACTCAGTAGATTTTATCTGCACCTATGTTGTAAGAGGACCCACATAAATAATCCAAGTTAAATAGTACTCATGGAGTTTGTTGACATTTCTGACTTAAAGGAAAAGCAATTGGTGCAATTTAAATAATTGTTACTTAGTCAATTGTGTGCCTGATCACATCTGTCAAATCCTTCTTAATCAAAGAGGCAGTTACTGAAATCAACAAAATGATGCTACAGCAATGTGAAACCACCTCTCTGCTATTTTAAACATTAAAAAAGCAAATCTTTTAAGTGATAAGAGGTCCCAAGATATGTAAACTGACCATTTGATATATTTTAAGACATGCAAAGATCAGACTGATCCAGCATTCGATTGACAAAATACATTAAAAGTCTCTGAAGAAAAATTCACTCACAGAATATCTGCTTACAAAAGCTAAGAGCTATGTAAAGCAACATTAAGTGAGTAATTGTGATTTTCTTTACCTGTGCTTTATTGAGGTATAATTTTTATATTGTGGAATGTCATATAGCAAATAGTACAATGATTTTTTAAAATATGTATTTTTTTCTGCAAAGTTATCACTTATTTTAAAATTACAGAACATTTCCTCACCCTCAGAAATAACATTTGCAAACACAGTACTGAGATGAAATGGTGGACTGGGTATCCAAAATCTTAAGAAATGTCAGCAGGAAAATATATTTTCACATCCATCTAATATGGGTATCTTACATACAGCTAAATTACCTCACTACTGTCCTCATTATAATTCATTAAAATAGTTAAAAGATAACTGTTTTGTTTTAAGCAATGACATGATATCCACTGAAAGAACAGCTGTCCATTGTCACTCAGGTTGCCTACATTTCTTCATCAAGCCTGCCTCACTTTGGTTCTTCCAAAAGTGTGGATAATTGTAGTGGAGAGAATGCTAGTGACACCTAGTGCTTAACCACTAAAACTGTCAGAGTTTCAGATACCATTCCCTTTCTTGTGGTTAGATTCTGTTAATCAAATTTTTGTTTATGTGCAAAAAGTGACGATGACAATCTAAGTGCCATTTCATGCTGTTAAAGACTAAATGGATAACCTTCCAGCATAACCTCTTAGCATAATTAAAGCAAACAGATTGACATTAACATCGTGCAATAAGAAAAAGAGCCAAGCCTTAGAGGATCGCAGAGTGAGAAGGCATATGTCTGACTTGCATTTTATTATTCATAAGCAGATATGAATGCCAAAAAGTTGTGCCATACTAACATGGTCCACTCATTAGGAACTGGCTGGTAGGTGACACGGAGGACAGAGGTGGGACCTCTGCCCACAATGAAAGAAGACTTCGCTAAGGCTCCTCATTATTAATGCATTGCTTTGGAGAATTTTGCACACTGCAGGTCAGACTCTGAAATATAATAGAGTCCAGTAGGCAAATAGTGAGGAGTGTACTGCAAGACTTGCCACTTAAATTAGACAAGTAAGGCATCTTCTTTCTTTCCTCCATACAGTAAGAAAATCTCAGCTCTCAGTCTCAAGCTACAAAAGAATTGCTTTTGTGGAATAATAAGAATGGTTCCAAGAAATTTCCTGTGTTAGGTACTTTTCTTGGGGCTACAATATAGCATTTGATGAGGAGCAATTACAGGAGTAAGGGGAGGTTTGGGCTTAAAATTCAAGCAGATGCAGTTAATTAAGGTACCAGGTGAGAAATGGTTTGTCTCATTGTATCTGTAGCCAGTAAATTGAGAACAGTCAGGAAGTGGGCTCAGTCTATGGAATCTTTCCATTTCCTCCCTCAAGATTGAACCACTAAAGGTGCTGCTCCTTGCAAAACAGCACCACCCCCTGGAAACAAGTGCTCAAACACAAAACCCTGCAGGGAACATTTCACATTCAAACTAGAATATAGCCCCATACCTTACCCAACAAAGTATTTTCCATCTATAGGCAGTCATAGGAAGAAGTGGGTTAAGATGTTGTGACCCAGAGTGATGAGAGGGTGACAAGGATGCAGATTTATTCTAAGGTATCCAAGGGAAAACTCTGAGGTCATGGTACTTGAACTAAGAGTTGCTAAATGATAAGATATTTGAAAACAGAGTGAAATGAAAGCCTGTCAGAAACAGGCTCAGAGATGAGACTAACAGGAAAGGGAGGAGAAGTTCCTGATGGAAAGACTGTAGGAAGACATTGGGATACTGTGGGCTGCTATTTTATTCAGGAATTCCCATGTTGAAGGCATGATTCTCAGAGCAACTACATTTGGCAATGCAGCATTTGGGAAGTGATTGGTGTAGATGCTGTTGTAAAGTCAAAACTCTCATGAGGAAATTCTGACCTCAGAAGAAAATTATGCTTGAAAGAAACTCCATATTCACAAATCATAAAAAAATGCAGCCATTCACAGAGAGGTGGGCAGCTGGCAGTCAACAAATCTACCAGAATCTTGAATCTGAACATTCCACGTTCCATAATAATAAAGAAATGAAAACTACTTAAATCATACAGCCCATGGTATTGTGCTATAGCACCACGAATAGACTGAGAAATAAGTGATGGCATGAAATTTATATACAAATGGACACATATATGTATATACACACCATGTACCTAATGCAACCTGGCTGTGAAACGTCCTTAGCCCAGCTCAGGATGCCCCAGTGAACCCTTCCATGATGGTCTTGTAATGAATTTACACTGCCCAACATAGCATGGTTTGCCATAGCCTTTTTCTCTCTCCCTGTATACACTTCTGTGATAAATTTTCCTGGAAAATGGGGCTTTGCTTACCTTCCTCTTCATGTCATGACAGCAAAGAATATACAGTGTGAGCTCAATATATTCAATGTTCATTAACTGAAGTACAAGGCTCTTCACAGGACTCAGCTAGGTTACTATCTGAAATGATGCCTCTCAGTGATCTGATTTCCTCACATGCAATAGAGAAGTTATTTACCTCAAAGCAACTTAATTTGTTTTTTATTTATTTAACAAATATGTATGTAAATTATACTGTATTGAGTAGTCATGGGTTCTGAAATATCAATGCACACTAGGCTCTTAACAGCATGATATAGTCATTCTGATCACACGCTCCACCATGTAGATGATGACAATAGACAAGAAAAGTGCTAGGGACATGGTCATGTAGCTGATTGGAGGCGGAACTCTGTTTTGAATCTTGGTTTTCTGGCTCCAAAGACACTGTTCTGAAGTCAGGCTGGACTTTCTCTCATTATTGAGCCTTCAAGACACTTACTTATCCATTTACTTAGCAAGTGTATGCATTTCTAGACATGCTGTGCTGCCAACTACCCAAGTCAAAAACCCTTACCTGAACAATCTCCTATTGATTTTTCTTCTTCCAAAGCTTTAAATTTTGGTCACCACAGACAGGGTTCTTGGTCCCCTACTTTTATCTCTTTACAGTCTTGACAGAGCTCCTGCTGCCTCTCTAGGTAATCAATAGAGTTAATCGTATTATTTTCTTGTTCTCTTCCTTACCATTTATCATGCTGTACCTTCTGGCTTCCAATCAACTTGGTAATGTCATGCTACATCTCTTCCCCCTTTCAATTATTTTGTCCCTGAACACCTTGAGAACAAGGCATGGTGCTTGCCTTGCCTACCTGGTGTCTGTGTTCTGGCTTTTACTTTGCTTAATCTCATCCAGCAGTTACTACTGTCCACCTAAACAAACCCTGTCTATATCAAGTGAGATGAAAGGCTGCAAGAAGTCTTTGCTGTGCCTTCCAGCCAATGGTGACTACCTTATCTCTTCCTTTGGTGTTGCTGTTATCACCTGATCTATGCCTCTCATACTTGAAACACTGGACATACCTTGAGATGATTAACATGACAAACTCTACAGTTGGTTTGCTGGACTCTGCAGCTCTGATGATTATGTGGTCTGTAAGTCCCAATACATTTTTCCCATCTCACCAATAAAACAGGGATGGCAAGAACAAACTCATGGAACAGAGATCAGGTCAACTGATATCTCAGTGACTTAAGATCACAATTAAGATTAGAAATGCCTAGAACATAACATTTAACATATGTTAATTACTATTATTGCTTCATTAACTGTAGAATCTTATACACTCTCTGGATGATGATATTTAACTCCCAAGGAGGTTCATATCTCACTTTCTATGTTTTGTTTTCTAGCATCTGCTTTCACATTGTTCTTACTGGTTTTATAAGATGTATTTTTTTTTTAGTTAGGTTTTTTTCTGTAATCAGATCAGAATCATACCCAGTGGATAAGAGTTCATTTCTGGAAATTCTGAGGCTTTTCCCTAGTTCTATGTTGAAACAATTGTTATATTTGCTACAGTTTATAGCTTAAGTGATTCTCAAGTGTTTAGAAGCTTGGTGCTCATTCCTGACACTACTGAATCAAAGTGGAAACTTTTAATAGAAAAGATCCAGTGTGTGTAAGAGTGTGCCTCACAATTTTTTTACACCAAGCATGATGTGCCACCGTGACCATAAAGCAGTAGGACTAAAGTGGCTGTACAAGTTGGCACTCCCACCAGCAGTGGAGGAGAGTTCCTATTTCTCCACATCCTCTCAAGCATAGACTGTCATTGGTGTTATTGATTTTAGCCATTCTGACAGGAGTAAGATGGTATCTCAGAGTAGTTTTGAGTTGCATTTCCCTGATGGCTAAGGATGTTGAGCACATTGTCAAGTGTCTGTCAGCTATTTTGGATTCCTCTATTAAGAATTCTCTAGTTCTGCACTTCAACTTTTAATTGCATTGTTTGGTGTTTAGGTGGCTAGCTTCTTGAGTTCATTGTATATTTTGGAGATCAGCCCTCTGTCAGATGTGGGGTTGGTGAATATCTTTTCCCATTCTGTGGGCTGGCATTTTGTCTTGCTGACTGTGTCCATTGCCTTACAGAAGCTTCTCAGTTTCAGGAGGTCCCATTTGTTACATAACTGTGACCACAACCAAGCAGGCATAGTCAGCGGTACCAGTAATCAGGGTTTCTCCCTACATATATCCACTCATGATTCAACAAAATCCTCTTTTCAATCTAGTCAGTATTGAATTCCATGGGGAACCTGCAGTGTGTGAGGCTCTCTGTGAGGGTAAAATGGCCAGAAGAGAAATGAAGGAAATAAGACAGCCCATTTAAAGGTTTATTTCTTTTTATTTTACATGCATGAGTACATACACATGCACTGTGTGTGTGTGCCTGGTAGCCTTAGGGACAGGAAGAGGGAGTGAGATTCCTTCAAACCACACATAGTTGTGAGCCACCATACCAGTGATGGAAACTGATCCAGGGTCCTATGCAAGGGCAGCAAGTGCTCTTAAACCCCCAACACCTGTCCCACTCCAGGAAAACCCACTTCAGTCTCTTCCAATTCAACAGAGTTGAAAGTGATTTTGCTGCTGCCTCCTCACAGTTTCACTGCCCCTGTGCTTGCTTGCTCATTAGTTCTGTGCACATGGTAATTCTACGTGTTTCCCTGAGAAAATCACACTAAATTTTTTCAATCAATTTTGTCTTTTAATTCAAAAGGCAGTTTTGTTGTATGAAAAAAATGTCCTCCCAACTGTGTCTTTTGTCTTACAGAAGCTTCTCAGTTTCAGGAGGTCCCATTTATTAATTGTCGATCTCAATGTTTGTGCTACTGGTGTTATGTTCAGAAAGCAGTCTCCTGTAGTAATTTGTTCAAGGGTATCACCTATTTTCTCTTCTAGGAGGGTCTGTGTGGCTGAATTTATGTTGAGGTCTTTGATCCATTTGGACTTAAGTTTTGTGCATGGCTATAGATATGGATCTAACTGCAATCTTCTACATGTCCAAACCCAGTTATGCCAACACCATTTGTTGAAGATGCTTTCTTTTTTTCCATTGTATAAATTTAGCTTCTTTGTCAAAAATCAGGTGTTCATAGGTGTGTGGGTTAATATCAGTGTTTTCAATTCGATTCCATTGGTCAACCTGTCTGTTTTTCTCCCAATACCAAGCTGTTTTCAGGACTATGGCTCTATAATAGAGCTTGAAGTCAGGGATGGTGATGCCTCCAGTAGTTCCTTTATTGTACAGGGTTGTTTTGGCATTCCTGGCTTTTTTGCATTTTGTTTGGTTTGATTTTTCTATATGAAGTTGAGTACTGTTCTTTCAAGTTCTATGAAGAATTGTGTTGGGATTTTGATGGGAATTGCATTGAATATGCAGATTGCTTTTGGCAAGATTGCCATTTTTATTGTGTTGATCCTATCTATCCAAGAGCATGGGAGATCTTTCCATTTTCTGGTATATTCTTTAATTTCTTTCTTTAAAGACTCAAAGTTCTTATGATACAGGTCTCTCACTTTTTTGGTTCGTGTTACCAGCAAGGTATTTTATGTTGTTAGTTGCTATTGTAAAGGGTGATGTTTCGATGTTTCTCTGACTTCTTTCTCAGCACAGCAGTCTACCTCAAGATCCAGAAATTCCTCTCTTGAGGATCTACCCAAAGAGTGCACACTCATAGAATAAGGACATATGTTAAACTATGTTTATAGTAGCATTATTTGTAATAGCCAGAATCTGGAAGAAACCTAGATGCCCCTCAACTGAAGAATGTATAGAGAAAATGTGGTACATTTACACAATGGAGTACTACTCAGCAGAAAAAAACAATGGGATTTGCAGGCAAATGGATGAAACTAAAAGAAACCATCCTGAGTGAGGTAACCCAATAACAAAAAGACAAAAATGGTATGTACTCACTCATTTTTGATTTTTAGACACAAAGTGAAGGATCACTAGTCTACAATTCACACTGCCAGAGGAGCTAGGAAACAAGGAAGACCCCAAGAGAAGATTGCATAGTCCCTCGAAGAAGGGGCTGGGGACAAGAACCCCTGTCCAAAATGGGAGTCGGGGGCAGGGAGAGGAAGGAGAGCCTTCATTCTGTTGCTGTTTAAAGCAGAAACAGACACCCATAGCTAAGCACTGAGCCATACTACTGGAATTCAGCTGTGGAGAGGGAGGAAGTATGAGCAAAGGAGCCAAGACGGGGCTGGAGAGACCTACAGAAACAGTGGACCTGACCTACTGATAGCATAGTCATAAAGTTGGGGAAACAGCATTGGACCAAACCAAGCTCTCTGAATGTGGGTGCCAATTAGGAGCGAAGGCGGTCTATGGGACTTCTAACAGTGGAGCCAGTCTTTATCCTTAGAGCACAATGGATTTTGGGAGCCCATCCCCTATGGAGGCCCATATACGGCAAGGAGTGCCTAGACCCTCCCCCAAATGATATGACAGACTTTGAAGGTTCCTGATGGGGGGCCTCACTATCCCTGAGGAGGAGTTGGGGTGGGTTTGGGGGAGTTGGTGGGGAACATGGGAGGATGGGAGGGCAAGGGAATGGGGGCATGGATATGTAAATATGTGTAGTAATTAAAGAAATTAAAAAAACAAGCAGTAGGACCAAACAGTTATTGACTTAATAACCATTCTGTCTATATTTTGATTATCTCTAACAATAGAATGATGGGAATATAGTAGAACATGGCTAACACAACTGATACTTTCTTCCTATTGTCCTCTAGTGTCTGAGTGTCTAGCAAGGATCTCTCTAAAAGCATCTGGAGCCCATTCAACTATATTTACAAAAGTCTAAGAATGGAAGGTTCACTCCTCACAGTATGGAGAATACATAGAATGTTTCAGAACAGTGTGTTGAAAAAATCAACAAGAAGAAACTAGAGATAGTCACATTATTATTATTATTATTATTATTATATGTCTATAATGTTTAAAATAAGAAATATTGCTCCCCAGACTCATCTACCAAATGCTTGATACCCAGCTGGCAGTACAATTTTAGGAAGTGACAGAAAATTTTACGGCATGGGTACTAGTTGGAAGAAATAGGTCACTGTAGGTGTGACCTACAGGGTACAAGCTGGCCCTCAGTCCTCTCTGGTTTTCTACTTAATATCTTTAATGCTGAGTCTAACCTCAACAACCAAATTCTCCTGCCACCATGAAGTTCTGCTCAAATGCATAGAGCCAACTAATCAAATGCTGAACCCTTTGAGATAATAAGTCAATGAACCCCTTTAAGCTGATCTCTGCTTATTGGTAGGACAGGATAGCTGACACTTAAGGGATGAAGGATTCCTCATAACTCATAGTTCATGGCTGAGAAGATGTGAATATTTGAGTGGGGCATGGTATTAACAGGCTCATGTATTTAACACTTGGTCCCCAGTTAGTGTTGCTGTTTCAGAAGCATATGGAGCCTTTTGGAGGTGGAACCTTACTCAAGAAAGTACATAATTGCAGATGGCCATTGATAGTTCATAGCAGCATTTCACTTCTGGTTCTCTCTCTACTTATTGCTTGTGGTTGAAGATGTGATCTTTCAGCTAATGGAAACATAGACAAAACAAAGTCTTCATTATGTAAGTTATTTTGGCCATTGTATGTTATTAAAATATCAAAAAGTAACTCATACAAGAAGGCATGGCCACCATCAAGTTGTTATGAGTGTGTGTCTGCAACTCACTACATCTTGCATCTTGCTGTACTGGGAAGCTAAGTGCTCAAGAGAAAGGTAGCCATGGAGGGGTAGGGCATGTGATAGGGTGGAATCCTCTAGACTTACCCCTGTGGTCCTGTGTGTGAGGGCTATCCTCTACCTACTAATAGTTCTACAACTTTCCCAAACTATTGTACCAGCTGGGGATCAAGTGCCCAAACACACAAGACTTCAGAGGGAATTTAATATCTACTCAGTTTCCAAGAAAATATAATTTATATCAGTGTCATTTCACAGATACCTGAGAAATTTATATTTTATTTTTTATTTTAATTAGAAAGTAAATTATTTTACATGTCAGTCCCAGGTCCCTTTCCCTCCACTCCTCCTGACACCCCCCCAACTAACACCCTACCTATCCCATACCCTTTCTGCTCTCAAGGGAGGGTGAGGCCGTCCATAGGGGGTCTTCAAAGTCTGTATTATTCTTTGGGATAGGGCCTAGGCCAACCCCCTTGTGTCTAGGCTCAGGGAGTATCCCTCCATGTGGGATGGGCTCCCAAAGTCCATTCCTATGCTAGGGATAAGTACTGATCCACTACAAGAGGTCCCAGGGATAGCTCAGCCATTAAAGGCTAGGCTCACAACAGAAAATTATATTTTAGTAGATCAAAAGAGATAATCAGAACATTTTGCTTCATCTGACAAATAACAAAGAATAATTTCCTCTTCCTAGCAATAACCCTTAAAAGAGTCTCTATTTAGTTAGTGGGAAGAGTTTTATTTGCTTATGGCTCCTAGAAGACAGAAATTTGATATTTATTTTCAGGCAATTGGAAAATTGATTTGACCCATTGAGAAGTTTAACAATGGGTTCATAATAAGTATTCTCAAAGAGTATAAGAACAAACATGCCAATTGATCAATAATACATTTAAGGAGATAAAGGGCTAAAGATCAAGGAATTTAAAGATGCTCTTGAAGAACTATTAAGTCAAGGACTAAATCATAGGCATTGAAGAGAATATAAAAGTGATAAGTGAGGCAATGTCTCTTTAACTATGGGATACCTTTTTCATCCTCTTTTGCATCAGAGTTAGAACATCATGACCATTTGCCCAAAACCTCTGCATCATTAAAATTGGTAAATCTAATTCAATAAATAATATCTGATTGCTACTTAAGCAAATATGGATTCGCTCTAAGTACATGTTATTTTATAAAATTACAATTATCCGTGTGTGTGTGTGTGTGTGTGTGTGTGTGTGTGTGTGTGTGTGTGTGTGTTTACATCTTCAGGACTGGTTCTTTCTTCCCACCATTCGTATCTCACAGAGGGGATTGAACTCAGGTTATTAGTGTGGGAACAATTGTCCTTACTATCTGAACCATCTTGTAGGTGCAAAATACATGTTCTTGATCCTCTCTAAGGCTAAATCAGAGTCACAGATAGAAACATAGACCCAAGGGATCCCTGGGAATAAGAGCTTATGAAGGAAATTGTTAGACAGATAGGCAGCTGCTTTCTAGTAAAGACTGCCCAGAGGAATCAAGAAGAAGTGTGTCTTGATTCTGGTTTCCTCCAGAAAACAACACTAGTAACTTGGTAGATAACTTTATCCATCATTATCAATAACAGATTATAAATTGAGGCAGGAAGGTTGTGAATTCAGGTTCAAACTGGCTACACAAGAAGTTAAAGGCAAACCTGGCCTATGTGAGTTTCTGTCTACGAAGGAATTAAAAGTAGAAATAAAAATAAAAGATGCTCTAAAGTATCAAGATGAGAATACAGACCATTTCCTGCAAAGAGAGTGCAGCAATTCTCACTGAAGCCGCGCTTGCCTCCAAATGCTTCTTCCTCATGGAAAATATCTAGGCAATTAGGTATTATGAAAAAGAACACCAAACTCAGGCATATGCCCTGGAGAGTTTAATGTTTTCATTACCACATTAAGTTTAGACTCTCCAAATTCCACTTTCTTTCTACACCAACAAATTGTATAAATATGGTTTCTAAAAGGTCTGCCTCCTCAATGTCCTCTTGATATTAAACAAATGACCAAGAAGCAAAGATAAGTGATATTGATGGACAAGACTGACACTCTTCAGGTCAAATGCAATGACATCACATGGAAGACTTTCTGTTGCCTCCTCATTTAAGGTTTACAAGTAGGTGATTGGACAATGCTTCTAGGACACACAGTGTCTCTAACAAAGACTGTAGAATGACTCTGTCTCCTTTTGGTTCTCTACCATGGTACTAGAGACTTCCCTTGGCTAACTAAACCCAAAATGCAATCTCAACAAGACTGCTTATGCAAAGGCATATTCGCCTGAAGGTCTAGTCTATTAATCAAAAGAAAATAATGGCTGTTATACAGCTTGCATTCCAAGAAGAGGGTCCTTCCGCTTTGGCTCTCTGTTCATTAGCTCTTAAGTCCTGTGAAGTGAGATCTTCTTCCAGAGCCCAAATCGCCCTCCCTGAAACTTCCATAAAGTTTCTCTTTTTCTTAGCTATGAGAAAATCTTCCTGGCACCAATGTTAGCAGAGTCCTTTACAGGGCACAATTTTCAAGATGATAACGAGGTCAATTTGTGCATTTAAGGAGATGCCAATGTTGCTATAAGCCAAGGTTTGTTTATAGCTATTAGACCAGAGAGTTTGTTCCATATTGTATAGACCAACATTCTACTGTGTGCAGATACAGCTATGCCAGTATACCTCCTTTTACTTCATGAAGATTTGATCTAAAATATCCTTGTGGAAATAACACCATAGATCCTCCCAGAACAACCAATTGTTTTGCCTTTTCTCCACTGCTGTGTTATTACTCTTCCAGTAGGGACTATGATTCTGTGAGCATATTTATATACATTCAAATATATTCTGGTGGCACAATCTGATGGTTAATTTTGAATGCTATCTTTTCTGGACTGAAGCATGCCTATAAGATTGGTAAAACTCAATTTGGGGCATATCCATAACAACTGCCATGTGGCAGGTTGTTCTGAGATGACTGATAAATTGGCAGCAAGTACTGATCAAAACAAAAAGAGAAAGGAGAATGGGAAGTTCAGCTTAAATACATATACATGCCCAAATCTTCTTGAGTTGATAGTTTTAACTGCTGTCACTGCCCATGGACATTAGATTCCAGGGCTCCCAATCTCTAAACATAGATACACTCTAATGTAGTTTAAATATGAAATAATAGGCTCATCTGTTTGGATTCATAATTCTCAGTGGGTATAGAAGGTGCTGGAACCTTTAGGATGTAGAGTCTTGTGGGAGAAAATGGGTCATTAGAGTTAGACTTTGGAATTCTATAGTCCAGCCTCACTACTTGTCCCTTTTCAATTCCTGGCTGTTGGGGTAACATGACTTGTGTCTTACACTTCGACTACCATGCTTTCTCTGAGAAAATGTGCTGCTCTCTTAAGCCATGAGCAAAAACATAGTCTTCTTCCCTTAGGTTGCATTTTGGTAGGTATTTAGTTAAGATGGGTATCAGAGACTTGTCATGGAGAGTCCAGGCCTTCAACCATAGATGGGCTCCACTCATTCTTCATTCTGCAAAGTTCAGCCTGTACTTAGCTATTTATTAGATATTTATTTCATAGGTTTTGAAGTACATTCTTTTCTCACACAATATATTCTGATTATGGTTTGTTCTCCCTCCACTACTCTGATTACCTCCTTACTGCCCCTCCCTTCTGGATCTATTCCCTTTCTTTCTTTCTCCCTTCCTTCCTTCCTTTCTTTCTTTCTTTCTTTCTTTCTTTCTTTCTTTCTTTCTTTCTTTCTTTCTTTCTTTCTCTCTTTCATTATAAAAGAATAGCTTTAAGAAATAACCACCAAACATTACTGTGGTGATATATTATTTATTAAAGCTTATCTGAAGATGAGAAAACAAAACAGCTGGTCACTAGATCTTAGTCTACTTCAGAATGAAAGGCAATCTTGGCTCCACCAAACCTCTGACTGTAACCTCTTCTCAGCATGGCTGGAGAATCCTGAGACTTCAGTGTCTTCTATCCTCAATGTGGCTGGAGAATGAATCCCTAATACTGACTACAGAAGACCCTGTTCCTATCTTTTATACCCCTCTAGTGGTGGGATTAAAGGTGTATGATCCCAGGTGCTGAGATCATCTTTGTGTGATCTGTTTCTCTTTAGGACTGGATCAATCTTGTGTAGATATGGGTGACCTTGGACTCACAGAGATCCATCTACTTCTTAATTCTGAGTCCTAGGACTAAAGGCGTGCACCACCACCTCCTAGCTTCTGACTGCTGGGATTAAAGGTATGTATCACCACTGCCTGGTCTCTATAGTTTGAGGCTGACTCTGTTTCCTGAGTCCTCGGGCAAGCTTTAGTAAATCATAAATAATATATCACCACACATGACAAGATAAAACATAATAAGATGAAGCAAAGTTTTCATATCAAAGTTGATCATGGCAACCTGGCAGGATAAAAAGAATTTCAAGAGCAGGCACAAGAGTCAGAGACCCATTCATTCTCATAGTTAGGGACTATTTTGATGGGACTCCTAACTAAGCTAATAGCTATAATATATAATCTGAGGCCCTGGTTTAAACACACTTAGTCCCCATGCTTGCTGCTTCTGTCTCGGTGAGCTCACGTGCTCTTTGCTTAGTTGATTCACAGTCTGTTCTCCTGATGTCCTCCAACCCACTGACTCTTACATTCTTCCCACCTCCTATTCTGCCTGATTCCCAGAGCTCTGAGGGGAGGGATTTGATGGAGACCTCCAATTTAGGCTTTCTCTTCACATAATGTCTGACTGTGTGTGTCTGCATCTGTTGTCATCTGCTACCTTAGGAAACTGCTCTGATAATGACTGGATAAGGCACTAACCTAGGAGGAGAGCAAAATATTAGGAATCATTTTGTTTGTTTGCTTGATTTGAATAGTCATGTTTGGTTCTACCCTAGGTCTTTGGACTATCTATTCTCTGGCTCTTAGTAATCCAACCAAGAGGGTGGGTTCCTTCTCATGGAGTTGGTCTTAAGTCAAATCAGACACTGGTTGGTTACTCAAGTTCCATGTCATAATTACCCTAGCTTATTTTGCAGGCAGAACAGATTGTAGGTCAAGGTTTTGTGGCTGAGTTGGTTTTCACATTTCTCTTTTGGTAGCCTGCAGATCTCCTTACTGCATCATAGAAACTAGAAAATGGAAGGGAAGGCTCCATGTAGGCAACAGTTTGACTTCTTCATGTTCAGTGAATTGTGTGGATGCTGTCCTCAACAATGGAGCCCCACTGTCAGTTTGAGGAGAGCAAGCCTTTGTCTTAGAATTAACCTGAGTTATTTGTGGATTTTAATGGGATCCCCTTGCCCAACAAGTCATTTCAATACAACCCAGAAGTTCCACTGGAAGCCTTGCCTGGCTAAAAGAGATGGCCAGTTGAGATTCTGTATCTTCCAGTTGCAGTCCTGTCACCTCATTCTCTCTAACCTCCCCCACCAATATCTAACCCTCTAGCTCCCATTATTGCCTTCCAGCCCATCCATAAAATCTATTGTATTTATCCTTTTCAGAGAGAACCATGCACCCCCTAGACCCCTTGTTTTACCTAACCTCTCTGGGTCTACAGATTGTAAGTTGGTTATCATTTATTTAATGTCTTATAAGTGAATACATACCTTATTTGTCTTTCTGAGTTCAGATTGCATGAGTCAGGATGTCTTTTCCTAGTTCCACCCATTTGCAAATTTACAAATTTCATGAGATCATTTTTTCAATAGCTGAGTAATATTCCATTGTATAAATGTACTACGTTTTCTTTAGCCATTTCCCTGTTGAGAGAAATCTTGGTTGTTTCCGGTTTCTGGCTATTATGAATAAAGTTGCTATGAATGTGGTTGAGCAAGTGTCCTTGTGGTAAGCAAGAGCATCATTTGGGTATGTGTCTAAGAATGGTATAGCTGGGTCTTGAAGTAGATCACTTCACAATTTTCTGAGGAAATGACATATTGATTTCCATAATGGTTGTACAAGTTTGCATTCCCTCCAGCAATGGAGGAGAGTTCCCATTATTGCACATCCTCAGCAGCATGAGCTGTCATTTGTATTATTGATCATAGTCATTCTGACAGGTATAAGAAGGAATCAGAACATATTTTTCATTTGCTTTCCCTAATGGCTAAAGATGATGAACATTTCTTTAAATCTTTCACAGCTGTATGAGAATTCCATGTTAAGAATTCTCTGTTTAGGTCTGTACACCATTTTTAAATTAGATTAGTTTTTGATATCTAGTTTCTTGAGGTCTTTTCACATTTCAGATATAAGGCCTCTATTAGATGTGGAGTTGGTGGAAATCATTTCCTACAATGTAAGCTGCTGTTTTGTGCTATTGATGGTATCCTTTGCCTTACCAAGCTTTTCAGTTTCATGAGGTTCATTTATTAATTGATGATGATCTCAGTGCCTGTCCTATTGGTATTCTGTTCAAAGGTCATCTCCTATGTCAATGCTTTCAAGGCCATTCCCCACTTTCGCTTCTATCAGTTTTAGTGTATAGGTCTTAAGTTAAGATTTTCATCCATTTGGGCTTGAGTTTGTGCAGAGTTATAGATACAAATTTATTTGTATTCTTCTACATGCAGCTATACAATTTGACTAGTACCATTTGTTGAAGATATATTTTTTCCAGTGTGTATTTCTTACTTCTTCATCAAAAAGCATATGTCTAAATATGTATGGATTTATCTCTGTGTCTTCAGTTTGATTCTATTAATCAATGTGCCTGTTTTTATGCCAAAACCAGGCAGTTTTATTACTATATCTCTGTATTACTGCTTGAAATTAGGGATGATATTACTTAAGCAGTTCTTTAATTGTTTAGAATCCTTTTAGCAATCCTGCATTTTGTCTTTTATTGTTTGTTTGTTTCCCAGGGATTTTTTCACATATAAATTTGGAACTTTTCATTTAAAGATCTGTAAAAAATTATGTTGGAATTTTGATGGAGATTGCACTGAATCTGTAGATTGCCTTTGGTAGAGTGACCATTTTATGATGTTAATACCAATTCATGCACATGGGAGAACTTCTCATCTTCAGATATCTTCACCTTCTTTCTTGAAAGACTTGAAGATTTTATCATACAATTATTTTACTTGTTTGATTACAGTTACCCTGAGATATTCTATATCATTTGAGGTTATTATGAAGAGTTTTGTTTCCCTGATTTCCTTGTCAGTCTGTTTGTCTGTCTATATAGAAAAGCTACTGAGTTTGGTTGTTTGTATCCAACCACTTAACTGAAATTGTTTGTCATCTATAAGAGTTTCCTGGTTGAATATTTAGTATCATATGTATACTGTCACGTCATTTACAAATAAAGACACTGACCTCTTCCTTTCAATTTTGTCTTTCCCTGATCTTGTTTAGTGGTCTTATTGCTCCAACTAAAACTTCAAGTACTTTACTGAATAGATATGGAGACAGTAGACAGCCTTGTCTTGTTCATGATTACAGTTGAATGGTTTTGAGTTCTCTTCATTTAACTTGCTGTTGGCTATAAGATTGCAGTAAATTGTCTGTATTATGTTTAGGTATGTCCCTTTTATCCCTAACCTCTCCAGGACTATTATTATAAAGGGGTGTTGGATTTTGTCAAAGGCCTTTCTTTATCTACTGAGCCAATCATAAGTTTTTTCTTTTACTTTGTTTATGATACATTACATAATTTACTGTTTTTTTTTTTTATATTTTGAACCATCACTGCATCTTTGATGAAGCCTACTTGATCAAAGAGGATGATTTTTTGACCTGTCCTTGGATTTCATTTACAGTTTTGGTTTGTTTTTGTTTTTTTTATTTCGTATTGTTGCATCAATGTTCCTGAAGGAAATTGGTCTATATTTCTTTTTCTCTCTTGAGTCTTTATGTGGTCTGGGTATCAAGATGACTGTAGCCTCATAAAATTGGGCAATGTTTCTTCTGCTTTTATGTTGTGGAATAATTTGAAGAGTATTGGCATTAAATCTTCTATGTAAGTCTGGTGGAATTCCATGCTAAGATCATCTGGGCTTTTTTGGTTAGGAGATTTTTAATGACTGCTTCTGCTTCAATGGGAGTTAGAGAACTATTAAATTATTTCTCTGATCTTGACTTAACTTTGGTAAGTGGTACATATTGAGAAAATCATCCATTTCTTTTAGATTGGTGGGGTACAGGTTTTCAAAGTATGTTCTTATTTTCCTGGAATTCCTCCTTGTCTGTTATTATGGGCCCTTTTGTTTCTGATATTCTTTATGCAAATATTACCTTTCCATCTTTTAGTTAGTTTTGATAAAGGTTTGTCTATCTTGTTGATTTTTCTCAAAAAAAGAGCTCTTTGCTTCATTGATTCTTTTAATTGTTCTCTTTGCTTGCATCTTATTGATTTTAGCCCTTAGTTTATTTCCTGTTACCTACTCCTCTTGGGTGTGCTTTTTCTTTTTGTCCTAGAGCTTTCAGGTGTGCTGTTAAGTTGCTAGTATTAGATATCTCCATTAAAAAAAAAATGTGAGCACTTAGTTCTATGAACTCTTCTGTTAGCATGGCTTTCATTATGTCCCATATTTTGACTATGCTGTATGTGTTTCATTTTCATTGACTTGTAGAAAGTCTTTAATTTTTTTCTTTATTCCTATGTTGACTCAGTTTCCATTCAGTAGAGTAGTTCAGTTGCCATGAGTTTGTTACCTTTCTGTTGTTTCTGTTTTTAATCTTGAGCTGTAATCTGTGGTGTTCTTATGAATACAGGGAGTTGTTTCAGTTTTCTTGTATTTGTTGAGACTTGCTTTGTGTACAAAAATTTGGTCAATTTTGGAGAAAATCCCATTAGGTTCAGAGAATAGGTTACATTCTTTTGTGTTTGAGTGACATAGTCAGTAAATATCTATTAGTACCATTTAGTTTATAACATCTGTTAGGTCCAGTATTTTTCTGTTGGAGTTTTTCCTGGATGACTTGTCCATTGGTGAGAGTGGGATATTGAAGTCTCCCACTATCAGTGTGTGAGGGTCATTGTGATATTTAAGTTGTAATGTTTCTGAAAGTGGATGTGCTTTGTTTGGGACATAGATGTTAAGAACTGAAATATCTTGGTGGATTTTTTTCTTTGATGTATGTAGTATGTACTGCCCTTCCTCCTCTCTTTTCATTAGTTTTGGTTTGAAGTCCATTTTGTTACATATGAAAATGGCCATGCCACCTTGCTTCGTAGGTCCATTTTCTTAGAATATCTTTTTCTAACCTTTTAACCTGAAGCAAATCTATCCTTGATGTTGAGGTGTGTTTCTTGAATGCAGCAGGAGGTTGGAGCCTGTGTCTGTATCCATTCTGTTAGTCTGTCTTTTTTATTAGGGTATTGATGCCATGGATATTTTCCAATATCAATGGTCAATGACTTTTGATTCCTATTATATTTTCAGTTGTGGTGGTGATGGTGTGTGTGTGTGTGTGTGTGTGTGTGTGTGTGTGTGTGTGTGTGTGTTTGTGTTTCCATTCTTTTGATTTTGTTGGTCTGAGATTATTTATTCCCTGTTTTCATGGTTGTAGTTAGCCTCCTTAGGTCTGAGGATTCCTTCTAGCATCTTCTATAGTGCTGGATTTGTAAATTGGTTTTGTTTAAATTTAACTTTATCACAAACTATCTTATTCTCTGCATCTATGAAGATTACAGGTTTGCTGGATATAGTAGTCTGGGCTGACATTTGTGGTCTGCATCAAATTTTTCCAGGTCTTCTGGCTTTTAGGGTTTCCATTGTGAAGTCAGGTATAATTCTGATAGGTCTGCCTTTATATGTTACTTGGACTCTTCCCCTTGCAGATTTTAATATTCTTCCTTTGTTCTGTGTGCTTAGTGTTTTTATTATTGAATAGGTAAGGGACTTTATTTCTGGTCCAACCCATTTGCTGTTCTGTATGAATTTTGTGCCTTTACAGGCATCTCCCTTGTTTAGGTTAAGAATTTTTTCTTTTCTGATTCTGTTGAAAATATTTTCTGGATCTTTGAACAGTTTTATTCATTTCTACAGCCATTTGTTTATATTTTCTTGGTTTCCTTTAAGCAGTTTCTTCAGTTCCTCCAATTTTTGTTGTTGTTTTCCTGGATTTCTTTAAGGAATTTATTCATTTCCTCCAATTGTTTGTTGTATTTCTCTGGATTTCCTTAAAGAATTTATCCATTTCCCCTTTAAGGATGTCTAATATCTTCATATAGTTTATTTTAAAGCCCTTTTTTCTTGTGCATCAACTTTGTTGGAATATTCAAGACTTGGTGTGGCCAGATATGTGGGCTCTGGTGAAGTCCTGGCTGTTCTTGATTGTGTTCTTATGCTGTTGCATAGCCATCTGAGTTTGGAACGAATATAGTTCTAGGTGCTGATTTCTGGGTTTGTCATTGGGGTAGGTGTTTTCTTCCTTGGTTTCCATTTCCTCTCTGGAATTTTTGAGTGTGATAGCTGTGTGCTGCTTATTTGCCTGGTGTGTTCACAGGGAATACCTGCTTGAGTTTGGGGTTGGGATGCAGAGATCTGTGGGGGAAAGAGGATGGTCTGTAGGATCCACAGAAGATGTGGGCAGTGGGAAAGGGAGACTGTATCTCATCTTCTGTTGCAGCATGAGAGACAGGACTGAGGGATTGAACCTTGGGAACAGAGAGAGTAGAGAAGGTCTGTAGGCAGCCTGTCTTGTTTTCTGTCAGGCTTGAGCTGTGGTTAAGGAGGAGGTGCCTGCTTGAGTTGTGACAAACACTGGGTTGCAATAAAGAGAGGCTCTTAGAAAGAAGTTAAGATACAAATGAGTATGGGTTCTCAGGAATGAGTCAACATCTGTTATAATTATATCTAGATGTTTATTAATCTGTTTTGCTGAAGCACATAATACATACATACACATACACACACACACACACACACACACACACACACACACACCATATGTGATGACAGATAGGTATAAATATCTGATCTATAGATAGTTATAGGGAGATATAAAATGTAGAAATATAGATAATAGACAAATACAGACTATATATATATATATATATATATATATATATATATATATATGGCAGAAAGATACAAGGATGGATAGAAAGACAGACAAATAGTTAGATAAATAATTAGGTCATTAGGTCATGGATTTTGAGTGAGAGTGTGTGTGTGTGTGTGTGTGTGTGTGTGTGTGTGTGTGTGTCAGATAAAGCCTAGCCCCAGAAGGTACTATTTGGCACACCAGAATATTAACTTTCTCAAATAAATCCTCAAGTAATCAATGCTTTTGTTAAAAAGAATTAAGCTGAGAGATTGATTCACCTTTTCAGACTTGCTATTGATTATTTTGAATAATCAAGATAGTTAAGGTATAATGATAAAAAATGCATCTTAAGTTTTCTAATTTCTGCAGAAACATGAAGTAGAACAATATTTTAAAAGATAGTGGCTCTTCTAAGACTCATTAATAGCAAAAGCAGGGAACAGAAACTCAGAGAAATGCATAATTAAAGGATGGTTGTGAAATATGTACAAATTTGTTAGCAGAATCACAAAACTCATTTTAGAAGAATTTTGTTTCTACATAATGAAATCCTGCCTCAAAAAGTCCTTCCTTTAACAAAATAACTTCACTATCATGACAGTAAAACAGTATTTAATTAGAAGCTGGTTTGGGATAATTTCATTCTTCAAAGTTAATGACAAAAAGCAACCACCCAGAAAACTTATTACTTTTTAGGGCACTTAAGGTTTGTAGTAAGATAATTTTTTTAAAAAGTACAGGTGGTTCCTATGCTGCCCATGCCCTATTCATGCATTACCTCTCTCAGATGGACAGTGGTACTCTGTTAAGATATGGTTACCAATGTTAGCCTCACTATTGACAACAACTTGTCAATGGTGAGGTTTTTATATTTCCTTATTTCATAGTAATCATTTTTGTTTGCTTGTTTTTATTTTGAATTACCTCTCTCTCTCTCTCTCTCTCTCTCTATATATATATATATATATATATATATACACATATATATATATTTCCAATGTCTGTTACACCTGGGTAAGGAAATATGACTCAAACATAATGAAAGAGGGTTTTCTTTTCCAGGAGTCGTCCAGGGGAAAGAGCACACATGTGCCCTTCTTCTTCCATTTTTTCTACCCACCATCTTTTTCTTCACTCTTTTTTTTATCCTATATTTCTCCTTAATACTCATGAAAGAGAAGCCTGTTTTGATTCTCCAAGTCACTCATGGTAAAGGAAGAACATAGAAGAACCTTGATTTTTGAAGACTTTTATGGAATACACTATACAATGCAAGCTCCAAATATATTTAAAGAAATTTATATTTGATGCTATTTAAATGACCATTATTTGTGCAATGTGATCTCACAGAAGTACCTACTACAAATGAATATAATAGAACAAAAGTTTGTGCATGATCAAACACACAGGTCCATGCCACCTTTCTACAGGAAATAAGACTGAGAAATGACTAAATGAGAAAATGTCCTACAATATTACAGAGTTCAGAAAAGGTTAAGAAATTTTTTAAAAACGAGGCTGAAAAGATAGCTCAGGGAGTATGATCACTTGTTCTTGCAGAGGACCTGCCAGGGAGACTCACCACCATCTGCAACCCAGTTCCAGGGCACTGGACATCCTTTTCCAACCTCCGCAGGCACCAGGCACATACACGGTGCACAGACACACATGCAATCAAAACACTCACACGCATGAAACAAAAATAAAACTTCAAAATAAAGGAAAAAAAGAACTGTATGGACAAGATGATGAATGTTTTATGTCCATCGATGATGTGCAAAAGAAAAGAATTTAATATTTGAGAAATACAGTGAATTATCAGAAAGCCTAAGGAGGGCATTTGAGAGAACTGAACATGACCTACATTGGCCAGATGGACATGGGAAATGAGCAGCACTGGAACTTCCTAAAGAAAACAATATTAGGTAAACAAGTGTGACCTTTAGTATTTCAAAATTAGGGTTCATTTAAATTTAAATTAAGAAAACTAACTTGCTCTTCTACCAGGGCAAGGTAGACAGTGTTCGATGAAAAGGCACTGAATAATGTATCCCTGAATCAAGAGTGATAGAATTAAAGGTGACAAAGGGAAGATGGATCGGAAATTGTTGGAAAATAACAATTTATCCATCTTGGCAAACTGCATAAGAAATGTGAAGGAGGTGTGAGATAAGTAAAATGGTCCAGATTTTTCAACTGTATGATAGCTCCAGGTTTGGACCACTGGATGGAAGCTGCAATTAGAGACAGGGAACTGTTTGATGGAGCAGATGTGCTAAGTATGGTTGGATGTACAGTTCCCAAAGCTAGGTGATGGGGGCACTGGACAGCTAAAAACTTGAACGCTGGAAAGCAGCTTCCCACTGAAACTTATGATTCCATTCTCATTCCAGAGGAAGAAAAGAGTGACAAGAAGCAAATGGGTTAGATATAGTGAGAAGAAGGAAGGCAAAGAGCACAGATAGGATCTTGAAGCATTCCTCCCTCAGGGGTAGTAAAAGGTTAGCAACAGAGCTACTGTAGACTTTATAGGGGCTTCCAGAAATTGTGGTGGAAGATGAGGGCTCTGAGCCTAAAGTGGCAATTAGCTATGCAGAATGCTTTTGCGAAACAAAATATGATGAATACTAATGAAGGCTCTTCCTATGATAATAAGCAGACACATAAATGTTCAGAATGCTTTTAATGATTATAGGAACAAAAGCAATTACTTTGGGTGAAAGAAATAGGTGGTAAAGGAGCCCAAAGCTATGTTTGAGCCACTTGTTCTAACCAAAAGAAAGCAAGGCTAGAAGACACATGGGGATGGATGCAGGATTACTGAAAAGGCAAAAATAAATTTAAAATGATGAGCTATTTTTGTATTTAACAATTCTCTTTTCTCTTTGGGTTTCTAAATTTTCAGACTCTTATTACTAGGAGCACTCTGGGATTATGCATGGAAACAAGATGCTCTTGTGGGTGTTTCTGTGCATGCGTGTGTGTGCGTGCATGTGTGTGTGAATGTGCATGTGTGTGTGCGTTCATGTGTGTGCACAGGTGCGTGTGCACATGTGCATGTATGTGTGTGTGTGTGTGTGTGTGTGTGTGTGTGTGTGTGTGTGTGTGCTCTTTTAGAATGATAGCAACATAGTAAAATAAAACACAGTACAGATTTCACAATTCATGAGAATATAACAAGAACCACTGGAGTGCACAGTTGGGAAGACTGGATGCTATTATCAATGAATTATAAAAAGAAAAGTATTTTGTCTTTGAAATGACTAACTAAATTATGTGACACATACATGTAACTCTAAAACTCCAGCTGACTTAATTTTAAAACACTTCACCGATTTCTCTTTAACTTTCCGTTTGTATCTAAGATGCTTGGTTAAACCTTGAGTAATTTACATTTTCACCCCCACACTTTATATTTCTTTTCCTGTTGAAAATCTAGGACTGGCTATATCTCCCTCTTGTTAAATATCTTCCGATAGTTTCCCACCCCTGAGAAGATAGAAAAGACACAGTCCACAGTCCACAGCCCTTAACTTGTCCCTGAAGGACGCCTAGGCTGCCTCTCACCTTCCTGCTTTAGCTTGAGCTACTCTACACTTCAGTATTATTGGCCTTAAAATGTTCCTCTGATGGGTTATTCCGTTTCGTTCTTGCACCAGGATCTGTGGACATGCTGTCATATAGCATTTCCTCCCCCACAACCCCCCACCCCACTTACTCAGCCCCTACTTACCTAATACCTCTTTTATGGTCAACACAAATTTCATTTCCTCGGGGAGGTATTTCTGAGCTTCCACAGTGCAATTTCCTCTCCCATGCTTCCACAGAACATTTCTCCTACTCAGAACTCAATAAAATTGTTTGATGACTCTCTTCCCAGCCAGGCTGCAATCTGTCTTGCTCAGTGCCGTGTATCTAACAACTGGCAAAAGAAAAATGTGAGGGAACAAATAAATGCTTTGAGGGAAACGGTCACTGGCTTGAGTTCAAATTTGAAAGCCACACTGGCAGAGCAATGATTATCAACTACCTCAGCTCAAATATGCTTATCATATTAGCCTAAGGGAAGGTCAAAGGGGAGCAACACCTGTGGACCCCACACACCTGGAAAAATGAAATACAAGAGAATGCTCAGAGAAAAGAGAAAAAGAAAACAGAGAAATTAACCTGAAACCATCTTGGACCTAACTTGGGCCTTGGACACAAAAGGACCTTCACCTAACGCCCAGTGCTGTCATTCCTCAGCTAACAGTGGCTTTGTATGGTATCGAATAAAAAGATTGTGAGATCTCTTCAATGGCATGGAATTCTTTACCAAAGTGATCCTTTAGTTTCCTCATACACTATGAGAGTGTACAAAATTTGTGGCAGATAAGTCAAACTCATATTACAAATTGTGTATCAATCAGGCTGCAGCTAGAGTGTGCAAGCAATGCCCATAGTTCCAGAGTACTTTGTTACCCAAGGAGCCCTCCAAAATGATAATGAGACATTCAAAAATAGTCAGCCATCCATATGCTATATTTGAGTTCCGTATTTGGAGCTTCAACCAGTCCCAGATCAAAACTAGTCAGGTAAAAATAAGTATGCTTCTTTGTTAAACATATGCATATGTTTTCTTATTCTCTGAGCAATATAGCATATAAGCCACTTGCATAACATTAGTATAGCATTATGTATCATGAGTGATATAGAAATGATTTAAAATAGGGAGAATGTACACAGGTTGTATACAAGTACCACAACCATGCAAGTACCACACAATTTTATCTAAGATCTGTGAGTTTTTGTCTTCATGAAGCGCCCTAAAGCCAATAATGTTTCATGTCAAAAAAAAAAAAAAAAACCATCTGCAAACAGTGTTTGGGGGCTAGTTTATGTCCAGTTGACACAAACTAGACACATCTGGGAAGAAAGAACCTCGACTGAGAAGCTGACTCCATCAGGTCATCCTGTGGGGTGTCCGTGTGACATTTTCTTGATAGTTGATTGACGTGTGAGAGCTGAGTCTGCTGTACTTGATGCCTCCCCTGGGCCGGTATTCCTGGGAGCTATCAAAAGACAGCTGAATGTAAACCTGGAGACAATCCCATCAACTGCATTCCTCCAAGGTCTCAGCTTCGGGTCCTGCCTCGGCTTCCCTCAATGATGATAGTAACTTGTAAGATGTAATAAACCCTTTCCTTCCCAGGTTGGGTTTGGTTATAGCGTTTTATCACACCAATAGAGAAGCAGAATAATGCACTGGGTGTGGGACTCTATAATCCCAGACGACTCTGTAGGCTAATGCAGGAGGATCACAAGTTCAAAGAGGATCGAAGGTTGAAAATTAGTGCAGTCCACACAGATCAAGTCTCAAAATAAAACCAAACAACCAAAGGGTGAGGGTGGGGGGAAAGACTCTATAAACAGATAAAAACGTGACGTAAACAGGAAAATAAAATCACTTTGTAAGAGGATTTTCTTCTTCAAGAATTTCTTCAAGAATCTTCTGCTACAAACTTCAGGCTGTGACCCTTTAATACAGTCCCTCATGTTGTGGTGTCCCCCCAATCATAAATTGTTTTTGCTGCTATTTCTTAACTGTAATTTTGCTATTGCTATGTCTTCGGGACCATTGAGGTTGCGACCCACAGGTTGAGAATCCCTGGGCTAGAGGCTTTAAGAAAGCAAGTAACAGCCTCCATCTGAGCTGCAGGAACAGAAGAGAGGAGTGGGACCATGGAGAAGGAGGCTGGACTCCCTGGTGGAATTGCTATGGCCACTGAACATGCCACTCAAGCAGAGAAGGGGAAGTATAACTACTCTGACTTCCTCCTCCTCTAGAAGTCCTCCTATGGCTCACAGTCCTCTAAAAAGCCAGTGAGCAAGAGCTTCTGGGAAATGTAGTTTACAGGCTCAGCCCTCCGTCATGAACAGTAAGTAAAGCAAGCAAGGGATGGATTTTGAGAAACAAGGATGCCTAGCACAAAGAGGGATAATCACAGTGATTTGGTGGAACTTTGCTGAGGTCCTGCTCCATCAGAACTACAGAGGAAAGACTACAGTTAATAGCAGTTTTGCCCTTTGTGTTTCACAAACCATTTTCAAAGAGTAGCAGAAGGTAGTGGAAAGAAAACGAGCTGAGAAGGAAGAAAATCACACCGGTGTATAAACAACTTTACATTAGGTAGTTATAAACAAAGAGAGAAAGCCACTATAATTTTCTTTCCATTACTTCCCTAAATAAATAATCGCTATTATCAAATCAATAAACCTTTTCTGGGAAGAGTGGTATATGCTAGGTAGCTGTGTATAGCTGACAGTATTGCTTCTGGGATTCCCAGATATCAGGCTAAAGACACTCTAGCAGTGTTAGCTTAGAGCCTAAGTACATCCTATCATATGTTTTTAATCATCTCTCAGTAACTTATTAATATTTAATACAATGTAAATACAATGCACAGGTATCATACTTTGAGGAAGTGATAAAAGAAAAAGTCTTCAGATGCAGGCCAGGGAAGCAGGTCAGTGTCATATTAGCAGCCATCAGAGAAACTTCCTCCTGCAGCAGATGGGAAAAATGCAGAGACTGGCAACCAGACAATATACAGATAGTACTAGATCTTGGCATACTCTGGCCTAAACTGGATGTCTCCATTAAATTCCTCCTCTCAAGGCTAAAGGAACCCTGCAAAAGAGGAGGCAGAGTGTAAGAACCAGAGGGGACAGAGGACACTCGGGTCGTTTGAAAGAAAATGGCCCGCACAGGGAGTAGCTCTACTAGGAGGTGTAGCTTTGCAGGAGTACCTATCACCATGTCAGAGGAAGTGTGTCACTCAGGGGGTGGGCGTGGAGATCTCTTTGCTCAAGCTTTGCTGAGTGTGACACACAGTTGCTCTGCTGGCTCTGGATCAAGACGTAGCACTCTCAGCTACCTCTCCTGCAGCATGTCTGCCTGCATGCTGCCTTTCTTCCTGCCATGATGGTAATCAACTAAACCTCTGCAACTATAAGCCAATCCCAATTCAATGTTTTCTTTTATATGAGTTTCCTTGGTCATGGTGTCTCTTCACATCAATAGAAACCTAACTAAGACAGACAGACACAAAAGAGAGAACGCCTTCTAAACATAGCAGGACCAACAGGCTTATAAAGAAGTAGACTGGGGGTGAGCTGGGGAAAGGTGAGGAGGGATGAGAGGAGCCAAGGGGGTGGGAGGGAGAACTGTGGTTGGAATGGAAAATGAAATAAAAAATTTAAAAATGTGAAAAATAAAAATAAATGACAGAGACTGAGGCACAATGCACAGGGCCTACAAGGGTCTGCACCGCATAGGGTCCTAGGGCTGAAGGGAGAATTGGACACATGTCCCAAATTCCTAACCTAGAAACCATCTCCAATTGACAACCACTTGAAAATGAAATTTTAGTTTTTTCCAAAAGGAATCCCACTAGAGAAATAAGCAATAGTTAATGGTAGACTGCACTCCCAGCAGTAAACAGCCAATAGAAAAACCAATAGCATCTTTGGTGGTTGCTTGTCTCATACTGTTATGTCAAGACTTTTTCTTTCTTGCTTGCTTCCTTTCTTTTTAAATTTAATTTTTTAACATCATCATCATTAACATCATCATCATTATCATCATTTACCCCACAGTTTCTTTGTGTATTTATTTTGGCTTCCAGTTTTGTGTTTTTATAATATTCCAGAGTATGTGAATGAGTGGGTTTCTGAATCTACGTCTGGTTTTTGTGTGTGTGTGTCTTTTCCTGGGATTCTTTTCTTCTTTCTTTGTTTGTTTAGTTCTATTCCAACTTGTTTGCTTTTGTTTTGTTTTATTTTATTTTAGTATTGTCACTTAGTTGTTTATTTCTTTCCTCCTCCTCCTCCTCCTCCTCCTCCTTCTTTTTCAAGAAACAAAAGTTATATCCTGAAAAGTCACAGCTGAGATATCAATAGCAGGATCCAACAGAAGAAAACTTCTGTTGTACATTTGATGCCTGTTCATTTCCTCAGGAAGACAGGAAGACAGTGGATCAGATTGGGAAGGGATTCAAGGAGGAGCTGGAAGGAGTAGATATATTCTATAATCGGAAAACATTGTAGGAAAAAAATCTATTTTCTATAAAGGAAAAGGTCCTCACATGCTCAGAATAGGCATAGGATTATGACATTGCAAACAGCAGAATCATGTGGAGAGCAAAGCTCCAACAGGAATACTGGAGATGAGCTGAGGCTCTGAAACAGCAGGGATCTACAGCAGGGTGTGCTGGGCTTACACATGCTATCCATGAGTGAGTGCTTTGGAAGCTGTCAGAGCTTATAGCTATGAGGGGTTCAATGAGCACAGATATACACCTTATATAAAATAACAAAGTGCTGCAAATGGTGTTTTGAAGATCTTATTCACCACAAAATAGATCTTTTGTAATCTTTTCATATCACATATAATTGTAACTTATCATTTTGTATAACTGTAGACATTACTGTATATTTAGATCAGAATTCATTTAAGCGATTCTCTATGGGGAGTCTTCTGTAGTATCTCTAATTTTTTAATGCTATAAATAGGGTTGGAAAGAATAATGTTGTAAGAATACCTGCAGGGCAAAGCTCTAAAGATAGAATTTCTGGGTCAGAGGGTAAGATGTCATTAATTTTAGTATACATTAGTCAAAGCCATCCCAAAATTTGCTTCAATATATGTTTATACTAAGTATCGATTGAGCACTATATTATACTCTTGAGAGCAGAGTAGGATTTTTTAAAAAACATATTTGATCAGCCAAACAACCATGAAAATTCATTTCTTGGTTGTGATTATGATTTTGTGTATTGGTTAATATATAACATCCATGAGTTGATAGACTTTATTTTCTGTGAACGACTAATTTATGTCCTATGCCATTTTTATTGGGTGATTTAAAAATAGTATTATCAGTTTATACAATTTAAACTTTAACCCAAGTTGAGAGATATAATCATTTTCTTTCTTGTCTTTAGACTTTAAAATTTTAAATAATTTGCCACTTACAAGCTGTAAAGCTTAGGAGTCTATGAGAACTTTCTGGCCAACAACTTCAGAGTAGTTCATTCCTGGAAATGAACTTTCACCTGGTAGTCTGTGTGTCTAATAGGTGAAATGACAACCCTGAGACCCACATAGTGGAAGAAGAGAATTAACACCTACAGTGTGGTTAAGATGGACATAAAATTTCCAAAGTCTTCTTCAAAATTGTTTAAAGTTGATTTATTAACTAACATACAAAGATACATAATCATTGTCAGTTTTAAGGGGTTAACAAGAAATGAAGAGTGATGAACATTATTTAAGAAGATCTCATAACATTATATTCCATTCAGCTCCTCATATTGTATAAAACAGCAGCCTATAATTTATGTATACACATAAAGTTATTTATTGTATACAAATCCATTTAACTAAACTTCATGAACAAATACAGTCCTGAAAATGACCCTAGGTTATTTGAATATAATGAGAGCAGATAGCTTCCAAAAATGTCAGGTTGGCATTTGGAGAATATTTTTGTACTTTTTTCATCTGCCATTCTGAAAAAGATGCCCGTGACATGAAAGAAGATGTGACAGTGCAAACTGATCTGGGAGAATAACAAAATGTATAAGTGTATGAAAATGCCCAGCACATAAGTCATTATCAGGAAGCCAGATGAAAGGTGAGCAACTTATATATCCTGGGGACTTGAGTTTGCACCAATAAAATAGAAATGCTCACAGGTACAAACACTTAAAGAGATTATTTCAAGGTTTATGGAGATTCAAAACTTTTCCATTTTAAAGGCAAGAAGAGGTCCAGAAATCAGATGTGATTGAGAGTACATGCTTCATAGCTGTGACCTCGCATAGACTTTAACTATTTCCTGTGATGATAGCGGATGGTCAACCTCAGGGCTCACACCAGAGGCCATCGTGGCTATTTCTGAAAGGTTTGGCAAGTTACAACTGAGCCTCTGAAAAGGGAAGCCACTGGCAGCTTACACAGTTGTTCTCAGAATAAGTCTGTTAATATAAGCACGTGCTCCATCTTAATCCTTTACAGGGACTCCTTGGAGAAACCCCACCTGAAAAATATGTGTAGTAGGTGTTAAAGCCACACCCAGGAATTTTAAAATTCAAATGTGATTTGAAGTTTAAAAATCATAAATTTTATTTTATTTATGTGTGTGTGTTATTTTGTCTGCACATATTTCTGTGTACTACTCCTCTAGAAGAGTAGTCTGCATTCATAATCACTGAGCCATTTCTCCAGTCTTACTGAAGCAAAATTTAAATATTAATAGACAAATGATCATTCACCCAAAATCTACACTAATACATCTGTCATTATTTATGTTTGGGGCAGCTCCTAGATACTGATGCCCATCTGAAAAGTTTGTCACTCTTTTGGAATCTCCAGTCCTAGACCCATAACACTGATCACAAAATAGTCTTCTGTTTTGTTACATCTTCTGCTGGACCTTTTCTTTGACTGTAGTCAAGATTGTTAGGATTTTCAGCTACTTTTCAAGATATGCCTATTTCTAGGACCTGTGAAATGGCTCCAGCATGTAAATCTGTGTGCATATCTGACAATCTGAGTTCAATGCTCAGGACCCACATAAAGGTGGAAAGAGAGAAGCAACCCCACAAAGATATTCTGTGACTACCACATGTGCACCATAGTGTGTGTCCACCACAATAACTAATAATAATAATAGATTATTTACTCTTGATGTATGGACTTCATCCGAAATATAAGAATTTTATTATATTCCCATTTTCAGTTCACTAAGGCAAGATATTTGTTTTCAAGTTCTTGTATTATGCTGTTCCCTGTGACCTATCAGGCAGTATTCCTTCCCATAAAAGTCACTAATATGCAAAGCTATCATTCTGTCAATTTCTATTTTAAGAACTTCATGCTATGTTTATGATTAACAATAATAGAAGACTATAGAATAGAGTCTCATCAATTTATCTCTGAGCTTTTAACATGTTTAAGTTTTAAAGTCGCATGCATTAACAGCAATACTGCATAGCTATGAACAACCCCATATGGACCTTTCAAAGAGAAGTGAGTGGAGTTAGCTTCATGGCATGATTTCTGTTGCAATAAAGCAGGAAGTGAAAAGAGGTTTCTGCTGTCCGGGATGCATTGTGCCTTTTCAATGGGAGAGGAAAGTTGTCTGAAGTGGACAGCACAACCAGGCAGGAAACACAATGATGTCCAATTGGTCCTACTGTCTTTTATAGTTCTTAAGATGATGTCTAACTCGCCTGCAGGGTTCTGCCCCAAGTTCATAAACTTATATTAACTCTGGCTGCAATGAGGCAGATTTCCCTTATTGAGAGAGAGCTGTTTTGATCTGGGCATTTTAGCATTAACAGATTTCTTGAAAGCCTACCTTGCAACATTTCCATGAAAATTTTGTTCCATAGAATCTTAGGATCCTATGAGATATGAGAAATATTGCATAAATACAAAGGATCTGCAGGATTTGCTGATATTCTGAAAACTTTAATTCTTATCATAAAGACTCAATTCATTTAACATATAAGAGGTTCAGAGAAACTACTTAAAAGAAATCTGCCTCGATTTGATAGCTCTCAGTATTACTCAAAAATTTTAGACACATTCTTGGTTTTATTAATTAACTATCTATGACTATCTCATGTACCATGTTTTAAAAAGGCTGCTGTAAACATGACATAATTTCTTCATAAATGTTATCCTTCTAGTAAAGAGAGAACCCATGTTAAATTAAGACCCAGGCTTGAAAATAATAGACAAGACCAGTTTGCTAGGCCAGTATAACTCCGTACAACATTCTAAATCTTATCCTTTTTTATTACTTTGTGAGGGTGTCAGATCCCCTGGAACTGGAGTTACAGATAGTTGTGAGCTGCCATGTGGGTGCAGAGAATTGAACCCAGATCCTCTGGGAGAGCAGTCAGTGCTCTTAACCACTGAGCTATCATCTAGTCCCTCAAATCTTATTCTTACACCTACAGATAAGTGTAGCTTTGCAATAAAGCAAGTGAAAACATTACAAAAAAAGATTGAAACAACTCAGATATGTATGTATTGTGAAGAGCTAATCCCCATGAGATACACCTGCAGCCCAGATCCTGGGGGAAAGGGATTGTAATAGCCATAATGTCAGAGAGTCTGCTGTGTGAGTAACTCTCTTAGAAATGGCTGCACAAACAGGGCTGGATCAAAGGAGCTAACCAGAACAGGGAAAATCTTAAGGGTTTACACGTTTAGAAACAACAAAAACTACAGATAACTAATGACTGCTGAGAGAGGAAGAATCAGCCTTTACTAGGACAATTGATTATCCAATACAGAGTGGTGTGGTGTGGTGTGGTGGTTTAAAAGAAAATGCCTCCAAAAGGAGTGGCACTATTAAGAGGTGTGGCCTTGTTGGAGAAGGTATGTCACTGAGGAGGCAGGTTTTGAGTTTAAGGTCTCATATATGATAAAGCCACACCCAGTGTTCTAGATCATTTCCTGTTTGTTACCTGGGAGCCAAAATGAAGGACACTTGGCTACTTCTCTAGCACATGTCTCCTGCATGCCACCATGTCCTCCCATGATGATTATGAACTAAACTTCTGAAACTGAAGGCCAACACAATTAAATGTTTTCTCTTTATAAGAGTTGCCAGGGTCATCGTGTCTCTTCATAGCAAGAGTAACCTAACAAAGACATGTGGAAAGTTCTAAAGTCACATGCATACATACAAACAACAAAATGGACTCAGTGTGTTGTATTTTATATATTTATGCATATGTTTGTGCATGTGAATAAGTGTATAACAATAATAATCAAAGTAAAAACTATCAATTTGAACTGGGAGGCATGGGAGGGGTTGAAGCAAAGGGACATGGGAGAGGCTAGAGGGTAGAAAGTGAAAGGGGAACTAGTACAATTCTATTTTAATTCAAAAGTATTTTAAAAATTAAAAATATTCGGCAGCATATTATGTTTGCAGACTTTTCTACATTGTAAACTCAGAATTTCAAATAAGTCTTGCTCAACCTGGATTTCTAAAGGTTCAAGCTAATGGTACCTGTAAGCATTATTTGTATGGACACTGTCTGCATTGTATAAGTCAAGGACTCTCTTTATATGTGAGTTAATGAGAGGCAGGTTTAGGAATCCAGAGGCAGACTATCTGCACAAACACAGGATGCATGGTGTTCTGGGCTCAACACAGGATTATGAGGATTATGAAGATTGAAGAGCAATAGCCAGAGAAACCACAAATGAATCCAGAAGAAAATCAGACAGGGGGGGGCAAAGCCCCTGGAAAGCAAGTAAAGACAACAGACAAATATCAGGACTCTGGGCATATACATACAGTAGATGATAAGTCAAGGTAGGAAAAGCAATCAGACTCACAAAGGGGTGAGAGAACATGGAATAGAGAGCAGTCATTTTATGCATAAACACAAATAAATAACTTTAAAAATAAATGAGGCTGAAGAGATGACTCTGTGGTTAAGATCACAGACTATTGTGGCAGAGGAATCAAGTTCAGTTACCAGAATGTATGATATGTGGTTCACAACCTCTCATAGTTCCCATTCCTGGTAATGCTCTTTTTGTCTCTGTGGGCACCTGTACCCATGTGCCCATATCTTCACCCAGATATGATTATACAAATTAAATAAATATCTAAAAGCATAAGCAATGCTAAAAAGATGATTCAGTGGATATAAATGTGTGCTGTCCAGCCCAGTGACCTAAATTCAACTCCTCAGATCTACATGGTGAAAGAAGAGAACAGACTTCTCTAACCTTCCCACAGGCAACATGGCACATGCACATACACAATAAATAGTGATATTTAAATTTTATAAATGGTACGGAATAAGTCATTTTTCTGGCTAGCTTTCCAGAATATATGGCTCTGGCCAATGAGTGGTTCATCTAGACATAGAAAGGGGAAAATGAAGACAAAGGAAGCAATTATTTGAGAGGGCAAGAGTTACCTAAGTGTTTACCTGACTTTGGACAAAGATAATTTGATTAATTTATGGTAGAATCATCATGTATAATAGTTACTTAATCTTACCTTCACATTTATATAAGTCATATGAGGCTAATACCATCTCATCACAGTGACTACAGCAGAATTGAGAGATAGATTACTATCCTTCTCTTCTCCCTTCTCAGTTTTACTGGAGTGTTACTCATTGTCAACCCCCAGCCCAGGACCATGTGAGGAAAAGAATTCTAGGGAAGATGATGTTAGTGAACCAGAAATCAGCAGGATTACACAAGAGAGGATCCTACAAAGAAGTAGTAAAATATTTTGAATTTTTAACACAAAGAAGACAGGCAATGATAGGAAATAAAGCCATAAAATCACTGACTTTTTGTAAACCAGATTAATATTCTTAGCTGGTCTCTATAAAATTATGTTTGTAGATACTTGGGCACTGGTCATCACAAGCACATCAAACAACTCCAGCAATTGAGCTACCATGCTAACTGACACTATAACTAGCTGGTGAGTTCAGGAGTCAGTTGAGTGGTTCTGCTGATGTCTACTGGACTGGGTCCCATGCCAGGTTTTAGGTTCATATCTGTTCCACTTAGCTCCAATTGTTATGTGCACTGGTGTAAATGGCCCACCTTTCTTCCAGAGCCTATGTTCCCCCAAACCTAGGATTGTGAATGTTTAGTCCCATGGTGTAAGAGAGTCATGGTTACAGAGTCTGTCCCCACAGTAACACACTTCCTCTCACAAGGACACACCTACTCCAACAAAACCACACCTACTCTAACAAGGCTATATAAACCTCTGAATAGTGCCCACTCCCTATGGACCAAGCATTCAAACACATGAGTCAATGGGGGGCATACCTATTGAAACCACCACAATTATCTGTAATCATGGGAAAAGTAGAAAATAGAAGAAGTGACAGAGAAAGAACTAGAAGGAAAACCAGAGAAAGACAAGGGTACCATGAATCATGGAGTGTGAGAACTTTGTAGAAACAGGAAGGAAACTAATTATACCTAGAGCTTCCAAAAGGATAAAATCTGCTGATATTCTGATTTTAGTATGACCCACCTTGAAATTCTGACCCACAGAATGGTGGAGAACAAGTTGTTGTTGCTTCAGATCACAAAGTCTATAATGCTTTGTTACGGCAATTTCAGTCTAATAGAAAACCCAATGTGCTACTATAGCTTATTATCCCTCCTGCTGATGGCAGAGGTGCAAGAGCATGTGCTGAAACACTATGGGTGCCCAAAGCCTCAGCCTAAGTCATCTATTCATCTCACCATGAACAGAGCGAGGAAATAGATGGTACTGTTTGTGGAAGGGATTTTAAAGCTGTCTGGTAAAGGTGTGGTTACAGGAAAAATTAATATCTTGGGAACATCAATGCGTCACACTGCAGTGAACATCTTACTATACCAACATGGACCCAAGAAGAACGTTTCTGAAAGGAAATTAATCCCATAACTGGAATTAGAATTCACATCTCCCACATTGTTTACATGGTTCAGGCAAATCATGATTGCTGGATTTTTTTTCCAAGAAAAAAAGGAGAAATAAATAACTTCAACTTCTACTCTGGTAGAGCTGTTCCAGGGAGGAATCTAGTGAGACATAACTAGAAATTTAAAAGTCTATGCTTTCTTTAAGGAAGTGTGCAACAAAGCAGATCTAGGTCAGAGAATATTTATGACAGTGCAGTTCAGTGTTCCAGAGTAGCCAGTGGTGGGAGAATGAAGTATAAATTGTAATACAAACAAACTGTGGTCAGTCTTTGTCATGTGCTATGCAGTTAAAACCTGTTTTAAACATATGGACAGATAATAGAAAAGTATGTGAGGTGTGGGAAAGAACATTAGAGATAGCTCATGACACTAAATGATCTACACAACACAAAGTCCTCTGATCATTGTGTATGTTCAAACATCTTTAATTACTCAAATAAACAAATAAAAGGATTGTTGGAAGGTAAAATGGGAATCCATATATTAGAATGGGAGGTTAGCAAGGGAAATTGAGAAAACTCAGAGAGAAAGCAAGAGATTTTTAAGTAGAGAAGCCTAAACCCAGAGTGATCATAACAATTCATAGACAAAGAAGTGATAACTAAAATCGGTTATACATATCCAATTCTTTGCAAGGAAGGGGAAGAAAAGAGAGATGAGAGAAAGGGGAGAGAGAAAAATCTAATTAAAGTATAGCATTTCCCAGAAGTATTTGCCCATCACGTAAAAGCTCCATAAAGCAACAGAAGTTTTGTATCACAGCACTTTCTCTCCACTAAGTGTTATATCTTCTTTGAGGAGATGAATGCTTTCTAGCCCATCTAATAGCGCTCTCAGAAAGAGAGAGAAAGTGTGTGTGTGTGTGTGTGTGTGTGTGTGTGTGTGTGTGTGTGTGTGTGTGTGTAAGGGGAGGGAAAGGGAAGAAAGGGGAAAAGAAAACATTCTTCTGTAGCATTTAATTTCTTTTCTTAATTATTTTGATAAGGTTGTTGAAAGTTCTTTGATCTCAAGAGTTCTCTTTAGACTATATTTTATGCTTTTGCATATAAAGCTCATCAGTTGTCTAGGAAGTGTTCTGTATGTTGAAACACTCCTTTGTAGAGTGGAGATCACTTCATCTTCAATAGTGAGACAGTGGGGAAATGTCTGGTCCAGCCTATTAGGGGGAACTGCCGGTCTTTAATGAGAAGGAGGAATGATGGAAGTTGTTCTCTAGGCTTCAGCAACTGGGATGCTAACTTGCGGGCAGAGCCTCATGCTCTTGACTAGCATGCAGAGCTAACTACAGTCCTCTGACCACATTAAGTCTCCTCTGTTCTAAAAGAGAAATTATTTCTTCCAGTGTTCTAGCTTCACTTATGTAACTGCTCTTGACAGAGACAGGCTTTGGGGAGATCGAGGGCCATACTGGTTACACAATAACTTTATAAATTATCATGAGTCAATAGACAATAAACAAACTGATCCTGGTCTTTCTGGAACACACACACAATAGCCATGCTGTTAGTCATGTTTTCATTACAATAATAAATACCTGAGAGAAACAATTAGCAGGAGTAAATATTTACTTTGGCTCGTAATTCCAACAGTTTGCTCTATTGTGACCACAAGAGCATATGGTGGAACAGAGCTGCCCAGCTAATAATGGTGGCCAGGAAACAGAAACAAGGTAAATCTCTCCAAGGCACAATCCAAAGACAAATTTTCTCACTTTAGGATCCACATCCTATGTTCCCACTGCTTCCCAATAATATCATTCAAACATGAAACATCAATGGATTAATATATTGATGAAGGTAGAGTCCTCCTGGTCCAATCACCTTTCAGTAGCATCCTAGCTGGAAACTAATTCTTCAGAAATACTCCTCTTTGAAGGGATTTTTTTCATTGTATTTTCTATTTATTCTTTGAGAATGTCTTACATGTATACAATGTATTTTGATCATATTCAAAATACAGGCCCCATTCTTCCTCTAGCTCCTCCATGCCATATGCTCCTAATTTTATGTTCTCATATGCATACATATATATTATATTGCTGATTCAAATTAGTGCTACTTATATGTTCATGGGTATAGGATTATCCCCTAAAGTGTGGGCAATCTAAAAAGAGCAATATGGAAGAAAAGTGAACCTCTTTCCCCCAACAGACATCAACTGTCATTAGCTTTTCAGCCATGGTGAGGTCTTAAACAGGTAGATACTGCCTAGCAGGCAGGGTGGGGGGCTTCAGAGGATTGCACACACACAGTTTATTTTGGAGATTATAATCTCAAAAAGAAAAGATTTCTGAGATGTGTTTGTGCTGGTAGTAAGGTTGGGATTTTAATCCAGAAGGTGTTTGAAATTAAGATCATCCCAGCTCACAAAAAAGTAAGCAGATATGCCATGCCCTCTATAAAGCAATCCACTGCAAATACCAAGCACCAGTTGAATTCTTGAATTTGCAATAAATAATTGGTGCACAAGTAGTAAAGGAAGGATGTTTGTTATTACCCAGTAGGCAGCATTTTACATCAAAAGTCCACCTTGAGCACCTGTCCCAGACACTTCCCATCTTACATACCCAACCACCTCTGGACTGACGACAGAACAACCAGCACTCAGCATCCACCCACCTCAGAAGACTAAGAGTCTTTGTTGCCCCTTATAAAATAGGTCAGAGAGTGGAATAGAAGAAGGAAAATGTGGCTTTATTTCCCTTATGTAGAGGAATCTTTCATTTGATTAGACACAATTGTTATATTGCATATATTGCCTTTGAGCTACGGAGATAGGTCTAATGATAAATATTTGCTGTGCAAGACAATGACGTGAGTTTGAAACCCAGCATGCAATTAAAAGACCTGGTAATATGGTTTGAACTCATAATTCAAGTACCTGGGGGGAGACAGACACACACACACACACACACACACACACACTTTTGAGGATATTAGTTCAGTTTGCCCAGACTCTTCCACATGTATATGTATAGTAAACAGAACCAGCCATAAAGTTACAAATTGGAAGTGAACTTTTTGTCAAAAGTAGCCCCCCAAAAGCTCTAGGTTCCATAGATTTTTGACAATGGCACCCATGTACTGTGCTGTCTGTGTGAGGTACCAGGGCACTCAGGGTTAAAGGTCAAATTGTAAGCAGCCTAAGAGTTTGCCTCTGTCAGCTGTGCTCAGAGTACAGAATTTATTACTCAGTTATGGTCTCATCTACTATTCAGGGTAAACAGCCTCATTAAAAGCATAATGTGAAGAAAATTCAAAACTTTCTTAACAGGGTCAGAGAGGTCGGTTAGGAAGGGGGGCAGTCAGTGCGACAGGCCTCTGACGCGTTGTAGCTGAGTGCTTGTCTCGCTTGCTGTCTACACACTTTGTCATTTTGAGAACGGTATCAACCACAGAAGGGGAAAAGGGCCTCTTCAAAGGTTAAGAGCCAAAATCTCTCCAGAGGTTTTAAGGGGTAGCTGTGGGAATGAAACTTGGTAGCAGCCAGCCAGTTGAAGAACTCTGAAAAGCAAAAATAGCAATCTCTTCAATGAAGAGTGAGCTGCCTCTTTAAGCCTGGCCTGACCTGTGGCACAGCAGGGAGATGAGTTCTCCACTGGGAACTCTTTACTCTCGTCTTATTAACTTGATGTTCGTTCATCTGACAATTCTCTCTCTCTCTCTCTCTCTCTCTCTCTCTCTCTCTCTCTCTCTCTCTCTCTGTGTGTGTGTGTGGTGTGTGTGTGGTGTGTGTGTGTGTGTGTGTGTTCACATATTTTTTAACTAGGAGTTATATAAGGCCATCTTCCTTCAAATATAGTTTGACCTGTTACTCTCCCATGTCATACCCTTCTCCCTCCCATTCCTCAGTTTTGGTTCTACTGCCCGGTCATCTGTAACTATATGACTTTGTGCATCTATAAAGTCTAGATGATGCTTTTTAAGAAAAAATAAATCATGAAGTCAAGAGCATTAATTAATCTTTTTAATTAACTAATACTTTTTGAGTATTTAGTTATTTTATTGGATGATATTTGGATCATATATTTGTAGCATATGATGAACAACATGTGTGACAAATGCAGAATTTAAAATGAGGCAAGTAGATCTGTAGAGGACAGCCACTGGCCACATGTGACTCTGAAGATCCCACATATCTAGAGAATACTGACTGGTTTTATCTAGTAGACCATCTATAACTTTTTCTGTTGGAAGGTGAAAAACAATGGCCCAAGAAAGAATATGATGATGATGAGAAAGGGAGAAAATTACCCCTGTATCTGACACTAAACTGCTTATCTAACTAGGAAGATGATAGTTAGTGCTTACTGTGCATTGTTTTCTACCACAGCAAAAGCATCAGTCCAAAGGAAGATAAGAAGGCAGACCCTCTTCCCACCAGCCTTCTCCAGGATTTCCAAGAGGACTTAGCTGGTTAGCTCCAGGTTTCAGAATCTGCATTTTCAGCATCCCAAACATTGCCCAGTCTGATGCTGTCACCATTCCCATTCCTTTTATAGGATTAGCTTTTCTTCTGGCCACTAAATAATACGATTGTATAGAAATGCAAAGCAAAAAATAGAAACAAAACAAGTGTTTAACACTAAAAAGTAAATTTGGGACAGGCAAATACACCAAATATAGAGATTATAAGAAATTTGTGGCCATGGATGTCAGCGATTAGAGGCTTTGTGAGTTGGAGTTGAGACCACTGGTAACCCAATTCAGAAAAGAAATTATGTTGGTGAGATTCTATCACTATGACAAAATGCTTGAGATCATCTGCAGAAAAGAAGCAATGTTTGGCCTCACACTTGTCAAGGATTTGGTTCAGGGTCAAGCAAATCAACTGCATTAGGGCTTCCATAAAGCGAACATCATGGAAGGGAATTATCTGTTATCTGTTTCCAGAGCAAAACATCAGTGACCTGACTCTGTCCTACTAGACTCTATCCCCTAAGGGTTCCACACATATTTCCAGAAGTACCACAGAATAGAGACCAAGCCTTGCACACTAGAATCTTTAGAGGACACTCAAGATATAACCCAAGAAAGTACATCTTGTCTTAATGAACTAAAGAAGTTATAAAAATATATTAACTACAAAATATAGAAATATAGAAATTATTTTGTGACAAAATAATTCAAAACTGTAAACTCTCTTTCCTTCTTCCCTCCCTTCCTCCTACCCTATGGCTTTCCCTCTCTTTCTTCTTCCTTTTTCTTTCTTTCCTTTTCTTTTAACAGGGTTTCTTGAAGCCCAGCTAGCTTAGAATACACCGATAAAACAAGGGATGACCATTATTAATTCCTGAGTGCTTCGATGAGGGGCCATGAGCCATCTTATGGTGTTTATGAGGTGCTGTGGCTAGAACTCAGGGCTGTTGCAAGCTATGCAAGCACTGTATCCTGTGAGTCATGTCTCCAGCTCCAAACTTTGAAGCCACCTGGCTTCTGTGCTAATACTTGAAATTGCTTACTAAGTGGAGGCAGCATTTTCGGGTTTCATCAATCATATTCAGAAAACTTATGTTCATTACCATACAAAAGGTCATACACATGCAAACTCTAAGCCAGTTATAAAAGAATAGAATAGCACTTATTAATAAGTTGAAAATGTACTTTGTACAAGTAACATTCTATGAAAAGGTACAATATCTTTACTGAAATCAGAATCAAGAAAATAGACTAATTCAGTAACAGTCTTGAAGTATACTGAGCTCGATCAGATTTTATCACAGCTGCTCTAGTCTATGGATTGGTAAAATTTCTCTATAAAGGACTAGTTGATAAAAATTTTAAGACTATTGAGTAATTTTATAACTTTTAATTATTGCATTTTCTTATGTTAATATAAAATTAGCCACAGACACTAATAATTGTAATGGCTGAGTTCCTATCAACCCAGAATCACAAGGACAAGTAAGAGGCCATGTTTTGCCTGGATAACCACAGTTTGCATACTTGGGAATTGTCCTAATTACTAATGTCACTTCCTAGCTGATACTCTGGAACCTCAAACTAGTTTACCTCTAAGGAGTCTGCAAACCAGCACCCCTATCCGATATGCATCACAGTGCAAAATGACGTATCAAGGAACAGCACTGCTTTATCCTTAACGTTTTCTAATGTGTTTTCCATCTTAGAGTATGAGCTGAGAATGACTAGCAATCCAAGCTCCAACCTGCTCTGCAATGTACATCGTCTCTGTAGCTTCCTTCTGCCACAGGACTATTGCACTTGCTTTTGTTTGTTTGCATCTTTTGTTTTGCTTGTTTTTGAAGAAGAACAGAGGTGATCCTTCTCCATAATAACTCATCATAATATTTTTCACTCCATGTACAACTTTCTCAAGTATTTTTCCTATGATTTTTCTGTGGATTACAAATCCCATAGGTTTGCCCTGCATTTCATTGCTTGAGGGGCATTTTCACAGGGGCTTATTTTAGTTGGACCATAGGGAATCTCTGAACTAGAGTATATATCTTAGGAAGAAAAATATATATTTCTAGTCTGCTTCCCTTTTTGTCCTTAATGATAGGACCTTGCCTAGTCCATAACAGGGACTTAGTAATTATTTGGTGAATAAGCAAACAAACTGAAGAATGCCCAAACAATTAAATCAGACATCCAACAAATCTGATGCTTATCCCCCCCCCAAAAAAAAACCTACTTACTAAACATGTAGGGTTAATTATAAAAAGATTTGTTCCCAAGTTTTCAGCTACAAAGATTCACTAATAAAAATAACATACAAAAATCTGGGAAACATAAGCAACTGGATTTGTCGAGCCAGCACTGACTGATGTCAAAATACAAGAAAGAGAAGAGTGGAGAACTGTTTTTTGTCATCTACTTCCTTGAGCTACTTGATGAAATTCTAATGATGCTACATCCTTCAAGTAAGTACACTGTGTACCCAGAGATGCAGCCCATGTTCTGCAGACAGTGTCACTTGGGGGCTCTAAAGGAGAGTGAAAGTGAACAGCTTAAGGTAGTATTAGGTCATTGCAATCAAAATTTTATATTCCCAATTAAGAAAACTTTCCTTTATGTATGATCTTATTATTAAATCATACTGAGATTACAATATTTGGGTTATTTTTATCTCTCTGATTGAACCAGAACATATGGACCCAAGGATATGTAGCCAGAACAATAGACCTCTTGTTCTGAATTCTGTGTTGGCCTATATAAGATTTATTTTAAGATGGAAGTTACTTATCATATCATAATAACATACCTAATCATTCACAAGTAGTCCTAGGTAAGTGCTTAACTATTGAAAAAAATCCAAGATTGATAGATATTTAGTAATCTGAGTAAATTCTAGCTAAATCTAAAAGATGGATTTTTAAAACAGTCTGGTTACTTAGAGATGGGCTATATTATTCATATGAAGTTTTGCCGTACAAAACCTCTGTCAGGAACTCTGAATTAAAGTCTAACTGGCCTTCTCTATGGAAAAATATCCATGTCCATGGATGTGTATGATGTATGTACATAATAGACGGGAAGAAGAAAATGAATGCCTTAAGAAAAAGCACTAAAGGATAGGTTTCCCTGTGTGAAGAGATCTTATAACCTGTTCATAATTTTGGTTTTCAAGAATATTCTTTCAATATTGTTTTTTATTTCTGGAGTGTCACCTATTTATTCCTGCTGATTGGTAATGTTTCTTTCCTTCTTTTGGTTTTTTGTTTGTTTATTTATTGAGCCCTGAAGGGACCAACTATTTTGTTGCTTTTCTCCATTGCTTTTAGATAACAAGTGTTATTGTTAATTCTTAAAGGCTTATCTTTTATCTATTATTTAGGTGTGTGTGTGTGTGTGTGTGTGTGTGTGTGTGTGTGTGTGTGTGTGTGTTTACATCTGCAGAGGCTGAAATCTCAGTCATTGTGAGCCACCCAGTGGGGTGCATAGGGGAACTTGTAGCCATGCCTGGGTAGGGACTGGCTACAGGTGTGCCTCACCACGCCTGCGAGGGCATGGTCATGGTAATGTAGAGTTTCAGTTGTCTGGGTTTTGCTTTCAGTTTTCACCCCTTGGGCTTGCTGGACAGACTGCTGCCACCCCAGCTGGCTAGGTCACACTCTAAGTAAGGCTTTTCCCTATTAAATACCCTTATATTTCTACCTGACTCTGTATTGGTAATTTCCCACTTTATCTGGTTGTCAGGAGTGGGATATTGGAAACCTACACACCATTTTCGACAGGCTGTGGGTTCCACCAGGCCTGTGGCCTAGGCTGGGAAAGCTCCCTCTCACCACAGGTGCTCCCGGCTCCTAGCTGACCCACTGTGCCACACAAGCGCATTCTCGCTGTAGCTGAGCTGCTCAGAAAGCCATCCACCCAGCTTGGAGACAGTTTCTCGCTGCCTAGAGTCAGTAGGACTCGGCTTTCAGCAGCAGCTTCCCCTGGCCACTGCTGCAGTAAAGCCGAATCTCTTTCAGTGGTTGCAGTTGCAAGGACATATACTCTCTAAGATAAGCGCAGCCACTTTTGTGACCTCTCTCCACCGCTGACCGACTGCTGCTGCAAAACACCGCGCCAAGTAGCTGAATGCCTGTGTCACCTGCTGGTCAAAGATAGTTACTGCATCTGGAGTAGAAATCAGGTAAACTTATGGCAGAATATTTATCATTTGCTAAAATTGGTAATATTTTTGCTTATTACATGAATTCAATGTTTAAGGAGGATGCTAATCTGCCAATTACTGGCTATATACCATAATGGCAGTTAGCTTGCTGGTACAAATAATATTATTAGCCAGAAGACTCAGGAACAGGAATAAGGATAACCTAACTACCTGCTTACAGGAAATAACAGCTTTATGCAATGAGGTTTTGGAGAACAGATTAGGACAGACCACAATTGTGCAGTGGAACAGAAATTGGATGATAAGCTTGTCTCTGTGTCCAATACGCTAAAGACAGAGCTGTCTGTTACCCAAGATGAGATGCAGCATATTTATGATAAGATAAACACAGAGAGATCCTCCATGTCTGAGGCCCTAGAGGCTAGGCTGTCAGAAGACCATCATGAGCTAAAGAATATCTGTAGCCAGCTAGAAACTCAGATAGGCAATGTTACCAGAAACTAGATGCAAAGGTGCAAAGTACCCAGGATAGGGTTGAAGAATTAGACAATGCCATTCAATTATTGAAGCATCCAAGGTAGCAGATCAGAAGTTTGAGTCTATATTCGAATGTTTGGAAGATAATTTACAGTACAGGGCTGACAGATTACATAGGTCCATACATTCAATTGCTGAGGACTCAAAATCAGGAAATCATGACCTTGAATCTAGACTCCAATACCTAGAAGGCGGTTTCCATACCATCCAGATGCTGCCTAAGGATGATCATATTAAAGACCTAGAAAAACTGTAGAGGAGCAGTTAGAGCAATTTACAGATTCACTAACATGCTTGGAATCTTTTATGATAAAGGAGATTGAAACTTTTCATAAAGATATCATTACTAGGCTTAAAGATAATTGGGATGCCTCAGAGGCAGAATCACTCCAATCCAAGGAACCTACTCCACCCAGGTATCATGACTATTCTTCTAAGGTTTTTACTCATACACCATTAGTGTACCCAGCTACCATGGTAGAAAAGCCAGCTTCTAAGAAACACCCTCCTGGATGGATGGCTTATGAATGGCAACCTATACAGCTGAAGGATCTTAAGAATATTAAAGAATCAGTTGTCTCATATGGTTTCCATAGTCCATACGTAAAACAGCTATTACATTCATGGGCATCTTTTAACAGGGTGACACCCACAAGTTGGGAACGATTGGTAGCAGCTGTACTTGAGAATTAATGCCAAATCCAGTGGAAGGCATTGGTAAGGGAAGAGGTGAAGCTCCTTCAGTGTCAGGGCATAAAGGAAAGTTTTGAATCCCCCCTAGATAAGATTCTTGGTGAGGGTATTTATGCTGACCCACAGGTTCAGGCTGAATATGATGACAATATACTGTCTCTATGCAGGAAAGCAACATTAAATGCCTGGGATAAAGTTCATGAGCCAGGAGAATGCCTAGAAGCTTATAGCAAAATAGAAGAGGGACCTACAGAACAGTTCCAGGACTTCTTACAAAGGATAACTAGGGAAATAGAATTACAGGTAACAGATCCAGAAACAAGACAATCAATTATATATACAATAGCTTATGAAAATGCAAAACCAATATGCAAAAGAATACATTTGCCTTTAAAGATCATATCAGCTCCACTAGAAGAATGGGTTTTGTATGCAGCCAACATTGACTATAATGTGCAAGATACTGGAGCTTGGGTAGGAGAAGCCATTTCAAAAGGTTTTAAAAAGGCAGCAGGAAATTAAAAGTTCTAGATGTGAGAATACAAGGGCTTAGGAAGGAGAAGCACCTTACAGAGGTCAACATAGGTACCAAGAGGCTAGAGGTTACTACTACTATGAACCAGAACCTTGGGTAGGAAGAGCCTTTCCCTGGAGACCACAAAGGCGACAGGAACCTAGATGTTTCAACTGTGGTAAAATGGGACATACTAAGAGAAATTGTAGACAAACAAATTTTGACAATGCCTCATACGGAAGGCTACTGCCTTCTGGATTGTGTAGAAGATGTGGTAAGGGCAGACACTGGACCAATGAATGTAGATCGACCAGGGACATACAAGGAAACCCGTTAAGGTCGGGAAACTCCAAGGGGGGGACTCACGAAGACCCCCACATCGAGAAAGGTCGGGTCATTCCAAGTAGCAGTAGGAGACAATCTCTCACAGGAAAAATAGATAGTTCTTTTCCTATTGTGAAAAATGATACTGCTCTAGATGGTAGTTTGAATAGTGATGAAGAATCAAGTGTTAATGGACAAAATGAGAAACGCATATTTTGACAAGCTTCTATTAATGATAAAAGGCCTCAGTTGAAAGTTAAAATTAATAATAAAGTTATTTCTGGCTTAGTAGACACTGGGGCAGATGTAACTATTATTACCCAAAAGTGTTGGCCTCAGAAGTGGCCTCTTAGAGAGACAAATGTACAATTTTTAGGAATGGAACTCTATCTAGAGTTCGACAGAGTGTTAACTTGGTGGTCTGCATTGGACCGGAAGGACAGAAATGGATACTGAAACCATACGTGGCAGATATAGCTATAAATCTCTGGGGTCGTGATCTCTTACAGCAATGGAATACTCAGATTAATATTCCTCCAATGTCAGATACAAATTATGTAAAATCTTTAGATAGTAGAAAAGATCTTTTAAGATGCTATGGAAAACGGTTACCAACCATCCATGCTGTACAGAAACTAGGTACAAATGATGGACCTTTAGAGGAGCCAAAGGCCCTGCCATTGAAGTGGATTAAAGATGAACCTGTTTGCATAGGACAATGGCCTATGACCTCTGAGAAGCTGGAGGCTTTAGAAAAGTTAGTACAGGAACAGCTAGATGCTGGACATATAGAGGAATCTACCAGTCCTTGGAATTCTCCTGTATTTGTTATAAAAAAGAAGTCAGGTAAATGGAGAATGGTGACAGACCTGAGAGCCATAAATAAGGTAATTCAACCAATGGGCTTTCTGCAACCTGGAATGCCATTGCCTTCCTTAATACCTAGAGGATGGCCTATCATAGTCATTGATCTAAAAGACTGTTTTTTCACAATACCATTACAGGAAAATGATAGAGAAAAATTTGCATTTACTGTACCAACTCTTAATAATTCACAGCCAGTTAGGAGATATCAGTGGATGGTTTTGCCATAAGGAGAGCTAAATAGTCCTACTTTGTGTCAGCACTTTGTACAGCAACCTTTGGAAATAATTCGTAAGAAATTTATACAACCTTTTTGTTTATCATTACATGGATGACATTCTTTTATCAGATTCTAATAAGGAAACTTTGGAATGTATGTTTGAAATGGTGAAAGACGTTCTGCCTTGTTAGGGGTTACAGATTTCCCCAGAAAAGATACAAAGAGGAGATTCTATGTACTATTTACGTTACAAGACAGACTTACAAAGAATCAAAGCTCAAAGGTACAAATTAGGAGAGATAGTTATCAAACTCTTAATTCTCTTCAGAAATTATTAGGGGAAATTTCTCAATTACAGATGATTATTGGCGTAGAAGGACATGACTTAAAGCATTTAAAAATGGCCCTTAAAGGTGATAAGTACCCAAACAATCCGAGAATATTATCTGCTGAGACAGAAAAAGAGTTACAATGGGTAGAAAACAGAATATTAGATGCACATGTAGATAGGATAAACCTTAATTTAGACTGTATTCTGCTTTTCTTGCCATCCAGAGAATACCCTTCTGGAATTCTGATGCAGAGGGAAGACACTATATTGGAGTGGATATTTCTGCCACATAAACAGAATAAAAAGTTAAAGACATATATAGAAAAGATTTCTGATTTAATTTTAAAGGGAAAATTAAAACTTCATCAACTTACTGGAAAAGATCCAGCATAAAATGTAGTACCTTTAACTAATGAGGAAATTCCCTCCTTGTGGAAGGATAATGAATATTGGCAAATAGCTCTTACTGACTTTTTGGGAACAATTAACAACTATCCCAAAACTGACAGAATTAAATTCATAAAAAAGACAGTCTGGATTCTTCCACATATTGTAAGACAAACTCCCATTTCTGGAGTTCTTACCTTCTACACTGAAGCCAAAAAATCAGGTAAGGCAGGTTGTAAATTAGGTGAGGTAAGTAAAGTAGTTCAAAGTCCATATACATCTGTACAGAAGGCAGAATTATATGCAATTCTCATGGTACTTATGGATTTTACAGAACCTCTTAATATAGTTATGATTCTCAATATGCAGAGAGAGTAGTGTTACACATTGAGACTGCAGAATTCGTTCCTGATAATACAGAACTAAAATCATTGTTTTTACAATTACAGGAAACAATCAGAAACAGAAGTAATCCTACCTACATTACACATATCAGATCCCATACAAGTCTGCCAGGCCCACTAGCACAAGGCAATGATGAGACTGATTGTTTATTAATTGGAAGTGTGCTAGAAGCCTCAGAATTTCATAAGAAACATCATGTAAATAGCAAAGGTTTGAAAAAGGACTTCTCCATCACTTGGCAACAAACCAAGGAGATAGTGAGAAACTGTCCTACTTGTTCCTTTTATAACCAAACTCCATTGCCAGCAGGTTGTAATCCTAAGGGCATTCAGAGAAACGAGGTTTGGCTGATGGATGTCCTTCACTTTGTAGAGTTTGGAAATTTGAAATATGTGCATCATACTATAGACACATTCTCAGAGTTCCAATGGGCTACTGCTCTTAACTCTGAAAAAGCTGATTCTGTTATTACACACCTGCTAGAGGTGATTGCAGTTATAGGTATACTTGCACAAATAAAAACTGACAATGCTCCAGCATATGTCTCTACAAAATTGGAACAATTTTTCAAATATTATAACATAAAGCATGTTACCAGTATACCACACAATCGTACAGGACAAGCAGTGATTGAGAGATCTAATAGAACACTTAAGGAGATGCTCAACAAACAAGCTTGGAAGACTAAACCCCCCAAAAAATAGGTTGCATAATGCTTTATTAACACTAAACTTTCTTAATGCCAATGAAAAAGGACAAACAGCTGCAGAAAGACACTGGACCATGGAAAAAAATGCTGAACTGAATCAGCTGATATATTTCAAAGATGTACTAACCTCTGTATGGAAACCAGGACATGTGTTACGTAGGGGGTTTGCATTGTTTTCTATAGAAGAAGAAAAACTTTGGATGCCATCAAAGATCAAGATTGGAGTTGAAAAGGAAAAACCTCTCAACGAGGAGAAATGACACATATTTTACTAAGGTATATCTTATAAACTAAATAGAAACCCCCCAAAGGAAAGGGAAGTGTTTTGCTTTTATCTTCACAGGAAAACTGATCTCCAGAAGGCAAAGGACACTGCATGGGTAGATACTTAAGAAGAGAAGGTAGCTATAACCATCAAACAAAAGGAACGTGTTATATAGTAAACTTTACAGCTGTCTCTCAAAGAACTCTATTTCTCTTCATTTCCTAGTCCCTATTCAATTAAACCAATGCTGGATTTAGAGGTGGATTTGGCTTTTCTCCTCTAAAATCCAAGCACGTTATTTAACTAAACTTTAGAGTTTCTGTATTGTATCAAGAAGCCAGTTGATGTAATACAGAATAAAAGAAGAATTTGGGGACTGTCTTTGTCTTTTCTTGGATCTTTCTTTCAAGGTGTATACCCTCTCATAATTGTTATGCTCCCATGGTTGCATTCCCCAGCATGTGTACATGCACAAGCAAACATTTCTCTGCTAATCAGTTTATGTTTGAATCCCACACAGCCTATGAAGACCTTCCTGACAGGAATCCCTGGACACCCAAGAAAGAAAATGGGCCACACCTCCCCGACTGCATTGGATCCAACTAGCTCTATTTCAACTGACACTCTGACCAGAGGTTCGGGTACTGACTTCAATCAAGTTGAGGATTTCAAGCGAGATCTTCAATCAAGCAAATCCCATCTAACATGGACTGGATAAAATCCATTCAAGACTTTCACTATACTAACATTTTCTTTCTACAGGACTCCACAAAGCTATCATCGTCCCATTTCAGCAGGAAGTAACTTGGAGGATGGTATGCCCCTTTGCCCCATTGTTGTCACTTAGGATAGTTAGGGATACCTTACCTAGTTAGGGATAGCTTCCTATTGTTTATGGTTGGGATTGGAAGGAAGTGTTCAGGCTTGGACACCTCTTTCAGATGACTTTAGGGTTTAGTTAAAATAGATAGTTAGGATGTGACATAAGCAGATTGTTGTGTCTTCTTATATTTCACCTTTATGATTGTTAATTTTGGATACTTTACACTAAGTTTTAATCCTCTTTTAGACTAAAAGGGGAATTGTAGGGGAACCTGCAGCCACACCTGTTTAGGGGCTGGCTGCAGATTTGCCTGACTACGCCTGTGAGGGCGTAGTCATAGTGACGTAGAGTTTCAGTTACCTGGGTTTTACTTTCAGTTTTCACCCCTTCAGCTTGCTGTACAGACTGCTGCCACACTGGCTGGCTAGGTCACTCTGTTAGTAAGGCTTTTCCCTATTAAATACCCTTATATTTCTACCTGACTCTGTATTGGTAATTTCCCACTTTAGGGGTACAGATTTTTAACAGCTCTGTTGTTTCCATTTCAGTAATTTAAAGAAATTGTACCTTTCCCTCTGCTTGCTTTGGTTTGTCTTACACTTAATTTTCTGGAAATATGAGTTTTGATTACTTATTTAGGATAGTTCCTCTTTTCTCATGTCTTCATTTAAAGCTTTACATTTCTTTTGAAGTACTGTCTCCACTGTTCCAAAACTTTTATGTTGCATTTTCATTCTCCTTCAGCCCAGTGGGAATCTTGTGTTCCCTTGAGACTCCCTTAACTCACCAATTATTGGTATATGCTCTTGTTATTGGTGTATGTTCTTGTATATTTTTCTGTTATTGATTTTTAGTTTGATTCCCTTGTGGTTAGATGCCACACTATGATTTCAAATGTTTAGAGATATAACTTATGACTTAGTTTCTTTGTTAATATACATTTTTGGATGTTTGAAAATAATGCTCAATCTGTTGTTGACTATCAGAATAATCAAAATGGAATAATCAATTAGATCCTGTCATCTGATGGAGTTCCCAAGTCATATATTATTATTGTGTTCTATCCACTTGTTTGGATATCAGCAGAGGGACTTGTTGAGGTCCTTGGCTCTTATTGTGGGTTTGTAGCTTTACTGATTGGTATAAGTATACCCAGGATTGCATGTCTTCCTTGCAGACTCTTTTGTTATTCTTTAATATCCTTTTGTGTTTCTGAGAATTTTTTGATCTGTAATTTACTTTTCCTATTACTAATATAGCCACTTCTGTTTTCTCTGAAGCAGTGTTTGTGCAGTATATATTTCTCAAGTTTTACCTTTAAAAGGCCTATGTGTGTGAAGTGAGTTTCTTATAGACAGCTTAGAGTTGGGTCATGTCTGTAATGTACTCTGGTAGACTTGATAATTTACTTATTAAGACTATTTGCCTTTAATTTCATAAATGATGTATTAATGCTTAGGATATTTTGTGTGTTTTTTCTATTTACATGTGAACAAGTATACATGTGTCATTGTGTGCACATGTGCACTTGTGTATAGAGGTCAGACAACCTGGGGTCTTATTCTGTTCCTCAAGAGTTGTCCACCCTTAGTGTGTGTGTGTGTGTGTGTGTGTGTGTGTGTGTGTGTGTGTGTGTGTAGACAGGTTCTCTCACTAGCTTGAACCACGTGAAGATGGCAGGGTTAGAAGGCTAGACAGCCCCAAATACCTGTTTGTCTCATCCTTGCCAGCATTAGTATTCCAAGAACCTGTCACCACACTCAGCTTTCTATTATGTGTGGGTTCTTGGGGGCTGGAATCCTGTCCTGGTGCTCATGACAGGAGCACTGAGCTGCCTCTAGCAACCTTCTCTGTAGTTCCTCTGCTCTGACTATTTTTCATGTTATAATGTGCACTGCTTGTATCAGTTATAGAAGTCTAGTTCTATTTCTCTGCAGTGTTTTTCTTCATTCCTCCATGTATATAAGCTTGCCATGGTGTATGCACTAGAAAAGACTTCCCAATGCAATGCCATCCTGGTGCCAGTGGAACAAAACCAGATTCTTAGTTTACTTACATTCCCTTAACCTGTTTTTTTTGTTTTGTTTTGTTTGTAATGACATAATAGTCTTATAACCTTATAACCAAAGGGAAAAGGAAAGGCTATTTTCTTCATTTGAGAGTGTTTTGATTCCTACCTAATTCTTGAAGGAGATATTTGCTTGTTGTAGGCAACAACATTGATTCCTGATTTCACTCAGAACTGGGAGAATGTTGTTCCAGAAGGGAAATCTTTATCAATGAAATTGCTCCCTCACAAAAGGTAAGACATCATTCCCCTCTTGCTAGCCCAAATACTTTTGAGTAGGTCAGGTGTTTATCAATGGTGCTACCAGAGATGGAAGTGATACCTACAGGTGAATTGTAGTAAAAAGCACTATTCTCTTTTAGGCCAACTCTGCTGCCATCCTAGTGGTGAGCATAGAGGTGACTATTTCTTCCAAGTTGGTATGAAATTAGGATGCCCATGTGGACTCCAATGATGCATGGCAAAGGGGCTCCATTTACACTATGGAATGGAAATCCACACTCATAATTTGATACTGTCCAGCATGGTATCTAGAGTGTCTTAATAAAACTTACAAGGATTGATTTCTGGATTCCCCTTTCATATTTTGTGGCCTGGGTGTAGCCAGGACCAAGGCTTACTGGCAGTATATCTGTTGTTGACTAAAAGCTTGTCAATCTAAGCTATTACCTTGCTGGATTTCTTACTAAAAAGGGCAGGATTCTATGGTAGTTTTTCTTAAATAGGTTTTTTTTTTTTCATTTCCAGATTATCCATGCATCCTGTTCCAACATGAAGATATGCAAAACAAAAAGGAAACCCACAGCATCCAGTGCCTTGCTATGTCTCAGAACCTAGGGATTAATTCCTGGTTGCCTACTTTTCTCCAATTTAAGAGTATTCCTATGTTTTCCTTCAATACAATATGCAGGTTATTTAGCTGTCTGTAGGAAAGAGCTGATGCCAAAACTTATCAATTTTTCATTTTCTCTTCTCTTTTCTTTAGTGGATTAAATCAAAAGTCTTCCACATTTTGGGAAAGTACTTTACCACTGAATCATAACCTCAAACCCTTAAGTGATTGTTAAGATAAACATACATGTTTTCAAAGAGTAAACTGATTAAATGTTGAATGATGAAATCCCTACAGGAAAATCCTGGCATTTTTAGGAAAGTGAGCTGATTTTTTTCTTTTTTCCTATAAGGAAATTTTAAAAGAATTTTAAAACTGTGATGGCCATTCTTGGCTGTCAAATAACTATATTTAGAATGAACAACAATCCATAAATGGAGGGCATACTTGTGATCTGGATCTTGGTGGAGGAAAACAACATGGCTTTGATCCAGATCTTGAGGCTGGAAAACACAGGCTTTTGGTCTGGATCTTGAGATGAGAAGACCCATGCCTTTAATTCAGATCTTGAAACAGGAAGGCACACCTTTAATCTGGGCCTCATCTTCTGATATAAGCCTATATAAAAACAATGGAAGAAGGAAGAGTTTGTTTATTCTTTGCCTGCTTGCTCTTACCTTATTAACACATCCATTCTTTTACTGGCATTGGAACATACTTCTTTGGGATTGCAACAGAAGACCAGCTGAGGTACTCAGACTGTTCAGCCTGAACAGCTACTAGGTTCTTGGTCTTTTCATTCACAACTACTCATCATTGGATTAGTTGGACTGAAGACTGTAAGTCATAAGTCATTTCAATAAATTCCCTACACACACACACACACACACACACACACACACACACACACGCGCGCGCGCGCGCGCGCGTGAGAGAGACAGAGACAGAGACAGAGACAGAGACAGAGACAGAGACAGAGGGGGCAGAAAAATTGAGATTCAGTCCATTAGTTCTGTGTCTCTGGAGAACCAAGATTAACAGTAAATAAAGTCAAAGAGAGAAAAAACTGATTCAGGGTAGAAGAGGTTGGCAGAGGAGAGACAGAACTAGGCGATGGAAGAGAATACTATATTTACAGCTCAGTTATAAAATAGTAAGGCCTCAAATAAAAGGGACATTTGTAAGAAGAAGATATTCAAATGCGTAATGAGAGTGGTCTTCATCTGAAATGAGCAATAATAAAAGAGTTGGGTTCTGGATTTCACTGGAGAGGTCAGAAACATACATACTTTCTTCAGCTACCAACATCTCTACAGGATGGTCCTTTTTCAAGCTCTGTCTCCCCTACTTTCTAAGGGGATTCTAGGGACTCTGCCATGAATACACTTGAGTTACATAAACTTACGCAAATAATTGTGGTAGGGGTACCATTAATTTTCTTGAACTGATGTAAGTTTCTGCTATTGTTTTACCTCCCATAGCAAGGAGTTCTTAAAGACTAACATATTGTCAGCTCAGACATCATCAACTTACCTCTGAGCCAATAAGCTCCATTGTTTTGTGAGAAACATCTGAACATCAGTGTCCCCTCCTAAAACACAGGTTGAGACACTGTGAGTTTTTGGGGGGGGGGGGAATCATTGTAGCATGGATTTGGACTGACATAAACTGAAAGGAAAAGTTGAGTATGAACTTAATATCATGTATTTTTAACTGTAGCAGGGAAGGTGATAATTACCAAAATTGAAATATGCAGGCTATAACTTGCAGCCCATCTTTGAAAAACATGAGATAAAAAGATAAAAATAAAAGACAAAATAGTAAGATCCTCTGAAGCTGCATACTACTGTCTGGCACAATTTTCTCTTTCTATTAAAATGGGTTACACTTTATTGCTTCACTTAGCTTATATATAAAACAGATTCTAGAAGGTGTGGGGCAATGTGAGGATCATGATTTCCAAAAGTCAAATTACGTTATGAGAAGAAATAAAGAGATATGCAGTCCAATAGCTTAAGAAAAGAAGAAGTGGTGGTGGTTAAACTCCACAATGAAAAGCACCTGGCCTTTTAACTGCAAAGAAACCTTCAAGCTAGCAGCTTTCACAAGGCCACTCCCATTGCACAGCACAGTACATAATTTAGAAGCACACTCTGCTTTTGATATAAAAAATAGAACTGATTACTGTCTGTCCAGTTCTAAAAGGTGAAGCTACAAAGAACCTAATCAGACATTTTATAGTTCTTTTCTAATTTGACAGCTGAATTTGCTTTGTGTGAGCTAAACAATCCCTGTGCATGGAGATGAGAAGGGATTCTTATGAATTCAGGTGATGGACAGCATTGTTAGAATTCACAGCCTCATCCACACCAGGGAAGGGAGAGACAATAAAAATAGAACATGGACATCCCTGGAAGCAATCTTAATCTCAGAGTAATGACAACAGAAAAACAAATGGGGCAATATAGATGCTTTGTACTAGGAAAATAGGAAAAATCAATTAAATTTTTATAATGTGCACGCTGTGTAAAGTCACTGCTGCTCCTTGCTTACTTTGTGTAGAGCTTACTTATAATCCCTCAAGACAGAACACAGGCTTCTGCATTTCTGCATATGCTATGCTTTGTGCCCTCTCTCTTCAGCTAACTGCAAAGTGATGTTAGTTAAGTTTTCCCCGTGTCCTTACAGGATGCTGTCTAAGGACCTGAATATGCAAACCAACAGTAGGCAAACCACACAGGACAATGGGATTTCAGAAAACAAGGTCTGAAGCATCCAATCCAGAAACTCAGTTTGCCACTGCTGCCCACAAGTCCCAAATGAGGTGGTAAGGACTATCCATCTATCCCATATTGTCCTGTTTCTGCTGCAGGATTCACAAAATAAGCCAAGTGTGCTCCCCAAACTAATCACACAGATAGCTTCACTTCTAATTAGTTCAGTTTTATCCACCCTCAACAATAGCCTTGGTCAGAAGAGCTCTGAAGCCTTACCCATTTCCATTCCCTGCCTGCCTCCAAGTTGATGTCATATGTAACATAGTTTTGGGGCATGTAGCTACAAGTTCTAAATAAACATTTTGTTTCTATTCCCATTGACATGTTCATTTGCTTACACCATTCTTGCTTTTCCTCTAGGTGAAACTAGTGTCAAAGGATTTAACCTTATGTCATATTCTTCCCATGTCTCTCAGCTTAGTTCTCTAAAAATTTATTAAAAGTACAACAGAATATATGGCAGTATCCATCTTCATCAGAGTCATTTAGTCTTGGGGATGGGATTCTGTATCTATTTGTTACATGCATACACTTACACTTCATCTCTTTGTACTATTAAGTGTAGTACTGATTATTAAAATTTAAATGCTCTAAACTAGTTTCAGGACAGCCAGGCTACATAGAGGAACCCTTTCTCAAAATAAAACAAAACAAAATTTAAATGCTGAGTTGGTCAAGGCTAATTTGTAAGAATCCGAGTTTTGGTTATATGTTTGTATCTTGTGACCATGATGAACTCTTGAATAAGTTCATATTCTTATAGATTTCTTTGGATTTTGTAAAATATTACCCAAAATATTAAAGTGACACAAAGTATCAAAGTGTAAAGGTAGAGTATGTATCTACTGTATGAACAAGGTCCTTGGGTTCAATCCTTAACACTGAGAAATAAATAAAGATACCAGAGTGGTTTTAATTTACTGATTTTCAAGTGAGGAATAAGTTTCACATAAATATAAGACTATAAAATGTGTAAGAAATTATTTGTATTTCCTTTGTTCTTTTAAAAAATCCTTTTCAAACTGCATTTCAAAGATGTACATGGTTATGCAAGGAAAGATTTCATTAAGATATCACTTAATCCTACAATCCTACAGAATAAACTTAATGCTAACTAGATTCCTAAGGATTATTTTGTAATCATCACCCTTATTCAAAAACATACTTCAAATGTCCAGTTAATTATAATAGTCAAAGCAAGTTTTTTAGTAGCAGGGAAGACATCTTATTTCAAGCTTAATTTGATATCAAAATTTGTTATTGAAATGATAGGCACACAAATTAAAGAAGTATAATGTAAAGTATGAATGTGAATCAGTGTAAAAGATGGTCAGTTGATCAGTGATTAAAACAAAATAACAAATCCAGGGTGCAAAATCTCTCTCTCTCTCTATCTCTCCTCTCCTCTCCCTCATATTCTGTATATTCTGTAACATTGTATAGTTTTTAATTTATGTGAAGGCTAACTCAAAACAGTTTACTATATAACCTAACATTATTTGGAGCTATGTAACTTCTTCTGAGACAAATATCACTTCTAGTATTCATAAGAGACTGTTAGACGTAATGTGACAGCAACTCTCAGAAGTGTGGGTTTTAGGGTTTTGATTCTCAGCATCCTTTTCTCCACTCCTTAACTAAAGAGGATATGCTGTATTGTTCAAAGATTTCATATATATGTATATGATATGGTTTCATCAACCACCTCTATTCCTTCCCACTCAATCTCTCCCCTATCCCTTTTAGACAAACATGTAAGGAAATATTCAGGAACCCAGTTGTAAAAAGAATTCTTTGATGTTTCTTCATCTGTCATTCTCTAGTCATGAAATCCCATTTGTCAGTTTTTGACCTTAATTCTTGGCCAAATTGATTCATATTCAAGAAGTCCTTTCCTACACCTATATTATGTAGAGTACTATACTCTTCTAGCACTTTCATGTTTCAGGTCTAGGTCCTTGATACACTGGAATTAGATTCTGTACATGGTTATAGATAGAATTCTAATTTCATTCTTCTGCATGTGGCCATGTTGAAGATGCTTTCTTTTCTTCAGCTATGTTTCTGAATCTTTGCCACATGTTAAATGGCTGAAATTAAGTGTCCTCATGTTTGGAGCCTTTGATTTTGTTCCACTGGTCTACATGTCTGTTTCTATGCCAATGACATGTTTTTATTACTATGGATTTTATTACCATAGTATCTGAATAGTAATCTCTCCAGCATTATATTTTTTTAGTTCAGGATTATTTTGGCTATCTGAGGTCTTTTGTTGCTACATATCAATTTTAGGACATATTTTGCTATTTGAGTGAAGAATGAGATGGTGATTTTTATTGGGATTGCACTGAAGCTGTAAACAGATTTTGGTATAATGGTGATTTTGGTGATGCCACAAATAGATTTGGTAGAATATTAATTCTACAAATTCATAAGCATAGTATGGCCATCATTTTTTCTAGTGCTTTTAATCTCCTTTTAAAGAGATAAAAATTGGAAATTAGCTTGCTTGAATACATGATTGCCGTGTGACACAGCACCCCAATATATAATTTCTGATTTCATTGTAGGGGGTCTTTTAATTCTTTAACTAGTTTTTTCCTAGATATTGTATTTGAGACTATTGTGAGTGTGAATAGGTCTATGCTTACTTTCTCTGCATGTTTGTTGTCTCTAGTAATGTTAAAAGCTACACCCACAAAATATCACCAACTTCATTGCCTACACATGAGCTGAACAAGCACAACAGTTAACTAAGATTTGCCCTGAAATTCCCTCAAAGCCACAACTTCCAAAATGCAATCAAAATAAGATCAATGGGTTCTAAAGAAATAAACAAATATGCAATATATTAAAATGTATAATTTTAAAAATAAGGTGTTATCCCTACTTAAAGCATTGAAAACAGAGTTTGTTAAATATATAAAAATACATTTAAAAGTCTATTTCCATGTACATTCTATTGGAATTTGATATTGATGTGCTAAAGCCTAAAGCATTTTAAAATTCATTTATTTTATACATTGTTTATCATATATAATATATCAATATATAAATATATCAATGTTACTGCTTTAATTGTTGTCTAAATTTATTACAAATGCACAAACAGTTTATATTTGTGTAGGAAAATAGATACCCAATTTTAAAGAATAAATGCAAGCGTTAGTGCTTACTTTAACCATAGAGCTTAAAATACTTCACTGCTCACCTGTTCTGGGTTACTAGGTCTTCTTCTTGGACTAAGTAGAGAGGAGAAAATAAAATTTTAATTTTATTGTCCTTTATTATAGTTTGCCTTAATGAGAAACAGTCAACATGGTGTCATACACATATAAAATACATTGCATCCTTTTCAAATCTGTTTTGCTTTCACTTTGTTCTTTGACTTAGCATAATATATTATGATATAAGTGCATTGTTGAGTGATCCACAGTGCTGGGTGCTCGGCATTTTAATGTTTTAAAGACGTCCATTGTATCACTGTGTGAATGCGTTCATCAAGTGAAAGGATTTCAGGTTACAGATTGTTATTGTGCAATAATGACTGGAGTGGCAGAAGTATTAACATGCATTACACATATTTACATTGTGTGCACATATTTATATGGAGGTTTCCTCTGAACAATTGCTTTCAAATCTTGAGGAAGTATTGGGGAATTGGGGTGCTGGGTCACACGGCAATCATGTATTCAAGCAAGATAATTTCCAAAGAGGTCACACCTTTCATCCACACCAGCAGTGTGTAAGAGTACCAATTGTTCAATACTCTGTAAGTAACTATCATTATTTTTCTCTCTTTTTTAATTTTAGCTAGCTTTATAGAAGAGTATTTGAAGCTTTTACTTGAATTGCCTGTAAGTTCATCATGTGAAGCCCTTATATTTATCTGTTGTCTGGGATTCTTTCTTACTTCGTTAAATAAACATTAAAGTTATTTGTCAATTTTAAAAATTGTGTTGTTTGATGTTTTACCATTTCATTTGTGTGTGTGTGTGTGTGTGTGTGTGTGTGTGTGTGTGTGTGTGTGTATTCTATAAGTAAGTCCTGTAACCGATAGGGTTACTCTGAATAGTCTCTCCTCTGGTTTGCCATTTTTATTTCATTAATATATTACCAGAGAAAATTTAAATTTTGCCATTGATGAAAGTGAGTTTTGAATATGGATTATGTTTTTTGGATCACATTTAAGAATTCTTTTTAAAAATATATTTCTTTTATGAGATGATGGTATAGTGATATGCTTTCCCCTTCCCTTTCCTTCCTCAAAACCCTCCCATATGCCCACTCTTGCTCTGTTTTATATTCATGGCCTCCTTTTCCATTAATTATTGTTAAAGATAGTGAAGCTATTTCATGAGTTGAAATTTATGAGTTCGGGAATATGCATATGATTGTTGAAAGCATTACACAACTAAGGCTCTTAGCATGACCATCCTTTTTCATTCTTCATTCTTTTTCCTTTGATTTGACTCCATTTTGTAGGGATACCTAACAGTATCTATTCCCTTAATATAACCCAAAGTGTCTATGTCATATGCTAAATAGAGATAATATGTCATGTTGCAAATCTTGGATTTTTCACTTCTTACAAAAATGAAAATGTACAGCGTTGAAGAGAAATGCCCTACCTCATCTTCTCAGACCCTGTATAATACCATTATATTTGTTGATTCTATAAATTTGTACTATTTTTAATAAAATATCAAGGAATCATGCTGTGTTTTTCCTTCAGTGATGGGCTGATTGCAGTTAGAATAGCATCCTACAGGTTCATCCACAGGCTCAAAATGGAAGAATTTCCTACTTTTTCCAGGGTTGGTTATTATTCCATTGTATACATGCCTGGCATGGTTTATTTACTCATCTGAAGTCAGTGAGCATTTGAGTCATTTGTATACCTTAGCTATTGTGTTGACAGAACCAGAATATTTTCCTTATTAATTACCAGTATCACAGATGACACTATTATAATGAAGCAGTTATTAATAAGAGAAATTACAATATTGCAATAAAAGTTTGATGTGACATGGAATGATTCCAAAAATAATAACCCCAAAGTCAGCACAATTTTTGTTTATAAGTTTGGGTTTGATAAAATATGAATAATCATATAAAAATGTGTTTGGACATAAAAATTATGACCTACTGACATTAAACTACAATGGCAGGAATCCAGCAAGACTTTTCTGGTTTGGGTATAGGGAAAGAGAGTGCTTTTTACTTACTTTCATATGAGTTAAGTTGAAAGTTTTTATTATGGGAAGCTGACATAAATAGGTAGAGGAAACAATGACCACTTGCTTCTGGACCACTTTCCCTAGTTTTGAAATTACCATTGGCAAGGATTTCATGCTAACCCCAATACTAGTAGAAAAAGGAATAAAATGAATATGCCTGGAAGATATTTCTTTAAAACATTTTTTCATAATTGTTATGCCTTTCTACATTCTAACTAGCAATGTCAAATTATTTCTCCACACCATGACCAATACTTATTATGTATTGTTTTAATATTTATCCTAACAAGTATGAATGATATATCACTATGTTGTTTTAATTTTGTGTTTGTGTTCTGTATGTGTGCATATTTATGTATTTGCAGGTGCATGTGTGTGTGTGTGTGTGTGTGTGTGTGTGTGTGTGTGTGTATGTGTGTGTGTGTGTGTGTGTAAATGTGTAAGTGTGTATGTTAGGGGATAGCCATGGATACCGTTGCTAAACATCATCTACCTTATTTTTTGACAGGATCTTTAGTGGTCTACAGTTTATACCTTAGACTTGATTGCCTGGACAGCAAGCCCTAGAGATCCACCTGCCTCCACTGCAGAACCCATAACCTCCTGTTTTTTACATGCCTTCTGGGATTGATCTCTAGTCCTTGTTCTTGCAAAGCAATTACTTTACCAAATGGGACTTCTCACCAGCCCTGCTAACATCTTTTGATATCTCCCTCTTAGGTGTGTATTGTATAGGCCTACATGAGTATCTGAGAAGGAAGGGCACAGGAGGAGAAGAAGAGGAGGAGGGGAAGAAGAAGAAAAGGAGGAGGACAAGAAGAAGAAAAGGAGGAGGAGAAGGAGGAGAAGGAGAAGAAGAAGAAGAAGAAGAAGAAGAAGAAGAAGAAGAAGAAGAAGAAGAAGAAGAAGAAGAAGAAGTTAGAACTTGGTAGGTAAGATTTGTAACATGCAATGTCCAGTACTAGGTAAGGACATCCATGTTTTTTTTTTCCACCAGCAATTAGAGAAGCATACTATACCAAACATCCCTCATCAGTATGAAAGCTAGCCAGAAGTGAGTCTCCTTGTCAGTCAAGGTTGATTTTTCATTAGCCTGCATTCCAAATGAGTGGTATTTTCAGTAACAGAGTCTAACCACCAAGTTTTATTGAGCAGCGAAGAGCAAATGCAACAGGCTGTATTGATCTGAATGCCTCTATGACCTCCATGACCCAAAACTCATAAGAGATTATCCCATGCCTGGCACTCATATTTTTATTTAATAACCTATGTCTTCTGGGAGCAGCATTGTTCTCTTCTGTCTGTACCTCCGTGGCAAGTTGTTTTTTTTTTTGTTTTTTTTTTTTTTTTGTCATGCTCAGCAAACACTCTCTTGAATATATTTAAAGCTTGCTCCATGGAAAGAAATTACAGACTGGTGCTATAAACATGGTCAATGTCCATGGTAAAGGAATTCATAGAACCTAGGTGAAATTTAGTGTTTTTCTAATGTAATATTATGAAACTGCCTTCTAAATGTTTATGGCTATAGCTATAGGCTTTATATAGCTATATGCATAAAGCCTACTCTCAACCTTGGTCAGAGAAGCTTCTTATTGCAGTGGGTGGTAGTCAGTGCAAGAACTCATAACTGTTCAAAGTACGGAGCATAGCGGCCTGTGAGTGCTGACAGTACATGTGTCATCTACATTGTGATACTTATACCCAAGGTTCAGGGAACAGCACAGAAGAGGAAGTGAAAGGTTACAAGAGCTGGAGGGTAGAGAAGAGAACTGTGGAATGCTTTCATGTTGAAGTGCCATGGCTGCTGAACACATGAAATCACAACAGCTATGGTTACCTACACATGAAAGATACAACATCAAACCAGTAAAAATAAAAAAAATCCAGAATGGAAGAGGGAGGGGCTCCCAGGATGCACCCATAGCTGTGGAGGTATTGGCAGTTGATGGTTGATGGTGGAGGAAAGAGTCAGCTTTCTCCCAGGAATAGCCAAATACATATGGTTTATGATGCAGTGGATAACCCCACTCATGCACATCTGAGCTGCACTGATTAGACCAAGTGGGTTATAAATAAATGAAGAATACTTGGAGCTGGAAAGGATACATGATGGGGAATGTCCTTCTGTATATATGTTTCTCTTATTGGCTGATGAATAAAACACTGTTTGACCAATAGAGGCAGGAAGATGTGTGGGATTAGGAGACTAGGATAATTCTGGGAAAGGTAGGCAGAGAGGCCACCGAAAGGGACAAGATGTAGCCAAGGAAGGAGTAGCAGGTCCAGACCCTTCTCTGGTAAGATAAGACCACATGTAAATACATAGATTAATAGAAATGGGTTTATAACTAAGACACAGCTAGCTAATAAGAAGCCCTAGCCATCAGCCAACAATTCTATAATTAATATAGTGTCTCTGTGTGTTCATTTGGCACTGAAGCAGCAGCAGTGGAACCTGGCAGGAAAGAAACTCCAGCAACAGATACATATTTAGGCAACAGGAAGATTTGGAGGGAGGAAGAGGAGGTAGACTGTCTCAAGCCCTTGCAAGACCCCGGGAAGCTCAGGCCTCCAGAATCTTTCCCCAGGACTGCGGCCACCCCACTCACCATGAGGAGGCAGAAACTTGATGCAAACAGCAAGAGGCTTTAATGAAAGGTGGACGTTTGTACAAATGGACTCTCTCAGCATGCAGGCAAGACACTAGCCCTGTCCCCCAGGCACAGGCATTTTTAAAGGCAAAAACCATAAGCTTAGGGAGGGGCCTCGACTCTCTGTCCATTGAATATGTGACCAGAGTCATGGGTTCCTAGGAAGCCCTTTGTCTTGAGGGAAGGCCTGGGAATCAGATAGCCTACAAACCCCACCAGTTGTAAAACCTGCAGACCTCAGGATGTGCTAACTAATAGTAGCTATCTCTTTGTTTCATAGGGACCCTTAATTGTTAATTATTGACACATTGGCGGGTGGGGCAATCTGTTTCCTTCATGAGCCCTTGGGGGGGGGCATCTGGGAATTCTTGGTACCCAGTTATCTTATGGCCTTGTAAGGGAGTAATTGCTGGTGGCTGGTAAATTCCAGGAACTAAGTCATACTAGTAGCCTTGGTCAGTTTCTGGGCTATATTTCTTTGCTAATTTTTAAGTCTTTCACCCTTAGAGACCTTACCAGGTTTTGACCTGGGAGGAATGACAGATTCAGCAAGTTGGTTTTTAGTATATAAGTTTTACTTCACACTTATGTCAAAGTAACACACAAGCATAAGTAAACAATTCTAAGAATCACAGACAATAGGCTCACAGCAGGGGGTACCTCCCCTGCAGTTGCCAGCAGGTTCCAGCTCTGACTTCAGTTCCTCCTAATTCAGGCTGTGGAGTCTCCTGAGGGCCCAGTGTCTTTGTATCTGGTTTCAGAATGGGTGGCACTCAGCTTTACGGACTGGTTGTTTCAGGTTAATGGAGGAGAGCTCCAGGACATAGAGTCCTGGTACACTCTAAAGTTCCCAGTTCTTAGCTGGTCCTTAAATAGTTTGCTAAATCTTGCTAATCACACTTTGTCACATACCACACATTCTCACTCTTATCTACAATGGCCGGGTAATGTGCCTATACTCCCTTTCTTTTAATCTTCCTTCAGCCAGGCCTTTGTCTTCCTGGTTAAAGGCTCCTTACACAGATATGATTAAGAATTATTTTATACACCTATGATATTTTTAAAGGATAAAAATAAAAATAAATGCATGCAGTCAGGCCCATAGAAATGGCCCTGCTTCATCTGGACTTAAGGTCAGAGAGTTCAAACTCACTATTTCTTTCTCAAGGTCAAACCACAGAATGTTTGGCCTAAGGTGTGGCTATTGTGTATTTTATCTTGACAAGAGGATCTTTGGCCTAAGGAGTAACTAATGGATGCCTTACTATAACAACAGGATATATAGCCTAAGGTGTGGCTATTGTGTATCTTGTTTTGACACCAGGATATTTGCTTTAGGGTATGGTTACTTGATGTTTTGGGTATTGAGAAGGTAATTACACTTGTTTGTTCTTTGTATCTTGTTAAGGAAGTCTTTTGCCTTTCCCCACTTTTGATTGGGGTATATAAGGACTGCATGTAACAAACTTGGGGCTTTTTCCATTATCACTGAAGATGCCCTCCTGATTCTTTTCCTGCGTGTCTATCTTTTCTGTTGTATTTGAGAGACTAAAATTTAAATTTAATAAATGTTTAAGAATATGGGCCACAGAAACTATGTAGAGAAATAGGGAATTTCTAATGATAAAGAGAATTTGACCCCCTAACCAGCAGTATGTGAGTAGGAGCCTGAGCCCAGCAGTGGAGAATGTGAGTTAGTTCACCACTAGCTGTGTCAACATTCCTTTGTTCTAAAGAAAGCTAGATAACCACTAATTGCCAATTGTAAAAGTCCCCCAGCCCATGGTATAATTGGCAAACTCATGACCCCATGCTATTTCGACCCCATGCCCCTGCCCTATCTTGCTTAAATGTATCCTGCTTAAATATATGGTTATTGCTTTACTTTGTAATTTATTAATAACCTTGAGTAACCATGGAAACTTCGTAATTTTGTGGCTCTCAGCCTTGTGTTCTTTGCCTATAAAAAACCTCCCTCAGTTGTTGGTAGGCACCTCTTACTCTCCTGAGCATAGAGGTCTCTGCCGGTTTGAAAAATAAAGAGACCTTTGCTTTTGCATCAGAGTGTTGGCTCCTTGTGGTGGGTTTCTTGAAATGGCATAACAGTATCTACAATTTTTCTAATCCACACACTTCCCCCAAAGCACAGACTATACAGACTGGACAAATAAGCCAGGCAGGACCCAGCTGTTGTTGTCTCTCAGATGTGGGATAGATAGTACATTAATGTTTTAAAAGATTGAGAAAAGATTTTTAATTTCTTGAAGGGATTATCTCCCTGTTTTGGCAGCCATAACAGTCTATCACGTGCTTGCCTGACCTTGCCTTGGTCACTAGGAGGTCAGATGCCTGCCTCGTGGCAAGGAACCAATGAGAAGTTAGCTGTTGGTGTATGCTTTAAGGCTCTCTGTGTGCTTTACGGACAAGTGCACAGCAATGGAGTACAGAGCATAGCAACCACCCTAGGAGGGCCTATAGGCCATAACAACCAGTTGATCAATCAACACAGGGTAAGTCCTCCAAGCCTGGAAGCACACCAGTCCTGAGCGTATGCATACCCCTAGACACTCCCCTTATGATGTCCTATAAGATCTGTATCCCATGGTTTCTTGGAGTCTTTTTCCCCAGCCATCCGCCATGGTGGGTGGATGAAAGGCCTGAGCTAATGGGGTTAGCTCGTTAAACAACCGAAATAAAGCCTCTTGCGGTTTGCATCAAGTCCTAGCCTCTGCCTGGTGATTGGGGTCGACACATCCCCGAGTGGTCACCCCAGAGTCCCCGTGAGGGATCTTTCATTATTAAACATTTTTTGTATTGGCAATTCAGATCACTTTACAAGTGGCTTCACATTAGTTCAAAATTACTTGACTGAAATCTTGATTTGGATTCACTTGAGTTTTCCTCACAATTCACTTTACTTTAATTGGCCAAAAGGTCCAACCCCCAGTCCAAGCCAGGGTAATCAGAGTCAATGGATGAATGAGAAGTGTGCTCCCTCCAAGCAAAGTTTCTCCACTTCCTAGAATGGATTAAAAGATTCATCAAACCAAACATGAAGTACATAACCATGAGTACTGCCATCCTTCAAATGTCTTCCAATTATTAATTTTTCTTTGACCTTCTAATGAATGGCATGCATTTGATTCAGTAAGTTACCAAAATATACTTGATTAATTAAATCTCGACTCAGAAGTTCAGTTGTTTTTTTCTCCAATAGGTTTTTATTAAATGAGTTATTTCTCTTTAAGAGTAGCAAAGTCCCAGTGTGAGTATACCACCAAGAACCTCCAAGTAAACTACATAAGCAGTTCAGAAGACTTAGAAACTAAATAAAGAAAAGGAGTATAGTTCAGTGATAGAGTATGTTAACATCATATACACAGAATCAAAAACTGGGGGAAGGAAATGAAGGAAAGGGAAAAGGAGGGAAGGGAAGGAGAGGAACAGAATAAAAGAGGGAGGGGGAGAGGGAGGGGGAGGGAGAGAGGGAAGAAATCCATTGTAGCCATGTCTTTTATGCAGAGAAACATAGGCACATTAAGATTTATCACACATTGTTCTGAACCAAGTGGGCAGCAGCAAACACATGCACGAACATTGAAATGCAGTGATGAGATTCAACAGAGTTCTAAGTAAGGAATTCCTTTAAAATATGAAGGACAAAGAGAAAGGAACCCAGTTACTCGAGAGCATGAGAATTTGAAATAGAATCATCAGGAGCAGTTTCTTTTGTACCTGATCTGAAAGTCAGAAAGGATATCATCAGAGACTAAATCATTCTGGTATGTGATGATTTAAAAAATAAGCAGGAAGATGGTTATATTAAAAAAAACAGCAGGGGTAGAGTTGAAGGAGAAACTCTGAGGAATGTCACTTCAAAGTGATCTCTTTTTTCTTGTGACACAATGGTCATAGTTTACAGGGTCTCTAGGTCAGCCATTTAGAATGAATCTTCCTGCTTAATCAACCTCCTGATTGCTTGATTGCTGTTATTGTTTCTGTTTTTTTCTCCAACTAGAATGTCATCGCCTTCTTTTTCAGCACTGCTGCAACCCTTCTGTAGGGGATTGCTGTCCTAGAAGTCAGTGCTGCCCACCACTGTGGCATTTGTAAGGAATCTCTCAATGCAGGGAAGCACTTCCAAATTGCACACCATCTGGGAGAAACAGGAACAAAATTGCAGTAAATCACCCATCACATTGTGAAATTTTATGTAACTTCATATAATATTTTAAAATTTACCATGTGACTATTCCCCAATAGATCCATGGCTAGCAGGTTTATTTGCTAATAATCTCATGATTGTAGCTTCGTTTGTTAGTTGTTTTATGTCTTGTGTAAAAATGTCATCGTTTTATGGGAAGCAAGGGAGCCTTGATTCAAAATCTTTTAATACATTGCCTTTTGTGCAGATGGGCTTTGGCCATTCACCATGCTTCATCAAGACCGGGTCTATGGTAATAGCATTTTAAGAACATGTCTGTGATAAAGAAAAATCTTAGCATTATATTTTGATTGAATTTTATCTTTGTATGAGTGTGACATATACATTTTTTTCATACAACAAAACTGTCTTTTGAATTAAAAGACAAAATTGACCAAAAATTTTGGTGTGATTTTCCCAGGGAAACACACAGAATTACCATGTCAACAGAACTAATGAGCAAGCAAGAACAGGGGCAGTGAAACAGTGAGGAGGCAGCAGCAAAATCACTTTCAACTCTGTTGAATTGGAAGAGACTGAAGCAGGTTTTCCTGGAGTGGGACAGGTGTTGGGGGTTTAAGAGCACTTGCTGCCCTTGCATAGGACCCTGGATCAGTTTCCATCACTCATATGGTGGCTCACAACTATGTATATAGTTTGAAGGAATCTCACTCCTTCTTCCTGCCCCTAAGGCTACCAGGCACACACACAGTGCATGTCTATATACTCATGCATGTAAAATAAAAAAATAAAATAAACCTTTTAAAGGGGCTGTCTTATTTCCTTCATTTCTCTTCTGGCCATGTTACCCTCACAGAGAGCCTCATACACTGCAGGTTCCCCATGGAATTCAATACTGATTAGATTGAAAAGTGGATTTTGTTGAATCATGAATGGATGGATACATGTAGGGAGAAACCCTGGTAGCAGGTACTGCTGACCACAACTGCTTGGGTGTGGTCACAGTTATGTAACAGGGTTTTAAGAAGCAGGGAGGTGTGTACTCGGCTCTCTTTCACTTGGCTGAGCTGACAAGGAAGCATTTCTGGGTCCTTCCTTCTCAGGAGTAAACCTGGTCACTGGCTCCCTTGCATGAGTACTTTTCTCCAATAAATTACCATTTATCAACCTATCTCTGACTCCACTTTGTAAACATCTATAGGTACAAGCACCACAGCATTGGTATGGGGTACCACAGTGTGGTCTTGAAAGGTTTCCCATCTCTTGTTTTACTTACTAGAAAGTATTTGTTTGGTGCCTGTCTTCCTAAACAACTGTAAAGTTGGTATTTTTCATACAGTATTCTGATCATGTGGAGCAACAAAAGAAGAAAGCTATTTAAAATGTGAAAGGATGTTGTTGGTGAGAATAATAAATTAGTACAGATGCTATGAAATCCATATGGATATTCCTCAAAAAGTTAAAATGAGAACTGCCATATGATAACGTTATGATGCTCCTGGGCAAATAGCCCAAAGAATTAGCTACCTTACTTTGGAGACACTCATGTACAGGTTTGCTGCAGCACTATTCATAACAGTCTGTTGTGAAATGAGTCTATGTGACCATCAATGGATAAGCAAATAATAAAAAATATGACCTACATATTAAGCTGATATTTTATTTAGGCAGAAAGAAAAATAATGTCATTTGCAGGAAAGCAGATACAACTGGAGATCATTGAATTAAGTGAAAAGGGCTAGCCTCATGACAATACCCTGTTACAGATTTTCTTTCCTCGGTGTGTTCTGAGAAGAGAAATACATAAATAACAGGACAAAAAAGTAAAAGGAGGCTGTTTAGGAGAGAACTAGAGGATCTGAGGATAAGAAGGTAATAGAGGAGGTAGCACAGATGAACTACAGTATATGCAAGTATGGAAAAATCATAATTTATAATAAACACTTTGTACAGCTAGACAAATTTTTAAAAGGAAGATTTATTATTAAAGAAATCAGGAAGCCTTGCAAGTTGGTTAAGTGCTTGCTGAATAATCATGAGGATCCAAATTCCAATCTCCAGGCCCCATATAATAAGACAGGTTTGAGGTGGGTGCCTGAGCAATGGGCAGATGGACATAGGAGGATCCTTGGGGCTCACTGGCTAGGTTCATCTAGGCAACTGAAGAGCTCCCATTTCAATGAGATACCATGTCTCAAAAAAAAATAAAATAAAATTGAATGAGATTGAGGCAGATACCCAATGTCTAGCTTCTATGCACATGCATACTTAACACATATGGATACACTGGAAGAATACACACACACACACACACACACACAGAGAGAGAGAGAGAGAGAGAGAGAGAGAGAGAGAGAGAGAGAGAGAGGAAGAGAGAGAGAGAGAGAGAGAGAGAGAGAGAGAGAGAGAGAGAGAGAGAGAAAATCAAGAGAATCTCATCTCCCTGATTTCTTTGCAGGAAGCTTAAATTTGCTGAGGTCAGTTATTTACAAGTTTTATTTTGAGATGCAATATTTCATAGGGCTACATAGTCAGTAGTTAGAATCAGCTTCTCCTACTTGTTCAGGATCTGAGACCTGGATTCCTGTTACTGCACACACTGTCTCCTCCGCACTCCTCCCTCATGTTGGGCTCACTTTTCTCTTATATTCCTGTGTAAATTGCAGTAACGTTATGATATTATAAAGAAACCAAATTTTGATTTGCCAAATAAAATATTTTAAAATTCTGTATTTAAGCATATATAAACTATTATCTATATTCTTTCCAAATATGCTGATTTTATGAGTGGGTTGATATTCATGTTTCTTTTTTACCTCATTCTGCAAGACTCCTAGAACCCTTGCATCTTTCTCTAGCCACTTACTGATGCCTGTGTTTCAATCTGGATAAAGGAAAGTAAAACTTCTCACACATGTTTATCCAACGTGATGCTCTTAACTCACTGTGGTTTTCAATCTTAATTGTCCTTCAAACCAAGCAATAAATGGACTTGGGGAGATGGCTCAATCCATAAGAACAGTTTCTGTGTAAAATATATGAGAATCTGAATCAGAATCCCTGCAGAGAATGATACAGTAAGACCCTCAGTGTCCTTCTCTGGCCTCCGAATACATACACCATAAACACAGAAGCAGATATATGGACACACAGGCACACACACAAATGCACACACACAGAGAGACAAATGCACACACAGGCAGATACAGGAACATCCATGTGCATATACACTTGCACACATGCATTCGCACATGCAGGGAGGAACTGGGGGGTAGAGAGGAAGAGAAATAGATGATCAGAGATGACTGGTATCTCACCGAATTCTTTCCCACACAAAATCCATAGGAAATATAGCTTCTATTTCCCCAGGTCTGCAGCCTTTGTCACTAGTTGTAGAGTGATAGAGATTCACATCTTTGAGGTCAACAGACATGGACATAATGGCTTGCTGCTTACCAGCAGAATCTCAAAGCACCTAACGAAATCACATGTGCACATGTGAAGTTCCATGAGCTGAGGGTCAGCTCTCCCTGTTTGTAAGGATTTGTATGGAACCGTGGCTCCTTCCCTGTGCTAATCGACTAATACTCAGCAATTATGAACTTTCATTTACTACTTACTTTTGAATAAATGGAGTTGTTGAGGAATAAAACCAATACATCTCTTACTAGTATGAAGCTGGAGACACTGCAGGCTCATTGAGAGAAGAGACCTTCTTCTGCTGGGAACCATGTCACTGAAGAGCTTTACACTTAGAGGAACTGAAACATTAACCACAACATTCTCTGTTAGTAAAATGTCCATTGCTTTAGGGAAGTATTGGGAAGCTGAATGTGAAGGCACCCTAAAAGAGGGGGGCATATGCCCTGGTTGAGCAATGATAGTACCCCCCCAACACACACATACTTAATTCATGTCTACCCTGTGCTCAGGATGTGGTAACATCAGGTTATGGTGGTTTAGATTGGACCCTCTGTCTAGTGACCACAAGAAACAGATATGTAGAGATGAAGAAGAAGCCTCGTGAAGACACAGAGAAGAGGTCAGATGACAATGGAGACAGAGAAAGGAGTGCTGCCTCTACAATCTGTGGCCTGACTACAGTAGCTAGCAGCCACCAGAAGTTAAGAGAAAACCATATAATGTTCGCTCTCAGATGGTGCAGAGTACGTAGCTCTGACAGCACTTTGTCTTCACATTCATGGCCTCTAGAAGTCTAAAAGAACAAATGTCTCTAGTGTCAAGTTGTCCTGTTTGTGATATTTGCAATATAAGCTCAAGAAGGTCAAATGCAGGATTGGAAGATATTATTGAGATTTATATTTTATTATGTAAATGCATATGTGTGTCTATGTGTAGGTATTTGTACATGAGTGCAGGTGACAACAGCGACCAGAAGACGACATCAGATGTCATGGAGCTGGAGTTATGGGCACTTGTGAGGTTCTAAATGTGGATACTGGAAACTAAACTCTGGTCCTCTGTAAGAGCAGCAAGAACCATTAACTGCTGAGCCATCTCCCCAGATCCAAGAGAGAAAAATCAATAATGCTTAAGAAATATAGACCTTATCTCCTTCACTTAGAAATATCTACTCTTGAATTTTTTTCTTCCTGATAAACTTACATTTTTCAGAATCAAGCAGTAAACCACTAATTCAACACATAAATTGAATTTAGTTACCCAAACACGATAGTACCATTTTCCAAATATTTAATTTTCTTAGCTCCTTGATTTGTTTCCACTGAGAGTGCCTGAGTCGTTTACTTGTGTACATGGAGTGATATATTTACATACAACTTTTTATGCATTTGCATATATTAGTGAATATTTTACACAGCAACATGATTTACATGTTTCCAGATTCAACAATATTCTAATGCATTAGAGTCTCCAATAAGACAGGAACCATCAGTTATACAAGCCATTAAGTGGAGAAGGATTAAGTTAAGCTAAAATTTACTGGGGTATGGAGCACTGGAGAACATTATCTGTTTCATAAATGCTATAATTCATGATTTCTACACTAGCCCAAAACAAAGGAACTTCGTGCTAAGAATCTTGCTTGAAATGGTGAAAATATTCTGTTACAAGGGTATTAGATAGATTTCCTATGTTTATAGGGGACCATTATTGCAATGTGTCTTAATTTTTTATAATGCTCCCTCAGAAGTCCTCTAAGTTTGTAAGATATGGGCATTTCTCTTTGTGTAATTATATATTTGTTTATTCTTATTGGAGAAACAAAAATAATCTGATATGATTAATGACGATTAATTTATTTGGGTTGATTCCCATTCAGAAATGTAGGATATGTCACATATGGAATTTGACTGCTTGAAACAATATTGAAAATCCAGGTGTTCTGGTGCTTTCAGTACAAGATTTCTCAACCTCAGAACACTTAACCTGTCAGGACCATGTTTCTTATAGGGACTGTCCTGCTTATCTTGGGATTTTCAGCAACATCTATGGCTTTTCCCAACAGATGCCAATAGCAGCAGCCTAGATATGAAAATGAGAAAAAACGTTCCTGTAAGTTGTTAGATCCCTTTTAGGAATAACATTGCTCCAAGCTGGAAAATGCTGGCATCCAGTGTCTTGAAACTCTTCCTTTCCAGAAAACCTTTTATTCAAGAGGTTTTAGGTGAAGCTTCATAAGTAAGGACATTGTGGAATGTGGTGAGAGAATTGCAGTGGTCCAGAGGAAAATATGTAAGAACATGAAATAGCCAAGGCTATCCCAGATGAGGTACGAAAAGGTTTTGGTATAGAACAGTGGTCATCACAGGGTATCAGAGGGTAAGGAGAGTCAAAGGGTACTGTATAGAATATCAGAGGGTAAGGAGGGTCAAGGGGTACTGTACAGGATATCAGAGGGTAAGGAAGGTCAAAGGTACTATGCAAGAAGGAAAACAGTTCACACACCTGAGGTTGAAGGATTGGAGAGAATTGGGCAACCTGGTACTGATTATCACTGAATTCATAGCTGCAATATGTTGCATTGGGAGAGTTTGCTACCCTATGAACTAATGACCCAAACACTTCTGAAGACATACTACAAGACACAGCAGTCAGATGGAGCGGTTTCCATTGGTCAAATGATGAGGGAATTTGAATACTAAAACAAATAATAATAGTAAATATTGAAATCCACTGATAGAAAGAAGAATACAAGTCTATAGTAATAAAATACACAATGTATTAATGAATATTTTCATATTCTTAAAGTCAGTATCTACAAAATATTTCTTAGTTATTAGGAGAAAATCGTAACTTCACAGAGGAGAATCCTGACAGATGTGACAGTAACAAATTCCTCAAACTTAATATTATCAGAAACAAGCCATGTAAAAATGATGTTCTAGAGAATAAAATGGAACACAAAGAACACAGCCTCACTGTGAGGTTTCCCTGTAAAATATCCAAAAGATGGAATCTATTATGAAGTAAATAACAGACTTATCTAAAATAACTAAACCTGTAGTTACTTCACAATGTGAGGTATCAAAAGTCAAGAAAAGATGGAAGAACTCATCCTCATAAATGTGCTATATAATATTCACTGTGGGTAGAATATCATATTTAATTGAAGGTTATAAACTCAAATATGATGACATTGATGTATAAGAATGAAGAAGGAAATTGGATTGAAACAGGGCCCAGCAGTTAAACGGGCTCATTTAGAGCTTTTGCAGAAGGCAGAGTTCAGCTCCCAGCACCTATGTCGGGCAATGCCCAGCTTCTACAGGAGCATGCACACAAGCAAATGCCCACACACTGGCATGCTCACAGAAATGCAGTTAGAAATAAAATGAAGTTTTAAAAGAAACCGAAAAAAGGAAGAAAGTATTATGAGAAGAACACATTTGAAATACTATTCATTTATAAAGTTCTGACCTTTCAGGAGAGTTGAATGGTTCCATTTTTTAATGTTTTAATGTATAATGGACACCTATAACAGATACATTTTAACCTATAGTACTTTTTACCTATTAAAAAATTTCCACTTGTGCCTTCTGAGAAGTCGTTGTTATATCCCCCATGCTCCCTCTGTGCATGAATTCTATTCTACTTACTAAGCTAAAAGAAAGGAGGGCAGGAAAGGTAATGTCAGAGAGCCAAAAGATGAGGACAAGTCTCCTCCTGATTGGACACAGCTCATTTGTGCAGCATTGTTCTTGGGCCACACACAGAACAATGCAGGCTCTTTCAAGCTTGCCAGGAGATCGCCTCATCAACAAAATGAGCAATTTAACTAGCACTCAAATTCTATACCTGGTGAATTTGGTTCACATCACTTTCATTTCCTTCACTATCCTAATGAGGCTCCATGTCATGGGAGTAATCTACCCTTTGCTTTCTCTGGGGCCACAGCTTCCAGGGTCTCTGATCAATGAACTTTAAGGAAAAAGGGAAAATTCCCCCATTCCTCTCATTTAACCCAGGAAAAGCAGCTGAGACAAGAGAAATGATTTTGCAGGAGTATTATTCTTCTGACCCACCTTCAGTCTCTTTGCAGCCTGCAAATAGTAGTTGTTTGTCACCTCATTGGCACTAGTGGCATTAATTAATACCACCTCAGGCCATTTCTAAGCTCTGTGCCTTGCAATTGGTATTCACTGGGGGCAGAAAACAACATCTGCCAAGAGATATTTATTTATTCACCAGGCTTTCTAGAACCCATCACCATAATCCTTATCCTCAAAAAATGAAACCCAGCAATAACACAAATCATTGGCAGGCTCTGACACTACTTGAGTGATTGCTCCTACTTGAGAAATGTGAACTGCCTTATTACTGGGACAGGCTTCAAGTAAAAAGCAAAACAGAATCCCCCCTTTTCTTGGCCACCTCCTGCCAGGATGTATACAAACCACAGAACCCCTTTATAGTTTTGAGGCACATACTAAAAGGTGGTCAATAACTACATGGTAACATAGTTATGGTCTGTCATTGTCCCCAAAGGAAAATAAGTTCTTTAAATTAATTATATAAATAAATGAAATGTTGTAAGCTGAACTTCAGCTAAGTGATTCATTTTTCTTCAGGTTTTAAGTCTTTTCTCTCCCATTGCAATCTATAATAATTTCCCTTTATGAACATTACATGGCCTCCCATTGAACATGGCACTCACTCTGCCCTTCCCATATCCCAATTTGAACAGAGTTCTGTCTGTTTTCACAGAGACCAATGAGCAATTATACAGGACTTTAAATGGTGGAAATTCTTCCAGAATTTCTTTTAATAAAAGATTTCCATGGCCGTATTTTCCTACACAGTAATTCAGTATGAAATTACTACTCATTTTTCTGTATGTCAATTCATATATTTAAAAAAAAATTATTTTCACCTCTCACAAAAGAGATTACCATTCAAATTTCCAAAGGTTTAAATGAAATACATTGTACATATATATAAATTTTCAAATAATAAAAGTGTCTAAACAGTAGCTATGCACAAACTCATAAAGAAGGGCCCAGGAACATGAACTGCCAGTTTAACAGCCTTTTTGTTTTGGGTCTTATGCTGTTTTCAATCAGAAAATATTTTGTTTAGTGATGTAACTCAGACATTGAAAGACAAAGAGGCATTTTCTCTCTCTCGTATGTTGACCTTCTAATTGTTAAATATGTGTATTTAGGTGTGATTAAATGTGGGGAGAAATGAGAAAGTGATCCATGCCATCGAAGGAAAGGAGACTCTAAGGTATTTAAAGGCTTTGAGGGGTGTAGCATGTAATAGAACACGTGTGATAATGAGTGCAAGACAAAATGCTGGGCTGGAAGGATACAGAAATACAGCAGGTGATGGGAGCAGTGGAAGGTGGGGACAAAGTAGCCAAAACTAAGTATGTATGGAAACACTGTGAGGAAATATGTTACCTTGTAAGCTAACTAAAAAGTAATAAACAAATAAATGATTTAACAGATTTAGCTAGAAGCAGCTTCCCCGAACCCTGAACCAGCTTTGAGAAGACTGAGACTGAGACCTCTCTACTGGAGAAGAGAAAATTTGAGGTGGATGTGTTTGGAAAACTATTGACTTTGTGATTCAATTTTTATTATTGCACTTATTAGAAAACAGCTTTTTTTCTGACCAGTTCACATTCTGCTTTTCTGATAGAATACAGTAAAGAATGGGGTGATTTAACAAAAAGGATCCAGGAAAATTTTCAGAAGGAAGATAAGAAAATTGTGGGTGTTACCATGACATCTATAAAATGAATTCCTAGATTCTGTAAGCATTATTGGGAAGGACAGATAGCTTAGGTGACCACTTTAAGACAAAGATGGAATATTAATTTAAATAAGAAAAGACACAATGAGTCAGCAAATATAAGACAGCACACATTTTATCAATTAATATCCTGATAAATCTCTGTATTTCTAACTTTTAATTATTTTGTGGCTATGTGTTCCACATACAAGTAATTTTTAATGAATTAACTTGGGTTTTCCTCTAATGTAAGTCATGAACATCTGTTTTCATTATTGATCATTCAAAGACATTTTAGCTATCAATTTGTCTTTAATACTTCCAATGTATTTTATGGTCATTATCAAATTTGTTGAAACCAATAAATGTCACATACAGACATACAACTGTGCACATACAAAGGAACATAATGATTAGTTAAAATTTCCTCACCTTTCTGCTCTTGTTCATTATAAACCTTGTTTTTCTATTATCCCAACTTCTGCTGTATAGAGAGCACAGCTGCTGCTACTACTTAGAACTACAGGAGCCCAGATAGCATTGGCTTTATGAAGAACACAAAAGACCATGGACTGCCAAGGTACAGCCCACATGAGGCAGTCAAGTTCCTGATGGGGAAGGTCCTTCTGTGTATGTTCATGTTATTGATTGTTGAATAAAGTACTGGTTGGCCAATGAGGCAGCAAGTTAGGCGGGACTAGGAGCCGAGGAGGATTCTAGGAAATGTAGTAAAAAGAAGTCTTGTGATACAGGCAGGAAGTGACATAGCAGTCAGACTCATGTATAAGCAGGGACAAACAGGAAGTGGTCCTTTTGCTCTTGCTCTTCCTCTCTGCTGTCTTGTCTATGGAGCCGTCATGTGATCCCCTCAACAGAAGATGCCTACAGCTGGTATCCAATAAGACAAGTCTTTATGGTTGATACTTAAGACTGAGCTAGCAAGTAAGAAATCCTAGTCATTGGCCAAGCAGCATTTGTACCTAATATAAGTCTCTGTGTGTTACTTGGAACCTTAACGTGGTGGAACTCAGGCGGTTTGGCAGAAAGATCTATTGTTACAAGTTCCCACTTGAACTCCTTTCCTTTTTCATTTTTTCTTTTTTTCTCTCTCTTGTTTAAAGGTTTGGGGACAGAAGCAGGCCTTCTGTATGCTAAGCACTTATTCTTGGAAGGAAACCAGGCTTTCCTGTGCTAAACTACATCACAGTCCCCAGCTCTACTTCCATTTCATCAGAGTCCCTTGGTTTCTAGACTCTGATTGGAAATTTCATGTGGCTGAAAGGTCATGAAGCTAGACTTTATAGCCTCTGTGGTAAATGAGTCTACCTGGGAAAGGAAGAACACATACATATTAACATCAACAAAGTATGAACACTCCATTGTAAATGTGGTTGTCTGTGGAGCCAGTCCTAGGGATGCTATTCTACTCTGTATTTGAAACCTAATAATGCTATATAAATAACACAGCATGAGATTATTTTACACCTGTTTTATTAAGCCATAGTTAAGAAGCATGACACACTTACCATTCTGAATTTTCAGGTATATTGTATGATTTGTTTAATCTACTCAGAAGACTAGTGTTGAGATGAGGTTGGCAAATCTTAAAAAAAAAATAACTGAACTAGTTGATAAGCAATTTTTGTTCCCCATCTGCTTGGTCTTGCACAGATTCCACATGAATGGAAATTTGGATGGAGCCTTTACCTAGAAGATTTACCCCAAGTGTTTTAAACTTGATTCCTCTTTGATGCAGGCAGAGCATTTGCATTTTGTGTCAGCTGATTCTTTAATCAAAATGGAATGTGCTCCTTGAGGACTGAGGACTGGTATTCTTTCTTTAAAGACTTTAAAGGTGGGCTTCAACATAATGAACAATTTGCAACCATTGCAGACCAGACAGCTGCCATGTATGTCTTTTCAGTGACTATATTCCCTAAGTGCTTTGGGTTTTGTGGTTTCTGGTTCACAGTGTAAGAAATGGACATGTTGTTTACATCTTCTTTTAAGAGGTCAAAGAGCATTTCTCAGGCTTTAAAAAAAAATACAGCCAACAAAATGTATCACCTGGCAAGTCTTGCCATAATTACCCCAAAAAGCCGCTTAAGGTTTCATTGTTTGGTTTTGTCACCAGATGAATGTCCACAGCACTAGTTAAGTTTTTTGCTTTTTTTTAATTAAATTTATTTATTTAAATCAAGACTGCAGTTTCCATTACCTCTTCTCCTCCTGTTCCCTTCCCAGACCTCCAACTCCCCAATCGACTCCTCCTCAGTTTCTGCTCAGAAACTGGCAGGCCTCCCATGGATGTCTACAAAACATGTATATCAATTTGCACTAAGACTAATCACCTCCCCTTGTAGGGCAAGGCAACCCAAAATGAGGTATTGGGTCCATAAAGTCAGCCAAAGTGTTAGAACCTCAGCTCCCACTGTTAGGACCACAAACAGATCAAGCTACACAATGTACATATAGACAGAGGGCCTGGTTCAGTCTCTGTCAACCCCCTCAAGTCCATATTAGTTGTTTCTGTAACTTTTCTTGTATTGTCCTTTACCCTTCTGACTCCCACAATCCATCTACCCTCTCTTCATCAGGATTCCCAGAGCTAAGGCAAATATTTGGCTATAGGTCTGTGCTTCTATTTGAATCATTTACTGGATGTAGCCTCTCTGATGACAGTCTATGCGGATAGCAGAATAGTGTAGGGGATCATATCAGTAGGAAGCTTAAGGGCAAAGCTGGATGATCTTGGAAGAATTTATTTTCATCATTTCTGAAGTGTTTTTATTTATTTCTTATTTAAGATTGGGTTTTAATATCCTATGAATTCTCAATGGTAAGCAAAGATGATTTCTTGTTTCTATGGACATAAAACAAAGTAAAAATCAGTTCAGGTCCCTCAACATTTACATTTGCAAGCCAATTAACATTATAAAGCACACAGATTTCCACATTCAAAACTATAAAGACCATATAATTAATGGGCCATTTTATAAGACAAATAAAAGATTTACAAAAGAAATAAATTCTATGGCTATAGTGTGAGGTAACAGGATTTATAAGATTTAAAATAATTATCAATGCTTGGGCTACATTTTACAGTTTTTCATGCTTTAGCTGAAAGAATGATTTATTTCTTAAATATAAAAGTAAGGTGGAATGCTTCCCGGGTGCATTTCCGTTGTGGTCCAATGACAGGCTAGTTTCACATGCAGTAAATTACAGTGGTAAGTACCCATATGTATTTAGCCCAGCTGTGTAAAATAAACCAATGCTGTTTTCTAAACAAGGCAGAAGTGTCCAAAATAGTAACAATCAATGGGTTTTCTCCCTAAAGCCAAACAGCCAGGAAATTGAGGGAAAATGTTTTTCTTCCTAGCTTGAAAGAATTCAGGTTCACCTGATTAGATTGTAAGAAGTTATGAATATATGTTTTTTCCAAAGTAATATTTTGACAGGTGATAAAAGAATAATACTTTTAAAATAAATTGTTCAATCCTAGAAATTCTGAATGCCCTTGTTCCTTAAGGCATGGAAATTCTCTCTCTCTGTCTCTCTCTCTGTGTCTCTCTCTCTGTCTCTGTCTCTGTCTCTCTGTCTCTCTGTCTCTCTCTCTCTCTCTCTCTATCACACACACACACACACACACACACACACACACACACACACACACACACACATCTATCTCTTCTTCCATGTTTCTTAACCAAGCACCCCTCACAGTAAACAATGCCCAGCAGTGGAGCCACCTGTTTCCATGTGGGAATCCCCTAGTCAGAGTGTGAGAAACAATCAATAATCTGCTTATTTGTCTTTCTTTCACCAGTGCAGCAGCTACAGAAGGCAGGCATTAAACATTTACTGGATGACTGCATGGATAAGGACAGATGGATGAGTAAAAGGAAAATCATCCAGAGAGGGTCTCAGATTCCTCACCAGGTATTGTTCATCCTTTCATAGATTAATTGAAAAGATATTTAAAGTGATGACCAATGCCCCAAGTCCCTTCTACAACTGTTTAAAACAACCAAGGCATTTCAGGAATTCCTACTACCTAAAAAGTTCACTTTGAGGAACGACAACATAAGCAATAGTTTTAAATTCTATTACAAACAATGAGAGTGGTTGAATGTTCCTGCACACCAGGCCAGTATTGATTTTCATCACTTATTTCTCACAGTTCTTGTCTATTTATCAATGGGCAAAACCAAAGAAAAGAAAGGAATCGGACCTTCTTATTGCCACATAATTTCTTAGGTCATCTCTGCTACTTTAAGAGAATACTCAAAAGTGAATATTTTATAAAGAGGACAAATCCATTTATTTTGGAAGCCTGGAAGTCAAGGTCAAGAGGCTCCCTTGTGAAGGGAATTCATCCATTCTCTGACATTTTATGGCAGAAGGCAGAAGGGCAAGAGGGCATCTCAGAGCAAGCAAGGAGAGTCAAACACATCCTTTAGTCACTAGTCCATTCCTGTGAAAAGGGCATTAATCCATTCCCAAGGTCTCTGCCCTATGACATAATCATCTTTTCAGTGCCCCATTTCTTATGGCTCTTTAGGGGATTTTGTTTCCAGTACAAGAACTTTGAGGGACACATACAAATGACAGAAGGCAGCAAGTGCAAGTGCTCATGCCTGTGATGGAAAAAATTTAAGTGTGTGTGTGTGTGTGTGTGTGTGTAAGTAGGTATGCCTGTGTGCACACAGACATGAGAGGTGTATGTCAGGCTGATGTCACTATCAGCCATATTGGGGTTTGAACTCTCTAAACTGTATGTTTAATCAAAGACAACATTAGCATTTGACTCACAGAGTATTTTCTGGGTGTGAACCTGAATTACTGACATTGAAACAATATTTTGGGAAGAGAAAAAGTATCCATTTCAGTCATTTCCATACATGGACAATTGATGTTACTGAAATCACTTGATATTGCTTTACAAAGATATAAATAATAGGTTTCTCTGACAGAACACAGAAATTACAAACATTGTGAAAAGATGGAGGATAGCTTTTTGCCCAAAATGGCAAAGATATTTCAACTTTGTATGAGCATAGTAATTCCTAGAGATGGATGCTAAAGGCAAACCTGGAATAACGCCTTTCTTGAGTTGTTGTGAGTGCTCCCTGGCACATGTCCATAGAAATCTGGTCACTGGGCACAAATTACACACTCACCACACAGCAGCAACATCAAAATATAGTCTAGTGCCTTGTTTTTTAAAGTTTTTATTTTATTTTTCGTTATGTGTATATATGTTGGAAGGTGGGTAGACATTCACATTATGAGTACAGATACCCAAAGGAGATAGAAGAGGCCAGCAGATGCCCTGGAGCTGGGGTGACAGGCAGTTATGTGCTGCCCAACACAGGCACTGAGCTGTGAACTCAGATCTTCTGCAAGAATACTACCCACTATTAACCACTGTTCAGAGGCTCTCTAATATCTTGTTCTCTACTAATAGTTACTAATATTAATAAATCGGCTGTGTATTGGATGAATCTATGAAGCTTTTGAATAGTTTCTTTATTACTGTATGTGTGTGTACATGTTGTGTTGACATAGATATGTGCATGCAATAGTGTGTATATGCAAATCAGAGGACAACTTTGTAGCATCAGTGACCTTTCCACCTTTATGTGGCTTCTGGGGGTGTCTTAGGGTTTCTATTTCTGCAACAAAACACTATGACCAAAGGGCAAGCTGGGGAACAAAGGGTATATTTGGCTTACTTTTCCATATTCCTGCTCATCACTAAAGGAAGTCAGGATAGGAACTCAAACAGGTCAGGATCCTGGAGGCAAATGCTGATGCAGAGGCCATGGAGGGAGCTGATTACTAGCTTTTGCCCCATGGCTTTCTGTTGGGAGCCAAAGATTTCAGGGCTTGGCATGAGATCCTAGGCCATGCTTGGCTGGCCACATAGTTATATATTAACCTTTACATAGTAGCTCATTAGAACCTCAGCTCAAGAAAAGAAACAACTTAACCCAGTCCCTCACTCTATGTTCCACCCACAGGCTCAGTCACCTAGGCAACCCTTCCTGGATCTCTTACTCATAAACTCTTTACCCTGCCAAACATCTTTTCTTTGCGGTTTCCTAATATCCTGCCTACACTAACACTTGACACACAAACAACACATTCTACCCCTCCCCATATTCTGCTCTGCTGACTATATAAGCTAGCCTAAGAAAAATAAAGTTCGCCACTTGATCAGAATCTTGTCTTGTGGTCATTCTTTCTGTGTCTCTTGTCCCCCACTCCCTATCCCTGACTCTCTTGCCCCAGGTTGATGTCCTGGACAGCTTTCTCAGCCAGGACAGCTTTCTCAGCCAATCTTCTTATAGAACCCAGGTCCAACAGCCCAAGGATGACACCATCCACCATGGGCTGGGCTGCCAGGGGCCATGAGACAAAAAGCAGGTGTTAACTAGTGTTTGACAGGTTGACCCACCAAACACATGATTTCTGATTGGGGAGCCCCACTTGACAAGGTCATGGGGTCACTGGCTGTGGAAAACAGTTGCTCCTGTCTGTAATTTCTCTCATGAGACACTTCTTTTCCTCCCTAAGAATAGCTTTGGGTGTTTTCCACTGCTTGTTGCTTATCTCATGGAAATATTCCATGGATCTGGGAATATATATCTGTGGATGGTCTAGAATATGACTTTTAACTTAGCTATATAATTTTGATATGTAAAATACATATTGGGACATGCTTCATAACTAGCTCTATTTGTCCCACAAGGACTGTGGACTCTTAACAGCCTGCCTTGCTCTCTTGCTCAGACTAACTTCACACAATTAGCTCACTTTCATCTCAGAGCAACTTCAAACTAGATTAAAGGCCTTTTTGTAAATAGATCATAAGTTTGACACTTTATAGCTATGGGCTACACACAAGGTCAGAGCCTCAGATGTCTAACCAAAGTTGCTAAGAAAAGCATGGCAATTCTTCACTTGCCAGTCTACTAACAATGAACTCTGTCTCAAAATTGTCATTGGACACTGTGCCCTCCCTGTCTGGTTGTGGTTTTGCTCCTATGGCATTGGACCCTTATGCTGCCATGGCAATGGCTCCTCCCTAATTGCTTAGCCCAGGAATGTGCTTTCAACCAATGAGAGCTATTCTTGTAAATCCTTCTTTTGCTTCAAGCCTCTGGGGGGAAGAGAGATTCTTAGAGAATAGACTAAGAGAAGAAGCTAGAAGAAAAAGCATGGAGAAGTTAGAAGTAGGATAGGATTATTAGAATAGAAACAGAAGACTAGAGAGCAAATGAATAGAAAGAATGTAGTATGTGAAGATTCATTTTCTATAGCCTTTAGACTTAGTCCCTTCTCTAATTGCAGTGTCTCTTTTGAACCCTTAGCAAAGATTTTTAAGGTTGGACCTTGAAAACTTTTGATACTGGGCCTTTCTCAATTGATAATTGACTGAGAAAGACAGCTGGATCTCATTGAGGCATTTCCTCAACTGAGGCTCCTTCCTCTGATGACTCTAACTTGTGTCAAGTTGATACACAAAACCAGTCAGTAAGGGGATAAAACTCAAATTACCCAGCTTGCATAATGAACACCTTTATGTATGCACTCAGCTATCTTGTAGAGCTCTACAAATAATTCATAAAATATATTAGAGGGAAACAATTCCTTATTTCTACAAGCTCATAGCCCTAAAAACTCATTTAAAGTATCTTATAAGTCAGATATATATATATATATATATATATATATATATATATATATTTCCATGTATTCATGAATTGAGTAGTCACCTCATTCTAGTATGTTTGTGTAATCCAAAGCATTGTATAAAAAGTATCTTGGGGTGGTTGACTTACAAAGAGGTGTCTGATGAGAGTCTCTTCACCAGATGTTCCCCTACATGGAGGAAGTAGAGAAGTGAATGTGGCTCTTCCTCATATGTCATTAATTCTGCAGTGGGAGATCACTCATGACTTAACCCTTTGCTGAATGGCCCAGTACTGCCCACTACCACTTAGGTGACTAAGCTTCAGTGCGGGTCCTTCAGCACATGCAATGCATTCTGACCCTCTCACATCTCAGTTTTAAAGGTTTGAAATTTCTCTAATTGAGGTCTTGCTTGCAACTGCAATTTCCTACTCCATGTCATAATGAAACATGTACTTTGATAGTTGGGATGCGAGTATCGTTTTGCATGTGAGAATGGATACCATCTTTAATGTATGAACCACTAAGAAACAAAATAAAAACAATATTTTAACATGAAACAGAAATTACAGTCTTAGGTGGCTTTCAGGATGCCCAGCATTTTCATCAAACATTTTTGTCAGTCCAATTTGTTAGCTTCAATTAAAGGGATTAAACGACACATCCATTTATTTTGCAAACTCATTATATTTCCATTCCAAATGGCAAAATTTCAATATTTTCTCTAGTGAAACCCTGCCAGTGAAGGTTCTCTCAATAACTACAGAGGCACTGAAAAGGGTGTAGAAACAAAAGTGAAGCTTTTGAGAAAAAGAGAAAAATCCTGAAGAACTTTGGATGTTACTTTCCCTTTTTATTGCACCAGAATGATAGGTCTCTGAAATATTAACATGTGAAGGGCAATTTCTGAGACCTTTGCCCCCTCCCGAATGAAGAAAGGTTGCACACATTTCTTTTTGCTGCTATGAATAATAAAAAGCCAGGGGATTCCTTGTAGCAGTCCTGGAATAATTATGAAATAGCTGATTAAGTTCAAAGTTAGTATGGAAATCTGTTCCTTTAAAAGTCATTCGTAATCTATCTCTGGAGGGAGATAATTCTATCAAATTTGAATTAATCCATAGATAATGGCAATCCTATCACCACCATTATGTGTCTCTATATGGAAAATTAATAATGCATGCATTCTCAGATTTCACATAAAAAAATAACTCAGGGCCAGATTATAGAAGGGATTAATTGTAAACACTATGAGTTATGACAGACAACCCAAGAAAGGGATTAATCAACTTCGAAAGCATAACTTAACCTAACAATAATAGCCCAACCACAGATAATTCTTTGGAGAATGGCGTTTTGGAATGCAAGTCACACAATGATCCCTTCATAGATATAATAAAACATTTAAAAATTATACTACTGCTATCATTATAAAGTATAATCAGGTCCCCATATTACCATCATTACTGAAGCCTATAGTAGAATTAATTGTTCTCTATTTCAAGTCAAAAATAGGCTCTTTATCAGGAAGCCTAAATTAAAGCATTCTGAAGAGTTCCCATTTTGAATACTTAAGCTCATGATTAGCAGCTGGGATATAAGAATGTATTCAGTTTCTTGATGGTGTCTTATGGCTTTTTGTATCTTGGGACATTGTGCATCATTTTAAAAGTACATTAAAAGTGATAATATATATGCTTTGGACTTTAAAGATAACTGAATTAAGAACACCCCTTATTCTTTAAAAAATATATGCTAACATAGACAAGATAAAATATCCCATTGTTACCATTTTTAAACTAACATCAAGTAACACCCTGCCCATTCTCTCTATTCTGAAGCCAGTTTACAGAGATGATTCATGCACAACTTCCACTGTAACTTTACCATAGTCCATGGCAGTAGCTATAATACTACCTGTGTGAATTAAGTGTAGTAACACAGTAGCTGTTATATTCAAAACTGGTTTAATTCACTTACCTTAATGGTCTCCAGGTTCCCTTATTTATACCATGTACCACAAGTCTGTAAAGGATAACTGTAATAAAGTCCAGAAGAGCCTGGAATAAAGGGAAGTTGGGTATTTATTGGAGAGTCACTCAAGAATGACAAATAAAGTAGAGATCCACTACAGTCTTCTGCCCAGAGGAACTGAAAGCTCCCATTTGATCTGTAACCATCACATGAAAGAAAGCTTGCTTCCCAGTCTACATGTAGCACCTGAGGCCCCACCCAGAAGGGTCCAGTACCTCAAAGACTATTGGCTGAATGAGTTCCCATAACAATTCCCCTTTTTGTCTAAATAAGAGGATTCGAAACCTAATACAAAACTATATGCAATAAGAACAAATATCAAGCATTGTTCAGGAGAAATCAAAGATAAAAAACATACACAAAATTAGAACTACAACCAACAAGAACATCATCAAGCAAGAAACACACACTCCACACTGAATGTCCAGGATGTAGGTAATTGGCAATAATAGAGATTATTTTACCAGTTGTCCTGTCCTGAAGAGTCTAAGTCTTGTACATAAAAAGTCTTAGCTAAGCTATGAGAGGATAGTTGCTGTGACTTTGTAGTCTTCAACCCCATCAAAGACCTGAGAAGAAAAATCATATTACCTGAGAAATCAGGAAGTGCAAACAGGCAACTTCCAAAAGGTGCAAAAAGTGACAAAAACAGCTGGCTACACTCACCCAAAGTCTCACAGTAATGTTGGGGCAAACAACTTTCATTAAGACTTAGAATGTCTGCCAGACCATTTTCATAAGCAGGAAGAATCGAAAAACTGTCCTACCCTGATTTGGTATAGTTCAGCAGTCTCTTTTTTCTTGTATCCTGTTTGTCCAGTTTGGACAATGTGTCTACTGTCAGCAGTCAAGGCAAAGGCAGTTCTTTGCCCAAATGTCCAGTTTTACCAAGAAGAAAATAAACTCCAAATGGAGTGTCTCCAGTGCCCAGCATACTTTTGGCATTAGCTTGGTGCTGCCAGGAGCAATTGTGTCTCATGCCAACAGAGTTATAAATTATTAAAACATTTAAATGCCATATTTCATAGGCCTTTGAAAAGTCTGAAGATCATAACTATTCAGAGTACATCTCTGTGCAATTAGAGAATCTGACTAACATAACTAGGTAAGAAAAGCATGGGTAACTATAACCTATAATACTTAATACCTATATAGCTTAAAGATTAAAGCTCCATATATAAAGATAAAAGAATCTTTAAACGGATATGCTGCAATAAGGACAGCTGACATCGAATTGTGCATCAATATAAAAAATATCTTAAGCCTATGTAGAGACATACATACATGCAACATGGCAAATTAACTTTATATTAGTGTGCAAAACATTGTAAACAGAAAGAGGAACATACACAAATGACAAATATAATTTCAAGTTTTATCAATATACAAATTGTCTTAGACAGGAATACAAACATAATTTTACATATGTATCAATATACAAGAATCTGAAATCGGGGCTAGAGAGGTGGCTCAGAGGTTGAGAGCACTGGCTGGTCTTCCAGAGGTCCTGAGTTCAATTCTCAGCAAGCATATGGTGGCTCACAACCATCTGTAAGGAGATGTGGTGCCCTCTTCTGGCATGCAGGCATACAAGCAGGCAGAATGCTGTATATAAATAAATAAATCTTTTTTTAAAAAATCTGAAATAAATCTAAATTGTCTATAATTAATAGTTGCTGAAACAGTTCACAAGTAGATACACTAGGCTACCTATTCTCCCATCCCATCAACTTCCCCTTTTACTTTCCTAAAAGAGATTCCTGAGTCTAAACTTCATATTCCACCCCGCCGGGGTCGGGCCTGTATCAGTCACACACTGCAGAGGCCATCTATTCTGGACTGATGTCGTTGGGGTTACAATCAGAAGCAGCTGAACAGCCCCGGTTCTGATCCCGAGTGAGGGAATGTGGATGAGGGAAGTCCTAGCTACCCAATGGTGTTAAGGACAAGACAGAGACATCTTGTTATCTCAGGAGGAGTCTCAGTCCATACTGGAGACCACAGTTTATTTCAGCACCGTCTTAAATAGCTTTCCTAAATTGGGTGTAATGGCAGAAGACATCTATTATTATGTATAAAGGGCTGACTAGTAAACACTTCCTTGAAACCTAGAGAGAGTCTTAGAATGAACATATCCAAGCCCTCAGACCTTCCCCAAGGGCACATCTCACCAGTTTTCTGGCAAGGCCCACTAGTCCCTAGGCATATCCCACTAGCCCTCAGGATGGGCATGGGCCCACCCAGGGACTAGGTCTATTGTTACACAAACTAGGAGCCATTCTCCACCTTGGCCAGGCCATCTGGAGGTAACCAGCCCACATCTAAAGACTTCAAAAAGACAATGGGAGATTCAAGCTCCTGGAATTGAGCTGAGGCCTATTCTGAAATATTATATTCGGCCCCGACACTACCCCCACCCTATTACAACTTATAACCAATCCTTAACAGGTAACAATTAAGTCCCATTTCTTTTAAAGCTGAATGATGCCATCCTGTGCTCAGACTGTCTCTTGCCTCTCTTGTTTCTGGAAAACACTTGGGTTGCATCCTCCTTTGGAAATACTATTATGGACAAAGTAACTATGAGTGTGAGAGGGCAATATTTCTTCTGCCACTCTGCTTCACTCTCTTCATGCCTGTATCATCTCAAGAGATAGAATTTTGCATAGTGGCTGCACCATTTTACATTTGGCACTAAACAAAAAATGTGCAAGGTTCAAATTCCTCTGTACCATCACCAACATGTTATATAATATTGTTCATAACCAGTGAGACTGTAACTTTCTCCAACTATGATTCTTCAATCTTCTTTCCAATATGTATGTTGGGGTTAATTCTGAACCTTTCTTCTTTCCAGAGAAGAAAGTTGTTAAAGTTAAAGGTATAGAAAATAATATTTTCTGAGAAAATATGTGACAACTGGTATATTTGACTTTTTTCTCCTGTATATCTGATGTTATTATTTCACAAAGTTAGACTTGTAAACTCAGGTATCACACACCTGTAATTTTATCAATATGGGGACTAAGGCAAGAGAATCACAAATTCACATCAGTCCACACTGTAGGGAGAGAGACACTGCCCTTGTATCCCAAAAGCACAAGAAGTCAGCCTTGAAAACATTATGTAAACTGGACAGTTTATATTTAAGATTATATGCAATATACATATATACAAGTATACATATACATATATGCATGTAATAACAATTAGTGAAAAAAGTCCATGAATTTGAAGGAGATCATGAAGTGGTATATAGACAGTTTTAGAGGTAGAAACACTGTAATTATATTACAATCTCAAAAAATATAAGCTAATTGCTGACTCTACTAGCATCTTGTCACATCGTCAGAGGTGTGATCACACCTGAATTCTCTTTCAATGCTGCTGACTCACCTGTCCTAGAGGCGATGAGCAAGCAAGTGTACCTGTTTGAAAGTAAATCTAAGACTCTAGTGTCTGCTGTAGTGGTTGTTGCTGCTATGCAATGGGCATGAAAATGCATTCATTCTTTTGTCTACAGAACAAATCTAGAGCCACTAATATAGAGTGCAAATGTTCATAGTGTGACTTAAATTATTTTTAACCTAATTTTACATTTATTTAGTATGTGTGCCTCTCTCTCTCTGTTCTCTCTCTCTCTTTCTCTCTCTCTCTCTCTCTCTCTCTCTCTCTCTCTCTCTCTCTGTGTGTGTGTGTGGGGTGGGTGGCGCACACACATGCTTGTATGCACACCCATCTCAATGCAAAGAACACCTTGCAAGAATCAATTTTTTACTTTTGCAATATGGGTAATAAAGAGCAAACTCAAGTCATTAGATTTGCAAGCAAGTGCCTTTCCCTACTGAGCCATATTGCCAGCACCTAACTTCAAATTTTTAGGGATTTGCAAATTTTTAAACTTTAAATTTTTTGTATTATTTGGTTTGATTTCCCCTAGTTATACACCAAACTCACAAAAACAAAATATATGCAGTTGTCTTTGAAGAATATACAGTTCTCTTCTGTGTCCATTTAATTTGGCTAATCTCTAAATTGGCCATTTCTTCATTTCCACATTCTTCATGGACTTCTCATACACTAAAACCTGGCTCAAACTCAGGTAATTCCATCCTAGAGAGAATGTTGATTCCACAGTCCAGGACTCCTGCCCCACTCAGCAGACACAATCATTTTCTTTGGTCTCCCAAAGCATATTTTCTTGCTGCCACTTACCTGGACCTAGGGTTCCAATCAGAACTCTGTCTCCAGGTCCTGATTCTTGGCTCAGTATTGTATAATGGGAACAGAGGTAGTACCTGCCTCAGCATGCTATTTTAGATATACAATAGCACAATGCTCATATGACAGCTTCTAAGCGGCTTACTCTACACACAACCCAGGGCCTCCACGATCTAGTTCCAACTCTGAATTCCACCATAGTCCCTTGTGTGTGATAAGGCATGCCCACACTTTCTTCTTTCAACTCAATTAAAAATGCTTGTTTGACCAATCAATCACCATGGGACACTGAAAGCTAAGCTTTCCAGGAATCACTTAAAACAAGCAAAAACCTTGGGGTTGGATTATTTAACTAATACATTGAAACACTAAAGTTACAAAAACATTCTTCCTTAACCTTAACAAACGATGGTATCTTAAAAGATACCAATATGTTTAAAGAAAGCCACCACTCCCAGACCTAGTGAGCCAGATCCATTTGTCCCATTAGTATCTGTACTTTAAATTTGAAATGACTTTTATATGGACCAAAGTAAAACTGCCACACTGACACAGCATGTCAAAGACATAGTACTTTTAGCAACCCTACATGTAAACTGTGGTTTATAGTAAGACATCTAAGGCATTTACCTCACTAATCCCTCTGAAAGTCTTAAAAGGATAAACGTGGAACGTATCATCAATAAAATTTTAGACATGTTCTTAAAGTTTTAGTGATGATAAAAGGAACTCTAAGATGAAGCATATCCAAACTAATGTGGAATAATCAGTTTAAAGCACCATTTTAAATAGTGAAAACCAAAACTAGCATCCTAACGTCCTTTTATAAGAAAACAATAGGAACTTTCTTGTTCATACACCATACATACAAAAGCATCAGATGTTCCTGTGTCAGCCAACAGTTCTGGAATTCTTATGTAGACATGAGGGCATGCCTGTTTCATCAATGAACAAAGGAAAACAAATTTAATTTTTCTTAGAAATTATAATCTTCCCTCTGCTAACACAAGAGAACATGGAAAATGAATACTAACAGCAAGAATGAAAGTACCTCTGAATCATTCCAAAATATTTCTGCACTGAAAATGACAAGTTTGAGTTGTCCTTTAACACATAAGCAGTGAAAACCAATAAAAGTATTGGCTGGGAACTGGAGAGCCAGCTCACTAGTTAAGAGTGTTCACCGATCTTGCAGAAGACCAGAGTGTGAATTTCTGTACCCTCTTTGAGCATGTAAGAGTAATCTGTAACTCCAGTTCCAGGGAATCCAAAACCCTCTTCTAGCCATGATAGAAACACACACACACACACACACACACACACACACACACACACACACACACACACACACACACACCCATATACACACACAATCTTTGGGGAATAAAAGAAAAACTGATAGATGTATTGGATATAAAAACAAACCAAAATGATAAAAACTAAAATTCTTGGGCTCAGTACATAAGAGTGTTTCCATGAGAACCTAATGTCAAGTCTAGAACCCACAGCAAAACCTTGGCATGGTTGTTCCAACCTATAACTCAGCCCTGGAACAAGGGAAAACAGGCAGATTGCTAGAGTTTGATTGTTGTCAGCTGAACTCTTGATTCAGGGAGAGACCTTGTCTCAAAGGAATGAAGTGTAGAGTCATAAAGCAGGATACCAAAAGTCCTTTTCTCGCCTCTGAACCTCCACAAGGACACATGTGCCTGCATCCATGTGATGACACACTATGAATAGCACACACACACACACACACACACACACACACACACACACACACATACACACACACAAACGCATAGCTTTAGAGAGAAAAAACATGAAATAGATAAATCTGGAGTAAATTTATAAAATAAGAGTGTGTATATGGAGCTTCCACTATGACTATTCCAGTTATAGGTGCATGACCTTGAACTGACCTTAACTGCCATCTGCTAAAGGCCACCATGGCTCAGCAAATTCCCACCTGCACAGCAAATGCAATTATATTGCTCCAACCTGCCCTTTGTCTCAGCACATTTGGGTTGTTTATGATGCTTTTGACAAATAAAGCTTTTAAATTTTTAATTAGTTATATCTCTAAATCTTTTTAATGTGTTTGTCTTTTGGCATGAGTCTCCATCTCTCCTTGGAACCTTCCTTTTATGGCTCCGTATCTGGCATATTTTCCCCTGCTGGGAATCAGAAATCTTTTGTCTATTCACTCTTCTCATAAGAAGATCTCAACCTTGTTCTGCTAACAGAGATGCAAATTTTCATTGTTAAATTAAGAGATATACTTTTTATTGTGATTCCTTACAGAGAAAAGATTGAGGTTGAAGGAGAAATTGAAACATGTATTCCCTGTTTATTATCATCTTTCTCTCTCTCTCTTCCTCTCTCTCTCTCACACATACACATCTCACTCACGCTCACACACATATTTAAGCATAGGCTAATTGACATAGGCTATCTTCCTCATTTATTTCTATTATATTAATATAAGTTGTGAATGTTATAATTCATAATATAGTTATTATTTTCTTTGAAAGAAGACAAAATAAAAATAATAGCATAAAATAGTTTGTCTAGAAAAAAGAACAAGATCCAACTGTATTTTCAAGAAAATTACCTTAAAAATTGCCACTTCAAAATTACCAAAAAATACCCACTTTCTCAGAAGGTATGGATGCATCTATCAAGAATGCACAGTTAGCAAAGCATGGTAGTGTTGAGGTTGTCTCCACTGATGCTCTCCACCACTCACCACTTTCTCACTGATATTGTTATTTGGGTGCAAGTCCTTCATGGGACTTTTACAACATTCTTTTTAATATCCATGTTCCTTCTTTTTTATACAAAGCTGTAATTTATTCTTGGTTTTCCTCTGTCTGTCTCTCCCATCTCTCTCTCTCTCTCTATCTCTCTCTCTCTCTCTCTCTCTCTCTCTCTCTCTCTCTCTCTCTCTCTCTCTCCCCGAGATAGGGGTTCTCTGTGTAACAGTCCTGGATGTCCTAAAACTCACTCTGTGGACCAGGCTGGCCTTGAACTCCCTACCTGCCTCTGCCTCTGAGTACTGGGATTAAAGGCATGCACTACCACTGCCCAACTATTCTTGGATATCTAATTCTGTTCCCTTATGTCTAGTTTTTCATTAAAACATTAAATTTCTTAGTTAGGTTGCTATGATTATTGGTGTTATTAGTGGTCATTGTGGATCCTTGAAACAGGAGGCTTCATGGAGTAGAAAGCCTGGGGACACTGTAGACCCCATTAGGACAATGGTAGTGAGGTATAAGAAATGGAAATGCAAGATGGATGTGTGTACCATGACTATGGATTCTTTGACCAAAGGAGCTTGTATCCCAGGGAGGCACATGAGACATCATTTAGCAGTGAAGATGGTTAAAAGCTATTGTCGTGCCTACATTTGCTTATGATCCAGAGATCAACCATGTGTAGCCCCAGTAGACTATGGGGCACAGAGTGTTAAGACAGAAAATCTGTGTGTGCTGGGTCACTTATACCCTGAACCCAGGAACCCTAAGCCAATGCTGGGATCTACCTGAAGTGCAAGTGTTTGGAACTTGAGCATGTGTGTGTAGTCCAGTGTGCTGAGAAGGGCACACCGCAGCGTTGGCCAATGACCGCCATCCTCATAACACAGATGTCCTCACCATTCCATGAGGTTCTGCTTCACTGAAGAACAGCTGATAACTTCTAAAGCCGGTTGGAGTATTCAATACTTACTTTCACAGATAGGTTGTAGATAAATAAGGCCACAGGCATTTCCATCCCACAGGGCTTTCTGTTTTCTTTTTTTTTATGTGATGGGTACAAGAATGAGTCATTAAGCAAATCACTTAGCCTGGCTGTGTCTTCTTCCTCACGCACAGAATTGTGAGTAAGCATCAATAATACAGTGACATAACTTGGTACTGCATGTAGAACATGAATATATAACATATTCATTGCCACCAGCAGCAGCTGTCCTAAGGTGGTCTCATTCTACCTGACTCCAGTCAGGATACATCCCAGTGAACACTCGTCCTCTCCATGTGCTGGAGTCCATCATCCCATCTCGTCTTAGAACATAGACACTGTGGCTATGTCTTTTTAGTGTTCCTCTCCAAAACCTCCCTCCCTTTCAACCATACAAACATGCTAGAGAACAATTATCTAAAAGAAATCAGAAACCCATGTGATTCTTCCTGTAGTCAAGCCCAACTTTCTCCTGCCTGGTATTGTCGGGCCATTTTCTATTCTTAGCTTTTGCTTCCCCCCATCTTAATTATCCTACCTTGTCACCACTTCTCTGTAATTTCCATTCCCAAAGTGATTGTTGACTATCTCATTAGCAACATTATCTCTTTCAGGCTCTATTTGACATGACTTTTCTGTATGATTTGGCACATATCTTGGCAGTGACTGGTCTTTCTTGGTGGTCTTCTCAGGTGGGTTATCCTCCTTTCCCTTGCATCCTTCTATGTTGGCTGTTGTTAGGCAAATCATCCTTGTCACAGCTTTTGAATATCATGCGGGTCCAGGCCTCTGCTTCATCTCTTATTTTGTACACACTGCCTCGGGCCTACACCCAAACCACCAACACTCTATACCCAGTTGGAAATGTGTTCAGGTTTTGTCATGGTGTCCTCACTGATGAGGAAGTGTTGCCTGCCACTATGCAATGCACATTTGCACACAAATGTCTGTGGAACTCCAATAGCTGCAGGTCATCTCTCTTGAATTTGTTCCCTCCTATTAGTCTGTTTCCGAGCATAACACACATTCACTTACAAGGCTTTCTACTATATTTAACATGTACTCAAACATTCCTCAGCTTTTAGCTCAACATCATTTACCCCATGAAGCCCTTCTGACTGTATGCACAAGTGACATTCCAGAAGCATTCACAAAAAAGAAAAAAATAAACATGTCTGTTTTCTTCTAAGAGATATCTGAAATAGAAGAATTGTTTAATTGCAGTCTAAATACTTATAGTATCCATATATTACAGCCGCCCACTATATAATGAGAAAATATTTCATCTAAAATAATCTGACAGCTTATACTTGTGCTTCACATTCTTAATATGATGTTAGCTACCAAATTCTACTGATATTATTGCCAGCCTATTACCCAAACTCTCCCTTCTCTTTCATATGACCTTTGCAAATATTTGTACTTAATGTCCAAATTGCTTTTCATCTGTTTGGCAACAGCCTTCTCATAATAGAATAGTGTTCTATTTAATTACAAGATTCTGCATCCAGCCTGTGTTTATATCTTGGCTCTTTGACATGATGTAACCTTGAGAAGGACACTCCCTTCTCAGAGCCTCCATTGGTTAAACAGACTCAATAATAAACATTACTGGCATGGTGACTATGGTGATCGAATAAGGACTGGTTCAGACAGTATTTTCAACAGTGTCTTGCCCAGTAGACAGTGAATGAAAGCAATACTTGTTATTCCTAGCTCTTCTCCTGTTACTAACATCACCAGAAAATACACACATACATGAACATACACACACACGAATACACACTTGCACACTCACACATACCTATACAGGAATATATACACACATATGCATGCATGTGTACATACATACACACACACAGAGAGAGGAAGAAAGAGACTAGAAACTCTAAAATACATATCCCAACAGGTGCTAATTTCTACCATCCTTCCAAGTGTCCTGGCTGCTTAAAAAGTTCTTCTGCAGCTGTTCCTGAAAGCCTGACCTCTGCCCAATTCTCTAGCTCTCCTTGCTGTACTCTTCAAGCTTAAGAACCTGTTGTTAACCCACCTGGAGCCACCTGAACCCTGGAACCTCAGCAACATGGAGCTAACTAAGAAGATATGGATGTCAGGATAACAGATATGAGGGTTTGTGGCCAGTCTCATTGCATCTTGTTATGCTGTGTCTTGTTGCTATCCCTGGGAAGCCCGTTCTTTCGGGAGAGGAAATTGAGGAGGAGTGGATCTAGGAGAGGTTTGGTGGAAAACTGGGAGTAGTGGAAGGAAGGGAAGATGCACTTGGGGTGTATTTTGTGAGAGAAGAATAAATAAAAAGAAAAGGGGGAAATATTTAGCAGCTATTGCTCTATTGCCAATAATTGGGAATATTCTCTTATTTTCATGCATCTAGTAAGGAGCTACTTAAATTTTAAAATGATCTCAGACAGCATCTTCTCCATGAGGCCTGGATTTCTCCTTAGCTCCCTTCAGTCCATCACAGAAGACATTTGTTTTAATGATGTTCGTTCACTTGGCACTTTATGATCTGAGACTTTCTTGAACATTTAGCTGTTCAAAATCACAATATACCTATTGCATAAATAGCACTCGTAATGTTATAAATGTCCAAATGTCCAAATGAATAACTATTTCATGATTTACTAAGGAAGTTGCCTACACTATATACATGCCACCTATATATTTGTCAAATATCTAGTGTGCCCACTCAGGAATGGTGAACAGATACCATGACTCATGAAGAGAGCAGAACACAACCAAATGATGTGAACTTCATAAAGTTTGATATTTTTCTTCTCTTTGCATTCTAGTGTTTTGTTTATTAAGAAGATTAATGCCTATTCATCTCTCACAGTAGTTACTGCTGTTTCAAATGTCCTCATCTATGTTCAGAGGGTCTGGATAGTCCTATGCTCGTTTCCCAGCTATCAGTCTAGGAGGCCTGGACAAGCTATGGGGCCTCTAATAGTGGATCAGTATTCATCCCTAGGACACAAATTGGCTTTGGGAGCTCATTTCACATAGAGGGATACTCTCTCAGCCTAGACACATAGGCCCTGCTCCGAATGATATAACAGACTTTGAAAATCCCTCATGGAAGGTGTCACCCTCCCTGGTGACCAGAAAGGGGATGGAATGGGGGCTAATGGGGGGGCAAGGGAGGAGGGTTGGGAGAGAGAACTGGAATTGACAGGTAAAATTAGCTTGTTTTTAATTTAAATAAAAACTAAAAATAATTTTTAAAAAGTTATCACCCATGTTATGCCTTCCTGTATTCTTATCCAGTTCTTTCACTGAAACAGCTCCTAATCCACCTGTGAGAAAAGCAATCCAGCCTTTGGCTTCCTTTTGTCCACTTGCCCATCACATCCATCCAGACATCAGGTGTGAATGACAAGCAAACATTCTCTTGAGATTGTGTCCAGACTAGTGCTTAGGATAGAGACAGAGAAGGAAGAACAAGCTCACATGGCAAATATTTGTGTGTCATAGCACACACCCAAAGAAAATCTGTCCCATTACACAAATACATGTTTCTGTTTCTTGTCAAATTTGATTCTCAAAAAGTTTCCATCAATTAAAGCCATTTGGTATGGGGTGATAATTTATAAACATGTTGGGTAGTAGCAGCATTCTTTTTGGTTTTTTTTTTATTTTGTTTTTCCAAGACAGGGTTTCTCTGTGGTTTTGGAGGCTGTCCTAGAACTAGCTCTTGTAGACCAGGCCGGTCTTGAACTCATAGAGATCTGCCTGCCTCTGCCTCCCAAGTGCTGGGATTAAAGGCATTCGACACCAAAGCCCGGTTGGTAAAGTAGTAGCATTCTTAACTATACTTATATGTTGTTGCATGTCAATTAACTCTTTCAGCATCCTGTCTATAGGAGCAACATTAATTCTGCATTAAAAGCTTGTTAGGGTCTTCATAAGCATCCATAAAGGTTAGAATACACTAAATAATGTAGTCAATAACTATGGGGTTACAATGTTTATAAAAATAACTAACTAATTTAAAAAAACACCATTTTCCTTAGTTGGGAAGATATTAAACTTATCAATAAATATTAAATTGGGCTTGGGATATAGTGAAGTAGTTGCATGTTTGCCTAGCATACAAAAGACCCTGGGTTCGGTCCCAGGACAGCAAATGCAATAATGATAGTAGGAGTACTAGCAGTAGTAGTAGTAGTAGTAGTAGTAGTAGTAGTAGTAGATAAAAGAGTAACTAGTTGCCCTGTTGAGTCTTTATTTTGACTAGAATATAGTGTCATGAGTCATCTGTTGGGGAATGATTTTCTTACTTTTTAATAGGGATACCACATGCTATACATTAGTATTGAGAGTTATTAATAATCTTCTATGTATATTTTTATTTCAGATCTATTTCATTGATACTTACTCACTTCAATAGAAATATGCTTTTAAAAAATCATTTGACACACACCTTTAATCTCAGCACTCATTATGCAGAGGCAGGCAGTAGCACATCAAGGCCTGTCTGGTCTAGACAGCTATTTCCAGGGAGACATAGTAAGATCCTGTCTCAAAACAAAGAAAAGAATCATTGGTCAGAAATCATTCTTCTGATTTTGCCAGTGTGTAAGACATCCCATTTAATCATGTTGACAAAAACTGATATAAAAAAACATGGAACCACTCCTCCTCTGAGTGAGAGCTTATCTGAGTGGAGACAAAATTATAACAAGAAAATGGAAATCCTTTGAGTGTGAATCAAAGCTGTGAAGGGAAAATTCTCAGGGTTATTTGTTATTACACCTTCTTCACCTCATTCCCAGCTTTATCTTTCCTGAATGTTTTCCCACAGTGCCTTGCAAATAGAAGTGGGACTTTAGTTATGTCATTTGTGGCCCTCTGTTGCTAACCCTTAGGATCCTTTTTCTTCTTTTCTGGATTTTGTGCATGACTTTTTTCTGTTTATAATTTATCTGCTATTGATGCACTCTTTGAATGGTCCCCCAAATGCTACATTTATTTTATTTTATTTTATTGATTGCTTTCTTGGAAACTAACTGAAGTCTTTACAATTAGAACGTATATAACATATTGTGGGTTTTCCACTTGCAAATAGCCCACCAACAGGAGTGCTAGAAGGAAACACAATAAACTGATAAAAATGAGATACTCGGGAAGAAGCAGGCATGAAGACACTTCCTTTTTCATTCCATTCAGCAGGAGGGCAGCATATCTGAATCACTCTGAGATTCAATTTTCTTGTCTTTAACATATAGATATAGCACCTATTTTGTGGTGTTACTTGGAAGAGTAAAATTTTAGAATATAAATGACCTAGCTCACAACTAACAGTTGCTGCTATTGTTATGATTATATCTGCTATTTTACTGTGCTTGTGGTGAAAGTTTCCATATGGGTCTTGATGTAAAATGTTAAATCTTAAAACCTTTGCAGGAAAACAAGCAGAATATTTTCATAAAAGGGGGATAGTAAAAAAAAAAACATGAAATGTTAATGGAAAAGACTGCTACATTAGACTTTATTGAGATTAAAACTTTCTCTATTTATAAATATTATGAACAAAATCTAATACAATTCCTATAGCATAGCAACACAATATAATACATATGAAACCTTCAACACTATTTTAAAAAAGGACATTTAAACTAAGTGAAAATTTTGATGAACACTTCAACAAGAGACTTCAATGGCAAAATAATATGGCAAAGTGGCTAACTCACTGGGTATCAGGGGCATTCAACTTAGACACAATAAGACACCATTACCAGCTAGAATGCCTCAAAATTGTCTTAGAAACAAATGTGGAGTCCCTTGAACTATAACTCTCACACTGTTGACAGGAATGCAAAGTAGACTGATCATCTTGGGAAACCATCAGTATCTATTAAGTTGAACATACATGTATCCAAGGTGGCAGCAAGCTCACCACAATTTCTGTACTAATAGCTTGTAACTTCAAATAGTTCACTGTTGGTGTGTTAGTTAAAATAAGAAATGTCCATCATAGGCTTCTGTATTTTAACACTGGGTCACCAGGTGGCAGCATTCTGCAGGAGGTTATGAAAATTTGGGACACAGGTCCTTACAGAAAGTCCATTGCTGGAGTCGAGCTTTGAGAGTTTGTGGCTTCACCCCATTTGCAGTTTGCTTGCTCTACTTTCTGCAAATGTGGTTGAAGATATTCTGTCTCTTCCTGCTCCAGCCAAAAACTGCCATGCCTCCCTCACTATTGTGAACACTCTTCTTCTAGAACTGTAAACCAAAATAAACCCTTCTGAGGGTCATTTTTGGTCCTGGTATTTTATCATAGCAGCAGAGAAATATCTAACACAATTACAAAAACTACTTCAGTTGCATAAATGCATTGAGAAATGGAAATGAATGGACCATGGTGATGTATTGCAATATTAACTTAAGTATAAGAACCATAAACAGGGCAGTAAAGTGCCCAATGTTAACTAATACAAGCAATGTTGATCCTTTTAGATACAGTTCTAAAACAATTCAAAGTGAGTTATGATCCTTGATGTTATAATGGTGGTAATCTTTAGGTAGGCAGAGAGAGTTGCTTGGAGAGGCGTGGAGTGGTAGGTGGGCTGATGAGATCGTCTTGCTGGGTAGTCAGTGATACCAGGAATTTTCACTTTTGATATTTTTATGAATAGTCAAGATACCTACACCTTTCTAGATCTTTGCTATATTTCAATAAACAAGCTTGTTACAAAAATGTACTCTTTATTAGGAAAATAAGTACATTTTTATTTTACAATGAGAGCTTTCCCTTAAAATATCTTCTGCCAAGTAAGTTATACTTTCAGAGACATGAAAACAAATACAAAGTTTGAAAATGAAAATGTACGTCATCACTTTCCTTTTCTAATAAATGTTTCATTTGTTGGTCTCATGAGTCCCCTGAGTCTCCAAAGAGAAAACAGACACCAGGTGACAAAGCACCAGCCTAAGCAAGACAAGAATTTTATCACTAGTCACCTTGCCAGCACTTCATAAGCAGCGTCTGATTTCTCCTTTTTGCTTTCCCAAGTCTATTTTATTTTATTTTTTAATTGAAAATAGATTCTTCTCTTACACAATACATTCTGACCACAGTTTGCCCTTCCTCCACTCCTCCCAGCATCCTCCCCTCCCCTCTTTCTATCCACCCCCACCTCTGTTTCCCTTCACAAAAGAACAGGTCTCCAAGAGACAAAATCCAAACAGGACAAAACAAGGTACAATAAGATAAGGCAACCCTAGAGGCAACAGTAAAGCAGCTAATATGAGCTAGACTTTAAGATTGTATAGGAATATATATTTTCACATCGTTCTTTTGGACAAGCTGCACAGTAGGTTCACTAACTTGTGCTTTGGTGTTTCAGTTAAAGGGTGCATACAAATGGATCAGAAAAAGGTGCTTGCAAATGTTATTTACTCATCATTCTCATAAGATGTCTCTGTGATAGAAAATTCTTTAAAGATTTGTGCAGAGAAATGATTTGATCATGGCTTAGTTGTGGTGTGTCCCCAAAGGTTCTTGGTCTCCGGTGCAATGTTATTGCAGAGTGGTAGAACTTTCAGGAGGTGGAGCATAATAGAAAGCCCTCAGATAGGATTGATGTTGACAGGCACAAGTGGGCAAAGTTTCACAGGAGATTGTATCCAAGAAAATGCTCGTCATAAAACAAGTTCTGCTTTCACAACTTGCCCTTATTCTTTCATTATTACTGTGTGACCTAGTCCATACCCACCACACATGGACACACTTCTGTATGCCATTCATCACGCTGGGATATAAACAGAATGTCCATATATTCAAAAGCCAAGCTTAGTGTCATGCTTTCTGATATCCAGAACTGTAGGCTAAAGAAATCTCTTTTCTTTGTAAACCCCCCCCCCAGCTTTGGGTATTTCCTTATTGTATGCCTGATGGACTAAGACAATCCCTGGGAATATTTTTTTTTTTTAACTAAACAAGGCAAATGCCTAACTATCCCATTCTTTGGACTACCAGGGTAAGCAGAGCTAAGGCAATTTTGCTTTGCTTTGTATATTCTATACAGTTTACTATTTTCTGCCTGATACTTATTTTTTCCAAAAGTTTCAAAGTTATTAAATTGTTTACAGTCTATGTAAATTGTTTCTCAGATGAAATTGATGACATAAAATGTACTTTTTTATTTATACAAAGATTTTAGCTTTTTTTAGGAAAATATATTTTACTCTCATACACTATCTCCCAACCACAGTTTACCCTCCCTCTACTACTCCCACTCCCCCATCAAAATGTAAATGTTTCTATTATTCATATATGGTTCAGAAGTCACAAAAGTTTTAACTTGCATAGAAACTAGAGTGTAATGAACACATGTACACAAGAGTAGAAAATATCAAACAGAAGAAACAAACAATAAAAGCTTTCAGCTTAGAAAACAAAGGCCTCAAATGTACACAGAGGTCAATGAAGAAATTTGATCTGGGACTTGAAACAAACAAAAAAAGATTTAATGTACTATTGGACTGGCTTATTGCCTTTAAAAGAAACATACTTTAAATTTTATCTTTAGTTATTGAAGGAAATACAGTTACAGAATGCTTTAAGATGGGAATACAATCTAAGAAATATGCCACTTGGTAATTTTATCATTGTATGAATATCATAGAATGTACTTAAAAGTAAGACAGAAATGACATCATAAGACTGAAGGCAGTCTATTCCATGGAATGACTGTGTTATACATGGTATGCTGTTGACCAAATGTTATATGGGGTGTTTAAGAGCATTAGAAATATTTTATTTCATGTTAACAACACATTTGTCTGAAAAATAAATATTTAGGAAATAAACTAGTCTACATAAAAATATATTGTCTTTTGTAGCTACTAATTTTGGTTGTTGTGATTTGGGTGTTGCTTTTGATTTTATTTTTTGTTCCTGCTTTGCAGTTGCTGGTGTTCTTACTTACAGCACAAATAATAAAACCAAATGACAGATACTGGGGTTCAATCTAAAGATCAGAAAAGCAAAGCAGCCAAGCTACAGGAAAGCTCTTACCTTTACCAGGGATGGAGAGATCCTTACCTCAACACGGCTAGAGACTAATTGCATAATATTGAATACTGAATTCCCAGTTCCTAGCCTAAGTATCTCCCTAGTGGGATTAAAGGCTCTGTTTCTCATTTAGACTGATTCACTCTCATAGCCCTGGGTGGCCTTGAACTCACAGAGATCCATCTTCCTCTGTCTCCTGAGTCCTGGGATTAAAGGTGTGTATCATCACTGTCAGGCTCAATGGCTGACTAGTGTGGCTGGCTTTGCATTCTGATCTTCAGTGGCTTTCTTAGATCATAAACAATATACCACCACAATAGTCAGGGCTTTCACAAAGGTAGGAAGCATTTTTCATTGAGCCAGGTAGCCCAATTATAAAATCTAAAGAAATTCTATGTACTGTTATGACTATGAAAATGACAATTATTTGCCTGGCATAGTGGCACATGACTTTTATCCCAGCACTCTGGATGCAGAGGCTGAAGGATCTTTGTGAATTCAAGGTCAGCCTATTCTACAAAGCAGGTTCCAGGATAGCTAGGTCTGTTAAATACAGAAACCCTGTCTTGAAAAAAACAAACAAACAAAAAGCACAAAAAAAGAAATTACAATTATTATTATATCCATGGGAGAATATCTTTAGTCAAGATAACCATTTGAATAAAATTAAGAATTAGCTGCTTTATCCACTACTGAATAAACATGTACTGAATGTGTATTTGTCTTTATTTTTCATGTCCATATTAGCTCTGAATATTAGATCTGAGTAGATAACAGGGATGCTGGACATTACAAGGGAGCCAAAGGGGGTGAAGAATAATGAATTGAAGTGGTTCCACTTAAAATAAAGTAAACTTGAACAAAGAAATCAAATAAAACCCAAATACAAATGCCTGTGCATTCCTACTATGCTTACACATGATTTTAAACATGAGGTTTCTTTACATTAAATTAAGGCTCCTGTAAAAAGGATGAGAATGTCATTGGTGTGTATTTGCAGTTAGGAACCAAACAATGCTTTACAAATGTCAAGATCAGGGAGATAAAAGTGCTTCACAGAGGAAGCTAATAAAACAGTCCCAGGACAGGTGGAATGGGCCTTTACTGCTCAACTTAATGATCCAAAACTTGATGGCAACAGCATTCCATTTGAACTCTGATAATTTCTTACTAGACACTTTTAGTGTCTTTGTTGAACTATCTTTGGGACCTGTTACACCCTACAGTTTTGTTTCTCAATCTTTGGAATTTGTCCATTTGCTGATTATGGAAATCATTTAAAAGTGTACACAAACCTTCTTTCATTCAGATTTTTATTGAATACTTGGTGTGTATCAGCATTGTTCAATACTCTGCATATGTGGCCAAGTTCAAAATAAATAAATAAAAGATTTATATTCTAAATGGTGGAACTAAACTAACAAAATATCTTACCACAACACCAAAGGCTGAATTCAATAATAATTCATTTAAAATATTTGAATCAATAGTACAGTGATAACTGAATTCATTTATTTTTTAAATCAATTGGTAACTACAGATAGACACAAAGAAGGCATTGGAGGCTATGTCAGTAGATGTGAAGAATCAAATACTGTCAATATAAAATAAGGCAGGATATATATTTCCAAGATGGCTACCTCCACATCTGTTTCATCCCTCACTCACTTTTCACTGACATCAATCCCCAAATCCGGACAGACATTCATAGTCTAAATACAATTGTCTCTATGGCAAACATGCAGTGATGGCAAGAGACAAAAGATGGACCAAAACATGACTGTTCATCTCCAGAGGACCACCACATGGCCCATTCTCCCATACAGAAACATTCAGCCTTAAGAGCCTTCACTCAGCTATTCCAGTTTAGGGTTTATTGCTAAAGCTGATCAAATCACAATGGTGTCGCTTTGACTTCAACTGCATGGGGAGCCCCATTGCATCCTGGAGTCTTTGACAGGACCCTGATAGGTTATGATCAGACAGTCTCAATTTTTAAAAGCTGTATATTTTAAAAATACTTTTTTGATATTATAACATGAGTACATTTACCCCTTCCTTTTTCTTCTTTCAACCCCTTTCACATACCCCACCTTGTTCATTTTCAAATTCATAGACACTTTTTCTTTAATTGTGTGTTTGTGTGTATGTATTCAGTTTGTACAATGCTACCAGAATGTACATGTTTTTTCAAGGCAGACCATTTGGCGTTGGGTAACTGATATATAGATATATATATATATCCTCTCTCTCTCTCTCTCCCCCCTCTCTCTCAGCATTCCTTAGTTGGTTATAGTTCTTTGTGTAGGCTTCATGAGCTCTCTCCCATCCATGTTAGCATATCTATTGGTGTCATCTTTGCTCAGGTCATGTTAGATAGTTCTCATCCCACATCAAGAAAACTGCTCTTTGCAACAGGTAGGAACCATTATGAAAACTACAACTAAACAAAATGCAGAGTTGAAGAGTCCAGATCCAATTAGTACATCTACAAAACAACTTCCTCACCAAAGGCTTAGGGAAAGCTGTGGAAGAGGGAGCAGAAAGCCACAGGAAGAGAAGAATTGCTCTGAGACTGTGTCTCCTAGAAATGTCAGAGAAGCTATCATGGAATCTCAGCAATATGGTTCCCTAAATCTATGCCTTTATTTATATATAGTTGGAAGCTGCCATTGTTGGCACTGGGAACCCCAGAAGAGGGCAGGACCTAGCAAGTTCAACTGAATTTGTTTTGTTGGGCATTTACAGAATGTGAACAAAGATGAGAAACAATCCTTAGGTTAGATAATAATGTAGTTTCCATCTGTCTCATACAGCATACATCCATGTTGAATTTGAAAGAAAAAGATGTCTCACTTCCCTATTTTACCCCATACTTTGTAGAGACTAAGTTGTTTCTCCCTGGGTGTCAGAGTTTTTTCTTTTTTTCTACAGAATTAGTGCATCTTATACTAGCACATATAACTTTATTTTTTCTCCATTTTCCTTTATTCAAACCTAGACCCCACCCTAACACTGTGATTACACAGGAAGCAGTAGGGCTATGGCTGTGTACAACCTCAGTCACAGTGCTATTATGTTGCATGAATGTGGAGCAAACAAAGGTGGTAGATAAGAATTCTTTCTGATTTTCAATAGTGCTATATTTCTACTGTTGCCAGGCAGTATGGAGTATTTTCCCAATACTTTCGCTTGGAACATTGCCAAAAGCATTGTGGTATCACTTGTGTCTCTGGGATTAAGAAGATCAAAACTCAAGCCAAGACAGGTAAGGTCACAGCCCCTGGAATTTGCCCTCCTTAGCTTTATGACACCTCCACCACGTTTTGGCCAGAAATCAAAAAGCCAGAACTCAGTATTCTGCATCACACATGAACCCTAACTTTTGACAGTGGTTGTATTCAGATATTCCAGATTAGCAACGTACCCAAGTAATGAAGCAGTGGTGCAAGCAATGCAGATGGGACCAGCACCTTGGTTGCGATCAGAAAATTGCCCTCTACCATAGTCATCTCCATAAGTGAATTAGTCCAGTGTTCATGTATAAGAATATTATTAGACAGATATTGTAACAATGTGCTTGAGATGAACAATGTGTAAGAAAGAAATGCTCTCTGGTACAAAAGATCTCAAACTGTGGCAAGACAGTGTATCATAGTAGAACATGTGACACTGGAAGCCTGTTCACCTGTCTATATCCAAAAAGCAAAGAAGGAGTAAGGAAAAGGCTTTTACTGTGATATCACATCCATCTTTTCATTGGATTGGAGCCTACTTCTTTGGGATTCCAGAATATACAAAAGACCAGCTGAGACACACAGCCTTGTAGGAGTGAGAAACTACTAGATTCTTGGACTTTCCATTCATAGCTATCAATTATTGGATTAGTTGGACTACAGCCTGTAAGTAATTCCAATAAATTTCCTTTACATATATAGATGAAGATAGATAGATAGATAGATAGATAGATAGATAGATAGATAGATAGATGATAGATAGATAGATAGACAGATGAGACCATTCCATAAGTTCTGTGACTCTAGAGAACCCTGACTAATACAGAGTCCATAAGACAGAAAGTTGTGGATGGTAAAGTGGAGAAATGGAATCCCCATAAAGAACAGTTGAGATTTGAATGGTGTTGCCATACTGAACTACACATTAGCAGTTCCTTAAAATGTTAGCCATACATGTAACCATGATTACATTTCTTTATTTTAAAAAAACTTTATTTTTCATTTTACATACTAACCCCAGTACTTCTCCTGCCCTTCTCCTGTCCAACCACCTTCTCCATTCCTACTCCCTATCCACTCCTCAGAGGAGGTAAGGCCTTCCTTGGTGAGTAAACAAGTCTGGCATATGAAGTTGAGGCAGAACCAAGCTCTTCCCCACTGTATCAAGGTTGAGCAAGGTATCACACCATAGGGAATGGACTCAAAAAAAAAAAAAAAACAGCCCATGCACTCTTAATAGGTCCTGGTCCCACTGCCAGGTTCCTATCCCCAACAGATCAAGCCACATAACTGTCACTAACATTCAGAGGGCCTAGTCAGTCCTGTGCAGGTTCCCCAGCTGTCAGTCCATAGTCTGTGAGTTCCTACTAGCTCAGGTCAGCTGTCTCTGTGGTTTTCCACATCATGCTCTTGACCACTCCCCCCATTCATATGATCCATCCTCCCTCTCCTCAACTGAACTCTAGGAGCTCAGCCCAGTGATTGGCTGTTGGTCGTTGCATCTGCTTCCATCAGTTACTAGATGTAGGTTCTATGATGGCAATTAGGGTAGTCACTAATCTGTTTAAAGGGGAAAGTCCATTCAGACATCCTCTCCACTATTGATAGGATTCTTAGCTGGAGTCATCCTTGTAGACTCCTGGGAATCTCTCTAGCACCAGGTTTCTTCCTAACACTATAATGTCGCCCCCTATCACCATATCTCTTTAATTGTTCTATCCCTCCATCCCTCTTCCAACTTGCCCTTTTTGATCACTCGTGTTCCCATCCCCCATCCCATCCTTTTTATCCCCCTCCCAGTTTACCCAGGTGATTTTAACTAGTTTCCCTTCCTGGGGCCCTCCATGTGTGTTCCTCTTAGGGTCCCCCTTTTTACATATCTTCTCTGAGGTTGTAGATTGTGGCCTTCTTATTCTTTGCTTTATGTCTATTAACAATTTATGAGTGAGTGTATACAGTGTTTATCTTTCTGGGTCTGGGTTATCTCACTAGGGTGGGTTTTTTTGTAGTTCTATCTGTCAGAAAATTCTAAGATGTTATTTTTTTAACCACTGAGTAATACTACATTGTGTAAATGTACCACATTTTCTTCATCCATCATTTGATGTCTGTTCTAGACAACTAATCTGGTCCATGCTTGAAAGGAGGAGTGTGGATTGAGAAATGGAAGATGGAAAATTAAAGATTAGGAAGAAAAGACAGACACACAGGATGGTGTTGGGAAGGAATTCCATTGAATATCAATTCCACCCCAAGTTTATTTTTCAAAGCCCTTTTATTCCCTGACTTCTTTTCAATGATAGTAAGAACACTCAAGACATCTAATAGCTCAAATATCCTATTATAAGGTCTTAAGAAGTAAAACATGCAACAGTCATACCATTAGCCAAATATCCTGTTATCTAAGAAAGACATACAGCAACTATACCTTAGGCCAAACAACCTGCTGTTTGACCTTGAAGGAGTGAAAACAAGATTGGACTCTCTAACCTTAAGTCAAGTTGGAATCAAGGCACAAGATGGAGTCATTATGGGCTCCCACACTTCAGTTGAGGGACATCTAAGTAGTTTCCAGGTTTGGGCTATTATAAATAATGCTGCTATGAACATAGTTGAGCAAATGTCTTTGTGGTAAGATTGTGCATCCTTTGGGTATATGCCCAAAAAGTATATTGATTCCCAATTTTCTGAGACACTGCCATACTGATTTCCAAACTGGTTGTACGAGTTTGCACTCTACCAGCAATGGAGGAGTAGTCCCCTTACTCCAGCATAAGCTGTCATCTATAAGGGACACTGTAACCACACATTCTAGGAACTCACTACAGTTCATGCTAGGGCATGGTCAGGGCGATGTAGGGAAGGTTTAAGAGTGAGGGGCATGCATGTGGAAAGTCCCTTCTTCCATTGCTCTGTAAGTAAGGCTTTTCCCTAATAAATGCCCTTATATTTTTACCTGACTCTGTATTGGTAATTTCCATGTTAGTCACCAGTGTTGCTTTATTTTAGCCATTCTGATAAGTGTAAACTGGTATCTCAGAGTTGTTTTTTTGCATTTTCCTGATGGCTAGGTATGTTGAGCAATTCCTTAAATGTTTTCTTTGGCCATTTGAGTTTCTTCTATTGAGAATTCTCTGTTGTCTGTGTCCCATTTTTTAATTGGATAATTTGGTATTTTGGTCTCTAGTTTCTTGAGTTCTTCTCAATTTCAGGAGGTGAAATTTATTTTTGCCCTCAGTGTCTGTCCTACTAGTGTTATATTTAGGAAGTGGTGTCCTGTGCTGATGTGTTCAAGGCTACTTCCCACTTTTTCTCCTATCAGAATCAATAAGTATTGCTGGATTTATGTGGAGGTCTTTGATACAATTGGACCTGAGTTTTGTGCATTGGGATATATATGGTTCTAATTGCATTCTTCTACACATTGACATCCAGTTATGCCAGCATCATTTACTGAAAGTACTTTCTATTTTCCATTGTACAATTTTGATGTCTTTGTCAAAAATTAGGTATTCATGGGTGTGTGGATTAATACTAGGTTCTTCAATTCAATTCCATTGAGCCATGTGTCTGTTTTTATGTCAATACCAAGCTGTTTTTTATTACTATAGCTCTATAGTTGAGCTTGAAGTCAGAGATGGCAATGCCTCCAGAAGTTTCTTTATTATACAGGATTGTTTTGGCTATCCAAGATTTTTTGTTTTTGCACAAAAAGTTGAGAATTGTTCTTTCAAGGTCTGTGAAGAATTGTGGTGGGATTTTGATGGGGGATTGCATTGAATCTGTAGATTGCTTTTGGTAAGATTGCCATTTTTATAATGTTGATCCTATCTATCCAAGAACATTGGAGATATTTCCATTTTCTGATATCTTCTTCAATTTCTTTCTTCAAAGACTTAAAGTTCTTGTCATACTGGTCATACTTTCACTTGTCTTGTTAGAGTTACTCCAAGATATTTTATGCTATTTGTGGCTGTTGTAAAGGGTAATGTTTCCCTGATTTGTTTCTCAGCCAATTTATCATTTGTATATAGGAGGGCTACTGATTTATATACGCAAATTGAGTCCATTGATACTAAGAGATATTAATGACCAGTGATTGTTAATTCCTGTTATATTTGGTTTTGGTGGTGGTGGTTGTAGTGTTTGTGTGTTTCCCTTCTTTGAGTTTTGCTGGTGTGATGTTATCTGTTGCCTGTGTTTTCATGGGTGCAGCTAACTCTCTTGGATTGGAGTTTTTCTTTTAGTACTTTCTGTAGGGATAGATCTGTATATAGATATTGTTTAAATCTGCTTTTGTCAAGGAATATTTTGCTTTCTCCATCTATGGTGATTGAAAGCTTTGCTGGGTATAGTGGTCTGGGCTAGTATCATGGTTTGTTAGTGTCTGAAGAACATCTGTCCAGGACCTCTGGCTTTGAGAGTTTCCATTGAGAAGTTGTGTGCAATTCTGATAGGTCTGCCTTTTTTATGTTACTTGGCCATTTTCCTTTACAGCTTTTAGTATTCTTTCTTTATTATGTATGTTTAATGTTATGGTTATTATATGGCGAGGGGACACTTTTTTGGCCCAGTCTATTTGGTGCTCAGTAAGCTTCTTGTAGTTTCATAGGCATATCCTTCTTTAGGTTGGGAAAGTTTTCTTCTATGACTTCTGTGTTTTTGAGTTGGAATTCTCCTTTTTCTATCCCTATTATTCTTAGGTTTGATTTTTTTTCAGTTTCTAAGATTTCCCATAGATGTTTTGTGTTAAGAATTTGGTGGACTTAACATTTTCTTTGATAGATGAATCTATTGCCTCTATTATATCTTTAACTCCTGAGATTCTCTCTTCAATCCCTTGCATTCTGTTGGTTGTGCTTGTATCTGTAGTTCCTGTTCATTTTCCCAGATTTTTCACTTCCAGAATTCTTTGGAATGTTTGTGTTTTCTTTATTGCCTCTATTTCAATTTTCAAGTCTTGGACTGTTTCCTTAACTTGTTTCATTGATTTTTGTTGGCTTTCTTTAAGGGATTTATTGGTTTATTTCATTTTTGTTTGTCTTTTCTTCCATTTCTTTAAGGAAATTTTTCATTTCCTCTTTAGAAGCCTCTATCAACTTCATAAAGTTATTTTTAAAGTCATTTTCTTCTGCTTCATCTGCTTTTGGATGTTCAGGTCTTGCTGTTGTAGAACCAGTATATACTTCTGCTACCACATTGCTCTTTATGTTGTAGAATGTAGGATGTGCCCCTTCGAGCTAGGGCCTAGAGAGCATGGATGTTCAGTTGGGAGCTCAGACACACATTAATTCTTCAAGGTATAGGTAGGGCATGTAGGTCCCTTAGTTGATGATGCAGCCAGTTCACTGTGGCTGCTGTAGATGGGGCTGGGACATGAGATTTGTCAAGGGACTGGGGGTGGGAGGGAGAGGCTAAGGACTAGAGGGTATGATTTTATCTTATAACCTGTGATTTTTACCCTTAGGTCCTGAAAACCTACTTCCACACAAATTCTTGCATGCAAATGTCAAAACTGTTTTATACATAACAGTCAGAAAATTAGAATAAATCTACCTCATGAGCAAATATATATTATGCAATGAAATATTATTTGAAATGAAACACAAGAAAAAAAAAACAAAAATCAGTCATGTGCTGTCACAAAATGAACCTTGAAATCCTTACACCAACTGAAAGCAGGCAGACAGAAAGCCTCCTACTATAGTAAGCTATTTGAATGGGCATGACCAGAATGGGAAGAGCCATGGATTAATGTTAGTTACTCCCCAGGACTGAAGGAGGTAGGGAGACTGGCTATCCACTGCAAATGTGTGTGCCTTTATTAGGTGGTGATAAAAATAATCCTAAAGTCAGATAACTGAAAACATTGTGAATAACCACACAAAAATTGGAGGTTTCACAAGGTTGAACTACAGGAACATTAGTTATATTGTGATACAGAATATGAGTCATATCTTTATAAAATACAAACGAATCTTCCATGACCAGTTTCACTCTAAGAGGTGTTTATCTTTTGGTTTTTTGTCTCAGAAGACCACTTTTAACAAAAGATGCATACTTCCACTCTTATTGAGTCATTACTCAATGACAGTAGCATATAGCTGTGCCATTCTCTGGCCCTCTGCTACCCAGGGGCTTTCTATGCTGAAGAACACACACACACACACACACACACACACACACACACACACACACACACACACCTCTAAGTGGGACAGATCTTGCTGCTACAGTTTGAGTCAGAGAGCATCAAGTGGAAATCAGAGTGAAACAAGTTCCTAGCCTTTTCCCTGTTTTTCTCCTGCCTCCCTAACTATTCTAAGAAATCATCCAATTATCCTTTTTATCAAGAATCCTAACTCATATTTTTCTTCCTAGAACAAAATATTCCCTTCTCATTCCCTCATTTTATGTGTACATTTAATACTTGGTATCATTTAATAATTGTCTCAGAAGGACAATTAGACTTTATCAATCGTGAATGGGGAAAAAGAAAAGACTCTGAAACAAGAATTTGCCTGTAGTTATATAGCCTAACATGGCTGAGTCACCATTTGAATGCAGTTTGTATGACATCTGAGATTGTGCTCTTAACCAGTATGTAGCTCTCTCTATCTGGATTTCAAAGGCCTGAATGTTTACAGCCCGCTTTAAGAGGCTGCCCCTTTCTCTGCTAGAGTCACTCTGAGGTATGTAAAGACTACTCATCTCATCTCCATTTTATCACACAAGGTTTGTGCTTCAGTTAGACTTTAAATGCCAAAAAGGTCCAATTTCTTTAGTATTGGGTGTATTTCCTCCAGCAGAGGGTGTTTATGGAAGCCGGTGGAAAAGCTCACATATGCCCCGATTCTCACAGGTAGCAGGGGTCATTATTTTCAGAATTGACTGCTCTTTGAAAAACAGGGAATTGTAATATGGAAAACGCTTTCAAATGCTTCTTGCAATGGAGAAATAAAACTAAACAAGCAATAATAAATTGTGCCAGCATCTGACATTGCAATCTCTTTTGCTTAACTACTTTAATAAGAACTCGAAGACAGTAGGTATTGTGCATAAATCTACCAAAGTGAATAATAAACTCCTAAAAACTAAGGTCTCTGGGAATTAGCTGTAGACTACATAGGAGTTTTGGTGCTGTTGAACACTCTCACTTTATTTGAAGAGCACTGTAATACACTTTAGCTTCACTGGGAGTGTTTTATCTGTGCATTTAAAGCAAAGGCTGGTAAGGACTACCCCGTCTATGGTAGCTCTTGTTTGAATTGAAAAGCCACCACATCATACAACATATTCAGATGGAAGAGGATTCCCTTGGCAGTGGTGATCTTTTTATATGTTTTTTTCACACACTTATGACTAGGTAACCAATTTTTAGCATTATATAATAGAACTGATGAGGTATTATACAGCACAGAATTAGGAAAACTCAAGCATAAATATTCTACAATTCCGTGGCCATTTTATTCTGTGGAACAGATCTTTTGTGGTAGCAATTTTTAGGTATTTTCTACAATATATCATGTTAGAAAATGAATGTTTTTCCTATAGACTACAGCATGGACCTGTGAGACTGAGCCTTGATATCTTTTCACAGTGGTAGGGGGTAAAGTTTGATTTTAGGAAGAAACCAATTTTGAATCAGCCAACTTAAGCCTGCCTGTAGCTTTTCCAATTTTCTTTCTCATTCTTCTTTCTTCTTCTCCCAATCCTACCACATACTCAGCTCCTAGATAGCACAGCTTCCACTACTCATGCATTCTTTACCCCACAGGCTGCAAGACTTTCTCAAGCTCCAATAATGAAAAATGAAATCCCAGCAAGAGATAATGAGACAGGAAAATATTAAGGGCTCACCTATTCTCCATTCAGAATTCCCAAGGCTTCACATGTAAAGGAAAGATTATGTTAGGGCAGTAAACAATTTGAGCTGTTGGAATAATGCATTGTGAAGTGTGATTCTGTGTGGAAAATGAGAAATGACAGAGAGGAAAAACACAAAGGGAACTCAGCTTACAGAAGTTACTCAGGCAAAAGAGAACCTTAATTAGATCCACCCGTGCTCACTTGCTCCCCTAGCAGATTTTCACAGATTTACCAATACCTCCCCTTTCTAGATTGTCTGACAAGAGAAGTTCTTAGTTATTGCCACCAACAAATACCTCCAAAATATAAAGCCAACTTTGGTATCTTAAATCATGACTTTGTAATTTTTGATTATGCAAATATTTGTTTCCCTAACAATTTTTCTTTTAATATTATTCAATTTTTTCATACAATGCATTGTTCAAATTCATTCCTTTCCCACAATTCCTCCAATTTCTTCTCCACATCACTACTCACTAAACTTTATGTTCAATCTCTCTTTCATTTTCCTTTTATCTCTCAAAAAGTGCAACAACAAAAACAAACCAAAAATAAGAAAGAAATCCAGCAGACACAAAGTACATGTGTTTTTGTAATCAGAGCAGTTATAACTGAAGAAGTACCTAATTATAATCTATAATCTCAAATACTAAGGTCACTCACTATATTTGCCTTTCATATTTTTAGGTGAATTGGGTTATGTCACAATACAGAACTTCTTCTCTTGATCATCATCGTCTTAACTGGGGTTACTATTGCTTGATAAAACACCATAAACAAAACCAACTTGGGGAAGAAAGGGTTTATTTCACTCACATTTCTATATAATAGCTCATAATCAAAAGCAGTGAGAGCAGGATCCTAGAGTCAGGAGCTGATGCAGGGGCCATAGAGTGCTGTTGCTTACTGGTTTGTACTCCATGGCTTGCTCAGTCTGCTTTGGTTGTTTGTTTGTTTTTGTTTTTGTTTTTTGAGACAGGATGTCTCTGTGGATTAACATCCAAAAACACCAGTCAAGGAATGGCACTATCCACAATGGGCTGGGCCCTCTAACTATCTAACTAATTACTATCAATCAGTAATTAAGAAAACTCCTCACATGCTTGCTTTCAACCAAATCTTATGGTTGCATTTTCTTAGTTGAGGTCCCTCCTTTTGTGTGACATTAACTTGTGTCAACTTGACATAAAGTTATTCAGCACACCATTGAAATCAGATTTGTTTTAGATTCTTCAGAATACACTTCTAAACCATAGATATATTGGTTAGATTAAATAGATTTTATATTAGTTATTTTTCTGTTGCTGTGATAAAATAGCATGACTGAAAGCAACTTAGGGGGAAAGTTTATTTTGGCTTACAGTTCTGGAAGGATAGCATCTGTTATGGTAGGAAGACATAACCGAGCAGGAAGCTAACTCATCATGTCTTTCATCCACATAAAGAAAGCAGGGAGTGAGAGACATCTGACGCCAGGGCTCTGCTCACCGGATCCAAACTCAGCAGCAATACTCAACACACCCAGACACTGGCTAGGCCCTGGTAACCTGGCTAGGCCCTGCCTCCATCCAGCTGCCCCGGTAGACCAGGGGCTGTTTCTGCTTCCAGTTTGACAGCCCTGCTCAGAGACATCTGATGCCAGGGATCTGCTCACTGTATCTGAACTCTGCAGCGGGATCCGGCACACCCTGACACTCCCGAGGCCCCTTAACAGTGCCAGCTCCATCCAAGAGAAGAGGACAGACATCAGAGTATTGGATCTTTTTGCATCTACCAGAAGGGAACCTTGGTCCCATACCCATCAGGAGAGGAAGAGACTCCTGCTACACCCACCAGAAGAAAAGATGAGAAGAGGACAAGGTATAAACACATTCAACAACAGAAATCCCAATAGGACACCACTGGAGACTAGGAACCATACACCAGCAAGATCTGAACATCACAATGCAGATGAAGCAGAAGAGAATGACCTTAAAAACATCTTCATGAAAATGATAGAGGACTTCAAAGAGGACATGAGAAAATCCCTTAAAGAAATGGAAGAAAAAACAAACCAAAAAATACAAGATATCAACGAATCTCTCAAGGAAACAGTTCAAGACCTTAAAACTTAAATAGAGACAATAAAGAAAGCACAACCTGAGGGAATGCTGGAAATAGAAAAGCTGGGTAAACGATCAGCAACTACAGATGTAAGCATAACCAACAGAATACAAAAGATGGAAGAGAGAATCTCAGGAGTTGAAGACACACTAGCAGAATAGACTCATCAACCAAAGAAAAGCTTAAGTCCAATAAATCGCTAACACAAAATATCCAGAAAATATGTGATACCATGAAAAGACCCAACCTAAGAATAATAGGTATAGAAGAAGGTGAAGAAATCCAACTCAAAGGCACAGAAAACATATTCAACAAAATCATAGAAGAAAACTTTCCCAACCTAAAGAAAGACATGCCAATTGAAATACAAGAAGCCTACAGAACACAAATAGACTGAACCAAAAACAAGGTCTCCTTGCCACATAATAATCAAAACACCAAACATACAGAATAAAGAGAAAATATTAAGAGCAGCAAAGGTAAAAAGGTCAAGTAACTTATAAACGCAAACCTGTCAAAATTACACCTGAATTTCCATGGAAACTCTGAAATCCAGAAGGTCCTGGATAGATATTCTACCTACACTAAGAGACTATGGATGCCAGCCCAGACTACTATACCCAGCAAAGCTTTCAATCAATATAGATGGAGAAAACAAGATATTCCATGACAAAACCAGATTCAAACAATACATATCCACCAATCCAGCCCTACAGAAACTTATGGAAGGAAAACTGCAACCCAAGGAAGTTAACTAAAACCAGAATAATATAGGCAATAGATAATCCCACTTTACCAACAGCCAAAAGGAAAAAGGGATAGAATCCCACACATAATTTCGCCACCATCACCAAATCAAAAAACAAACAAGAATGAACAATCAATGGTCATTAATATCCATCAACATTAATGGTCTTAACTTGCCTATGAAAAGACACAGTTTAGCAAAATGGATAAGGAGACATAATCCATTCTGCTGCATACAAGAAACACACCTCAATTTCAAAGACAGATGGTACGTAAGAATTAAAGATTGGGGAAAGATTTTCCAATCAATTGGATCCAAGAAAAAAGTGGGGGTAGCAACCCTAATATCCAACAAATTGGTCTTTCAATTAAAATCAATCAAAAGAGATGAAGGAGCTCACTTCCTACTCATCACAGGAGAAATTCATCAGGATGCAGTCTCAATTCTGAACATGTATGCCCCAAATACAAAGGCATCTACATTTGTATAAGAAACATTAATAAAACTCAAATCACACATAAAACTGCACACACATATAGTGGGAGACTTCAACACCCCACTCTCACCACTGGACAGGAACACCAGACAGAAACTAAACAAAGAAACAAAGGAACTAATAGAAGTTACGGTACAATTGGACTTAACAGATATCCATAGAACATTCCATCCAAATACAAAACAATTTACCTTCTTTTCAGTGCCACATGGAACCTTCTCTAAAATCGACCACATACTTGGCAACATAGCAAACCTCAACAGGTACAAATTTGAAATAACCCCTTGTATCTTATCAGACCAACATGCTTTTAAGTTAGAATTCAACAACAACACAAATTACAGAAAACCTACAAACTCATGGAAATTAAGTAACATCCAATTGCACAATTCCTGGGTTGAGGAAGAAATAAAAAAAGAAATTAAAGATTTCCTAGAATTCAATGAGAATGTGGACACAACACACCCAAACATATGAGACACTTTGAAAGCAGTGCTAAGTGGAAAGTTCATAGCTCTAAGTGCCCACATGAAGAAACAGGAGAATAATCACACTAGAGAATTAACAGCACAACTGAAAGCTTTAGAACACAAAGAAGCCAATACACCCCGAAGGAGCAGATGCCAGGAAATAATCAAATTGAGGCCTGAAATCAATTAAATGGAAACTAGGAGAACAATACAAAGAATTAATATAATGAAGAAGAGCTGGTTCTTAGAGAAAATCAACAAGATAGACAAACCTTTATCCAAACTTACCAAACAGCAGAGAGTGAACATGCAAATTAATAAAATCAGAATGAAAAGGGGGATATAACAACAGACACAGAGGAAATCCAGAGAATCATCAGGTCATACTTCAAAAACATATATTCCTCAAAATTTGAAAATCTAAAGGAAATGGACAATTTTCTGGACAGATTTCACTTACCAAAGTTAAAGCAAGAACAGATAAGTGACTTAAATATAACCCCTAATGAAAAAGAAGTAGTCATCAGAAGTCTCCAAACCAAAAAAAAAAAAAAAGCCCAGGGCCAGATAGCTTCAGTGAAAAATTCTACCAGAAATTCAAGGTACAGATAATACCAATTCTCCTCAAAGTATTCCACACAATAGAAGCAGAAGGATCATTGCCAAAATGTTTTTATGAGGCTTCAATAACCTTCATACCCAAGCCACACAAGACACAACTGAGAAAGAAAACTATAGACCAGTATCCCTCATGAACATTGATGCAAAAATTCTCAATAAAATACTGGCAAATAGAATCCAGGAACACATCAGAGAAATCATCCACCATGATCAAGTAAGCTTCATCCCAGGGATGCAAGGATGGTTCAACATAAGAAAATCCATCAATGTAATCCACCATATAAACAGACTGAGGAAAAAAAGAAAACACATGATCATCTCACTAAATGCCAAAAAAAGCCTTGACAAATTCCAGCACCCCTTCATGATAAAGGTCCTGGAGAGATCAGGAATAGCAGGACCATACCTCAACATAATAAAAGCAATATACAGCAAGCCAACAGCCAACATCAAACTAAATGGAGAGAAATTCAAAGCTATTCCTCTACAATCAGGGACAAGAAAAGGCTGTCCTCTTCAATATTGTCCTTGAATTTCTAGCTAGAGCAATAAGACAACAAAAGGAGATCAATGGAATACAAATTGGAAAGGAAGAAATCAAACTCTCACTATTTGCAGATGATATGATAGTCTACATAAGTGAACCAAAAAACTTTACCAGGGAACTCCTACAGCTTATAAACACCTTCAGCAAAGTGGCAGGATAAAAGATTAATTAAAAAAAATCTGTAGCCCTACTATATACCAATGACACATTGGTAGAGAAAGAAATCAGAGAAACATCACACTTTACAATTGCCACAAACAACATAACATACCTTGGGGTAACACTAACCAAAAAAGTGAAAGATTTGTACTGTAAAAATTTTGACTCTCTTAAGAAAGAAATTAAAGAAGGTACCAAAAAAGTGAAAGACCTGTATCATAAGAATGTTGAGTTTTTAAAGAAAGAAATTAAAGAAGATACCAGAAAATGGAAGGATCTCCCATGTTCTTGGATACATAGGAAGAACATAGTAAAAATGGTAATCTTGCCAAAAGCAATCTACAGATTCAATGCAATCCCCATCAAACTCCCAACACAATTCTCCACAGACCTTGAAAGAACAATTCTCAACTTTATACAGAGAAACGAAAGACCCAGGATAGCCAAAAAACAAAAACAAAAACAAAAAAAAACAAAAAACCTGTACAATAAAGGAACTTCTGGAAGCATCACTATCCCTGACTTCAAGCTCTACTACAGAGCTATAGTCCTGAAAACAGTTTGGTATTGGCACAAAAATAGACAGGTAGACCAATGGAATAGAGTTGAAAACCCTGATATTAACCCATACACCTACAAACATCTGATTTTTGACAAACAATCTAAATTTATACGATGGAACAAAGAGAACATCTTCAACAAATGGTGCTGGCATAACTGGGTGTGGACATGTAGAAGACTACAGATAGACCCAAGCCTATCACCATGAACAAAACTTAAGTCAAAATGGATCAAAGACCTCAATATAAACCCAGCCACACTAACCCTATTAGAAGACAAAGTGGGAAAATACCCTTAAATTAATTGGTATAGAAGACCGATTCCTGAATGTTACACCAGTAGCACAGACACTGAGATCAATGGGACCTCCTGAAACTGAGAAGCTTCTGTAAGGCAAAGGACACATTCAGCAAGACAAAACGGCAGCCTACAGACTGGGAAAAGATATTCACCAGCCCCACATCTGACAGAGGGCTGATCTCCAAAATTTACAAAGGACTCAAGGAGCTAGGCTCCAAAACACCAAACAAGCAAATTAAAAAGTGGGGTACAGAACTAATTAGACAATTCTCAATAAATGAATAAAAAACGGCTGAAAGACACATAAGACAGTGTTCAACATCCATAGCCACCAGGGAAATGAAAATCAAAACAACCATCTTACCCCTGTCAGAATGGCCAAAATCAAAAACACCAATGACAGTTTATGCTGGAGAGGATATGGAGAAAGGGGAACACTTCTCCACTGCTGGTGGGAGTGCCAACTTGTACAGCCACTTTGGAAATCAGTATGGTGTCTCCTCAAGAAAATAGGAATGAGTCTATCACAAGATACAGTAATTCCACTCTTAGGCATATACCCAAAAGAAGCATATTCGTACAAGGACATCTGTTAAACAATGTTTGTAGCAGCACTATTTGTAATAGCCAGAAACTGGAAGCAGCCTAGATGCCCCTCAACTGAAGAATGGATAGAGAAAATGTGGTACATTTACTCAATGGAGTACTACTCAGAGGAAAAAAACAATGTAATCTTGAAATTTGCAGGAAAATGGGATGGAACATGAAGAAACCATTCTAAGAGAAGTAACCCAATCACAAAAATGTAAACATGATATGTACTCACTCATATGTGGATTTTAGACGTAGAGTAAAGTATTATCAGCCTACAATCCTCACTACCAGAGAAGCTAGTAAACAAGGAGGACCTTAAGAGAGACATACATGGTCCCCTGGGGAAGGGGAAAGAGTCAAGATCCCCTGAGCAAATTGAGAGCACGAAAAGCAGGGAGACGGAACTAGGAGAATGAGAAGGGAAGAAGAGGAGGGATGTAGAGGACATGAGGGAGCAGAAAGTTTGAGTCAGGGGAAGAATACAAGATAACAAGAATGGAGATACTATAATAGAGGGAGACTTTTTAGGTTTACAGAGAAATCAGGCACTAGGGAAATATCTGGAGATATATAAAGTTGACACCAGCTAACAATCTAAGCAACAGAGGAGAGGCTACCTTAAATGCCCACTCCTGATAATGAGATTGATGACTGACTTATATGCCACTTGATAGCCCTCATCCAGCAGCTGGTGGAAGTAGAAGCGACACCCACAACTTATCACTGAACTGAACTGGAATCCAGATTTAGAGAAGGACGTGTGAAGAGCAAAGGGGTCCAGACCAAGCTGGTGAAACCCACAGAAACAACTGACCTGAACATCGGGAAACTCTTGCTCCCAAGACTGATAGCTGGGATACCAGCATGAGACTGACCCAGACCCCAGGAACATGGATTTCATTGAGGAAACCTCAGAAATCTACAGGACCTCCTGTAGTAGTTATCCCTAGCATAGTGTGGACTTTTGGAGCCCATTCCACATAGAGGAATACTCCCTGAGCCAAGACACACAGGGGTAGGCCTAGGCCCTATCCCAAAGGTTATGATAGACTTTAATGACACCCTAATGAAGGCCTAACCATCCAGGGTGAGCAGAAAGGATATGTGATAGGTAGGGTTTTAGTTTGGGGGGGGGATAGGGGAGGACGGGAGGGAAAAGAGAACTGGGATTGTCATGTAAAACAATCTGGTTTCTAATTCAAATAAAAAATCTGAAAAAAAGAAATTAGAGAGCAAACTGGAAGTGGAGTAATGCAATAACTCTCAAGGCTTTCACCCAGCAAATCACCACCTCCTTAAAACTCCATAATCTCCCCCCAAAGCACCACCAACTGGGGACCAAGTGTCCAAACACATGAACCTGGGTGACATTTCTCATGCAAACCACACACCTTGCATTTGTTGATGAGATTATAAATTCTGTCATCAGGATCTGAGTGAGAGAGAAAAAACATAGCTCATTATTTGCCATATGTGACTATAATCATGGCACCAAATGTATCAACAAAATTACAACAAATATTTATGCACCTCTCTCTCAGGCCCATTTCCTCCTAACCACTAGTTCTGAGAATGGAATTTCCTCCTTCCTCCATCTCTGGCATGTAACACAATAAATAAAAGACTCAGAGATTGACATTGGGGTTCAAGCTTCAAGTTGAAGATCAGAAATGCAAAGCAGCTGGACACTAGCTCTTACTTCTACCCCAGACTGAAGGCAATCCTGGCTCCACCAAACCTCAGACTGCAATCCCAGATTGAAATGCTCTCCTCAACATGGCTGAAGAATCCTGAGACTGACTATGTAAGACCTTGCTCCTATCTTTTCTATCTCTCTTGTGCTGGGATTAAAGGCATGAGCTCTATTACTCTTTTAGACTGATTCAATCTTGTGTAGCCCTGGGTGGTCTTGAACTCAGAGAGATCCTTTGTCTCCTGAGTCCTCGAATTAAAGGTGTGTGCCACCACTGCCTGATCTCTATAGCTTGAGTCTGACTTTGCTTTCTGAATCCTCAGACAAGCTTTAATAAATCATAAATACTAAATCACCACACTGGCATGCTGAGAATCAGAGCTCAGTAAAGTTGCCTCTGCCCCTCTATTCCATCACCATCCCACGGGACACAGGCAAATTCTCATGTAACAAGGTGCTTTGGGATGTACTGGATTTTTGACAACTGCTTTCAAGTCAGAGATGTCTTCTTAGAAATTCTTGCCCTTATACATCTTCAGTTTCAGTCCCTCTATATTGCTGTCAAAAATAGTTTTATAAAGAACCTCTGACAGTATTCATACAACATAAATTCATTCAGTAATGGTACATATTTCCCAGAGGATATGCCAGCAAAATAAGCAAAGGACCATCAGTTAGTATCACTGCTGTTACAACATCCATGGAGTGTGAGTGTTTGTGTGTGTGGGGTATTATTATATCAAGTTCAAGAACATGAAGTGAGTTTGGTAGAGACTTAGCTGAGTATAAGGGCAATCATGAATCACAGTTGCAGACAATTGAAGCATTCTCTTCCCTTGGGAACAACTGCACGGGACATAAATTAAACATTCTATTCTTTTTAGCTACCAGATGTACTTGAAGAAATCTAGATTAAATATCCTGAAGACTAAGTGCTATGGAAAATAAGAAAATTTGAACACAGTGTAAAATTCTGATTTGAAAAGGATGTTTTGAAAGTTATTTTGTGGTATATACAGATAAATAATTATCACAATGCTGTATATTTACTTTATTGTCTGGAAGAACTTACTTTAAAGTATTGTGACTTGGTATGCTGCCAATGTTTGAAAAAGCAGCTAACCAATGGCAATAATAGTTGGAAACTTCAAGAATGTCACACTGGGGGATAACAGCTCTGGAAAAAAAAACAATACAAAACAAAGACAAACACGAAAATCAAAAAACACCTGTCCCTCCCTGTGAATACAAAAGGGAAGGGAACAAGATCAGAAAACTAAAAGCCCCTCAGTGAAAACATGTATTGAAATATGTAGGCATATTTAGGCATATGTAACCTGGGTCCCAAGTAAACAGATCAAAATAGAGTCTACAAATATTCAGAGCATCATCTGAAAGACTGATGTGTAGAAGGTAAAAGGTACCCTGAATCTGTCTTGCACATCTTAGGTCTCTGCTGAAAAAAAAAAGTTTGTTCCTTTTATCACCATAGATTCCTGAGCCAGGCATTTTTCTAGGCACCAAGAATGATGCTGTAAACAAGAAAACACACCCCATGAAAGAGAAAAGTAAATAAGAAGATGCAAGTCTGAGTGTGAATGACATGCAACCGACAGACAGGGGATGCTATGATAACAGAAGAAATGCAAAACTTAATTTTGGGTTGTCAAACAGAGGTGAGTAGCCGAGAAATATGTGTGTGTGTGTGTGTGTGTGTGTGTGTGTGTGTGTGTGTGTGTGTGTGTGTGTGTGTGTTGGGAAAGAAACAAAATAGAGCAATGTGTAAATGTATGACTTGGGAAGGGGTTGTGAGCATCTTTGAGGAGACAGAATTTTAAACAAGCCTAGGTGGACAACAGTCATCTCTTAACAGTGAAAGCAGGCTGATATTTTAAACAAAGGAAACTAAATGGGAAGAACTAATAGAGACATGTTTGATAAATTAGAGAAACTTAGGATAGTGAATGAAGACAGTGAAATAGTTGAGTCTGAGGCAAAGTCAGAAACCAGACTGTGCACAAGCTTATGAGGCACTGTAAACAACAACAACAATAATAATAATAATAATAATAATAATAATAACAATAATACATTCCACAAATTATAAATGAACTAGAAGACAATTCTGGATGGCAGGGCCAATGAAAGGAAGGAAATTAAGGATATGGAGCACCACAATCTTGTAGTAATGTAGGCAAAATAAATTGGTGAATTTGGATTGTTGACAATAGTCTTGGAAGTATATTTAGAAAATATTGCAGAATGAGGACCACAAGGGTTTACAGATGGCATAGATGTAAGAAAGCAGGAGAGACTAAAAATCCCTAGTTTTGAAGCATAAAGAATACCAATTACTAAGATAGAAAAATTCCAGAGAATGAACAGGATGGTCTCTATTATTGTATTATTATTATTATTATTATTATTATTATTATTATTATTGTTGTTGTTGTTGTTGTTGTATTTATTGATTTGGGGGGAATTTCACATCATGCATCCAGATCACTCCCACTTCTCAGTCCTGCCAGATCCATTCTTCTACCCATATTAACTCTGCCTGCCTCCAAAGAAAACAAGTCCAATCTGTGTTTCCCATATACTCACTGGAGCATAGTCAAACTCCCAGTAGCCAGCCTAGTAAAGAAAACTGAGTCCTTCCCCACCTGCACCCCTGCCAGAAGAATCCTACACTTCAGCATCCTTATCACAACTTTGAACACTTCTTCAATGGCATTGCATCTAGGCTGTTACTTCTTTGGATGTTGAGGACAGTGGTTGTCATAAAAACATTCCATGTCCTGCCTCAATTCTGAGTCTGCAGTCACTGATGCCACTGCAAAACTGGCTTCCTTGCCCTTTACAGTCAGCAGCAGCAAGTATCATGGACATCCATGTGGTTTCTAGTGTCAGCACCTGCCACAGACCTTGGCATGGTCTCCGGCGGCAGTACAGACCACAGACATCAACACAGCCCTCTGCCAATGCATGGGCCACAAACACCTTCATAGCCTTGGTGGCAGCATTGGCCAAGGACATTGACATGGGCTCCAGGGCAACATGGGCCATGGACACCAATATGGTCTCCAGTGGTAGCCTGGGCCATGAACATCAACATGGCATTAGGTGACTGCACAGGCCACTCACATCAACATGGCCCCTGGAATCATGGACACCAGCATGGTCTCCAGCAGTAGCAAAGACCACAAACATCCGAATGGGCTTTTGTGGTAACACAGGCCATGGACATCAACACAGGCCCAGATGCAGTGGGATCCCAGACCAGATATGTCCAAGCAGAGCAGTCTTTAAGAGCTGGCTGCACAGATTGTACTGTAGTATATAGAGGTCCATTCTATCTCTGTAGGTTAGACTATGGCAATACTGCACACACAAGAATGTTATTAAAATTTAGTTGTCCCTGCCTCAGAACCTAAGGATTTACATTTTTCTAAAGTAGCAAATTGATAGTAACTATTTCATTTTGGGGTAAGGAAGAACAATAGTTTCTAGAAAATCAAGAAGGAAGCAGAATCTGCTTTCTCTCTCTCTCTCTCTCTCTCTCTCTATATATATATATATATATGTATACATATATATAAATACAATTGTGCTTACATACACATATGCATATATATGTGTAGTTTTATATATAATATAAATATGTATCTATATATACTATTACATTATACACACTAATATATATATAGGGACTTATGTCTATGTATATATTCATACATACACATATTACCTGTATTAATACGAATTCATATTCAACATGGATCATGTTTGAAGCAAAAGCGAATCAGCATAGACAAGATGTGCTGTGATTGGCTACCCCAACATGCCCCTTTCTGGAAGCCATTAGAGAGTAAGCCATTTGCTCTTAACACAAGTTGTCCACCATGATCTACTAAGTTACAAGGAAACAAAAATATACTAAACACCTAACACACTTTCATTTATATGCTGTCTTTTCCATTTCATGGGAAGGAACTGGATTTTAAAGTTCAGTCTATCCAGGCTTTTAAACCATTCCATCTCATCTGGAAAAAAAAAAAAAAAAGATCCCCTGACATAATGATGGTTACTATTTCAAATCCTGAGGACTTGTCAGGAATGTTGTGCACAGCCCCTTCTTTCTGCCTCACTCACCAAGGACATTTGTGATGCTGACAATATGTCACTGTCCTGAAGATATATCCCTGAAGGTGGTTATCATCTTTACAAAACAGAGCTCGAGAGAAAGGAAGAGAAAGTAGCTTGTTTTCCTGGATGAAGGTTCAAAGACTATCTCTGGGCTCCTCCCATAACACCTTTGTCAACTGGTGTGACTCTTGCTGCTTCCTTTCTCTTCCTTCAAGATGGTTTTAATGAATGCCTGCTCTGTGGGTTAAAGATGCTCTCCCCTGGAAATCCTTTTCCATTTGTATAATTTGATTAAATGGCATATGTTAAGTATCTATATTCATGCTTAATGCATAATAGGTGCTCCAGTGGTGACAGCAAGTTGTGAACCGCGTAGTTAGTGTCACTTGCTCAAACAGAAATTGGAATTTTACCAAAGCAGATTCTCTGTGTATTTTATGCTTTTTACTATAAATGTTGTCAATTGATAATTTGTCTGTTTTGAGCTCATGGGTGTTCATCACCTGACTCTTTCTGAGTGTATCCTGAAATGGCCCACAGTGATGACCTACTTATTCTATTTTTCAGGCATTGATCTCACTGCCAAGTTCAATGCCATATCAGAGACATTGTGGAAACAACGATTTTACCTGGAAGGAGCCAAGAAAATGTTAGTTTTTTCCCTTATAAATGGTATAAAAATGTCTTTGTGTCTTTCTCATAAACACATGACTTTCAGTAAGAGTTTAGAATATAGCTTTGGTATATATTTACAGGAGTTACGGTCAACGTGAAAAAAGCATGAAATCTAGAAGTGAAACTTAGGGTTCTCTACCCAAATGTATCAACCATATTGAAGGACTCATTTCTGTGTGTGTGAATGTGTGTGTGTGTATGTGTGTTCTTTGGTGTGTGTGTGGAAGCCAGATGTTATGTTTACGTGTGAGTGTGCCTGTGCATGTGTAGGTCAGAGTTTCATATATATATGGGAGTGTATGAGGGGTGTGTGTGTGTGTGTGTGTGTGTGTGTGTGTGTGTGTGTGTGACTGTGTGTGAATGAATATGAATGTGTGTATATGTGGAGGCAAAAGGTTGATGTGTGTGTTAGGTAAGTGTGGAAGCCAGAGATTATATGCCCAGCAGAGTGTGTGCATGTGTGTCTATGCATGTGTAGTCAGAGCTCATGTATACATGTGACTGTACATAGGGGTACATGTGGAGGCCAGAGTCTGAGGTATGCCTGTGTGTTTCCATGTGTTTATGCATTTGGAAGCCAAATATTGAAGACACATGTCTTCCTCAATTACTGTCAATCTTATCTTTTGATAAAGGGTCTTTCACTGAACTTGGAGATTGAAGATTGGGCTAAGCTGCAGGAAACACTTGTAATGGTTGAACCATCTTCCCATTTCCCTCTTTGGATGGACAAGTGCCTGTGACACCCGTACTTCTAAGCTGTGCATCCATTACAAAACTATTTTGACTGTGAGGTTTGAAAGGCTCACATCAAAGAAAGAATTCCTTTTGACCTGACAGTTTGTACCAACACTTGGTTTTGCCAATTTTGACTTGACAAAGTGCAGACTCTCCAAAGCCCATTAATACAAATGGCCGTCATTAAACAACCTTAAAATAATTCCAATTTGTAAAAAAAAAAAATTGTCTTTCTAAAATGTAAAAATTAAAAATCCTTTGAAAAATATTAAAATAATGATAAAATTAGTATCAGACATAAACACATATGTAGAAAACACTTGCATGATTTTTAAAGCATACATAGTTCTTTGATAAACTCAAATGGCTAGCTGTCAGAAACATATTTTTAAAGAATTGTACTGCTTAGATTTGTACACATGCAAAATGAATACATTTATTTGTGTAAATGCCATTTCAGCACCAAAACTTTTATTCCAACTGCTTAAAATTTAATAATTAACTGAAGCATGAACAACCATTGTTCCTGAGCCATTTCCAGACAGCACAATCGTGTATTTAACAGTTTGCTTTACTTTGTAAGTTCCAACTTAGCTACCCTCTTCCAGGTTCTCAGCCTGCAAGCATCAGGAAAAGTTTCATCATGTCACATTTGGATATATTGCTAATTCTGGGTATGGGCAGATCCGAGAGTAGGTGAAAGGGAAGTACATGCTGGCACCACTATCGTGAAGTCCAACTGAGGACTCGTGGGGGATATTGAAGCTTGCCTCTAACTGGCTGTCAGGTGAAATGGTATATGAACAGCATATGGGAGCTCACCCTCTAGGCAGGTCAGAGCTCCTTCCCAACTAAATATTTCAATGACTACTTGAATTTTTTCTTACAGTTATTTACTGTGCATATGTTTATATATACATGTTCCATTGCACACAAGTGAAGGCGTCGTAACAGTGTCTTTACCTACTTAGCCATCATGTCCACCCTTGAGTTATTTACCTCTGTGGATGCTGTGTGTTAACTGGTTGCCTCTGTTTGTTTCCTAAGTAGCATTCTCCTTAGTAGGAACATGAACAATGATAGCCCTGATTTTTTTTTTTTATCCATTTTTGCTGAATTTGACCAGGCACTAAAAATAAAAAAAGCAACTTGGAGAATATTTATTAAATTAGATCACTCTGGATTTATTAATTAAATTGGGCTAGACACCAATCTAAGTGTATAGCAGAATAGCATTAGGCACATTACACTGACATTTTTTTCCTCCTGTCCTGTTTGATTCTATCCTAGGTTTCTGGATCATCCAGTCTATGGGTCGGTATTTGATTTTCTTTGTCTCAGAAACAGGAATAATGATTTTTGTTGATTTATTTTATTTTGTGCTTGTTTTCTATCACTATCAGGAAATGCCTGAGATAATCAATTTACAAGGAGGAAAGGATCCTTCCAGCTCACAGTTTTACAGGTTTTAGTCCCTGACTGGGTGAGGCAGCAGAATATCATGACGGGGATCAAGTGGAGCAAGCTGCTCATCTCTGGAGACCAAGGAGCATAGGAAAACATGAAAGGCTAGGTACCAATATCTGCTCAAACCAACATGCTATGACCCAGCTTTCTCCCACAAGGCCCCAATTGTTTGTTTGTTTGTTTGTTTTACAGTGTTTTTCTTTTTTACTCTTTTTTTTGTTTTTTTTTTGTTTGTTTTGTTTTGTTTTGTTTTTCAAGACAAGATTTCTCTGTGGCTTTGGAGGCTGTCCTGCAGCTAGCTCTTGTAGAGCAGGCTAGTCTCGAACTCACAGAGATACATCTGCCTCTGCCTTTCAAGTGTTGGGACTAAAGGCATGTGCCACCACTGCCAGCATTCCTTTTTACTCTTATTTATGAGATTATGATACACTTACATTTCTCACTTTTCTCCCTCCAAACCATCTCATATATCCTTCCCCATTCTCCTTAAAATTTATGGCCTCTGTTTTCCCTGGTTGTTATTGAATACATAACACACACACACACACACACACACACACACACACACACACACACACACACCTAAATATAACCCATTGAGTCCATATGTTACTTGCATGTATGTTTTCCGGGTTAACCTTTTGGCACTGGACCACCAATGAGTGTGCTCATGCCTGGAGAAGACCACCTCTCTCACTAGCAGTTTCCTCAATTACCTACAGCTCTTTGTACAGGATTGAAACCTCACGGCTTTCCCCATTCACTGTGTAAGCCCCACTTCTTAAATGTTCCTGCAGCATGCAGCTGTGCTACAAACTGGCATAAAAACCTCTAATTTACTAGGCTTTAGGACACAGTTGTCCAAACCTGAACAATGTAACATTTAGGAGAGACTAAATAATTAACACATTAAGGAGCTGATAACCAGTCACACATACATTATGTTCCTAATAGCTATCATTATCCTAGGGAAATAATTCCTATTATTTTCATAAAATTAAGGAATGGCTATGACTTGTGACTTACATGTAATTCCTAGAAACACCATTTTTTCCTAGAACACTTTTGATAATATTTGTTCGGTATTTAATGAAATCTTTATACCATTACTCAAAAATTTGACATGGCAAAATGGAAGATATGATTGGTTATTTCTGTCTGTGGGTTTGAAGAATAAAAGAGCCCTACAGAAATCCATCCTTAACAGAAAGGGAAACGTTCCTCTGTCAAAATGGAATTAACAATCCCTTAAGATGTGCAGCAGCTGTAGTGGTCATGAGATACTTTTGAAATGTCTGTTTCAGAAATCTGATCAAACCCCTTGGTTTTATAAATGAGGGAACAGAATCAGAGGGATTACATAGCTGGTCCAGAGCCGACCAGCTCATTTGTAAGAGCTAGTGTCACACTATTTATTAGGAGTATTTCATCACTACCCGAGTGACTTCCAATAAAATTTTCACCCTCTGTGAGCCCCACAGTCCTCATTGGTATAATGAGTACAATATAACAATATGGCCATTGGAAAGATTAATAATCTATTGCTTGGGTAACATCCAGGCCTTAAATGCAGCCTCTGGTCCTCTGGAGACCCAGGAGGACAAGAATGAGCTTGACAAATAGGGAAATGACTGAGGCCACAAGGAACCTGAGAGCATCAGCAGAAGGTAAGAGCCAGATGAAGTTGTTCTTGCAGCCTTGGAAGCTTGGATTCTCTCAGAAATTAGGCCATTTAGGAATCTAATGAACATTTATTGAGCACTTAGTATTAGGTACTAAGTACTAAACAAACTAAGTGTTGGCCTCATCAGAGTGAAGAGAACAAGCTCCGTTGAGGGAAAGAGGTAACCTGATATGCAAATTTACAAGAAGATTAGACAATGTGCTAAATTTTGATTAGTGTTTCTGGTGGGTAAAGCAGAGAAAGACAGTAAATAGGCAGGGCAGAGTTCGTGGAGGAGGGTATGACAAACGTTAAATCAGATAGTCAATGAACAAAAGTGTTTGCAGAAACCACCTTAGAAACCTTTTTACAGTGTAGGAAAATTTCCCTATCAGAATGTGATGTCTGCCAGCTTCAGAAGTAATTGGAGATTCACCTCTCACAACTCTATCTTGTACTGCCAAGCCAAAATTGAAGATTTTATTAAATATATACAGAGAAAAATACACAAACTTTTAGTAACATGTTCTAGGAGAAAATTTTCATTGCAATGGGGGTATACTTCATCCATAGTATCCAAAATATACATTCCTATTTTCTTTAGTACATTGTAATGATATCTCATAAACTTGTTGATGGTATTTGTCTTATTGAGATACAATAGACACTTTTAACTTAAAACGATTCTTTCTTGTCTTCTCACAGCTTTCTATCAGAAACAAGTCATGCAACGACAGATGGAACTATCCCAGCAGGAATATTTATAAAGAACCTGAATTTGAAACTATTCTGACAGGCCAGCACAAAGGCCAAAGTTGTCAAGGTAAATGTCATTCAAAAATACATTTGAATTCTCCCTTTGGTGTTTTTATAAATCAATAAAAGTATCGCACAAGAGAGATCTCTCCTAGACAGCAGTTCTTGCAAAGAGGAGGTTTAAGGATCATTAGCTGGAGGTGAGCTGAGACTGTGCTGTACATTCTCAAAAGTGAATGATCTTTTACATTCATTAATATGCTGTGGTGCTAGCAAAGGGGACACAAGTCCCACTGCATTCAACATTGGGTGAATAAAATCCTGCACCCAAATGAGCTGAAACTCACAGGCTGTGTCTTGCTTTTCTCGGCCATGGAGCTAGCCACACCTTCTCCTGTTTATGCTGTGCATTTACTTGCTCAACACCTGTTCTTCCTGCAGGCCTGTATGTCCCCTGGGGTCAGGGACGATAGATTTATTATTTAATACTTTATCTCCAGGTTCCAGAAGAGGTACTCCTGAACACAGTGTAGTTTACTATTCAGAGTATCGTCAGTTTTAGCAACCTCACTTGGTTTGTCTGTGTATTGATAATTGCAGTGTTCATATGTACTGGATATAAAGTCCGAGTCCTTTAGCGGCAGAAATTGATTTATTCATCTTCATTAACAACCATAGGAGTGAGGCAGATGAGAGAACTGATGTTCAGGGTGATTCAAAACGTTGTCAGAGCTAATACCCAGCAGGAGTTAAAAGTCTGAGCCAGGCGTTTCACCAAAATGCCTGTAAGGGACTCAGAAGAAAATTATACGTGAAATGTTTGAAAGAAATAGGTTCATTACACTAAAAGCAAGTAAGTAATTTTCCACAAAGATGACATGATAATTTGGGTTAAAGTTTAGAGTAGTTTCCATGTAAAATGGAAAGTACCAAATTTAATGACTCTAGTTCAGAAAGTCCCTTGTGCAAGGTGTGCCTCTACTACACCCTGATCTCCCAGTGCTGAGCAGTTTCTGATGCTGCGGTGCACCTGAAGTATCCTCTTTATCTAACAAAAACAATTTCTAATTTGGATGACAAGTTATTATAATATCTCTAAATGGCTTAAAGAATCTTAAATTATTACAATTGATCTTTGCAAATGTCTCCTGCAATTGGCATTAATGTTAATCTCCTCGTTTCCTCTCATGTTGCTAAGATTAAATGCCTTGAAAGAAATATTCAGAAAGAGTTTATTGGGCTTACAATTTGAGTTTATAGTCCATTGTCGCAAGGAAGTCAAGGAAGAAACTTGAGGCCGCTAGTAACATCACATCTGCAGTCAAGAGCATGAATGCTTGCTTGTGCTTTGCTTCCTCTCTAAACTTACACAAAGACCCAAATCTAGGGAATGGTTCTGCCTTCAGTGGCTAGGATTCCCACCTCAATTAATACACCCCTCCACAGACATGTCCATGGACAACCTGATGTAGAGACACCCTCATCATGACTCTATTCCCAGGTGATCCTACTTTGTGTCAGGTGGGCAACAACTTTTACCTATGGACTTTTACCTATAAAGTGATAAATATGTACTGTACAATGATGAATTTTATGACAATTTGTTATGACAAATAAAAAACTAATAAAATAAGAGTACAGGGATAGACTGCTCTTGCATTTCAATATGTAAACATTTATACTTAGAAAGTGCCAATTCTAGGTGGCTCACAGTTACTATACCATTTCCTATTCTTTCACTGGAAAGAGCATAGACAGGCTCCCGGGCACTCTTGTCTATTAGTGTCAGAGCTAGAACTGATCCTGATAGCCTGGTTCAAACTCTTTGACCTTCTCAGTCTGCTCTGGTAGGTAATTTGATTTCCTCAGCTCTGCTACAAAGTTCAGAGTGTAGAAATAAAAGATTTTCACAGGAAATAGCCTGTGGAATGCACATTCTATGCAATGAGTAGTATGGTTAGTCAGAAAATTTCTGACCTCTAACAAGTCCCCAAGCACAAGACTAACATGACAGTTTGTGTTATTTAGGGACACCCAGTCTCATCACCAGAGAACTAAGTAACACTCCATTCTCAGCCGTGGTCAGAAAGAAAAGCTAGGAAATAGGTTGGAGATGTACAAGATGGCTTCTTGTGGAAGGAGGCTAGTTTTCACTACAAAAAAAAATCTCTGGCCAGCCTGATAAGGAGTTTAGGTTTCTTTTCGATTATAATTTCAACCTTTGCACTTTGACATGGATTAGTCCTTCCTACCCTCTCATATGCTAGCTTGACCTTCAACCAATAACAGGTAGGTTTCAGCCTCAAGGGAGAAAGACTTCTAATTAATTAGTTTTGATACCATTATTCTAATTTTGACTTTCCTTTTATAGTTGTGATTTAGTACTTCCTTAAAAATAAACATGAGATACTTAAATATTGGAAGTTAAGTTATGAATTATATTAGGCAGAAAATGCCCCCCCCAGTGATATCTAGATCTCAACTTCTAGAACCCAAGAATGTGTTACCTTATGCTGCGAAAGTGACCAGGATAGGAGCAGGGACCCTGAGCTTATTTTGTTCTGTTTGAGTGGATGCAGGCTAACCACCTGTGTCCTTAAAGGCACAGAATCTTCTCAGCTTCTTCTTCTCGGAAGAAGAAAGGACAGAGGGTACAAGACTGACCATGCTTCTGTGAAGGAGATGGAAGGGGGAAGCAAGACCTGACACATCTGGATTATGCAACCATTAACTGCCTGCTGCTTATCCCTTTCACCTTTGACTTGATTGCACACTTGGAGGTACACTAAAATATCTTCTGAAAAGAAATAAGAGCTCATCAAGTGAAGAAAAAAATGTGTCTCTTCCACATTATGGATGGCATCTTAATCTGCAGATGAATAGTGAGAGATATGTACACACATTGCCAGCAAATACATATCAGATACAATATATGGGGCTTGTTCTCTCATAACACTAGTCACTCTATCTGCCTCAAGTAACTAATGAGGCAAATGAATGTCAACTGATCTTAAATTCAAATGAGCAAATAACCTAGAAATAAGTTTTCTTTTTCTATTTTTTAACACTTTTTCAGCGTTCTTGGGGAGAATTCATTTATCTTGAGCACACGTATTTCACTGCTAATGCCACTGAAATAACACCTGAGGGCAGATGTGAAAATGGCAAGCTGTGACTTATCGTAGCTTTGGAGAAGAGGAATAGCCAGGCATCCAAGATATCCACCACCAAATGGACTCGAAAGGTCACGAGGACACCACTCTGACTCACCAGTACAAAATACCAGGCCTCACTCGGATGCCACAGGGCATGGAAAGAAAAAAACAACTTTTCTACTGCGAAACAGTCAGCTCATTTCCACCTAATTTGACAAACAAAATGTCATTCATTGTCCCACAGTACCATGACTATGTATCAGGCCTGATAGGTATCCTTAGGAAAACTGCCTTTGGGCTAAAGACTGAACTTCTCACGTGATATAAAAAGCAAGCCCTGGGAAATGTGCTTTTACCACGGAGTAGAGAGTAAAACACTCCTTTCCTGTCTTTTCAGTGTGTGTTACCACTGACCCCCTCAGAATTCTTGAAGTTCTTTGCCTAATGACAGAACTAATAGTATCTGAATTCCACACTCTGACAAATTAGTTGGTAGTAATATGGATTTGTTGTGAGAATATTAAATTAGAGGAGCTATGTCTGGATTTTTTCAATTGGTTGGACTTTGTAAATGTGTTTTCACATTCCTTTCTTCCTGCTAACAATCCCCTAGTTGCTGAGAGAATCCCAACAAATACACGCACATGTGCACACACACATGTGCATGCACACATGCACAAACATAGCTGTCTATCTAATCTATTTTAATAGACATTTATTCTCTAATAATAACACCAATATTGTCTATATTATATCTTTAAAGAAATAATTCCTTTGATTCAACCATAATGGAGGCTTCTCATAACTATTAAGAATAACTGCTTTTGAAAACTGACATTCTGCCGGGCGTTGGTGGTGCACACCTTTAATCCCAGCACTCGGGAGGCAGGGGAAGGTGGATCTCTGTGAGTTTGATGCCAGCCTGGTCTCCAGAGCGAGTGCCAGGATAGGCTCCAAAGCTACACAGAGAAACCCTGTCTCGAAAAACCAAAAAAGAAAAAAAGAAAAAAGAAAACTGACATTCTGCTTGCCTGGATTGTCTCTTGGCCTCTATAAGCACTGATGGCTTCAGAAGTCATGCTTTCTGTCTTGATCTGGGAGAAACGTGATCCAATTATGTTTCCCCCTTTAAATAAGAAGTCGGAAAATAATGATGTGATAGTGTGCAATTAGAGGCATGAGGTCCTTTATGCTAATCTCTAATTGCCATAAAACTTCTAAACTCAGGGCTAAAGAGATGGCTTGGTTGTTAGGAGCATGTATTGTTCCTGCAGAGGAGCCAGATTCAATTCCCAGAATCCTTTAGGCAGCTCACAACTGCCTGTAAACTCCAGTTCCAATGGCTCTGACATGCTGCTGACACATGTACACAAAATAAATAATGAAATATTTAAAAATAATTTTACCTATATAGCAAAGTTTATTTTTAAGAAGCCACACAAACATTTGGATCTACATTCCATTCTTTCATAATTCTACTTATGACATTTTGAAGTATTGAAAATCATTTGAAGAAAAAGAAAACTTCAAAGATGGTTTTTAGAGACAGATTTTTGTATAAACACTATATAACTCCAATAAAACTTATGTCCTTATTCTTGTTCATTTTAGTATAAATCAATAATTCTGACTTCAATTGGAATTAAATAACAGATAAACACTACCTTGATAAACCATTAGCACCATCATAAAAGGAAGTAAATTCACAGCTCTTGCTAAGCTGTTATTAGATCTTTATTTAACTCTGTTGGCTCATCATAATTGATTTGCTGCTGAGATATCATGACTGTTCTCAAGTTGTCATTGGACTTTTTCAAAAATGCACAATTAAATTAGTTCTATGCTTCAATTATATTTGCCAGTTTTATGTTTTATTTTGCAGTACCCTAAAGGGAATCATTTTATTTAGACCCTGGAAAGAATAGCCGTGTTTCTACTTGTCATACATCTAATTTCTCAAAATCTCAACCAAGAGAGAAGTAACCCAGGGTGGGCAATGATTGTTGGTAAAGTGCACAAGGATCTGAGTTTGAAACCCAAAACACATGTAAAAATAGCAAAGCACCCTGGTGATGGGAAGGCTAAGCCAGATGGATAATAAGGGTACACTAGCCAAAGTGCTTAACCTATTTGGTGAGCCTCTGGTGAGTGACAACCCCTGTTTCAACGAAAGGAGGTTCTGAGGAATAACACCTGTGGTAGTGTGAATGTTTTGGGACCCTGTAGGCTCAAAGGGAGTGAGCACTATTAGGAGGTATGGCCTTGTAGAAGTAAGTGTGGCTTTGTAGAAATAGGTGTGGCTTTTTTGAAGTATGTGTGGCCTTGTTAGAGGATGTGTGTTAATGTGGGGACAGATCCTGAGGTCTTCTACACTCAAGTTATACCTAGTTCAGAACATTTCCTGTTGCCTGCTTGTCAAGATATAGGACTCTCAGCTCTTTCTCAGTACCATGTCTGCCTGCAAGTCACCATGTTGCACCATGATGCTAATGAACAAAACCTCTGAAAATGTAAGCTACCCATTTAATTTTTTTCCTTTATAAAGACCATGCTGTGGTCATGGTATCTCCTCAAATCAATAGAAACCCTAACTAAGGCAGAAGTTGGTCCCAGGGAATGGGGTATTGCTGTGATAGACCTGACTGTGATTTTGTCTGAAGGAATATGGATCTTGAGACTCTGAATTAGAAAAACGATTGGATGCTTTACATTCTGCTTAATGGTTCATACTAGTAGGAGCATGGAAGACAGTGGTGCTGAGTGTGATTTCAAAAATTATAGGGCCTGGCTTAAGACATTTCAGAGAAAAATATTAACATGTTACCTAGAGTCTGTTCTTGTGATACTTTGGTAAAGAATATACTGCTTTCTGCCTGTATTCAAAGAGTCTGCTTTAGGTTAATTTCTGTTGGTGGAGGAAATCTCAAACCAGTCTACTACAGACTCTCTCATGTGATTACTAGCATTCATGCTTATAAATATTTATAATGAAAAGGTAAATGAGACAGGAAAAATATAAAATGCACAACTTGAGGAGAAAAAGAGCACCAGGACATGGGATGGAACTAAGCACCGTGTCATGGAAATAAACAGATTAAGAAATGGAATAAAGAGAGTAGTGACCTCAGAGCAAGGCACCACCCTGCTAAGTTTCCAACTTGTGAAAAGAAATTAAAGTAAAATTTAGAGTTGTATGTGGTGGTGGTGGTGCACATCTTTAATCCCAGCACTTGGAAGGCAGAGGCTTGTGGATCTCTGAATTTGAGGCCAGCCTGGTCTAAAGAGCAAGATCCAGAAGAACCAAGCTTAGACAGTGAAAGATCTCTGAGTTCAAGATTGTAAAGAATACCATCAAAAACAAAAAGCTGATGAACATGTAATTGGGTGAGGAGGCCATGATCCAGCCGCAGAAAGCAGCAGAACTTTGCAGATTTAGCCTCATGGCTCTGGCTTCATATTCAAGGGCAGAACAAAGGGTTATGGAATATTCCTCTGTGACTAAGGAAAGATGCTGAAGCCAAACATGTGTCAGGGGTGTCCCTGAATGGAGACCCAGAGAGGCTACTGTGTGAAGCTGTGAAGGAGAAACATGGATTACCTTGGAGACCTCAAGATGTTTGAGATCCCAGAGCAGTGGATAACTGCTGAGGAAAGCTGCTAACATGGAGTAGAATAAGCCCAAGAGAAAGAAGCATGCTGCAGTCAACAAAGCTGAAAAGATTTGGAGGTCTGAAGGGTGTTGTGACATCAAACATGGAGATGCAGAGTTTGGAGTTTGCCTAGCTGTTTTTCAGTCTTGTTTTGGTTCAGTGCTTCCTCAGTAGGCTTACTTTGCTACATTTTGGAATGGTAATTTATAACCTATGCCACTATATATTTGAAGTATGTGATCTGTTTTTTGATTTTGATTTTATAGGGTATCACAGTTAAGAGATTGCATGAATCTTAGAAGAGACTTTGAACTGTGTACTTAAAAACATTGTTGAGATTGTGATAGACTATAGATACCTTTGAAGTTGAATTGAATGCATTTTACATTATGATATGGTTACAAGCTTATGAGGGCCAGGGAGACTATAGTAGCTTGAATGTAGTTAGCCCCCATAATCCCCTAAGGAACAGCACTATTAGGAGGTATGGCCTTGTTGAAGTAGGTGTGGCCATGTTGGAGGATGTGTGTCACTGTGGGGGTAGAATTTGAGGTTTCCTATCCTCAAGCTATGCCTAGTGCAGACCTCTTCCTGTTGCCTGCCAATCAAGTTATAGGACTCTCAGCCCCTTCTACAGCACCATGTCTGCCTGCAAGCCACCATGTCACACCATGATGATAATGGACTAAATATCTGCAAATGTAAGCCACCCCAATTAAGTGCTTTTCCTTTGTAAGAGTTGCCATAATCATGGTGTCTCTTCACAGCAATAGAAACCTTAACTAAGACAACACCCAATTTTGGCCTCTGGCTACCACACAGACCTGCATGCATACACACACACACACACACACACACACACACACACACACACACACACACACACCCTTTCTCAGCATTGATGTCTAGTGACTTTAGTCATGCTGAATTCTGGCAGTATTTTCATTAGAATGGTGCATTTTTCCCCTTGCACACTGAGTCCTACTGGTTCTGACAGACAAAGTGGATTCTTTATGTTAGAAGTAACATTCTAGGAACAAAGGCAGATGAACTTTAACACTGAAGTGCTGTCACCCCTTTCATTCTGATTATAACCAATTTTTACTCAGACATAAGGCGAGCACTTCCCCCAATGTTATTCCTTTGCATGTTTCAAATTGTTAAGGTTCTTTCCCTAGTACTGTGCATTGGACAATATTTCAACCAAATCCCTTGCTCAAGTTTGGAACATCTAAGTATTCTTTAACTGATCCTTCCTAGAAGACAAGAAACAACCTACAGTGGAATTGACATTACAGGAGCCATGGGCCTGGATTACTGCAGTTGCTGACATTTCTTTCATCATCATTATTATTACTATTATTGCTTTTTTATATTTACTCCAAACACCATCATTACCAGGCTGGCCTGGTTCATAGACTCCAAAGGTAATACTCGAAGGTGTGTGACCTGGAGGATGACCACCAACCTTCTGCTGAGCTGTGCTAAGCCTTCTGCCCCTCAGCCTCTTGCTCTTTACTGCACTAGAATGCCTTTGCTTTTCAGTGTGTAAAAGTCACTGATTTGAAAATTCACAAATTATTGAAAAGAATTGTAAGCACCATAAAAGTAGACATCCTGAGTATGTGGATCTTAATAGGAAAAGGCCACAAGGGGACAGGACATGAGGGATTTCCAATGCAACTCCATTTGACCAGTACAAATGCAAGTAAGGGTGATAATCACAGCCAGTTTTCTACTTATGTTCACGGTTATTTTTTAGAAGTTTTACATCTAAAGAAGAACAGTATTTTTCATGTAACCGTTGACGCTAACTCTATACAATTGTCTACTCCATCTTTGATACCCAAGTTCTAAGAACATGTGGAAACAATACAGCAAGCAGTGTCTGTGCTACAATTACTGTCCTTGCTGATTTTGTTGTTGAATTTCCTGTTGTCAGTGCCATATCTAATAGTGGGATAGGCTTCCAAAAGCAATTTTATATGAAAGGGTAAAGATTATTCTATGTTAATTTTAATGCAAATACACTTGAAAGAACTGTAATTTGTAATCTTAGTATATTAATTAATGTTACCTTTGCTAATGAGTTTCATAATTAACATTATTGACCCTCTGCCCTGAATAAGGAAAAATAAGTGTAGCAGTCTAATTTTCTGAATATGAATTTTATTCATCTGAACCTAGCATTCAGGTTAACCACTTTTAATCAAAATTTAATATTTACTTTTCTAGTCATCAAAATCAATCTTGAAAAATAATGCTATCCATTTCTAATCAAACTTTAGTTTTAACTTTTCTCTTCTTCCTAATCAGTTATGAAAAGTCAGATGTTGTTAATTTTATCATCATGAATTTAATATTTTTATACTTATGCAATAGCATTTAAATTCCTGAACAACTAATTTAAATTACTATGGACAGAACTGAGTAAAAGATGGCCTGCCAACAAAATCCAGCTGCTATCAGTTTTGTGAACAAAACATTGAAATACAGCCAGACTATCTCATTTCCATATGGCTCAAGTCTGACACTTCACATAAGAAAGAACCTGAAAAAGGACACATGTACAAAAAGCTGAAGGTATGTATTATGTGATCTTTTACAAAAAAACGTGGCAAGTATTGTTGCAAATGACAAAAACTTAAGCAATTTGAATATTAATTTGTAACTGCAATTTTTGTGAGATATAAGGAAAATATAAATCAAAAGCAAATGCTTACACAATCCAACATCTTACAAAATAGTACAGACCAAAGCAATCCTCTGGACACAATCACAATTAATTCAATAGACTTGAGTTTTCTAAAAACCACTTTTTAGTATCCCAGGCAGATCATTTGATGAATACTAATTACTTATTCTTTTGAAATGTGATTATGACACTAAGAGACAAAATGAGATACTGATTTCATGTTGATACAATTCTATCTGCCCCAAACATACAGCAACAATAAGCAAGCTACACAAAGCCAAATATATCTAGTTCTGCAAAATAAACTGAACATTGCTACAGAGTATAAGCAAAAATGAAACACAAGACTCATTCATAACAAAAGTGAAAGGTAAAGTGGTATATAGGAAAGTTATACAATAAAATATCATCTGTCTCAAGCTTGCCACTTAATGCTAAAATTTTAAAATTATGCTAAATCAAAAGACAACAGAATGGAATTTTATTGAGGCATGAAGTCATGATGTTAACTGGAAAGTGGATGAAATTGGAAATCATTATGGTAGGCAAAGTGAGAGGGGCTCAGGAAGACACATCTCTGGTTTTCTTTCATATGAAGAAACTAAAGTGTGTGTGTGTGTGTGTGTGTGTGTGTGTGTGTGTGCGTGAGACAGACAGAGAGAGAGAGAGAGAGAGAGAGAGAGAGAGAGAGACCTAGAAAAGGGAGTATGAGAAGTAAGAAAGAGAAGGTAATGATGAATAAAGGGGTGACTGTGTGAGGGGAAGAAGGAAATAAATCATAGGTAAATCAGAACCACATAGGAGGAAGTCAGTGAGATGGGGGCAAGTTAGAGTAAAAAGTGATGACTGATAAGTATGAAATACTATATGGAAGCTATTGCTTTATATGATATCATAAAATCAATGAAAAGGCAAAGATATCTCATACTCATTTTCATTAAATACTATAACATGTTGAAGATAATGAATAGAAAATATATAAATACGAGAAAGAAAAACACTATTTGTTTCACAAAAAAATACAGTTGCTCAAAGAGAAAAGTCTGTGTGAATTAATAAAAATAATCTAATAATACTGACTTTTAAAAATTAATTTGGATTGCAAGAAGTTAGATCAGTACAGATATTAATAACACCCCTATACTCTATGCAAATATAGACCATGTCATGGGTTTTCAATAATAAATTTTACAAGAATCATAGACCATATTAGTAACTTTTCTTTTGGTGGGTCCAAAATGCCTTATTAACAAAAATTCTTGCTTAAAATCATAGAAGAAAAACAATTTACTACAAAGTGGGAAAGGAATGAAAATTAAAAAATGCATTTAAGTAGAAAAGAAACATCAATAAAAATATGTGGAAAGAAATTTAGCCTCATTTAGCCTCATCAAGAACTAGAAATAAAAAAAAATGAAAGCAAAAGATTGCTAGAGCTATACAACTAGAAAACACTTTGAAATTTAACAAGGTCAAGTCCATCAGGTGTAAAACAATGGGTACTCACACACTGACAGTACAGAAGTAAGTTGACAGACTGCTTTGAAGACAATCCCAGCAATATTTAACAACAAAGGAAAGAATTCCTCTGATCCAAATGTTCAACTTCTAGATACACAGTACAGTGTATCAAGTGCAAGTTTACAAGGGTATTCTGCAACAATGGCCACCAAAACACTGCTAATAATATAAGAATTAGAAATAATGCAACTATTCATGAAGAGATTAAATCATGGTCTGCTTATTCCTAGTTGTCAAATAAATCATCAAAAGTATATGTAAGTTTTGAATAATGAGAGTAAAAGAAGCCACATAAAATGTTACAATATATTATTAACAGTAGAAGTCAGTTAATGCTTTTAAAGTATAATAACTTTATCAAAGCACAATTGGCAATGAAAAGGCAAGAAGAGAATGACAATTATTTTGGGGACATATGGAGTGAGGCAGATAGAGGATTCAGTATAATCTCCAATGATTATCATTTTTACCCTAAAGAAATTAAGAAATCTAACATTGAAGCTTTATTGAATGACAAGCACTTCCTACACTCTCTTATGTCTTAATGTGTTTAAACATAAAGATATTATACTATTTTTACAACTGAATCATTAAAGAACAGAGAAGGGAAAGAGCATTCCCATGTTGGATGGAAGTTACTAAGCTGTTAAGTCCAACTTGGACCCAAATGATATCACCCCAGGATCTGAGACTATAATACCCAACCCCCCTTGTCTGCTAACATAGGAACACTGCTAGTATTTTCTAGAATTGGGTTTAGGTATTTTTAAATTACATTGCTATAATAAATTTTACTATTTTCTTTACATTTTATTTTTTTAAAAGGATTCTATTATTCCCCTTCCCAGAGAAATTAGGCCCTCCCTGTTACTTATCCTCTCTGAGGCTGTGGATTGTATCATGGTTCTCCTTTACTTTACAGCTAATATCACTTATGAGTGAGTGTATACTATGTTTGTCTTTCTGAGTCTGAGCTACCTCACTCAGGATGATCTTTTCTAGTTCTATCCATTTGCCTTCAAATTACTCGATGTCATTGTTTTTAACAGTTGAGTAATAGTCCACTGTGAAAATGTACCACATTTTCTTTATTCATTCTTTGGTTGAGGGGCATCCAAGTTGTTTCCAGGTTCTGACTATTACAAATAATGGTGCTATGAACATAGTTGAGTGAGTGTCCTTATGGAAGAGATCTCTTGGGGGCCAGCAGTGTTGTACACATGAGGAACTGGGCTGGGGGATAGAGGAGGGGTAGTAATGAAAGGGATGTCTTGATTGGGGGAATTTTGGGGTCAGGTAGAAACCTCGTGTAAGGGAAATTCCAAAGAATCTACAAAGATGACCCCAGCTGACACTCCTGGAAATTATGGGTAGGTAGCCTGAACTGGTCATCTCCTGTAATCAGATTGGTAATTATCCCAATTGTCATCATACAGCCTTCATCCAGGGACTGATGGAAATAGATGCAAAGATTCACAGCCAAGCACTGAGCTGAGCACAGGGAATCATGGTAAAAGGAGGTAGGAAGTATTATATAAGCAAGGGGGCCAAGGTCATCACAAAAGGACCCACAGAAATAATGAATCTGGGCTCCTATGAGCTCACAGATTCAGGATCAACAGCTAAGGAGCCTGCATTTGACCCACCTAGGGCCTCTACATATGTGTGACAGTTGTGTAGCTTGATCTACTTGTGGGACTCCTAGTGGTGGAAGTTGGGCCTGTCCCTAAGGCTTTGTCTGGCTTCCTATTTCTCATACTGAATTGCCTTGCTTAGCATCAATATAAAGGGAGGAGCTTAGTCCCACCTCAACTCTATATGCCATATTTTAACACCCATGAGAGGCCTGCCCTATTCTTAACAGAAACAGAGGAGGAGTGGACTGGGGCAAGGGGGAGGAAATGGTAATAGAGGAGGGTTGGGAAACTGTGGTGGGGATGTCAAATAAATGAATAAATTTAATTAATAATGAAAAGATATTCTAAATACTAAACAACAGTACTCATAGGTATAAGGTTTCCTAATAATTCCATTCTATTTTTGTAATCATCAAAAAATAATTCTTCAAAATTCCCCTTACTTTATAAGTATTTTGGGGCTTTACCATTCCTAAGCATACTTTATTAAAAACAGGATTCAATACTACTGTGATATGAAAACTTCTTTGGTGGTTTGTCTGTGAAAGGAAGCCATTATGGCTACTTACATTTTGTGGGAGGGATGAAGAGGGCATGATAGCAGGTAGAGTCCCTATCCATCTTATATGTGATGTCTCTGACTTATGGTTGACAATATTTTTTGAAGATGGTAGGAAAGTGAGAAACATTCAGTAGAAATCATACTTTGACCTTTCTGATTTTGAAACACAAACTCTTGTATTCTGGGCTATCCTTAAATTCACTCTGTAGTAGAGAATGACTTTGCCATTTTGGTTCTCCTGCCTCTATTTTCCAAGTACATGGATTTCAGATATGAATCATGACAAGTTTATATAGTGCTGGGGACTGCACCCAGGGTTTTGTGAATGCTAACAAAGTATTCTACAACTGAACCGCAACCCCATACTTTGATTTTTGAATGTGGAGTTCTAGCATAGCCTCTTGTGACACTGGCCAGCTGCAGCATGTCCCAGATCTCTCTTAACCCTACCAACATGGAGAGAAACTGCTGATATTCCATAGTGATGGGGAAAGTACTTCTGTATATGTTTATCTTATTGATTGTTGAATAAAATACTGTTTGGCCAATGAAACACCAAGTTAGACAGACTCGGAGTCAAACTGGATTCTGGGAAATGTAGTAGAGAAGTGGTGTTCCAGGCAGGAAGTGACATAGCAAGGAGACTCATATCTAATCGAGGAAACAGGAAGTGGCCCTTTTTCCCGTTCGCCTCCTCCAGAGGCAGGATGTGAGCCACCGGCGAGGAGGGATGCCAATAAGGCGTCCGATAAGATAAGTCTTATATATAGATTTATGATAATTAAGACTGAGCTAGCAGATGAGAATCCTAGTCATTGGCCAAGCAGCTTTGAACCTAATACAAGTTTCTGTGTATTAATTTGGGCCCTAACTCAGGCGGGCGGCTGGCGTAAAGCTCACAAGTGGCGGTGGGGCTCAGGCGGCTTTTGGCAGAAAGATTTATTGTAACACCATAGTGCACCATGTGACCAACCTGTAATGCCCAGGCCAGACTTTGACCAATATCAGGATGGTATATAAGTTCTCACAGCCCTTGGGCCACCTCATTGCCAGCAAGTGGGTAAGCTATACTAACTATGTTGAGGTCTAATCCACACTATTTGGGAATTCTGGAACCAACACCACTCTCCTGGAGGACTCAGCTCAAGAGAGAAGACTCTGAGGAAAGGCAGCCTCCTTTCTAAGGCTCCCTTCTTTAACTCCCATTCAGATAACAGGAATGTCTGATGCTGGGCTTTGCCTGCTTGTAGTAGATCAGCCTGCCTAAATACCTTCTTGGTGAACAAGCAGAAACTGTCTACATTGCACTGAGTTAGGTAAAAAGAGGAAGCCATTATGAGGGTTGAGGATGGTGTGTGAGAAGTGCCAGCCCAGAAAACTGATGTCTGGAAGAGAAGGATGCTGAAAGAGCATGCCATCCTTCCTTCTATTGATGCCTTCATGGAGATCTTTTGGGAAAGCTGACTATGTAAGGAAAGAGAAATAGCACCCCATGGAAAGGGAGTGAAAATTAACTCCCTTCCTGCAGATAAGCCACAACACTTACTTCACCTATTCAGTCCTCACAAATGTTCCTTCCATTCTATGCTACCAATGTTTTTGAAAATTAGAACAGGGCATTTACTGACAGAGCTAGAGAGGACAGTAAGAGGAAAATAAGAATTTCTTACAATTCATTATCTGCAAGTCAGAGAGTATCTGCTTTCAATAATTTCCCCAAAGCCTCACATGATACTGGCTATATTCTCAGAGTAGAGAATTTTTGTATGTAAAATAAGTTAGTAAGACTCAAATCCAGTACTGTCTATACTACCAACAAACCCTACCCAACTTGCTGTGATGTATTTACTCTTTTAGTGCAGAAGTGAGCAAGAGCTTAAGGGACTAAGAATAAATAAGGCTAGACTCAAAGAAAGTGAAGTTTAAACTCCAAACTTGATTGAACAAGTGCTGTCTCCTGCTTGTGAGAACTAATATCTGGGAAATGTTGATGCATGCTGACTATAAACAAGTGTCTCTATTATGCTCAACCAGCATGTGTAGAGAAACTAGGTAGGCATGATTAGAAGGTACAGGGTAAACAAACCAACAAGGACACGTGCATTTACTATACATATACTTTAATTTGGTTTTCTAAGAGGAAAAGAGCAATTACAGGAGTGTAGTGTGTGCTATTTATTTGAGAAATGAACCAGGACACATAAGAAGGGGCAAGTACAAGTGAGGAAGAGAAGGAAAAACAGCAGCTTGGGGGACAAATTTGTGTCTTCTTTTTCCCTGACCATTGGTCTTTGATGTATAAGGATAGACAAGTCTTACAGTTCTGTGCTTCTTCTTATAACTCCTTCCTCACAAAGTGGCTACGTCTGTCCAAGTTCTGTGTACATTCATGATAGCACACCATCATTTCGCAAGCCTTGAGATACTGAATGGTAACCTGGAATGTCCTTTAGTATGTCAAGCATACTTGGAAATCTACCAGGGAATGCTGAAATGTACTTCAGCATTGTCTGTTTGTGTCTAACAGAGAAGAACCACTGCAGAATTTTACATTGTTTCTTAAAGCTCTGTCCCATTCCACAGTGACACTTATATATAATGATGAAGCTGCCACCTCAGTACCCAGCTTTCAGAAGCTACTGTTTCAGTCTTACCTCCCCCCCAGAGGCAAGCTCTGTGATGAGGATTAGAGCAGTAGTTTGTCTTGGAGGTGACCTCAGGAAGGAAATTGTGGTGAATGTGTGAGGACTACAAGAAGAAATGGAAGGCAGAAAATGAAGGACCTTTCTCAAGCCAGTTACCATCTTGAGTGGTATGGATTGGTTTCATCTTCCTGGGAGAGGTAACTGAGATGAGGGGTCTACCACTGCCCCAGCGACTGCTTGATGGCTGTTCCTGAGACAGGAAACATTAAGGCTCCATTCCTTCAGGCTGCCCCATGATGAAGTAGAGAAGACTCAACGGAGAGCTCTGATGCTGTGTGTAATAAAGTTAGAGGGGATTGGAGCAGACAGCAGCACTGTCTCATGCAAAACATATTAAAATTTCCAAAGTGCTGGATTATCGATACAGATATTTATCAACACACTTATCCATACGTGTGTTACATATTTTTACCTTTGTGTTTTATATAATGGTAAAAGCTTGAATATATGTATTATTCCTATAAGATGAACATAAAGATACTAAGTGGAACCAGAGCAGTGTGACCTCTTATTTTTCATTTCAGATAACTATTTTCTACCTTACCCTCACAGACAATTTATTGGTTCATTATTTTAACTAGATGCTTCCTTCCAGGGGTTATATTAAACATGTAACATTTATTCTCTGTTCCTCTATACTTTTGGAGGGAGGGAGATGGGGCTTTATGTTTGTATATGGATGAGGAGAGCATATGTTTATGTATGGATACATGCCTAAGCATGCGCATGTGCACTTATGTGAAACCGTGCAAGTAAAGGTCAGTCCCAGGTGTTGTTCCTTGGGTGATATTTAACTTGTTTTGGTGAGAAAGACTCTCTCACTGAGACCTTGCGGTTTGATAATTCAGCTAGGGTGTCATGGCAGTGTGTCCCATAGAGACAAGGGTGCAGCCTCACACTCAGTATTTGTTATGTGAGTGCTAGGGATTGAACTTGAGTCTTCACTCTTGCATAGCAGGCTCGTTACCACGGGAGCTATTTCCCTAGCACATTTGCCTCTCTTTCTTACATACATATGGAAAGAGGAAAGATACATTATTCTCTGTTATGGTTCTTAAACTTAATGATGTTTCGATTACTATTTCGTATTAGAATGTTGATGTATCAGCCAAATGAAAACCTGAAATACGTGGCACATGATCTATTTAAGGGACTTAATGAAGGTTGGTCATTCTCCATCATTTATTATTATAAAGATTAGGGGAGATAGATTGTTTAGAATCCTAATATCTGTAAATTACAAGAAGTTGAATTATTGTGCTATAAGCTGCATGCATTTTTAATTTAATAGACATGGACACATGCTGCAAAGTGTCTTCATAAATTACAACTGCTTAAATATTTAAATAAAATTTCCATTATCCTCCTCTTTGCAAGTAATTCTTAACTGATTTAAGTTGGTAGAGCAGGAGAATTCACACTCTAGAAAATACTGTTAGTATATAAAATACTCAGTGGCACTGTGAAATTGTCAATGGTGTTTTTGTGCTAAACAACTGTCCAAAGCAAAGATTAAAACAGTTTAGTTGCCACTGCACATTAATATTTGATAAGGTCGTTGGGTGAAAATGAGTATATTTTAAGGGGGTTAATTTGGAAAATGTCCTAACTGTTTTCTTAGAAACAATGGTTGCCCATGTGGGAAATCCAGTAATAGTTTTGTGGGATAAAATAATCTATGCTAAACCTCACATTTCAATGAATACCAAAAATGAATATTACAACTGGTAACAACACTAAATAAACATGTCTTCTTGTGTATAAGTAAGGATTAGTGTATGAGAAGATATACATACATGTATATGATCATGTATGTGTATGCTTATGCATGCGGGGGCCAGAAGTCAACTGTTGTGCCTTCTTCAGGCACTTTCCACCTGCTACTCTGAAGTAGAATCTGCTTGTGATCTTGGAGTGTGTGAATTGAGCCAGGTTGGCTTTTCCCAGTAGCCCACAGCCCACAGATTCACCTGTAGCATCAAGGTTACAAGCATGAGCAACAATGCCAAGCTATGTTTTGTTTGTTTGTTTTGCATGGATTCTGGGTTAGAACTCAGTTCTCAAACATGTACAGTGGGTACTTTACTGACTGAGCATTCTCTCCAGGTATTTTTTATTTTTTTTTTTGTTTTTCTTGTTAATCAGCACATGAGTTTGAATTTAACAACAGCAACAAAAACATCACCACTTATTTGGCTTATGTCAAAAAATTCTCTTCCACAAACACACATTTGGAGATTTTTCTTTATGACACTATTGACCTCATTGTCAGTCTATCAAAAAGCATGTGACACAGGAGAAACTTCAATGGCATCTTCTTTGATTTAAGCAAGTTGTCCTAGCTATCATTTTCTGCTGTAAAGGGGAAATTAATTTCTTACACTTTCCTCAGGCTGAGAAGATAGTCTATAACACATACACCAAAATTTCTCTTTCTACCTGAAAGATTGATTAATCTATAGCATAAAAAAATGTAAATCTTCAGGATTCTTGTCACTTTTATGGTCTGAAGAAGATGAATTCAAGCAGGATTTCAATATTGCTTGGGCCTCTGGCCTCAAAATAATATAGCCATGTCACTGGGGAAAAGTCTTCGGGAGCATGTTGTGCTGTAATAGTTTACAGATTTATAAAAAGTATTGATCAAGCTTCGTCTTCTATAGTTCTAAATAGAGTATTAAAGGATTTTTATCTTCTCAGCTACAGCAGCCTGATAGTGCTAAGCATGGCAATGAACAAAGCTTGAAAATCAAATACAACCAACAAACACTAGACATCTGGCCTTGTGTTTAACTCAATAATCAAGTTAACAGTACAGGCATGGTAAGCTGCTCCCTTTGATGTAATAATTAGCTGTTTTCTGGTGGACAGACTTATGCTGGGTGACACTGGCATTTTTGGAAGCCAAGATGTCACATATGTCACATATGTCAAATATGTCACATATGTCACAGAAATATAGTTTCTACAACTTCAATATGAGTCCAAAAACACCCAACCACTTCCTTTCTATTTTTATATTGTTGGTGATATACTTGGTTATGAAAATATTAATATTAGTATGACAGTGATCCTGAAAGTTGACCCTATTCCTGGTGCCCATGTTCCAAGTTCATTTTCTGAAGCAGACTTTTAAAAATTATATTGATTTGTTTCTGGGATTACAAATACTATTTTCCCCTATAAATAATAGAATGCACTTTTACCATTGACCTAAAAGTTCATGCATGAGTAAGATTTATTTCTTCCTTGTTCATTGCCCTTTTGGTTTTGATGTTCACATAGTTATGTTCTTCCAGTAGGGAAAGAACTGGAGCAGAGTGCTGAAACTCCTTAAGCACTGTGTGATAAAAAACTTCAGTTACACTGGGATCATTCAAATAAGCTAAGGTTTATACTCCTGTCAACAGACACACATCCTGCAAGCAAGTTTTACAATGTTTGCTGCTATAAAGGTCTGTAGGCCTCTGGTTCTGGTGGTGTGGGAGAAAATAAGGAGATGTGTCTACATGCACATACAACCTGTATTCTAATTTGGGTCTAAGATGGCCTGAACAAATCCTCATGTCAGTGCAACTAGGGGATAAGAGACGTGTCAAGTAGTGGATTTGTAGTTGACAGGAGGTATCCTTGAAGGAAATAGTGAGACCACTAACACCCCTTTTTTCCTCTCTTCATTTCCTTGCAAGGAGCTGAGCAGCTTGATCTGCTCTGCATGGCCACCTGGTATGTATCACAGATCCAAAGTACTAAGGACTGAAAGCCCCATGCCTATGACAGGCACAACCCTTTCCACTTTCTAAGTTCATTTGTCACATATTATAGCAATAGAAAACTAAGAGGACACCTAATCTCCATGTGTAAACATGTGTTTACTAACATGGGAAATGCTCAAGAAGAGAAGCACACACATTTTTTTCTTGAAATAAATGAAAGATTAGGGGAGACCTGAGGTTCTGGGAATTCTCTAGAAAGGACACACCTTCACACTTTTGTAGAAGATCTAAAACCTAATTGCTGAAAAAAATAATGCAAGGTGCCTTTGTGCAGTTCTAAGTATTCAGTAGTGGTTAATGGATATTTAAACGTTTCTCTAATTAAATTGGGAAAACAACTAATCTTCATTATCAGTGAATTACTTAACGAGGTTGTCCAAGGAGTATCAGAGCTCTCAGTGCCGGTGTGCTTACCTCCACAGAGGAGAAGGGGGGCATTTCTCAATTATTGTATTACACGCAATTCAGGCTACAATTTTCATTTTATTGCTGATTAAACTAGACCTCTCTCTGGGTACACAAAAGACAGTTATTTCCAACTATACTGAGCTTAGAGATTATCTTTTGATTCTGAAGAAATAAATTTTTCAGCTAATAAAGTAGACGTTTCAATAGAAAAACAATATTGCTTCAATAATCAGTGTTTCTGAGTCAAAGACAAACTGTGAATTTCATACAAGCAATGAATTAAAGCATGTTCAATGTGACAGATATGAGAAAAATCCCCTAAGAGGTGTTCATTGGGCTAATGGTGTGGTCAAAGGTTATTTGAATATAATCAAAGAGTAAGACTGTTTTCAGGAATGTTTCAAACTATTTCTAGGAAAGTTGTCACACAAATGAATAACCTTTATTACATGTTTTAAATTACTTTCATGATGGTATGCATGTGTGCACTGAGGAAGAAGATCATGTACAGCACACATGTAAAGGCCAAAGACTTCTACACGTTGGTTCTCTCATTTCACCATGTATATCCCAAGGAACAATTTCAGATCATCAGGTTGGCAGGAGGAGCCTTTGCTCGCCATCTCAACTTCCCCACAAACCAGTATTTATTTTTTCTGTTGCTGTTGGTTTTTAGTGAAAGGCAGAAAGAAAAACAGAGACTCATTCAATGTGGTTGGGAGTAAGGACCAATAAGAGATCTAATGACTCAACTCTGTCTTCTTGGTTCTTAAGTGAGATCAATGATTAAATAGAGGCCAAACGTTATGCACTTCTATCCATTCCCATGATGGTGAGGTCCTGTCCACCACTGACTGGGTTTCAGCATATTCCTGTTAGGTGGTCTGACAAGTTGTTAAAACTGTTTGAAACATCCTCCTAGGAGACTAACTCCCCACTAGCTGGTGTTCTTTCCTTCTGCCAGCAGGAGATGCTTGGGGGAACTCTAATTATCTTGGGGTCTATTGTTTTAATAGTCAGTTAGATTTAGAAACACAAGTATCTCCCTAGAATATCTTTATTTTTCCAGGCTGGTTACAAATTCAAGTCAGGCACACACAGAGGTGTGTCTAATGAACCTTTGGGAAACAGGCTTTGGCTTTTTTTGTCTCTCCTTTGGACAACAGTGAACAGTTTTGTAAGGCTCCTGCAAACTGGACAGACAGTCCCTAGCTACCATAGGTAGGCAGTTGGCTTCTTATAAATGTAATCACTGCATTCGAAATAAGGCAATAACAAATTCGAGAGACCAGTGAAAATGAAGCAGTTTTTTTTTTTCCTTTCTACATAGGCTTTTAATTCTTTACTGTCTATGTGGTAAAAATTCTGATCTAAGATATTGTCTTCTACCTGCTTAAGAATTCATATAGGTATCAAAAACAGGAATAGGCTAGGTGGTGGTAGTAAATGCCTTTAATCCCAGCACTCAAGAGGCAGTGGCAGGCAGATCTCTATGAGTTCAATGCCAGGCTGGTCTACAAAGCTGCACAGAGAAAACCTGTCTCAAAAGAATTTAAAAAAAAGAATTCTTGTAGGAGAATGAGTAGAACATGGCATGAACAGGATACAATCAAGCTCTGAATCCAAGCAATCCATATGTGCATCTTTTCTTTTCCACCAAAGCCAATTATTTTTGCAGAAAACAACACCAGTATAGAACAAAAGGCAAAATGAGCACCACACCATTTGGCCTAAAACAGTGAATAGGTTTTGAATCTCTTTTTTCCTCTCTCATCAGCCAGGGCTTAGCTCCTTCCCAAATTCTCTATCCTATTGCCTTACGTTGCAAAGCCTTGTCTAATGAGTAATGTGGTACTTGAGACTGTCCTTTTTTCTGATTGTGGAGTCAGTGAATTAGCAAACTGCATCCTTCTGCCTCTAAGAGTTCTGAGATAAGCTAGCAACAGCCACAGCTAGAAGACAGAGAGGGACCTGGTGCTTCCTGTAACCGTGATAATTAGAAGTGAGCTAGCATACCTCTTGCTGAAAATGCACCATAACAAGCCATGCCAGCCTGGTCTATAGACTGAGTTCCAGGACGGGCTCCAAAGCTACACAGAGAAACCCCATCTCATTAAAACAAAAACAACAACAGAAGTGCAGAGAGGAAGCTTCTCATTCAGCTAATCCAGGACTCCTTAGATGGATTGTATGCACAAATAAAGGGGTTGATTTGACTGTCTTCAGGACATGGTGTGAGACAACAGGCGCCACTACAGCAAAGTACTGAAGAATCCACAAGTCCTACCAACCTGCTGCTTCCTTTACATTTGAATTCATGCTACTATCTTAAATTAAATCCCACCATCTTGAGAATTAGGAGACTCCATGTTGCTGTGACAGTTTGAAAGATGGTTTTCATTGCAAGATTTGCCTTGGAATTTGACCTTCTGTGCAATACTGTAAAGAAGTAAGGCCTTCGGGAAGTGGTTCACATTGAGGGGGCTGTCCTGGTGAATAGGGTTGGTTCCCTTATAAAAGTACTTTGGTTAGAGGGAAAACATTTTGCCTTTCTGTCTTTCTCCATGTGAACACACAGAAAAAGGCACCATCCTGGGTACAGAAAACAGCTTGGCATGACACAAGTACTGGTACTTCAATCTTGAACTTGCCAATATCCAGACACATAAGAAGTGAAATTATATTCTTAATAAGTTACACAGTTTAAGTCATTTGTTATAGCAGCATGGATAAACTAGGATAGTTACCACTATGACTAGGTTTATGGGAGAGTAGAGACATATTAGCCTTGGTCATAGACTATACCTTTTAAACATTTACATGTTCTCTGGAACTCACTCAAGGATAGATAGTTTTCTTCCATCCATCTCATAAGTTCCTGATCATAATATGCTGAGCCACTCATGGGAAACATGTGTCTTTGTCATCATCCTCCATACTAAAATGCAGGCATGAGGGAAGTGTGGAATGTGCTATCCATGGCTCTTTGGGGTGGTCCCCATGGTCAAGTAGCCACTCAATGCAATGACTAAGGAACTCTCCTTTCTGGTGTATTTTCTTCCTTTGCTTGGCAAAGCTCATTCCCCCATACAGATTACCTCCACCTGACCTGTAGCTCTTCCTTGAGTCACTCTGTTATTGCTTAGATTGAAAAATAGAGACAACCTAAGCTTTATCCTTTATTTTTTATTGGAAAATCAGTATGTGATGAATCCAGAAAAAAATCAAATTTAAAAACTTAGATATAAGAAAAAGAGCTTTAGATTTTTTCAAAGTAAATAAAACAGTAAAACTCAGAATATAAAACACAAAGACATGCCTTAGCAGAATTCTGCAAATGTTCTATTTGATATTGCAAAATAACAATATAAGATAAATCAACTTATTTAGAATGTAGAGCCTAGTGTGGTGAGAATAGTTCGGGATATCCACATGTAAAATATCAACTCTAATGGTGGTACAGATATTCTAATTTAAAAACATCGACTTTGGTGGACAGGAAGATACACAGTTAAAAATTAAAATTCAGTTTGTTTATTCAAAGGGAAAAGCCCTGGAAAAGGCTGAAGGCTGATCAATACCATTCAGTGGATTATCAAAGCCTAGAGGCATTCATTCTGGCACACTATATACATGCCAGGCTTTGTCAGTCACAGACTGATCAATAAATAGATCACAGTGACAGAGGCAGCAGAAGTAAAAGCCTGGTTGACTTTTTTTCCATTTCTTCATTCTCTCCCATTGTGCTTTTATTACTTCATCAGCAAATGTTCCTCTTTTATTGTTCATGTCTTCAGCTTTATATGCACAAGGCACATTAATGGCCGTCTTCATATCCTGTGCCCCTACCTTAAAGCTGAACACACACATATATGCATACATACACACCTCCATGATTATATTGTATTTGTCAAGTATGGGATGGGGAGACAGTTCAGTTCATAAAGTGTTTATCCTGCAAGCACGAGGGCCTGTGTGTTAATCCTAATACTCACATGAAAAGCCAGGCCTACTGAGATCATGTGCTGAAGACACAAGGTTAAAAAAAAAAAATCTTACCTCAAAATACAAGATGGAAGACAACCAAAAGAACAACACTTGATTTTTCTCTCTGGTTACCATGCACACATACAACACACACACACACACACACACACACACACACGCACGCACGCACGCACGCACGCGCACGCACGCACGCACGCACGCACGCACGCACGCACGCACACACGCACACACGCACACACTCACGCACACTCGCACGCACACTATTAAAATATATGTAAACTATTAAGTTTTCTGTTTTCATTTGATTGCTGTTAGTGGTCATCCCCCATGGTACTGACATCTCCAAAATGCCAGGGTCTTCCATGGCAACTGGGGTGCACTTTCACCAATAGCTTCTAATAGGTTCTCTTCATGATACTAAAACCCAACTTCTCTGCATGACCCCTTCAATCCTGGGCTTTCAACTGATGCTGAGACTGCACCCTCACTAGTGGCCTCTCTTGGCCACTTACAATGCCAAGCTTCAGCTGCTGTCCATGACCTCAAAACCAGTACCTGGATGACTCTTACACTAAGTTCTGTTGCCAGCACAAGATACAACCTCAGCCAGTTCTGGAGCACAGCTTCTGTGTGCTGACCCTGAGGAAACACTTTTCCATATATTTCACCTCAATGATACTGGTCTCTTCTTAATCACTGCTAATTTCTTAGCTTCTGGTATCCATTATCAAGTTCCCCAGTAATATAAATGTTTCACTTCAGTGGAGCTGGTCTCTTATTAATCATGACTAATTCTTTGTCCCCCAGTGACATGAATGATAGAATCATAGTTCAAAATAGCAAACAACCTTGAAAGAATCTTTGAATTTCACTCTGAAATTGTACAAGCCAAGACCCCATGGTTTACAATTGTTCTCCACATTTTTACTTTCTAAGTTCCTCAAGAACATTCCACTGAGTTCTCAACACTCAATGGTTTTTCTAGCCAGAATGTCCAAGTCTTTCAATAATCTTTGATGAAACATGGCCAGGTCTGTCAGAGTTTGAAGGGACTCCATGAACACAGCAACACTTGTGAAGGAAGAAATTTAATCGAGGCTGATTTACAGGTTCAGACATTTAGTCCATTATCATCAAAGTAGCATGGTAGCGTGCAGGCTGACATGGTGCTGGAGAAAGAGGCGAGAGTTCTCATCTGCATCTCTGGATCAGCAGGCAGGATAAAGAAAGAGTGAGCCACTGGACCTGGCTTGAGCTTATGAAACCTAAAAGCCTCCCCTCCAGTGACATACTTCCCCCAGTAAGGCCACACCTACTCCAACATGTAGTAGCCACAGGTCCTAATGCTTTCAAATAATGCCACTCCCTATGAGCCTATGGGGCAATTTTCATTCAAACTACTACACTCCATTCACTGGCCCCCCATAGGCTTATAGCCATATCACAATGCAAATATGCATTTTGTCCAATTTCGAAAGTCCCCATAGTCTATCATAGTCTCAACACAAGTCCCAAGTTCAAAGTCTCTGATACTCATGGAACTCTCTTAACTGTTATCCCCTATAAAATCAGAAGCAAACAGAAAATTATATACTTCCAACATGTAATGGCATAGGACATATATTACCATTCCAAATTGGAGGAAAGGGAGCATAGTAAGAAAATATTAGACCAAAAGAAAAAAAAAAGTAGCTGGGCAAACTGCAAGCTGTCTGCATCTCCATGCCTGATGTCCAAGTACTGTTCGTATCTTCAACTTGTTTCAGTTTTGTTGACTGCAACACACTTCTCTCTCTTGAGCTGCTTCCACTCCCTGTTAGCGGCTTTCTTTGGCAATCCAGGCTTCATCTTCACAGATTCACACTGTGCACTTTCTGGGCCTTCATGCTGGGACACCCCTGACACATGCCTGGCCTCAGTGTTTTTCCTTAGTTGCTGAGGGAAATTACATAACTCCTTTCTTATATCCTTATCTCTAAAGACAGAACCACACTGCCGTGTTTCCCTGGTTGTTGGGACTGGAACATAGCCCCCTTGTTCAATTACATCTGCATCAGCTTTCTGTTTTTGATGATTTCCTTCACTGTTTAAGCTTGGCTGTCCTGGAACTCACTCTGTATACCAGACTAAACTCAAAAATCTGACTGCCTCTGTCTCCCAAATCCTGTGATTAAAGGTATGAGCCACCACACCAGGTCTTAAGCTTTTCTTTGATTCCTTTTAACAAATTGAAAGCTTTGCTGGGTGGGATCTTGCCCTGAGAACACCAATCCCTTTATTCCTGATGTTCCTTTTTCCTCAAACTGTATATTTGTGTTTTTCCTTGCTCAGCTTGCTCCTTTGCATTATAAATCTGCATAAGTGTGGCCACTAATAACCAAACAACACAGCCAATACTAGGCTGTTTTGGGTTTCCTCTGCCAAAGCTATTAATCCAAAATTCTTTAATTTAGCTTCACACAGATTTTTCTGGACAAGGGTAGAAAGCAGCCACATTCTTCATCAAAATATCGAAAGAATGATCTATAGGCCACATTGTAATATTCTTTTCCCCTGAAATCTCTTGAGCCAGGCCCCATAGTTCAAATCACCCTCAGCACCACTGTATATGCTCCTCCTAGGATTACCTATTAAGTGTCACTTAAAGAGTCCAACTTCCTTTCTAGTCTAAAGTTTCAAAGCATTCCATAGTCCTCCAAACGAAAACATTCTCAGGCCTGTCACAGCAATACCCCAGTCCCTTGTATCAACTTGTCTTAATTAATGTATCTAATGCTGTATAATGAAACGCCATGACCAACAACTAAGTTGCAGGGGAAAGAGTTTATCTGACTTAGACATCCACATTTCTGTTCACCATGGAATGAAGTCAGGACAGGAACTCAAATATGGAGGACCCTGGAGGCAGGAGCTGATGCAGAGGCCATGGATGGTGCTACTTACTGGTTTGTTCCACATGACTTGCTCATCCTGCTTTCTTATAGAACCCAGGACCACCAGCTCAGGGATGGTACTACCACAATAGGATGGGTCCTGCCCTATCAATCACTCATAACTTACAGCTTGGTCTTATGGAGGCATTTTCCCAATTGAGGTTACCTTCTCACAGATAACAATAGTTTGCATAATTGCACTGAAGAGAGACAAGAGAACTGAGTTTTTCCCTGCATGTGACCTAAAGACTCCCCTTCAATATTCATGGCATCAGAGAACTTAGCTTCTTGAAAGAACAAACCGAAGGTCGATCAGGACAAGTGTAGGTTGCTGCTCACCCATCAGAAACATATCTCACTTCTTCCAAGCTGTTAGAATATTTTGGAAAGTATACCTGGGCTCTAACAATACCTGAGAAATTGATCAAAATTTCTAGCTGAAAGCTAAATAGAGACACTCCCTAAGACAGATCTTGAAAACCTTCCTTGTGATATGTTAATTTCTGTATCAGATCTTTCTCACACAATCAGTGAGGTTACAGTTTTCAGAGTTCTGAGCTAAAGGTGATCCTAATTTTATCCTTTCCACTAGTCTATATTGTTTTCCTAAATGAGGAAAATATCAGCTAGACAGAGGGGTACTCTAAAATCCAGCTCAAAACAGAGCCAAGCAGAAAAGGGGGACTCACTTGATGTCATTAAAACTGTCTTCTTTCACCACATCCTGGGGTAAGTGATGTCAAGTCAAGGCTCTTTGAGGTCAGAGAGCATTTATCTTGCAAAAGATACTTGCTTTGTATGTTATGAACACATTGAAAGAAACAGTTGTTAGATATTTTTCCTGGATCTTGGATCATGCAGTTTGCTCCCTACCTAAACTGAGAATAATACCAGAGGCAGAAGGTGAGAGACAACAGGGAGCTAGACAAAGGATATGCTGCACCATGCAGTGGAGAAATTCAAGGAGCAAATTAGGCAGGGTCTAAGAACATATGTGTCATTCACAGTAATGACTGATGTGTGAAAGAAGTTTCCAGAGCTTAATCAATGACATTAATCTATGAAGAAGAAAGGGTAGATCAGAAAACAATGGCAGTATGCCTACAATTTATGAGTAAAGCAGAGAGGTGATGGATGAAGAGAAAGAGGAGAGAGAAAGTATAAAAATTTATATCCAGACATTCTATAATAGCTCAGGAAGGACAACATTCCAATGAACCCAAGTTGGAGGTTCAATTACTTGTGAGATTGATACGTGTGTATTATAGATGAGTGCATTGACCATCCAAGCATTGAGCTCCCTGGACATGGAAAGAATTAGTGTGAAAGTCTATCCCTCTTATTCCTTCCTTTGTTACTGATTAACTCTCTGCAAATAACAGAGTTCCTTATTGTTTGCCAGCTTCCTCCCTGACTGTGTTGGAGTAGCTATATTTCTTCTTGAAATAACAGCAGGTACATTTTGGTTTTTACAACTCTAGATGCACTGAAGTAAATATAATTTCAATGAAAAGTCAGGAAAAGACCCACAACTGTAATGACCATTTCAAGTATGCCACGATGAGATGTACTGTCTGACTTTGCTTGATCTATAAAATATGTATGCACCATTTTTTATCGTACTTCCTCACAAATACTTCTTTGGAGCTCACTCCTGACTCCATTGGCCCTTTTCCTCTATCTCTTCAGACCTGCATCCTACTGATCTTTGAGACATTTGGGTCTGGCTCATAGGGTTTCTTTGAACCTATGTGCTGCCACAGCTCTATCATAGTGTCTTTTGGGTAAACTAGAGGAAAAGCTGATGATTAAGACTCAAAGCTTCAAATAAACATGGTTAAAAAGGTAGAGCCCAGAGTCAGGCATGCCTGGAAAGCCAACCCTTGCAAGGCAGAAGCAAGATCTGTGTCATTAGTTGGAGTCTGCCTACTCATGCCTCCACAGTGGGTTTGAGGCCAGCCTGGGCTACAAAAGTGAGACCTTGTCTCAAAAACATACAGACAAAAATGACTGAATCCATGGTATAAAAAATTGGAATTCAAAGGTACAACTATAATGGCCTGGCAACCTGTTTACAATGGTCTTTTCAGAGATGTGACAATCTTGGGATTGCTGAATTTTAGGTTGGTTGGCTAAAAGAAAGTACAGGGCAATACTCACTCTGTCCCAGGAAAGATGTAGTGTACCAAGGTGTCCTGGTGTGTTACCAGGCCCACAGAGGCTTTATCCTACCACCTTGTCCCATCTATGATATCTAGAATCAACTAAGAGGCATGTTCCTGGTCAGATTTTCTGAGCATGTTCCGAGAAAGAATTGATTGGGGACAACCCACCAGAGTGAGCCAATGCCTCCAAATGGTAGACCAGATAGGGAGGTCTGGGAGACAGCAGAGCTGCTCGCTTCCACTGAGGTTGCCAAGCATCTCTAGCCTGCCACTGCCATTTTCTGTTGCTACCAACTCTAGCTTCCTCTGAAGACCAGCACTCTGCAGGGATCTTCAGGCTTTCAGCACCTGACGATGATCGTTGTGGTATCCAGCCTCGTGACCTAAGCAGAGACTGAATTCTCAGCCTCTAGGCAGACTTAGGATGGCTGGTGAGGAGCTCAGCCTCTATCAGGTAGGCTAAACTAGTAGATCCCAATTCACAGTAGGTACATATATGTATGTATACATATAAGCATATACACATATGTAGGCACATACATGTATTTTTGGTTCCATTTATCTACAGAACCCTGTCTAATACATGATCTGATGGCTGCTCATTTGGTTATTTGAGCAATCACCAAAAACAGGCAGCGTGAGAATCTTCTTTGCCATGCTTTATACTCCCTTCTCTTAGTCAGAAATCTGTTTTGGGACACCAGAGTGGCAGTTGGAGTGTATCACCACTCTAGCATCATCTAGTGGTCCACTAACAAGACTCCAGCATCATCTCTAGTGGTCCACTAACAAGACTCCAGCATCATCTCTAGTGGTCCACTAACAAGACTCCAGCATCATCTCTAGTGGTCCACTAACAAGACTCCAGCATCATCTCTAGTGGTCCACTAACAAGACTCCAGCATCATCTCTAGTGGTCCACTAACAAGACTCCAGCATCATCTCTAGTGGTCCACTAACAAGACTCCAGCATCATCTCTAGTGGTCCACTAACAAGACTCCAGCAGCATCTCTGGTGGTACACTAACAAGAATCCAGCAGCATCTCTAGTGGTCCACTAACAAGACTCCAGCATCATCTCTGGTGTTACACTCATGTGACACTAGGATCAATGGATCCAAATTTCATATTTTACAAAGAGAAATAAAATCCACAATATCCCTTTTATGCCAATAAAAGCCCCTAACTAAAGCAAGCTAGTACAATGTTGTTTATCCAAATCTGGTAGACCTCATATATCAGCTCAGAGCCACATGTCATTCATGCACACCAAGAATGAAGTTACATAAGTAGGTTTTATTTTTTCTTCAGTATAACATATTAAAATAAGACTAACTCTATGCCACATATCTAAAATATATTGTTGTTGTTGTTTGTTTGTTTTTTGTTTTCTTGAAACAGGGTTTCTCTGTGGCTTTGGGGGTTGTCCTGGAACTAGCTCTTGTAGACGAGGCTGGTCTAAAATTCACAAAGATCCACCTGCCTCTGCGTCCTGAGTGCTGGGATCAAAGGTGTGCTCCACCACTTCCCAGCATATCTGGGATTCTAGCAATTTGAAATTCTACTCCCTGCAAGATGATGATAGCCTTTCTGTTGACACTGTCATCATCTACTTAGGAGATGTTTAATCACATTCTGTCATTGATCCACTTCCCTAGAGATCTGTATCCATCAAGATTGGGTTTGATTAAGACTTATTATCTAAGTGACAAGACAATCATTCACATACTAAACTTCTGAGGTGTCCCAAGGCTAGACTGCTTGGTTCTGCATCTTAGTCATCCACATGCCCTCAAGCTCCTACTATTAGTCTTCGTTTTTGCTGCTTCAGAGTCTTGAACTTCAGCCAACTCTCATTTTTTTTCAAAACCAGGTCCAAAAAGTACCATTAGCATTCTTACAGCCTGCTTGAGCTGTGGCAGGATTTTATAGACCACTCCAGGCTCCCTGCTTTGGGCAGAGACAGAAAAACCTCCTCTGGACTTTGTATTTTCATCCGTGACCTTCTCTGTTGCTTTGAAGTTCTGTGTTCACAGCTACTATTTTGATCATGTCACCCTTCCCAAAAATACAAATAGTTTTGTTTTTTTTTGGAATATGGAATGGTAGAAAATAATAATCAATTGTCTTTGTCGCTTAAATATTTATCTGGACACTTTCAATTCAGTTTTCCCAGACACTTGTGTTTGTTTCTAGGGGCAGACCCCTAAGAGAGCTCCTAGAATTTTGAGCCCTTGTGTACCTGGATTGTCATTTCCAGGTCATAAAGTGAAATGCTGACACACTGAAGCTCTGGAAGGAACTTTGCGGATGTACTATACTCCAAATTTCACCAACCTGCTAATAGGAAGCTAGCTGGGCAGGCTATCTATGTCCTTTAAATGTGGGTCCAGAAGTCATGGGGGTTGGGGAGAAAGTCAGATTGATATGAAGTGAGGGAAAGAACCAATATGGGGAGTCTTTGGTGCTGCCTTTGGAACTGGAGAGAACCTTCAGGGCAGGAATGTACTTACTCATTAGCAGACTAATGGCAGCTAGAAAGATATTGTAGTCTCAGAACTACAAGTACAGGGAGCTGAATTCTACATCTAGAAATGAATTCTGAGCTTCAGATGAGAATGAAGCCAGATGAACACCTTGATTTTAGCTTATAGAGTCACTGGGTAGATAATCAGCCTTGCTACACTTGGGCTTCACACCAATGGAACTTGTCACTAACTAAACAGATGATGCTGATGTTAAAGAGAGTAAGATACTGAGTTTGTGGTTGTGGACCAACAAAACAAGTTTGTAATGTTTCTTGCCTACCCATACACCACGCACATTCTGTAGTCTGTTTTACACTTCATTTTATTTATCACAAAGAACTTGAGTTAGAATTGAATTCCATATGCAGCAGGAAGCATTTAGATAAAACTCTACACAGCAGATTTGAATCCACAGCATTTATACATAAGGTAGCCTTTACAGTGATACCCAAAGGCTTCTTTATTACTTCATGCAGTATCATATTGTGTACAATGTACATGCATGTCTGCATGTGTGGGGGAATATGTATATGTGCATGGCAGTAAGTGTGTATGGGGTCCCTACATTAATATCAGAAACTGTGGTCCATCAATTTGCTACCTCATTCAATGAAGCAGGGTCTTTATCAAACCCAGAGTTTCCCAATAGATATGGCTAGTCTGGCTAGCCAGCTTGCCCTAGGGTCCCCTTTCTTAGGCTAGAATTATAGGCCAGCCCCTAAGTTTACCCAGCATGTAAGTGGGTTCTGAATATCTAAACATGGACCCCACTCTTGTATGGCCAATGACTTGACCACTAGGCTCACCCTTGTAGGGAAAAACCCTGATTAGAGGTACCACTAACAGGGGTTTAAGTTACATAACAGGGGTTTAAGAAGCAGGGAGGCAAGCATGCAGCTCTCTCTCAATTGGCTGAGCTGACTGGGAAGCATTTCTGGGTTTATCCTGCTCAGGTGCAAACATGGTCACTGGTTCCCTTTCATGAGTATTTTCCCCCAATAAACTACCAGTTATCAACCATCTCTGACTCTACTTTGTAATCATCAATACACCCTAGTCTAAGACTTCATTTTTAAATCAAGTAAAACCATTTCCCTATTATGAAAACATATTATATCAGCCAATTTCCCTGATTATGTGTATAAAAACTTCCCCTAGAATAAGGATTCCTTTACCATATTCCATTAACATAAGTGCATATAGAAATATCTGATAATTTTAAGCTACTTGTTTTCTTTCCTAAAATATATCAAATAGTTTATAATCTTTGTTACATATATATTTTACTGTAGTCATATAAGAAAGGTATAAACAGCCGGGCAGTGGTGGCGCACGCCTTTAATCCCAGCACTCTCGAGGCAGAGGCAGGCGGATCTCTGTGAGTTTGAGACCAGCTTGGTCTACAAGAGCTAGTTCCAGGACATCCTCCAAAGCCACAGAGAAACCCTGTATCAAAACAACAACAACAACAAGAAAGGTGTAAACAATAATTCAGGACATAATGTTGTTTAGTATTGACACTATTTAATTCAGTGAGAAATTTTTAGATATCAACAGAGATGAGGAAATATGTAAGAAAAACTGTTATTCAATTTACAGTTAGTACTACTCTAACAATAAAGAGTTAGTACAACTAAGATGTAACTTTAGTTAAAGTGTAAAATTCATGGAAAAATGGTGGGAATCAAGAAAAATAAAGTTTAGTTTTCTAGCACATGGGAGAAATTTCTAGTTCCAGTGTCTCACTGGTACATTTCATGATAAAAAAATGTAAGAAGAAAAATGTCACAGGAAACACACAGCGTTTTTAAACCTCTTTAGGAACGGAGGAGGAAAAGTAGGCAACTTAGGACAAGCTTTGAAGAGAAAAGAAAATGCAGAGAATTGTGTGATAACCACTCACAAACATGGGGACATTAAAACCAGATGAAACCATATATTGCCACACACATGCTACATACATATATGTGATAGCAGAAATTTACAGAAGGCCAGTTCCATCTAATCTACATCTAGTCCTTAATAGACTCTGTTCCCATTGAGATTTGTGCAAGATTAATAACTTAATGATATAGATTCATTTAATCAAAATAAACTTATGACTCCAACTACATTTAATTTCTTGTGTGTTTAAGTATTTGTTGCTGCCAAAGCTCAAATATCTTTACATTTTCACTATTTTTACCACAGTTGAATCTATTTTGTGTGTGCCTGGGTGCATTCATGGTGTGCATGTGGCTATTGGAGGACAACTTGCCACAGTCAGTTTTCTCCTTTACCTGTGTGGGTCCCTGGGATCAAACTCATATCCTCAGTCTTGTTATCAGATGCCCCTACTAAGGGGTCCACATCACTGGCCCACATTTGGTTTCCCTAAATACTTGCTTTATATTTAAAGTTTTGTGATGACCATGGTGTTTATAATAACTCTGCTTTGGCTATGTCTGGGAAACTGGAGTAACTTATTTCAAGTGAAAATATGATAATCAGTGCAAAAACAATAAAGTAGCAAATGGTGTCCATTTTTCTCTAAAAGGACAATCTATTTTTCTGTGCTGAGGACAGTATTACACATACTAGAGAAAATATAATATCTTATTCCTAATACATAGCATGCTGGACTGCCTAAAAAATAGATAAAGGGAGATATATCTTCTTTCTTGGGATCATAAAAACAATATTTGCACTAGTTTTTTTTTTAATTTTTAAGAAAGAGAAGTTCTGAAGAGGCTTTTGAAATTTACTACTAGAATATCCTTCTCAACCCAAGAGAGTAAATAGCTTTATTTTTATTTTCTAAGCATTAAGTTACTTGATTTTATTCTTGCTCAAGGCTACTCTTTGCCCAGGAAGATAAAATGAAAAACTCACAATACAAATTTATTATCATTGCAGCTATATTATAAACAATTTTTTTAAAAAAGAGACAGTAGATTAATTCATTCACTTAGCAAATATTTATTCACAGCACACCCTTCTGATGGACCCTGTTCAGATGACTGTGGGACAGGAAGGCCAGCCTTCCGTGAAAGCTCTGAACAATGGCTGTTTCTGCAATAGAGCTGCCTGACTGAACATCTTGAAAGGCTATGAGGTTGAAGTTCAGCTTCGTGTTGCTAAGCAGAGCCGCATGTGTTCTGAGGTCACGTTTGATACATGGAACCTGTCCTGCCAGCAGCTAGTTTTCTTAGATTCCACCTCTCCTTCCCTTTCTAAGTTTCCCACCCCCACCCCCACCCCCACAGCTCAAACATTAGCTCGTGTCACTCTCCTCCCCTGGCTAAATGAGTGCAAAGGTCCCTTCACTTACCTCCCAGTCTCCAGTCTCCATACAGCGTGAGTTTCCTTGAAGTGCAATTCCACGGTCTATTTCCTCACCCTCCCCCATTGCTTTTGAAATAAAGTTTACATCCTTTAAACAGCACGAGAAACTCCTGCTAACATTTGCCACCTCCTATTACTCACATCATCACATCCTAAGATTTAGCCATGCTGAGATGTTTTCTTTCTTCAAATATACCACATCCTTTTTCACTGCAGGACCTGAGTAGAATTATCCCCCTCACTTCTCACCATCCCTATCCCCACTCTTCTAGAGTTTACTTTCATTTCTAGAAGTATTCTTCCATTGACTGAACTGCTATCCCAAAGTTAAGTACCTTCACTATCTCTTGAGGCATTTCTTCAAAGAACATGACTGACCAACTATCTTTACCACCCTCCAACAGACCTAGAGACCCAGTGTTATTCTTTCTGCAGTACTATTACAGGATGCCCAGAGAAAGACACATGCTGAGGAGGAATATTTAATAAGACATGAAATGAATGATTAAATGAAGGGATGACCCTACCAAAATGCAAATGTGTGTGCATCCCACTGGAGAGCTTGTCTTCATGACATCTTCCTACCAGGTGGAGGACACTATGCCACATGGCAAAATAAGACTGGGGACACTGAAACAATATGGTAAATATGTTGTTTACAAAGATGCATTGGGATCTAAGGAAATCATTCAGAGACCCTGTAGAACAATAGAAGAAAGGGTAGAGTTGGTACCATTAGACCTGACAAGAGAGAAAGGAACCCTGGGCACCAGAGCGGCGAGTCAGTTGCTGACATGAATTTGGAAGCACATCACAAGCCCACCAGACAACTTTAAAAACCAGGAAATAAAAATGGATAGATAGATAGATAGATAGATAGATAGATAGATAGACAAACAAATAAATAAGGATTTTTCTCTCTTCTTGCATTCTCTGACCTTTGTCTCTACATCCATCTCATGGGAAGCCAACCAAAATTCAGAAAGCCAGGAAATCTGTGACAGCTTCCTGAATAGGTCTGTTTCAATATGGCTGCCTAGGGGAATGGCACTTGGATAGGGAGGGACAGAGAAGTCTGCACACTGTCAGCAGATTGAAAGAATGAGAGACAGCTATATATCACAATTTTCTGCAGATCTGTAGAAGAACATGGGGCCTCATGCATGTTAAGCAGGGAACTGCTGCACAACGCCCAGCTCAGAGAAACAGTTGGCAATTTTTAACAATGAAAGGAGTCTATACATTTTGAGTAGAAGTCTGTAACAAATGGGTAAAAGCCAGGCTCCAGCATCCATAGCTGACCCTGTATCAAGGGAAGAATGTACAGAGTCACAGAGCAGGACATCTGGCACCCTCCTGAGGGTGCTACACAGAGGAGGAGAACCAATGCTTCTGCATACACACAAGAGACACCAGAAACACATGATAGACACGCAAATACCTGAAAAGAAAAAAAGAAAAAGAAACAAGAATCTGACTCACCCTACATAAAGCCCTCGGGAACCCTTACTCCAAGCACAATGTGAATGTCTCATGGTGTCCCCCATATCTCTAACCTTGGAACTCACTGTGATCTTTCTCAGACAGTTTCCATCATTTATTTCAAAGCTTTGCTTCCATACCAAATCTTGTCAAATCCAGGCATTTGCACAAGTTGATCATTCTATCAAAAACTGATCCTGAGGCTTCTGGCCCAGTTCTTTTTCAGTTTGAAAGGTCAAGCTGTAACAGACCTTCTTCCTGAACCCCCAGCCTCAGGTCCCACCTCCCCATAGAGACCATTGTCCAATCCTGCTTATTTCCTTCCAAGGGAATTTTGGTCTTTGCTTATCTTGATTAGTAATTCCCTTGTTTAATATTGTTTTAAAAATTGTAATGAGTCCACGGGCCAGACCTGTACTTCGGTGAGTGTACCCTCTGCTCCTGTCATATTCCTACCCAACTTCCCATTCACCCTGGACCTCTCATGGCCTATGCCTGCTTAGAGTGGACTCACTCAGGCAGGGAGGAGCTCCCTGAGTCTGGAAACACCTCACTCTTCCTTCCCCTTTCTGCCACCAGCCCGACACTTACCAAGTAAGGAGACTACCAGGAGAGGCAAGAATATCCAGAGCCACAAGCAATGAAGTCTTGGCTCACATATACCACTGGGTGACAAGAGGAGATAGAGAGACCCCACCTGCACCCATTGGAAGAAGACATGGGAAGAAGACTGAATAAGAACACACTCAATAACAGAAAGACCAATATGACATCACCAGAATCTAGGGACTCCACACCAGCAAGATCTGAAAAGCCTAACACAGAAGATGAAGAAGAGATGGACCTCAAAAATTATCTTAGGAAAATGATAGAGACCTTTAAAGAGGAATCAAGAAAATCCCTTAAAGAAATGGAAGAAAAAAACAAGCAAAAATTATATGAAATGGAGGAAAAGACAAACCAAAAAATTCAAAAAATAAACAAATCTCTTAAAGAATCTAAAGAAAGCCAAGAAAAACAACCAAACAAGTGAAGGAAGCACTCGAAACAGTTCAAGGCAGGAAAACTGAAATAGATACAATAAAGAAAACACAGAATGAGGTGATGCTGGAAATAGAAAGGCTGGATAAATGATCAGGAACTAAAGAACACCAAAAAGACTGGACCACAAAAAGAAGTCCCCTCGACACATAATAATCAAAACACCAAAACTACAGAATAAAGAGAAGATATTAAGAGCAGCAAAGGAAAAAGGCCAAGTAACATATAAAGGCAGACCTATCAGAATCACTCCCGACTTCTCAATGGAAACCTTGAAATCCAAAAGGTCCTGGATAGATATCCTACAAACACTAAGGGAGCATGGATGCCAACCAAGACTACTGTACCCAGAAAAACTTTCAATTACTATAGATGAAGAAAACAAGGTATCCCATGACAAAACCAGACTTAAAAAAATACATATCCACAAATCCAGCATGACATAAAGTTCTGGAAGGAAAACTCCAACTCAACGAAGAAAACTACACTGACAAAAACATAGGCAATAGATAATCCAATTTAACCAAACATGAAAAGAAACAGGAGGGTGAAAGACACAAACAATGACACCACCAACAATAAATCCAAAACAAACAAAAACCAGCATTCAATGGACATTAATATCCCTCAATGTCAATCAAAAGAAAGAAGAAGGGCATTTCATACTCATCAAAGGAAAAGTCCGTCAATATGAAGTCTCAACCTGAACACCTATGCCCCAAATACAAAGGCACCCACATTTGTAAAAGAAGCATTACTAAAGCTCAAACCACACATAAAACCATACACATTTGTAGTACAAAACTTCGACACTCCACTTTCACCACTAGACAGGACTACCAGACAGAAACTTAACAAAGAAACAAAGGATCTGAGAGAAGTTATGACCCAACTGGGTTTAACAGATATCTATAGAACATTCCATCCAAACACAAAAGAATATACCTTCCCTTCTTCTCAGTGCTATGTGGAACCTTCTCTAAAATTGACCACGTAGTTGGCAACAAAGCAAACCTCCACAGATACAAAAGAATTGAAATAACCCCCCGTATCTTATCAGATCACCATGCTTTAAAGTTAGAATTCAACAGCAATACAAATGCAGAAAACCTACAAACTCATGGAAATTGTATAACATCCAATTGCACCATTCCTGGCTTGAGGAAGAAATAAAAAAAAAAGAAATTAAAGACTTCCTAGAATTTAATGAGGATGTAGACACAACATACCGAAACTTATGGGACACTCTGAAAGCAGTGCTAGGAGGAAAGTTCATAGCACTAAGTGCCCACATGAAGAAACTGGAGAAAAGTCACATTAGAGAATTGACAGAACAACTGAAAGCATTAGAGCAAAAATAAGCAAACTCACCAAGGAGGAGTAGACGCCAGGAAATAATCAACCTGAGGGCCGAAATCAACAAAGTGGAAACTAGGAAAACAGTACAAAGAATCAATGAAACAAAGAGTTGGTTCTTTGAGATAGACAAACAAGATAGACAAACTTCTAGCCAAACTAACCAAAAGGCAGAGAGAGAGCATGCTAATTAACAAAATCAGAAACAAAAAGGGGGATATAACAACGGACACTGAGGAAATCCAGAGAATCTTCAGGTCATACTTTGAAAACCTGTACTCCACAAAATTCGAAAATCTAAAGGAAATGGACAGTTTTCTGCATAAATATCACTTACCTAAATTAAACCAAGATCGGATAAGCAGTTTAAATTGACCTATAACCCCTAATGAAATAGAAGCAGTCATCAAAAGCCTCCCAACCAAGAAAAAAAAAAAAAAACCTAGGACCAGATGGCTTCACTGCAGAATTCTACCAGAAATTCAAACAAGAGCTAGTTTCAGTACTCCTTAAACTGTTCCACACAATAGAAGCAGATGGGATATTGCCAAAATCTTTCTAGGAGGCTACAATCACTTTGATACCAAGCCACACAAAGATATGACTAAGAAAGAGAACTACAGACCAATATACCTCATGGACATCTATGCTAAAATACTCAATAAAATATTGGCCAAGAACATATCAGATAAATCACCCACCATGATCAAGTAGGTTTCATCCCAGGGATGCAAGGATGTTTCAACATAAGAAAATCCATCATTGTAATCCACCATATAAACAAACTGAAAAAGAAAAAATCACATGATCATCTCACTAGATGCTGAAAAGGCCTTTGACAAAATCCAACAACCCTTTATGATAAAGATCTTGGAAAGAACAGGAATAACAGGAACATATCTAAACATGATAAATGCAATATACACCAAACCAATAGCCAACATCAAACTAAATGGAGAGAAACTCAAAGCGTTTCCTCTAAAATCAGGAACAAGACAAGGCTGTCCACTCTCTCCATATCTCTTCAATATTGTACTTGGAGTTCTAGCTAGAGCAATAAGACAAGAAAAGGGGATCAAAGGGATACAAATTGGAAAGGAAATTAACTAAAAATAAATCAGCAGCCCTACTATATACAGATGATAAATCCAATGAGAAAGAAATCAGAGAAACATCACCTTTCACAATATCCACAAGCAACAGAAAATATATTGGGGTAACACTAACCAAAAAAGTGAAAGAACTGTACAGTAAGAACTTTGAGACTTTAAAGAAAGAAATTAAAGAAGATACCAGAAAATGGAAAGATCTTCCATGCTCTTGGATAGGTAAAATTAACATAGTAAAAATGGCAATCCTGCCTAAAGCAATCTACAGATTCAACGCAATCCCCATCAAAATCCCAATACAGTTCTTCACAGATCTTGAAAGAACAATACTTAACTTTATATGGAAAAACCAAAAAAATCCAGGAGAGCTAAAACAATGCTGTACAATAAAGGGTCTTCTGGAGGCATCACCATCCCTGACTTCAACCTCTATTATAGAGCCATAGTTCTGAAAACAGTTTGGTATTGGCACAAAAATAGACAGATAGACCAATGGAATCAAATTGAAAACCCTGATATTAACCCACACACCTATAACACCTTACTTTTGACAAAGATGCTAAATCTATACAATGGAAAAAATAGCATCTTCAACAAATGGTGTTGACACAACTGGATTCAGACATGCAGAAGATTGCAGATAGATCCATATCTGTCACCATGCACAAAACTTAAGTGCAAATGGATCAAAGATCCCAACATAAATCCAGCCACACTGAATCTTCTAGAAGAGAAAGTTGGAGATACCCTTAAACGAATTGGCACAGGAGACCACTTCCTTAACATTACACCAGTAGCACAGACATTGAGATCTGCAATTAATAAATGGGACCTCCTGAAACTGAGAGGATTCTGTAAGGCAAAGGACACAGTCAGTAAGACAAAACAGCAGCCCACAGAACAGGGAAAGATCTTCACCAACCCCACATCTGACAGAGGGCTGATTTCCAAAATATTCAATGAACTCAAGAAGCTACCCACCAAAACACCAAACAATGAACTTAAAAAGTGGGGTGCAGAACTAAATAGAGAATTCTCAACAGAGGAATCTGAAATGGGTGGAAGACAGTTAAGAAAGTGTTCCAAATCCTTGGCCATCAGAGAAATGGCCATCAACTCAAAACAACTCTGAGATAATATCTTACACTGGCCAGAATGGATAAAATCAAAAATATCAATGACACCTATGCTGGAGAAGAAATGGAGAAAAAGGAACATTCCTCCATTGCTGGTGGGAGTGCAAACTTGTAAGACCACTTTGGAAATCAGTATGGCAGTTGCTCAGAAAAATAGGAATCAGTCTACCTCAAGATCCAGCAATTACTCTCTTGGGCATATACCTAAATAATGCACGTTCATACAACAAGGACATATGTTCAACCATGTTCATAGCCGCATTGTTTGTAATAGCCAGAACCTGGAAGCAACCTAGAGGCCCCTCAACTGAAGAATGGAAAGAGAAAATATGGTATATTTATACAATGGAGTACTACTCAGCAGAAAAAAGCAATGGAATCTTGAAATTCGCAGGCAAATGGATGGAACTAGAAGAAGCCACTCTGAGTGAGGTAACCCAATCACAAAAAGACAAACATGGTATGTACTCATTCATGTATGAATTTTAGACATAGAGCAAAGCATTACAAGCCTACAATCCTCTTCACCAGAGGAACTAGGAAACAAGAAGGACTCTAAGTGAAAAATGCATGGACCCCAGGAATGGGAAGGGGCAGGATCTCCTGAGCTAATTGGGAGCATGAGGGTAGGGGAGAGGGAGCTGCCAGAATGAGAGGAGGAGTAGAGGAGGGGAGAGACAGAAATGGAGCATGAGAAATGTTTAGTTGGGGGAAGAATAGAGGAGAGCAGGATGAGAGATACCATATCAGAGGGAGCCATTGTATGTCTGTGGAGAGATCTGGCACTAGGGAGATTTCCAGAGATCTACAAGGATGACATGATCTGATAATCTAGGCAGTGGTGGAGAGGATAGCCTAAATACCCTTTCCCTATGATGAGACTGATGACTACTTTTTATGCCATCCTAGAGCCCTCATCCAGTGGCTGATGGAAGCAGAGGCAGACACCCACAGATATGCACTGAACTGAACTCTGGGACCTAATTGCAGAGAGGAAGAAATGAAGATCAAAAGTGTCTGTACCAGGCTGGTGAAACCCACAGAAACAGCTGGCCTGAACAAGGGGGAGGACATTGACCCCAGACTACTGTCTGGGAGGCAAACACAGGACTGATCCAGACCCCTGAACATGGATGTCAATGAGGAGGCCTCTGCACTCTAGGGGGCCCCTGGTAGTGGATTAGTAGTTTTCCCTGGTGTAAGAAGGGACTTTGAGAGTCCATCCCATGCCTTGGCCTGGACTCATCCCAGGATGGTGTGGTGGACTTTGGGGGCTTCCATCGAGGTCCCTACCCAGCCTGGGGAGCAGAGGGTGATGGGGTGGGGGGTAGGTGGGAGGTTGGGAGGAGGGGAGGGAGAAGGAGAAGGGATTGAAATGTGTGCAAGCTTGTTCCTAATTTGAACTAATAAAAAATTACAAAAAAATGTAATGATATCTTTTGCTTATTTAAGTGTAACCTTTTTAAAAATATTTATTTTTGTTTTTGAAATTATGCATGAGGTATATGTTTACATGTGGACATGTGTACTTTAGGGCAGGTGTTAGCAGAGGCTCTAAGTGCCAAATCCCCTGACGCTGTAGTTATAGACAGTTGAGTGCTGACAATGTGGGTGCTGGGAACAGAACCCTGGTCCTCTATAAGAGCAGCAAGTGTTCTTATCTACCGAACCATCTTTTCAGCAGCCTCAAGTATAATTGTCATAAACACAGGCAGGGCCTTGTTTCTCTTCTCTCTAAAGTAACATTAGAGATCACCCTAAACTTGCACGATGCTAATATACATTTGCTAAATGAATTACGGTTTTCAGTGTCTATAGGGGGTATGCATATATATGCATGTATGTGTGTCTTATGTGATGCTTGATGCTTCCCTGTTATGTTACCTTGGGTACTTTTAAAATCATTCCCTTTTTTTTAATCTTGAAGGTAATAAAAATAATGTTAGATTACTTAGTCTTTCTCCTGGATCTTACATTAAATTTGGTCTATTGGTAAATTAATTGCTGTTTACAGTATGCCAGGGACTGTTTGGTGTTTAATGTATATGCATAGCTTTGCTCCAATTCTTCCATGTCCTTAGTTTGCTGAGATTATAGGACCCAGGAAGAGGAAGGGCACATGGTAAGATTTCCCTAGGATTTTTATATTTTATAGGATTTTTTGTTTGTTTGTTAGCTTGTCTCAATTATTTATTTATTTAGTGTATGTGTGTGTGTTTCTCTGGGTAGCTCTGACTGTCCTGGAAATTGCTCTGTCCACCAGGCTGTCCTCAAACTCACAGCGATTCACCTGACTCTGCCTTCTGAGTGCTGGGATTAAAGGCATGTGCCACCACTGCCCCTGTTTTTATGTTTTAATCTGTAATTATTAAATATAGTAATAATAAGCCTACATGTTTCCAGCTTGGCTGGCATAGTTCTCTTCTCATTAGTGAACACTGTTAGCATTTTACATTTTGATAGTAGAAAAAAAGTCTTGTTTAGTCCTCTATTTTTTTTCCTGCAGACAAGAAATATATGCCCGAAAAGCTGTTTTGGCGAAAATAATTTTGCTCCTGCAGCTACAATTTAAACTGAAAAATAATGTTTAGCGGGGGCCACATTTATTCTGCCTAGATGAGAGGCTACACACAGTAGGCAATGAGATCTGTAAATATTTACTTCTTCTCACTCACAGACATGCTGTGTGGAAATGCTCAAGTGAGGTGGGAAGAACACACTCCAGGCCTTTTCTTTGTCTTCCTAACTTGATGCTTTTTCATCGCTTGTGAGACTATCTCCTCACTGCTTTTTGAATTATTCTATGAGAGTCAATGACATTCAACACATCCAGGATAATTTTTTATGGTGAAAAGTAATACCATTTTACTACCTTTAATGAGTTACTTAAAAGTTTACACGTGGCTATAGATGAGATCTTGGCATTTAATTCCTGGTAGTCACCATGTAGACTTAAAATGAACAACAGGAACATTATAGTTTTAGGGACATTTTTGCCTTTCTAAAAGCTTTCTCTCTGATAAAGCCTTCGGTCAGCTTGCAACAGTCTCAGGCAAACTTCTATGCCTGAGGTGGCATTTGAGCTTTCAAACCAGAGCTACCAGCAGTGTATAACCTGTGCCATTTGGGTATTTTAGTCCTTAGCTTTTAGCAGTGGCTCAAGAGCAGCTCTGTAGAAACTGTGTGAGAAAGAAGTCATCAGGCATGCTCAGATGAGTCCGAAAACAGATCAGGCTCCTTATACCATCCCTCTGATCAAAATGAGAGAAATCTTAGAAGATCTATCAGCTGTGACACTGTGAGAGTTTATAAAATGTTATAAAATGACCCCAACTTCAAAATTTCCACCTTATCAATGTGTAACTGTAACACAGGAATGCCTTTACCTGAGAACTTTTACAAAATAAGATTGGCATTATATATCAAATATTAAATTACACAGAACTGTGGTTAGTCCACACAGCAGAGGAAATGAGGAAAAGGAGGTGAGGTCAGTGGAGACAGTGGTGATAACCTACCACCTAGCCATGATTGAGTCTAAAAGTCAACCAGATATAGGTTCTGTGATGTTGCCTCAAGATTTTGTCCAATTTGAAATATCCTTGTTAGCATGTGTCTTGATAGACAGCTCTTAAAAGAGAGGCAGCCAGGTTGCACAAGAATTCGAGGACAGTCTGAGCAACACTGCCAGACCCTCTAAAGAACAGCAAGGGATGAGAGAATGAAAGACAGGGGAGAAGTGAGGCCTGGGAAGTGGGGAGAGCAGGAGACGGGGAAGATGGAAGAGGAAGGGAGGGAAGGTAGAGAATTGAGAATGCAGAGGAAGGAAGGGGAGGGAAGGACAGCAAAAGAGGGAAAGGGGGAGGAAGGAGGGAGGAACTTGAGTGAGAGATTATCAAGATCATTTACTTTAGTGTTTAAAGTTCAAGTTGGTTTTACAAGTATGAGCCAAGAATAGCATCCCTTTTCCTCTGTGAAATCAGGCAGCCTCCTCGTTTAAATCTACTGTCAGTACCTCTCACAAATGCAAAGCAGTCAGGTAAATATTTAATGCTTATTAATTTTCTTTTTTCCTCTTTTCTAAATAGTAGGGAGAATTTCTGATAATTCTCTTTTTATTACAATAGAAAGAGAAATTGAAAAGGACAAACGCAGATGTGGGGAATGAATAACAGTGTGCTATAAATTGGGCTATAAGGGGGCTGGAGAGATGGCTCAGAAGTTAAGAGCACTGACTGCTCTTCCAGAGGTCCTGAGTTCAATTCCCATCAACCACATGTTGGCTCACAACCATCTGTTATGAGATCTGGTGCCCTCTTCTGGTGTGCAGATATACATGGAAGCAGAATGTTGTATTCATAATAAATAAAATCTTTTGAAAAATTGAGCTATAAACAATGAGCAGCACTTGCTTAATTGATGATACTGAACCAAACTGGTCCTGTGTTCCACTCGCTTTAAGGATGAATGCTAGACTAATATCTGCTACACATTCCTGATCTTATGGGTTAGTTGTGTGAGCCTACCAATTATGAAGTTTGTGGATTTTATATTAATTTTTATTTATACATTAGTTTGCAAAACTCATTGTTTTCCAGCATTTGAAAAAGCTCAACTTTCCATTAAGAATAACACATATTGATTGAACAGTCAGTAGAATCCTTTTCTCAAAAGGTTAGGAGGGTCACCATGGTCTGTGTCTCTATGGGCTGAAATGATATTAGATTTGGTGAGGTGAACTATATATCACAGGCACTCCCAGTGCTGGGCAAGGGGATATTTCACCGCATGGGAGGGGAGGGTGTAGAATTACTTGGAGCTTTCTGGTGCTGTATTTTATCTTAGGACACACCATTGACAGCCTCTCTCATTTTCATCATTTTTGGAGGGGTGAGACTGGCTTGCTTTCTCTTTTGAATGCACACAAACACACACTATAACTGTACCCCTGAAAAAATTTACAAAACTGTTTTTGTCTGTGTTCTTTTACTTATTCTCAGAAAATCAACCCCTCTCCCTTTGTTCTGTCTTTTTCTCTGACTCTTTTTGTTCCTCTGGGAATCTTTCTCCTGAAACCTTACCATTCCTAAATGTATTAATACCTGATTTGAATTAGCCACTTATCATCATTTAGAAGGGACATCGTTTGCTAATTTTTGTAACCAAGGCACCAACACCCAATAGTGATACTGACTAGATGTGACATACTTGATGAATTAATTGACAAAATATTTGGCAAAAAATAATTCTCCCTTGATGGATGTGATAGTATAGAATCTTATAGTATTGAAGGGCTCTTGTCAATATAGATTATTTCAAATTAATTTTATTTTGACTTAAAGTCTTGAAGTCATTTATCAATTTATTTGATTGGCTATATAAAAAAATTTCAACATATCTTGGAAAGAAAATTTTGTACCCAATATTAGTTATATTTTTGTAACTCTTCACATGGAATTTTTCCTATTCCAGACCATTTAAAGCATAATGGTTCAACTTTAATATCCTTAAACCAATTAGTTTTTAAATTAAAATTTTCTTATACGGCAGCACATCTGCAAGCCAAGATATTGTTTATTTGTAACTTAAGTTCTGTTACACGACAACACTACCTTTCATAAAATTTTTATTTCATTTTAAAGCGAAAACTCAGATTTGCTTAGTTTAAGAAAATAGACACATAACTTTCCAAGTGACTTTGATTTTCCTAAAATAACTGCAAGCAGTTTTTATTCAATCAACCAATCAATACATATTTATTGAGCGGCTCTATTTACTGAGACTGTTGGGTAGTGACTATTCTAACTTACTTTGAATGAGTCCCTCATTCAGGAACAAGATACACAAAAGCAAGGGCAATACATCTCGTTTCATTGTCATTTACTAATAATTATCTTCCAGTTTTTTGTTTGACCAATGTGATTATTCATAATTTAAAGTGTTCAGTTGTTTAAAGATGAGGGTTCCTCCTCATATGCTATGAATCCTACTTCATTGCATAATTGATTTTTCTTATGGCCTGCTCCCTTTCTTCAATATTCTTCTGATGCTTAATTTATGATTTAGTATTCATATTTATATATATATATATACAAGTTATATATTATATATCCAGTCCTCCATATCTTAATCTTTAAGAGAAGAATGTGATTCTAAAACAAGTTAATGCAGACATATTTCCCTTATCTCCATAGTTTATAATAATTTCTATCTTCCAAAAATTATAAAATTGTTGTGCTATACTTGTTATTGTGGGGATAAGTCATTGTGTTTTAAAATAACACTTTACTGGAAATAAGTAATGCCTTGCCTTTTTTCCTTTGTATTTTTGAGATTAAAATAAGTTCTTAAGTTGCAGGGAGCAAGTTTGCCTGATACTTCATGTGGTACCCCAGTGTGCATGTCATAGATAACTTCTGATCACTTGGCCTATGTTCCTCAGCAGCAGGAATCATTGTTCTTTGAATTCCTACTACTGAAGAAAAGTCATCATCCAAATTTCACTTCCTGATTAAAATTTGCATCAGATGAGACTATGTGAATAGATACATTGCGGAAGAAGATGATAGTCCAAGGAGATTTGCCAAGGGAAGTGACCTTGAGCAGACATTACAGTTTCAAAGTTGAAAGGTTCCTCAACTTCATTTCTGAAGATGCAGTGCAGAGGTACATGGCAGATTTGACCAATTTCACATGGACGGATATAGTTCTTGAGAGTACAGAGATGGCTCAGTGGGCATGAGGACCTGAATTCAAACTCCAGGCACCCATGCAAAAAGCTGGGTATGAACACATTTTTATGTGATCCCTGCATTGTGGAAGAGCAGAAACAGTAAGATCACTGAAGCTTGTTGGCCACCTGCCTGGCTCTAAGATCAATGAGAGACCCTGCTTCAAAGGGACAAGATGGAGGAAGACAGAACAAGATGCCTACAGTCTTCTTCTGACTTCTGCAAGTATGCACACAGCCATGTGCACCCACACTTATCTTATGTATATTGCATTAGTGTATAGACATGCAAACACACTCGCCAAAAAGTATGAATGAAGAAACAAATTCCCAGAACTTTAATACTTTTCCCATTTCATATTATCAAGGAAAGGTATTTCCGAGAACCACTTTTAAATCTTTTTCTTTTCAAGATGTGTATCTTTATTTTTCTATAGAAACAGCTAGAAAAGACCACATCTTCTGTTGAAAGACTTTTGCTGCTCTTCTTCTGCCTCGTAGAGTGGTTATGTTCTCTTGATTGTCAATGAGAAGAAGGCTTTTTATCATCTTCTGTCTTGTTTTCTTTCCGATCTGAAGAATAAGAACAAGATAAGATAAAGGAAATGGCTGCAGCTCCCCGACTATGCTCTGTTGACTCCTGTAAAAATAACTGTTTCCAGGTCAATACATCTCTGTTTTCCCTCCATAAAACAGTAGGAGTTGTAAATAACACGGTGCAGAGTACATGTGATGCCCGCATGACCCCGCTTCCTGTATGAAATGTATTCTGCAGAGTTCTAACTTTGGCTACTTATTAAGCCAACTCACTATTAACACCCACATAGTCTGAAAACACAAACCACGAGTAATAAGAGCCATCCCATAATGGTGCTATACTCATTGTGTGTGTGTGTGTGTGTGTGTGTGTGTGTGTGTGTGTGTGTTATGTAAGTCTTCCAGTGGATCTATGCATATGAAGACCAGACATTCACATCAGGATGTCTTCCCCAATTGCTCTATGTCGGGGCCTCTCACTGAAACAGGCACACACTGTTTGGCTGGCCCAGAGACTTTCAGAGATCTGGTCTCCACTTCTTTCCCATAACTTCCCCAGTGCTCCCAGGACTGGCCTTCTGTGCTGGGATTACAGATATGCACCGCCACACCTAACTGTAATCACATCTTCACTTTAGGTGTGACTGAATTTCTTTTGTATCTGAATTGTGTACATTTCCCACATGGCAGCAATTACAGTTCTAGGGAAGTGTTCTTGCCCTGGAGATATGATGCAGAAACCTCTCAGAATCACAACTGTTACCTTCACATTAAAGGAGGGGCCATCGGTATGCTTCTAGGTTGCCCTGAAACAACTGACAATAAAACATGTAACATTCGAATAAATGTAAGTAACTGTGCACAATTAATAGCCTGCCAAGTGTGTGGAACCATATTTTAGAAATAATTCCTGATGTAAAAATTAAACTAGTTTAGCTGTTAAATGAAAAGGTGGTGTTTTCAGTTTGCAGTAACCCTAGTTAGATGCAGAAGAAGCAACAGACACTGATACTTGGAGTGTGATTGAGATAACCTCGGGTATTAACAAAACTCAGCTTTCAAACCAATTCATCCATTCAAAACTCTTCTCAGGATTTTGAACACAGTTCCATGAAGGGAAGAGAGTTCGTAGTTGTTCTAAGTATTTGACATTTTGTGTGGCAGGTAAATGAATGAATTAGCTTATTAAAACTATAAAATGTCACAGTTAAATGCTTAGTCTACTGCAAGCAAGTTTAATCAGAATTTGATTCCTGGATGGTGAAAACTCCAAAGGTTCATGACAGGGGGACATACATGTCCCAGTCAATTTATTTTAAAAAAAAAATCACTGATTGTCCACAAGAAATGCCAGTGAAGTATGGCTCTGAGAGCACTATCCAGACCTGGAAAAGTCACTTTGCTGGGGGTAGGGCTTCACTGAGTGCCAACAGGAAGCCAAGACACAAAGCACAGTTCAGATGTCTGTTTGGCCACATTGCCCACTTTGTCATCAAGTTATTTGCCTGTTTGTTGTTGAGCGTCAGGAACTCTTTATGTATTAAAGATACTAATCCTATAAGAAGTTTAAAGCAACCAAATTTGCAACAGCAGAAAGTACAAGGGTACCTAATAGGGAAGGGAGAGAGAGAAGTGTGTGTGGGGGGTGGGGGGGCTGTTGTCTGATGGATGGAGAGTTTGTGTTTCATATCATGAAAAAGTTCTAGAGATCTGTTTTATAATGTAACCCACTGAACTCCACACTGAAAGCACATAAATGAAAATTTTCATGGTATGTGTTTTGCTATAATTTTTTTAAATGAGTAAAAGCAGGAGTGTTGTAAGAGAAAAATGAACTAGGAATAAAAAGGGACCTGTAGTCCTAAAGGCAGCGCTGTAATAGCAATACTTCAGCGCACCAAATTTCATCGCCTTTATCAACATTAACTCCAGGCAGAGCAGAGGCAAACAGAGAGGACAACGTTCTAATTCAGCACACAGGACAGTTTCGCTAGTCAGTGCTGGAAAAGAAAGTTTGTTTTCTTTTCTTTCTTTTCCCCTTTTCTTTTGTTAATATATATAAACTTGAATGCAAACTAAGCAATCACTAATTCATTTGCTTTTATTTTGCGCTAGTTTGGCCAAGATAATGGTTAGCATAATATTTGGAGCTAATTTTTAAACCTCAATGTAGTATAATCTTAATGATTTATTTTTTAAATTAACCTTAGTCTTGTTCCTTCCAAAGTGCGTCACAGGTTGCCAGCTCCAGATCGTCCGAGTTTGACAGGCATGGCCTGAGAGCTACTGGGACTCAGACAGTCCCAAGGACAACTTCACACAAACTCGCTGCTGAGGTTCCTCAATGCACATGCTGTACTTAAAAGCACTTGGCTGTGCTGCTTCTGAACATAGAAGCAAGCAAACACACCTCTGCTCAAGCCCTAGAAATTCGCAGTCAGTGCTTGAGATAACCTATTGACTTGTCCTCCAGGACTGTGGGTCGAAGCCCTAGAGACAGAAGGAACTCGGCTAAGAGCAAAGGTGCATTTGGAAAGGACAAAGCAAGGGCTTCTGTCTCTGGGGAGTCTGAAGTCACTTAAGCCAGGGGATACACCGGGGCCAGGGAGACTGGGGGACTGAGGCTGAGCAGGAGCCCGCCGGCTTGAGGGGAGGGAGATAAAAGGCGGGAGGCGGAGCTGCGGGGCGGCGGGGGCGCGGCTGGCGGCAGCGGGAGCCCGCTGGCTCATAGGACGCGCAGCAGCCCCAGCCCCAGCCCGCTCGGCTTAGCGATCTGCGGGGCCCCGCGCTGCCCTGCTCCCCTGTGCTCCGTTCTCGCACTGAGCGTCCCGCCGCGCGGAGACGTCCCGGAGAGTTTGCCCCAAGCACGGGCAAGTTTCTTCCTCAGCGCGCTCTGCTGGAGCGGTACCTGCAGGGCTCCTGGGACGGATGCCAAGGTAACCGGTCTGGGCTAGAGGATGCGCTGTGCCCGGGGTCGGGCGCCTCTGGGCACCGCGGTGGGCGCGGCTCTGGGTGGACGAGATACTCATGGTACCTTTGTGGCTTCATTACCCCTGGGGCTGAGGTTGGCATCTTGCAGCATTGCAAACCACTTCAATCCACTTTGTTGGCCATGCAACGGGAGGGGAGAGGAAGACTGGTGCTTGCACTTGGGGGTAACTTAGTAGCTACCTGGACTGGACTCCTGTCCCCGACCCTGCGCCCCCGGAGGGCTGCTGTGAACTTCAGGGTTCTGGTGACACACCCGCGTGGAACGGGTAGAGCTTGGAAACAGTACACCCGAGGAAAGAGTGTTGAGTTTCCCAGCGCCGGTCTGTCCAGTCCTCTGGCTTGTTTGGTTGGAAGATGAGCGTCCCTGCCCTGGTGCCTCCTTTGCACTGGTCTCAAACTCCAAGCGACACTGCAGAGACTGCGGGCCGGTGGGAAGGAAGTTTCCAAGCCTGGGCTGGATGGTGACTGAGCAGAGAGCTGGGGAGGGCAAAGTGAGCCTCAGTCTGAAGAAGGTGAGGGAGGAAGGGTACAGTGTTCTCATCGCTGTTGTGGAGGGTCTTTTCGCGCCATTCCCCACAGCTCTTCTGCCTGATTTGAACATCCTGCCAGCCAGCATGTTTCTACAGAGAGGGTAAATGGTAGTTATGTTTGATGCCTGTCAGGGATTACTTCCAACTAAGTTCCCAAGTGTGGAGACTACAGCTGTGGCCCCACTCGCTCAGATCCCAGTCAGCCACCCCCGAACCTCCCACAGGCAAATTGTGCCTGAATCAGTCCCATGGTTATGAAATGAATGGATGGAGGAAACATAGTATGTTTCTGCCAGGGACCCCCGCACCCGTAGGGGTCCAAACCAAACCATTATGGGTGTGTATTGTGGGGGTTTAGTAGGAAATTCTCCTTTTTGAGGGGTTTTGTTCTTTGGTTTTTGTTTTTGTTTTTGTTTGTTTGTTTTTCCTTTCTGGTAATTAAGACTGTGTGATTAATCAGTATCTATTTTTCTTCTTTAACTCCAAACATTACATTACTTTAGCTCTATTCAATTTTATTTTTACTATTCCTGTTCCTGCTGGCTTAAAGAACACTGACTTCTCGTAGACTCACGCAAAACACAGTGTGACCATATTTAATATTTATCTGTCTCCCTGATTCAATGGCCCTGCCACCTGCCACTTCCCCTGTGTAATCATAACACCATATGCCTGTCTACCAAATTGAGGATAAGAAGATTATCATCATTTTCCATGGGCAAAAGTACCCAGCTATCAGATTTTACTATTGTGTATTAGATGAAGAGTTCTAGTCAAGATAAATCCATTTAAGACAGGACAAATTTGTAAATCTTCCCAAATCTTTCATGCAAACTACCCAGACACTCGGGATTAGTTAGTGATTGAGGGAAAAAATCAAACTACCATCAAATGGGAAACACGCTGATTGAATACAGTCAATAAGAAAATGCACCTATCAAACATGCAGAAAAAAGTGAGAAGAATTTTTTTCTTAACTCATTTGCTTTTTATCAGCTCCATGGGGATGGTTGCTTCCTTCAGAGAATGAGTCCCTTGCATATAGATTTGGTATTTACTAACTGAACATCATATTGTGTGATATAGGGGCTTGGTGACAGTCCAAAAATGAGTATTTTAAATCATCCCCAGCCATCTGTTGTTCCCCCTCCCTTACAGTGCTGTATTTTACTCTCATGGGTATTCAGGCATGCTTACTCTTCTCACACCTTAGCAGAAGCAGGTCCAGAGCCAGCGGACACTGGTATCAAGTTTGACCCAAGCTCTCATGCTTCTACTTATTTTCCAGTGAGCCTTTGGTTTCAACCAAGGAAGAAATCAAATGTATTGAGTTATCTGACAAGACTAGCATATACTCCAGGAGAATCTAACTACTTGTACTCCCATCTTTTGCCCCTAGAGAGGAGCTGGGCATTAATGGAGCTATAAGATTCTCCTGATGATATTAATTCCTTCATGGTTACAATGGGCATCGTTTGATACTCTGAAGATTTAAGTGAAACATGCCTTGATCTCTAAAAATGAATGTGATTGCCTCCTGGGTGTATGATCTTCCTGGAGAAAAATTACAAAAAAGAAAACCAATGTAATATCCCAGACCTTTAACTAAACAGACATAAGGAAAGATGAATGGCTCCTTGGGGGAAGGAGCTTGCTACCAAGCTTGATGACCTGAGGCCATTTACCAGGACCTATGTGGCAGGAGAGAACAGACTCCATACACCTCCATTCCCCTGACCTTGCCCTTATGCACTCATTGCACACACTCATACCACATTTCACTTACTTTTCTGTTGCTGTGATAAAGCACCATGACCAAAACAACTCATAAAAGAAAGCTTTTAATTGAGCTTATGGTTTCAGAAGGTTGGAGTCCATGATAGTGGAGCAAAGGGCTGGCAGTAAGAACAGCTGAGAGCTCATATCTTGATCCAGAAGCAGGAGGCAGACAGCTTACTGGGAATGGCACCAGCCTTTCGAGTCCTCAAAGTCCACCCTGAGCAACATACTGTCTCTAACAAACCCACACATTCTAACCCTTTCCAAACTGTTCCACCAACTGAGACCAAGTATTTAAACATACACATACGAGCCTATACGGCCATTCTCATTCAATCCACAACACCCCTAACACACAGAGACAGACATACAACCCTGCACACACACACACACACACACACCACACACACACACACACCACACACCACACACACACACACACACACACACACACACTCAGAGAGAAAGATACACACACACATGCACACAGACAGACAGACAGACAGACAGACACACATACACAATAAAGAGACCTAAATAATGAATGCATAATACTTCCTCCCACAAATATTACCATGCATGAATAACATAAACTACTTTACAAAAGATGGATAGTTTGTGGATATAGTAGTTTACATTTTTGTCTTGAATCTACATGAGTCAGTATGCATGCAATTGACAACAGTCCCTGTTTTGCATGTGTTACCATTTGAGAGAGATTTAAGGTTTTCGAATCCCTTCCTGTCCAATTCCCCATTTGAAGCAATTTTTCTATAACTCAAATATTAGATAGGGTTTGTGCATGTGCTCATGCGTGTGCAGGTGCCCCGTGTGTGTGAGAGTATGTGTGCATGCACATGGAAGCTAGAGAACAATCTTGGAGCTTGTTCTGTCCTGAGGTTCCATCCACTGTGTTTTTGGGGACTAGGTCTCTCATTGGCTCAGTCTCTCTGACATACCAGTGAGCCCATATCTGTCAGTCTACACCCTCCTAGCTCTGAGATTACAAGGTTGCACCACTGTGGACTACTTTTTTCACAGGATTAAATTTCACTGTAAGTCATTTCATCAGCCCCATGTTTATTTATAAGTCATTAGAATCTACAAATTGCCAATTCAAAGCCTGTGTGTGTGTGTGTGTGTGTGTGTGTGTGTGTGACTGTCTATGTTCATACACTTCAGTAGTTGCCCTATCCCTCCAAACCTTTGGAATTATTTATCACTAAAAATTAAGTCCTCTTAGTAGACAGAAGGTTAGGAATATTGCTTAAGTCAGATCTGGGTGCAGTACCCCAAATTACTTTTATGATTTTTAAGAAAAGGGTAATGGTGATTTTTCTCAAATTGCACCTATTTGATACCAAAGGAGTAATGAAAACTCAGGACAGGGCTTCTTGTTCTCATAGCACGACAAACTATGCTTATTTTGAAGATCTTAAGGTTTTAACTTAAAAGGAGCAGTGTACTGAAGAGAATAAACCCAAACCATAGATAATTCTGAACATAAAGTTACCCTTAAAATATGGCCTAATTTAAATCTTTGTTTCTTACATAGGAATGTGTTACCTATTATTTTTGGTGTACTAAAAATGAATTATTGAGGGGAAGCTGTTTTACCATGTGTAGTGGGTACTCTGAATTATTCATTTTAATGAGAGGAATACAGGAAAAGATAATCTAAAATCATAGTTATTTAAAAAGTCATTTGTGTTTGTCTTTAGAATATGTTATGTGTTTGGTTTGAAAAAGATTTCCATTGTTGTTGTGGGCAAGTTGCCTTTCTAATTTTGTTTTTGTTTAGGTTAATTTTTAAAATGAGCTTACATGCCTCAAACCCCAAAACCAGTTTCTAAGGAGGTTGGGTAGGTGGGCATCTTGCCCAGAAACAAGCTGGGTGACAGAAATAAGCAAATCTGGAACAAAAACTTTCCAGTGAATTATGTATAATTCACAGCAAGATAATCAAGATTGTATTGTATGTCATTTAATGGACATGTTAAGTTTTGGATATATTCCTGGAAAAATGAGAGGTTTTTTTTTCCCCCTTTTTGGTGGTGGTGGTGGTGTGGTGTGTGTGTGTGTGTGTGTGTGTGTGTGTGTGTGTGTGTGTGTGTGTGTGTGTGTTATATGCATGTCTACATACGTGTGTGGGGAGGAATACACAGGGGCCTCCAGTGCTTTCTACCTTCTTTTCTGAGATAGTCACTGAACCCAGAGCTCACTGTTTGGCCCTGCTATCTGATCAGTGAGCTCCAGGGACTGCCTGTCTTCATCTCCCAAAGCTGGGATTATAAGCAGGAACTTCCACTTGCAGTTTTTTCACTTGAGTTCTGGGGAATGTATGTACTCAGTGAGTACATACATTCAGTTCAGCAAGCAGTTCAGCCACTGAACTACCTACTCAGCCTCCAGCTAAGAGTTGTTTAGTAAAAAATTTGAGACCTTTAAGTCTCACTTCACATCTAACAGAGGTTAGTAATATGTTTTAAAAATCATAAAGAGTGTTTATGGAAGTTAAATAGAAACATTGATTTATAGGCCTCACAAAGTTGAATTTTTAAGTGTTTTCCTAAAGCCTGCACCTGTGTATGGTACTGAGTCACATCCCCAAGCCCTGTGGAGGAATTTGCAAAAGCAGTAGCAGCAAGAAGCCATCTGAATAAGGGATTTTGCCAGTTTGATCTCTGTACCTATGTTCCAAATCAAAACCCCATTTCCTCAACGGGCCGCTTTCAAGTGTCCAATGTTACGTGGACCTAGTTAGATAAAATAGTTGAAGTTCAGCAAGACTGCCAATTTAACAGATTTCTATTGTGTTTTTCAAAAGCTCTGGGGCAAAATTGGTTGTGGATGAAATAGTTTCTTGAACAGAAGCTGATTCCTACACAGCAGTTGCAGTTAAATGCTTTGTTTATAGTCAGGGTTCAGTTGCACATAGACTGTGTGCAGTTGCTGACCCTGTACACTCAAAAGGATCAGAGAACTGCTGTGTCAAAGGTTAGAAATGCCAAAAAACATATGATTGGAAAAGCAGATAAGATCATTTTTATTGCAAGAATTCGCAGCCAAATTGTAGCTTTTATAGACGTGGAGAGAATGGCAATAGAGAAGGACATGTAGCCTTCAGAATGGAGGCTATGTCCTCAGAATAAATGTACTTACTGCTGAAGGTGGAGGGATATACTTTGGTTTTTATAAGGCATGGTATTTTTTAAAGACTAGACTAGAATGAGTATTTTAAAGGAAATATTGTGGTTGTAAACATAAAAATTGAAACCTACCTACAGGATATATTTTATAATAAATTTATTATGAGAATCAATTTCTACCAGTCAATGCTGAAGTATTAGATTGCAAATTATACATTTTTCACAGAGCTGAAAGGACTTTAAAAATAATTTATTCTAAATTAATTGTTAAGGAAATGATGGTGGCCCAGAGGTATCATGGTGAGTTGATGAAAGCCAGACTGGTAGTGAATAGCAGAGCAGAAACTAGACACCTACCCTGACTCACTCCAACCCAGACACTGTAAAGTAAATTGCAAAGTTACAGATGGGTGTTAGTGTTCTCTGGCTGTGATGGTATCACTGGGCTGAAGCAGTTATAGAGTGAACTAGTGTAGAGGTGTTGATGAATGCAGAGATCTGATTGGCTATTGTCTGTCAAACACTGAGCAGTCATTGCATCAGACTTGGTCCTCAGCCTAAGGGATATACCTTCTTATAAAAACAGACATTTTGTGTCACTTCCTTAACATTCTGAAATGTAATTTTCATTAATACAGGTAGTGAAAGTATCAATAATGAAAAGGAACCTGAAAACAGCTGTGATTTGTGATTTGTGTTTCTCTGTGCTGCTTAGGGATGAGTTCACTAGGACTCAGAATGGAGCCAGAGCTGTGTGCAGGCATGTGTGCTATGATAGATACACACAGAACGCACTTGAACTTAAGACAAATAAAAATATTAGAAGAAATAGGGTGTAAGAAATGAAGGAATATGAAATAATGAAGGTAGACTGAAATAAAGGTGGATTAACCACCAAACATAGTTACTTGTATGGAGCAGGAAGAAGGAGATGGTTATTATGGTCAAATAATTAGTATTTGCCAAATCAAATACAGACAACTGGGGCAGAAAAAACTTGGATCCCTATTTTGCAAATAAGAGAGTGAGTGCTCTTAACCCCATTGCCTCCAAAATTCTGACAGCTTCATAGAGCTTTTTCACCATGTGACTCTACTTCAAGGGACTCTGCTATGTACCTCCATGGTGTTAGTGACAAATAAAACTTTGCGGAAGTGAAACTATTGATTTAGTGCTATTATTTCTTTTTATTTCTATTATGTCATACTGATTCTGCTCCAGAAATAGAACACAAAATGGCTACATACCCTAGCTATCTTACTGTAAATTGCTAGGCTTTGGTTGAAATTCTTAACAAATTCTAAATTATGATGGGCACCATTCTATGACTTGATATGCAGAAGTTCAATTCAGAGATACATGTGCAGTTGTATGAAATATTTGTAGGATTTATTCTGTGGGCCCCAAGACCTCCTACTGAAAAGGCACAAGCCACTCCCTACCTGACTCGAACTGTGACTCCTCTGAGGGTACACACCTCTTCCTCAGATATTCCCAAGGGATGACACTGGCCCTAATGAGAGCCATAGAACTAAGGAAACGGGGTCCTCATGCAGGCTGTTTCCGATGATGCTCCTGCCTGTTCACACTTCCTTTAAGTGGGATCAGCCCACTTACCCGCTGGTATCCTAACCTCAGCGTATCAGAGCCATGGACTTCATTGTCCTCTAACTCAGGTTTGTGTTCTACCTTTGCTTTTGTTGTGACTCTCGTAAAATTTCTCTTCTGGTACTTGTTTCTCTTAGGAATCTATGTATTTGTATATAACTCTGAGTGGTGACTACTAGTGTATAAATGAATTAACATTTTCATTATCTCAAACATTAACCTTGTTTAAATGCATTATCTCTAGCGGCATTTAGGACTTTCATATATATACACATATATTTGTGTATATGTGTTTATGTTTTATTTGTTTATATGTATATGCAATTTTAGATGGTAGAAATAGGAAATAGATGTTATTAAAGTTGAAATTTTTAATGCTCTTGAAATATTCTTATGAAAACAAGAAATTCAACTAGTCCAATATTAGAAGTCACATATAATATATAATGCTTTGAAGAATGCTTATAGCAAAGCCCAAAATCTATTGCCAACTGAAATAAACTATTGAATTAGAATTTTGTTATACTGCTTGAAATAAATGTGTCCATGTTAGAATATAAGGAGTTGAGAGAGTACAGAATTTCATTGTCTGCTTTAGATACTTAATCTTTGCAATGTTTACACCCTAAAAGTATACCAACTTATCTTCTGTTCAAAAAATATAGTATTTACAAAGAGGCGAGATAGCTTTGAAGGTGTGCATGTATGCGGAGACATGAATGTAACATACAGTTATATAAGATCATAGATACAAGCAATGAATAAGATTCAAATGTTCTTACTACTTCTAATATTTTTTCTCAATGGTGGTAGAAGTCGACTGGTGTGAATGAGGAGTTAATATGGAATGTCATTTCAGTGTGAGATGCAAGCAAGCAACTTTGACTAAATGACCACATTGTAAGATGTTTGTTTCCATGGATACTTCCACTTTGATGTCTTTTTCGGAACATTGTATATCTCACTCTCTTTAAAGCAGAAGCACTTTGATGGAGGTCATGGTGTGTCTCTGTGTGTACATGGGTAACCAATTGTTCTGAGAGAGCCCTAGATTCTTTACACTGAGAGCCATAGGTCCCCCATCCGAGGGGTCACTTTTCCTACAAAAGAGATGCAGCCATGGTATGGAACACAGTTTGCCCTATGATTGTTGCTGTGTTTAGTTCATTGACACTGGAAGATTGATTCTTTGTCAATTGAATGGCTCAAATTGAAATTCAGATTGACCTCCGACTTTGCTCAACTTTTGTTATAGTTTCTAATGTGGGCACAGCAGTGGAGCGGGAGTTGAAGAAAGATGAAGTTGCACTGTGGGATTGTTGGGTGCTGTATGGAAGAGGTTCTTCTGTCATTTTACAAAGACCTATAGAGACAGTGAAATTTGGGGGTATCTGCCATTTCTTGTTCTGTTTTTTATTTGTTGGAGAAATAAAGGCAAATATTATGAAAATCACACTTCCTTCCTCTCATCTCCTCTTAATTTTGTGATTCAAGAGGAAAAAAACCTTTGTCAGAATGAACAGACACAAGGCAACCCATCACTCCATTTGCATAACCCCAGTTTATTATAGAAATGAGGTGTTTCTCTTAGCTGAATTCTACAAAACATAAATTAGGAACAGAAAAACACCTGTCCTTTATGGTGAGGACATCTCAGAATCTGCTGGTGGTAGTGAAAATGGGAAGACAAACAAGAGAGATGACACTGTTCACCCAAGAATGTGATATTATTTTTCTAATGGTTTTACAATGAGGAAGACCCTAAATCCACTTGGCCCAGCAGTCATTTCTGTCACTTTTCTTCCTTCGTTTTTATTCCAAGAGGAAGTAAAATGGTATCAGCTTTTTAAAAAAGTAGGCATCATCTGTGAAGTCTTAGAAAACATAATCTTAGTTTTTACATTAAATGTTCAAATTGAAAATAAAGGTACTGAATTTTAGAATGATATTTATAAGTAAACTTGGGTTTCCCCCACAGGATTCTTTAAATGGAAAGTCAAAATGTAGGCAATTTATTTATTTATTTATTTATTTATTTATTTATTTATTTTTGCAAAGATCTATTTCTCAATACTAAAAGTAAAACTTAGGATCTGGAGAGATGGCTGAGTATTTAAAAGCACGTGGTACACTTTCGGAAGACCTGGGTTTGATTCCCAGAACCACTTGGCACCAAGCACACGTCTGAAATGCAGAAATACATGTAGGCAAAGCACTCCTAAAATTAAAATTAATAAACAATAAAGCTTACTGATTAGTGATGTTTTTGGACTGAATGTGTACTACCTATGCCCTGTTATGTTTTTTTCTTGTGCCATTGCACTGTGTCAGCTGGGAACTTTTCTTGTCAGAGACTACTTACTGTTCTGTGACCAGCTCTGTAAGGCTGGAGTCAGCTGAAGGAACTGCTGACGTTTGCCCTGCTCTGCATATCTGGAGTCCAAGAGGCACAATAATCAAATACTTAGTAGCCATCTGTACTCACATAACACCTTATAACTTGAACACTTGACCAAAAGTCTGGCTGAGCTCTGTTTTTTCAAATACTGACAATTGGGAAATTATAGCAGCATTCAGAGAAGAACGGAGCTTGGACATCACTTAGCTCCCATGTGCCCAAGATCATCAACTAGATGGTTCGTTTGGGGGGTTTTCCCATACACAGATACCAAGTGCTGTTAAGCAAGAATTTCATGAATTATCAGTGTATATTTAATATAGAATTCTCTGAAACCCATAAACATAGCTCAGAAAAACCTCTCTAGTTTCCCAAATCAAACATGGAACATCTGCCCTTGGCACAACCCTACAAAATTCCAAATCTGGGTTCCAGCCTTGACAATCTTCCCTAGTTACCATCAGGTACAACCTGTGTTGAGGTTTGCTCCCACAGTATACTACAAACGTGCCTCTGTCAACAGTGAAGTCTAAGCTGTCACTCTTCTTACAGATTGTGTAGCAGGTTAGCCAGGGTTTCAGAAATGATCTGCTATTGCCCCACTTCCAATACAGGGACAAGCCTCTCCCTTTTGCAATGACAGGTACTCCTCTGGCTGCACACATCACTTACAGAGACTACCATAACTTTGTTCATGGCAAAGACCAACACTATGCACCTGATTTCTTGAAGCCCAGCAAGGTCAGACCCATCTCTTCACTAGTAACCCTCTTTCCTCTGCCCCAGCTGTCTGACTGATTCCACCTGTTCCAATTCACCAGGTGCTTTCTCATCCCCACACAATCCAAGCTCCATGCCCAGGAATGCCTGGTTCATTATCAGTTAATGATTTCAATATAGCAACTCACATGCCAGCTCCTCAAGGAAGCCAAATCCTGCATCAGGTACATTTAAGCACAGCACACAAATACATACATTTGTATGCATAAATATCCAATTGTTATATATCCATATCCTTCAGTATGCCATTTATTAGAGTGACTTATTGGCCACTTAAGGTATGGACTCATCTAATTTGATGGTTGCTGTATGACTAGAAAAGTAATATGGTAGAGTGCATGCCTCAGGATTGGGTGAAGTAAATATTTGCCAGAGGAATGTTGACTGAAAATTCATTTATTTATTCCTGTAAGTTCCCATTCTTGCACATATACTATATGTCTTAGTCAGCCAGTGTTCGATAGCTATGAAGAGACACCATGACCACAGCAACCCTTATAAAGGAAAGAATTTAAGTAGGGCTTGCTTACAGTTTCAGAGTTTTAGTAACACTCCTGGTAGGGAGTGCGGTGGCCCACAGGCACACATGGTGGCTGAGACTTCTACATCCAGATCTAAAAGCAGCAGGAAGAGAGAGACACTGGGATTGGCTTGATCTTTTGAAACCCCAAAGCCCACCCCCAGTGACATACTTCCTCCAACAAGGCCACACCTACACCCACAAGGCCACACTCCTAATCCCCATTAGATAGTACCACTCCCTGATTTGTTCAAATGTATGAATGAACCTGTAGTTATTCTTAGTCAAACCACCACACTGCACATCAAAGCACAGGTATACCACCTTCATAATCTAGTTTAAAAAAAATAGACAATTGCTTGTGATTTAATAGGCCTCGGTCATTCCTTTAGAACCTTCCCAAGTCACACTCTTTTCTTCTAGCTCTCTTAACTCTCAGTGTTTGAGAAGTCAGTTGAGAAAGAAATTGTTCAAAACTGATGAAAGCACATCAAAGGGACATAGGAGCCAAACATAATGAGCTCTCACTGGGTAAACTTGGGATCCTCTGAGAAGGAAAAGTAATGATGTGTCTAAAGAATTAGCGTGCATTACATGAGGAAAGCTCCAGGAGCCCACAAGCCCGCAGTGTGTGCATGTGCAGATTGGGGAAAAGTAAAGTGAGCAATCTCCATTTTATTGAGTCAGACATGCAGTCACTAAATGATAAAATTAAAGAAGCAACTTCTGTAACCACTATTGTAATAACATTAACAAGTATTCCATTGTTGGGTAAATGGTTTCCTGGCATAGAATATTGCCAGTACCTCATCCGGCTTCTTGATCAAAAAGGAGAAAGTTCCTTCAAACAGGTATCAGCTTAACCATGTGGTCAAACCTGTTACCTCCAAGGGCAGAACAAACTCTTCTTCAGAACACTGTGCAAACACAAAGTTTAGCCAGGATCCAATTACCACAAACGCTCAGACAAACACAAATTGGTAGATATTTGTCTGTACAACCCAGTACATCAGTACATAAAAAACGTGATTGCCATTTTTAAAAAACAAGAAGCCTGGAGGAGAGCACAGAAATAAATGGGACCTGGTGCCTAAATGTGAATCGTCTTTCTCTGTTAGACTCTGGAATTAGAGAAAAGTTTTAATGAAGAATATTGGGATAATTGAGAGGTATGAACTTGAGCTATAGGACTTATAACAGTATTGCACCTATGTTAAATTTGTTGAGTGACAACCATTAGGGGGAATTTATAGGTGAATTCATCTTCTGGAGGCATTCCAAATACTGGAAGTATTTGGAGGTGAAATTGATTGGTATTTTCCACTTGTTTCAAAGTGACAAGCAATTGTTTTTAAAATGTGGGAAAGGAAATAACTGAATATTACATAATGGTAATGATCATTGAATGTAAGTACAGCTTGCACAATATTCCTCATGGCTACTGTGGCTAAGTTCATACATTAGATGTTCAAAATAAAATCTGGGAGAAATACTCTACAGTTCTCAGTCAATTATGCAAATAAGATTATTTTCATATAGTGGAGTGAGTTATTTGTACAAAAGTGGTTTAGCCAATTAGTAACATTCCAGAAAGTATCTGATTTCTTCATTCAATATTCCATAAAAATTTCACAACTGATATGTAACTACTAAGAGATAGTAGGCCTTTTACTAGTTGGAAGCTAGTGAGAAACTGTCTCCAAAAGAAAATTTTAAAAGGATAATATGAAAAGGTGTCTCTTAAAAGAATACATTTTAGGCAATGTTTTAGTCAATACAGGAGACCATGCATGGTGAAAATATCAAAAGGTATTGTGTAGCATAATATTTGCCATATTCTAGTTATACTTGATAACATTCTAGCATGAGAAATACTGAATGGAAATGAGACTTTGATGGAAATATGGTTTGGTCATTGTTCTTCTTCTTACATATTCTTATGGGTGCTTATCTATAGAACAAAGTATTGGATCAGTGATGACTATTATTATTATTATTATTATTATTATTATTATTATTATTATTATTATTTTATTAGTTCAAATTAGGAACAAGCTTGCTTCACATGTCAACCCCTTCTTCCTCTCCCTCCCCACCCTCCCAACATCCCACCTGCCCCTAGCTATCCCCGCTCCACTCCCCAGGCAGGGTAAGGCCCTCAAAAGGGACTCCCCAAAGTCTACCACATCATCCTGGGCCAGCCCAAGGCCCTTCCCCATGTGTCCAGGTCAAGAGAGCATCCCTTCACATAGGATGGGCTCTCAAAATCCTTTCTTTTTATTTTTTTAAGACCTTACATATTTAATACAGTGTGTATTATACAAATGGAAAAAATAAGTTCAACATTTTTAGAACAATATGGCTGTTAATTTGTACAATGCCAACTGAACTAGGTAAACTGGGATATTTTTTTTCCAAAGTTGACAGCACAGCTAAAGTTTCCAAAAATTCAATATATATATATATATATATATATATATATATATATGTCAATCCCTTCTTCCTCTCCCTCCCCACCCACCCAACATCCCACCTGCCCCTAGCTTTCCCCGCTCCACTCCCCAGGCAGGGTAAGGCCCTCAAAAGGGACTCCCCAAAGTCTACAACATCATCCTGGGCCAGCCCAAGGCCCTTCCCCTATATATATATATATAGAGAGAGAGAGAGACCAATAATGGCAGTATGTTATGCATCAATAGCAGCAACAGCTTTTCCAGGTTCTGCAGTCATTTAAACAAAATTGTAGAGACATCCAGCACTCTCCATAAAAAAATAGTAAAAAACAAAATCCCAGAAAAACAGCACAGTTCTGTTACCCTTGTGGTACCTGGCACCATTTTTTAAATTAGTTTCTCAATCATCATCTGGAAGGAAACCATTCTGAGCAACATCATTAAAAACAGCTCTGATAAAACACAGTCACTACTCTGTATCATAAAGCAGGTCCACATATGAGTGAGTACATATCATCTTTGTCTTTTTTTGATAGGGTTACCTCACTCAGAATGGTTTCTTTGAGTTCCATCCATTTTCCTGCAAATTTCAAGATTCCATTGTTTTTTTTTTTTCTGCTGAGTAGTACTCCATGTGTAAATGTACCACAATTTCTCTATCCATTCTTCAGTTCAGGGGCATCTAGGCTGCTTCCAGTTTCTGGCTATCACAAATAATGCTGCTATGCACATGGTTGAACAGATGTCCTTGTTATATGAATGTGCTTCTTTTGGGTATATGCCTAGGAGTGGAATTGCTGGATCAGTGATGACTCTTATTAAGATATGTGCAACCTAGTAGAATACAGCATGAAGACCATTCACATTTGGTCAGGACTCTATGTAACTAAAGATCCACTGAGTTCTCACAACACATTGTTAAAAGAGCTGGTGATGTTGTTAGTATTTAGATGTCAGAAACAATACTTAAACCAATAATATCAGTAAATCAAAGCACCCAAGCCAGAAAGATGAATCAGTGGTTAAAGATTCCTGATGCTTGGACACATGACCTGAGTTCAGGTCCCAGGGCCCAGAAAGTGGAAAAGTCAAACTAATTCCCCAAAGATGTCCTCTGGCCTCTGTATGCATGCTTTGACACATCACAGGCATACCACACACAAAATCAATAAAAATATAATGATTTCAAAAACAATTCTCCATTTACTCAACAAAAACTTGAGGACCAATTAAACATCAAACTAAGATATATATATATATATATATATATATATATGAGAAAATGTCAATTTTAAAAATAATTATGTGAATTCTTCCCTCTACAGTTAAAGTTTATAATATAGTGATATGCTGGGCTCTCTAGGAGTACTGCCTGGTGCTAATGTAACATTTAGGACTCCCTCACATGGGATCTTCATATAACCAGAGCAAATGGAGTGGTCCTCTATGAATGAAAACATTCATCATCCATCATATGTTGTGGTACACAACTTACATCTTAGTATGCAACAAAATAAACCAATTATAAGATGACTGATAGCAATTTGTGCCATATTTCATAACGTAGTTCATAAGTTATTATAATAGCAGCAAAGAGAAAAGGTTTCAGAAAGATGTGTGGGAACTGTCCCCTTGATACGCACAACCCATATTGTTTTATGTTTCTCTATGGTAAGATCTTCCTACTAAACACTTATAGCTGATTTTCAGGCTTTATGAAATCAAATATCAGTGATCAGTCTAAAGTTGATAATGCTCTGATAGGGGCAAAAGAGCAACACATTGTTATAAGATGATAGCCTGTTTTCATGGAGTCTTGATCTTCAAACAAATGTAATAGCAGCTTTCTTCTCATGCCCCCTATTCTCCTCCCTTCACGCATATTTATATCTGTAGTAAAATAAATGATACCCATAGTGCTACTGAGAGAATTCTACGACTTAAGAGAACTGGTTGAAATTGAATTTAGTGGTCTTATTAAGCTGTTAATATTTTATTTCATTTTTGAAGTTCCAAGACCATGAATAAGTTAAAAGTTGTTTGAATTTATTGCTATAGGAAGGCAGACTTCTATATAGAATTTGCTATTAAAAGAAAACAGCTCTGCAAACAATTTGTGTAGGTAATTATTAGCTAGAAGCTATTTGTACTCTAAGTTATTGCATATACACATATGATAATAAGACTTTGCACAAATGGAAACTTTTGATAATAAATCCATGTAAATGATCGTGCCGGGGGAAATAATTCTAGATGTTATAAGTGTATTCGAATTGCCTGAAAACAGAATGCACACTTCTAGACCAAGTATGTGACTATTTTTCTTTCATGATATTTAATAGGTCATTGGACCTAAAGTCTGAGAAAAGATGAATAAAACAAGCAGTGGAAAATGTACTTTGCTGTTTGTACACATATTAAAGTGTGCAGTCACAGGAGAATTTGCAAAGCAGCTCTGTGAATCCATCACCAATAGTAAGCTAATCTACACTCTACATCACAGTTATCAGAAATAAATATAAATTCCTGATCTTGGCACTATTCTTATCATTACATATGGAGATTGCTGAACAATTGTATTTTGCCTTTGTGTTCACTGCTTAGAAAAAGTATCCCAGGTGAACTGAATTCCAGAGCGTCTAGACTCTGTGAGCCCCAAACCCTCCTGACACTGCATGGGAGTGTACACTGCTCCCACTTCAGGTCAGCTGCATTATATATTAAAACAATAAAGTCAAGATATAGTTATAGTTGGTTACTTTTGTATTATTATGTCAATCTCATGTTTTCCTATTTAAATAAAACCAGAGCTCACGTGGTAGCATTTCACTACTGTTTTCCATGCTGAATATTTTGGTTAGTTCTGTAACTAGCTGGATTCCATGGTCAGGGAGTTTACTCTAGGATGACATACCACATGTTCTACTTTCTCAATGTTTTTGTGCTTATCCTTCTTTGCTCTCTCTCTACCACTTACATTGCCTGACTCCTATGTCTCTAATCCACATGCCATTTTCTGATTACTTTCTACTCTTTACCAATGATGGTAAACAATAGGGAGTGAGGTACTGGCCTGCCTGAATCCATTACGGTCTTGTTTAAAGCACCCTCACCATGCGTATGCCACTGGCTCTTGTTGAGACATTCAGAAACCTGTAACTGTGTTGTGATTTAGAGGTCATCCCTTTTTATTACTCCACACAGACACACACAGCACCCTCAACAGGAAGACCATCCTAATAGCCAATAAAAATGGTTGATATGGGCATTATTTTCCTCAACACACAGCCCCAGTTATGCTGAGTTTCAACAGGAAAGCATACTTTCTTATAGTCCACTTATATCTAAGCTCTCATTGATCCAATCTCAGTGGATAGACCTTTGGAGCTGCACAATGAATTTTACAGAACTTCTTGTCCCAAAGCAGACATTTGTCTTTTAAGTACCTCCCCCAAGGTGGACCTTCCTTTGCATTAATAAACTTTCTCTTTGTTGTACAGTCTAAAGGTGAATTCTCTCACTGCCCACCAGTTTCTCGCCCTCCCTCTGACCCCCCCAGAGGAACACTCAATGAGTAGGTATTTCGGTTCTCCTTTCCTGTTTCTGTTACAAACGTCATCCCTGTTCAACTCAGTAATGAGTTTGTCAACTATTACCCTTATCTGGATTTTATCCAGATTTTGGAGAATTTGGCTGGCATGTTTTATGATCAATGGTTTATGCTGTGTTGCTTTTACTTCTTAGTTGAAAATCTAGTTATTGACTCACTCTCTTTCACATTTTGCAGTTTCATCATGTGCCACAGAGGAATACAATTAGCTTCACCATAAATGCATGTTTCAGAGCTCTGGTCACTATTTTTGGCATCATATATTTTATTTAAAACACAAATAAAATTATATAAAGGCCATTTAAAGACTAATAACAAGAAATGACTGCACATGTACCCACTGTCCTGTTTTTGTCAGGAGATTCTAATGCCTGTATCAACTGGATGTCTTGGGTGCTTGATATGAATGCAGTAAAGTTTCATTCACTCTCTGCTCATTGATGATCAGCGGAGAACTGCTGCTTCACGAAGTAACATAGGCATCCAGCTTGTTCCAGTTTCTCAATCCTGCCATCCTTTTGTGTCTCTACTGTTTCCTCTACAGATAAGGGAGACTTACTTAGAGGATGAAGTTGAATGTTTTAGGTGCCTCATCTCCACTAATGTGTCTGCTTCTGTTCAGATTCCATTGTATTGTAAAGGAAGCAAGACAAACAGCCTGACAGGGAGTTCAGGAATCAGAACAAAGAGAATACAGAGAACAATGGGGCCTGGTCCCTCTGCACCTTCTTGTGCTCTTCTCATTAGCTCATTCAAAGCATTGACCAACATCAGGACTTGCATCTCAACCGTCTTTTTCTTTCCCATGTGTCCATACCTCAAATGCAATCCTTCAGTACTGCTCTGACTTGGGTCCTAGGAGAAACAGATGTACATTAAAATATGAGACTTAGTTTTGTCATTTAAAAATAATGTTTATGTGAGAAATTATACCATTTATTTTCATTGCATAACGTTTTGATAGTGCCATTCAATGTTATATTCTTTTTCTAATTGTGACTAGATATTGTCTGAGCTACAAAAAGGCTTGTGTTCAAAACATGCCAATTCAATGACAGATTTATCCATATCTTCTTGTAACTTACGTTTACCTTATATATTTAAAACAGTGCTATAGTTGCAAACATGTGTAAGACTATAATATATTTCTAGTGAATTTTACTCTTTGCTAAAGTGTACACTCTTTCCTCATGCTGCATTTAATCTTAATACATATTTTATCTAACCTTTGATAGCTATACTAGCTCAGTTGATTTATATTTATTTGATTGGTATTGGTATATTCTCTATTGGTTTACTCTCAATTCTGTCTTCATGTCCTAAATCTGAAAAGAGAACTTTTCTAGCTTTAAAATGCCAGAGGAATAGTAATTATATTTTGATATCTTACAGCTGTACTTAATCTAAGGATTTACTTTCTCATATTATGTGTGTGTATAGGTGAGCATGCATGTTCAGATGTGTGCATGTTCCTCTGTGTGGAGGTGTGGGAGCAGGTATGTGTATATGTGTGTACAGGCCAGAGTTCAGTCTTGGATGTCATTCCTCAGGTGCTAGTCTCCTTGTTTTTTTTTGAGACAACACCTCTCACCGGTTTAGAACTCCCAAGTAAGCTAAGCTGTCCAGCCAGTGAATTCCTGAGATCCCTCTGTTCCTTCCTTCCCTGATTGGAGATTACAAGGACACACCATTGCCAAGCATGGTGGCTCACACTTTTAATCCCAGCACTGGCCAGGCATTGGCAGGAAGATCTCTGTGGGTTCAAGGCCAGCCTGATTTACTCAGTGAGTTCCAGAATAACTAGGGTTATGTAGAGAAACACTGTCTCAACAACAACGGAAACAGGGGCCCACAGTACACATGCATGCATACATACATACATACATACATACATACATACATACATACATACATACATTGTATTATCAAATGGTATCTGTGTGTGTTCTCAGAGATTAAACTCAGCCCCTAGACTGGCTGGTCTAATTCCCACAAATTAGACACTTGTTTTTGAATCAGTAAGTAATTTTGATTTATCTATGTATTTACCATTTTCTTTGCTTAGCATTATTCCTTTATTCGACTTTTTCATTCTAAATCCTTAGAGATGGCTCTACCGGGTTTTAAAATATGGAGACCAGTTATAATGTTTCTGTATTTTACAGCCGTGATTGATGCATTTTTTTCTTTTTAAAACTCTCCCCAAGAGTTAGAAATTTTTTGCATTAGCACTTTCTTAAAATTCTAAGTCTTTATTATTACTCAAAAACTCTTCATCATTAACTAAATATTCTATCGAGGTGTTCAGGAAAAATAGCACATGCCCAGTTTTATTCTAAGCAGCCTCTCTGATCTCCTGTCTTTTCCAGTTTGAAAGGCATTTTCTCCAAGCCTGCCAATAGCAGACATCCTTTCGTTACAGATTGCCCTAGTTTCATTTCTCTTGCTGTGATAAAACATCCTTACCAAAAGCAACCTAGGGTAGAAAGTGTCTATTTTAGCTCACAGTTCCGGGTCACAGTCCATCAATGTGGGGAAGTCAGGAAAGCAGCAACTTAAAAGAGCTGTCACATCACACACACAGTCAAGAGCAGACAGAAGTGAATGTACGCATGCTCACTACTGAGCTCACCTTCTCAACTCATACAGCTAAGACAGAGACTCAGGGAATGGTGCTGCCCACAGTGGCCGAGGCCTTCTGATTCAACTCAACTACAAAATAAAAGTCCCTCCTAGGCATGCTCACAGGCCAACTTGATCTAGACAGTCCTCACTAAGACTCCCTTGTCTGGCAATCCTAAGTTTGGTCAAGTTGACAATTGACACTAACCATGATACCATCCACAACTATTTCTTATCTTTCCCCCCTCCCCACCTCTAGATCAATTGGTTCCTGCATCCTATTTCTTCTGCTGCTCTTAACCCTTTTGCACTCTGAGGCTGTCATGTAGATTAGAGGAAGATGATTTTTTGAAAACTTGTCTAAAAATAATTATTTTGCCATACCCTTGATGAAGAGTTTGATTAAAAGATACTAAAATTTAACATACCATTAGGTGCATTTTTCCCCCTGAGATTTTTGAATGTATCTGTACTTTACTGTCATTGCATAGATTCCAACACTTCTGGTGTTAACAAATCTTACTGCTGCTATTCTGACCATTCTCCTCTGCAATGTGAGATTTCCTTATTCCCAGTGTTCCAGAATAGTGACGTAATGCCCCCTTTATGTATTCATTTGACATCAATTGTGTTAAGTTTGAGAGCGGCCTCTGAAAATTGCGAGATTCATGACCATCATTTCTCTGCAGTTTCAATGTGTGGTATAACTAATAATCTCTCCTTTTCCCTTCTCACTCCTCACTATCTAGAATTCCTATTCCTAGATGTTGACTCTGTTAGATCAGTCTCTCCTTGCTCTCTTTTCATTTGACATTTACATCTGTTTGTCCCTTTATTTTATTTACTGAGAAATCCCTTTATCTCCTAACATTTCTGATGACTTTTCATTTGGTTTCATTTTTTCATTTACAAGAGCTTTTCATCAGTATCTGATTTCTTTCTTTTAAATATAGGGTCCTGAGAAGCCCAGTGCATAGTTTCTGGGTTTTATAGCAGACAGCATCTTGCATCTTCTCATTATCCCTCAAAGCACGTGGCTTATACCTTACAGCCAGTAAAGTTAGTTATCATTCATCTGCCAGCAATCCACAGTCTAAAATGTGTGATTATCTTTCTTCTAAGTATCTCTTCCTACATTACCTATATCTTTGTAACTCCTTTCCCAACTAATTTCTTGATTTTTGTTTTAGAAGCATTTGTGGAGGGGGGGGGGAGAAACAAAAGCAAGTGTTTTGTCTGCCCTGATTTAACTATAGAATCTCTCCTTGGGCTACTTAACTAAATTAACTAAAATACTACATTAATAATATTGAAAACTTCATGTTTATGAACTTTATAGCATTCTTTGTGTTCCTTAGTATTTTATTCTCTTTATATGGTTTTAAACACTCATGCTTTCCCCTGGAATATTGACTTTCAGAATTCTGTGTTACTCTTGTTTCCATTTGTCACCATCATTAAAAGCTTCTGTGTGTATTACACTAACTACCCTAGAAAATGTCTTTGACATTTTCACATGATCATTATTTTGTGGTGTGCTATCAGAGTATTCCAAAAGTTTTTTAATGTATGATTTTTTGCCAGTGTGTAAGTTTTTTTATTTCATTTATATGTTTTAAAGTCAAGATTCTTAGAGTATCATCTTTGCTGATATAATTTATGTTTCTTCTGCATGAAATGGATAAAGAAACTACATGTGGCTTAACATACAGAGCAAAGGGAGAAACACTGGGTGCACGGTAGAACTTAATAAATATTTGCATGTGATTGCTACATTGTTGAGTGCATGGCTCAGACACCTTACCATATGTAAGAAAGAAATCTTATTCATGTCAGAATACTCACATGCTTGAGTTTCATAGTGTTGCATGCTAGCCATAGAATTTTACTGTTGTGCAGAAAGCAATATTATCTTTTTATAAGACTTATATAATGATATAACAGCAGCCAATGCAATATCTAGATACTATATATGAAGAAAAACAAAGAATATCCCAAATATATACTGTTTATCTAAACATTAACAGACCCAAGTACCTACCATATAAGGTGTAAGTAAGCCAGATTCTCTATAAACATAATACCTGTTCAGGAATTGTGCTGTTTCTGAAATCAGCAGGTGAGGATATTTAAAAATAATGTTATGTACATGTAAGAACACATAAAACACATTTTATCTATATGACAATCAATAACAACTTATGCTTTATTGAGTCACTGTTCAAAAATTTATTTGAAAACCTATACTGAGAACTTTTTGAATTTAGGGAAATAAGAGACTTTTAGTGTCAAATACTTATTCTAGGAATTTGTTTCTTTGAAATAGTATTAAATGTTTGACATTAAGTTCACGCAGATGTTGTTATTTTGCTGTAGAAATTGCCATTCCAACATCAGCTTGATCCATTCTGTGTCAGGCTGTAACTCATGCTCTTACCTGAATGGGTCTTTTCACAGAAGAAACCAGCAGACATACCAGAATGACTTTCTAATAGCCCATTGCTGTTACCTTGTCGATGCTGCTGTGTTTTGTTTACTTTCATTTTTGAAAGTTTAATCCTATGCCCTTTAAATATTTCCTGTGCAGCTGTAGAGATGGCTTCACAGTTAGAAGTACCTTCTGCTCTTCCAGAGGACCCAAGTTCAGTTCCCATGCTGAAACACTTTCCATACTAACCAAGTCACATTTTCTGATCTTCCATTTTTGATGTTGATTTTTTTCTGGGTCAAGCCATAGTTAATCACTGTTTCTGCTCTTCTTTATTCCCATCTTGACAGTTTTAAGTTCTATTAAATGTCTATTTATTTAATAAATACCATAAGGTAATAATGTCTTGCCTTAGTTTCTTAATCACAATTCTTTATGTTTCATCCCTTACAATCTTTTGGGATTCCAATTAGGTTTGCTATTTCCTTATTATTTGAGCTGAAGTAACCCTTAGGCTCTAACCTGTAACCTGTTTGATTCTACCACTTCCTCTACAGATGTGCTCAAGTTCTCCCATCATTTTTCATGGTGTTGACTCTTATAGCCCTGTTTGTCCATTCAATCATGCTTGGATTATTGTATCTTATTCTGAGCCCTGCATTTAAAGCAAGGCATTAGCAAACTCAAATGTGTCTGGAGGGATGATTAAATTGATTGAAGTCTTCTAAACCATGTCCCATAAGGAATGGCTGAAGGAATTGTGTGTATTTATTGTTTATCCTGGAGTAAAAAAGATTGAGGGCAGACAGAGTAATTGTTTTCAGTAATTGGAAAGTCTGTCATGTAAAGGAGGGAACAGATTTGTTATGAGTTGTTCTAGAAAACTCTAGTAGAATCAACTTGGGCAAAATATGAGCAGACATATTAAAATATTCTCTTATAGTGATCAGAAATTAAACCTTGTTTATCTTGGTTTTCCCTAGCACAGAGTTTTATTTATACTGGGGACTAATGGATATTTATTGACTAGAATGAATGAATATGATTGAAAGAACAAACCTCTCAGTAAACCAGAGTACCTTTTAAATTAAAAATAGCCACAGTTTCAACAAACCCTAGCCAACTATCTATGAAACAGCTGCTTCTATGTATAGATTGTGGGATATAAAGCTATCAATATCTTGATGCTGTGTATGGCTTCTGTGGGCAAGAATCCTTCTAAATGTTTTCTTGAATTTGATAGCTTCCTATCAATCTCATGTGATAGGTACTTTCATTATTTACAGTGTAGATGTGAAGAAACTGGGGTACATGGAAGTTTTCTAATGGCCAGTGTTGAAAAGCTGGTTAATGTTCAAGTTAGGATTTGAACTCAGGTAGTCAGTCTCAATGGTTTGCATCAGTGATGACCATGAAAGATCACTGACAATAATGAAGGACAAAGAAACACATAAGTGAAAACACCTGAGGGAATGAGAACTTGAGTGAACCTAGTCCAGCCTTCTTGTTGGGGTTCTACCCCATCTCTACCCAAATGTCTATGGCTCTCCCTCCCCTCAGTCTAGTCTTCACATTGTCTCTGAGTGGTCATCTCAAAAGCAAGCCCAATCATTCTACTTCCTTCAAACCTTTCATTAACTCATCCTGTCTATAAGACACAGCTACCACTACCATTTGGACAGTGAGACTTTCTGGGATCTGTCTCTGCCTGTCTCTCTTACCTCATCTCTCCTGAAGCACTGTACAAACAATGTAGTTAAATGGTTCTGTCATGTAGATCTTGTCTGGCAAGGAAACAAGTTTGTTATGGGGATAAAGCTATCAATATGAAATGTTCAGAGCAGTGCCTTGCATGTAATAAATGCTCAAGAAATGTTAGTATACTTATTTCTATCTTTTTCTGATTATCCTGATAAAACTGCTGTATAATTTATCCCTTAATTTCCTCACTCCACTGGCAATTGCTTTGCAATAGATTGAGAAATAAAGGGGAAGTATTGGCTCTCTCAATTAACAAATTCAGAGTCAGAGCAAGCACAGGCAGAGTCTAGGCAGTTTTAATTCCCTGTTCTTCAGACTTCTCAGCCTGGTCTTGCTCTGTGCTAGCTTGTGTCGGGCCTGGCCTTCATCAGGGCATCCAGAGGGCTTTGAGCTCAGGAAGAACTATGTAAGCTTTTTTATTCATATTCAGTAAGACGGAAAATATCGTTTTCCATCATCGTCAAGCCTGGGCTATTTACTTTGAATAGATCCTCTGTAACATGATCACTCTCACTGGACAAACCAAGAGTCAGCTGGAGTAAAGTGTTGACTGATGACACTCGAAGTTATGCCCATATCCTAACACCCCGACCTTATCTAAGGAAAGTGCCTCTGCTGTTGCAATTAGATTAAAAGTATCTAGGTGAAATAATACTGCAATATCTGGGTGGGCTTTAAAACCCATGGTATGCCTATTGCTGCATTTCTAAAAGAAAAAAACACACACAGAGGAAAGGGCCATGTGAAGCCAAAGCATAGACCAGATCTAAGAAGCCATGTGATACCTGGAGTTACCAGAAGCCCAGGAGGCAAACACAAAATCTTCTCATATCATCTAAGAGGGTATATCTCTAAATCATATTTTCAGCTTCCAAGACCAGGAGAGAATACATTGCTATTGTTTTGTGTTTTGGTTTTTGGCTTCTTGAAACAGGTTCTCACATAGGCCAGCCTGTTCTCAAATTCAATGAAGATGAACTTAGGGTCCATTTTTGAGCCAACTATTTTTACAAGGAACACACACTGCCAAGATTACACTCTTATATGCCCATTCATGGAGCTAGGAATAAGGACAATCCATGTTAAACTATGGAGCTTCTACATAGAGCAGCAACACAACAGTCACTTCTGTATTCTTCAGCTCTACTTTCTACTCCTCTGTAATTTTTGTTTCTTAGGCCACTGTAGATCCCAAGCTTACAGCACAAGCCTTGTTTTTAGTCACCTTTTTTGAGGAAATTATATTAATTTCAACAACAAAACAAGATCACTTCATTTGGCTTTCTAACTCCCTTAACAATCCATAGTTTTCTCTTAGCTGGTTTGACATATCCCATTGGGTTATTTTACTGATTATCTACCCAAGTGCCTTTTCTCATTCTCCTGTGGCCAAAGGCTGGAACTCTAAGAACCCATGTCTTCATGTGTGCCCTTAGTAAACTAGAATGAATTCTGTATTTTCTTTGCATGTGGTTAGTGTGATCTTTGTGATTCTACACAATGAAGTCAGTGGTGGTCTTGAGGAGTCTTGACTGACATTTGAATATACATTACACATCCTTACAGTTCCATGTAAAGAAATGTAATACCCCACATTGGTTTTACTTCATGCATGCTTAACATTTTAAAATATTCAAAGCTCTAAACATCTTTAGACCAGGTGTGGGATGACAAGCAAAATTGAAGTATGGAATGAATGGTTCATTTAGCAATAACTGCTTTGAGTGTTTTGTCTCATCTAATACAAACAAATGCTTCCAGGGGCATTTGGATTTAGCCTTACAAAGTCTTTAAAGAAAGGTTATATTGCTTAAAAAGTAAAACCACAGTATTAAATAGTAGAATAAAAGAGTTCAAAACTTTTTTCTTAAAACAAAGAATATAAAAGCAAAGCCTTGTCTTATTAAATACTTTATATAATTAAATCTTAATTACCATAGCTAAAAGTAGAAGGTACCTGTTAAATAAATTGTACAGGAAATCACAGGAACAATATGAATAAAGAAACACCTACGTATTAATGTCTAGTGAAGGAATGGGTGGCAGAACACACTGAATGGTTGAGCAATTGCACAGTAAGTTATAAAACACAAAACTTGGGAAACCATCTGAAATATATTTGAAAACTATCAGTGTCATTACACCCATCCATAGCAATCTTGCCAGCTGTCTTCTTTCAAAATGGTATTTTAATGGTATTGTACATAGTTTGTCGCTATTTCTACTATAAAAATTATACTAAATTCAGTGCCTTGAAACAACATGAATTTTTTATCATATAGGTCTGTAGATCAGAAGGAAGAAGCAGTCTAAAATCAAGGTTTCAGCTGAACCATTTCCTGACCAATTTGTTTCTTTGTGTTTTCTGGTTCTAGAACCAACATCTAGACCCTTCTTGCACCTGCCATGCTAACACAGGTCAATCTAGTCCTTTTCTCACTGCCTGTCTCAGACCGAGTCTTCTTTTTCCCCCCTTCCACTGTTCAGAACATTTGTAATGAAAAGGAACTCAACCAGATAACCAAGAAGGATTTCTTATTTAAAGTTATCCGATTAGCAACTCACATTCATTTTGTGATCAACATTATTTATTGCCACAGAAATAGCATGCTTACCAGCTTCTGTAAATGTGAGCTGGACCTCTTTGGGGAACATTTGTAATCTGTCCAAAGTAACACCCCTAGCTTCTCTATTTTGGTAATGATGCTGTGCATATAAAGATGTTATCATTGGAGGAAACTGGAAACAGGGTACATAAGATTCTACTATTCTTATGACTCCTAATTATTTTAAAATAACATTTGTCAAAGGAAACAGGATTTGGTGAAAGTGTGGAGATGCTTACAGAATTTCGTGTTAGAAAAATGGACCAAAACAGTATTATTCAGTCTCTAAGATTGTCAATGAAGTAATAAATGATAAATTGATGAGTGGAATGGAGTGTTACTAAGTGGCACACATGCTTAATATGTGGGAATATGTGGGTTCAACTCCTAGCATGTGAACAAAAGATTGTTTTTAAATAGTAAATTAAGCCTACTGTGGTATCACACAAACTACACCCAATCTCATCTAAAATGTACATTAAGGTCACATTCTTCATTTAATTGAGCTATCTATTCAAGATTTGGTGGTTTTGGTTATTAACACAAAGATCTATTCAATGAACATGATTTCAATTTCCATCCCTTTAATTATAACCTGCCCACAGAGAACTTAATATTATTAGAAACATAACAGAGTTTAACCTCAATATGCCTGATAGCAGCAATAGACTTCACAATGTTTATTTTTTAAGCACATTTACCATGCTTACAAATGAAAAGCCTTAAGTGATATTGATAAAATGTTTTCGGGTAAGGTTCATGCTGGTTTTCCGAAACCATCACATTCTGTTTGACTTAGTATTTTCTAATGTTATGTGATACATAGAATAGATGCTGTAACCCTGATTTTATAGAGAAAGTAAATTAGACCTGAACAATGACATAGAGATTTCTGGTAAAGAGATGGATGTGTGCTTACAGTTTACTCTCCTAGTCTAGTCTCCAAACTAAACAATGATAAATGGAATTTGGAAAGGAGAGAGCATGAGGTTATAACCAGACTCAAAACCAGGAACACAAGCAAATAAACATCTGTGAAATGGACAGAAATCGTGTGTCTATTAAGCTGTAGGTGTGAAAGATGCTGTTGATGAATCTGGGACATCATTGCCTGTGTGTGTTAGCGACAGATAAAGAGGGAAGTGCTCAGCTACATCAAAATGAAAAAGAAGGAGGAGCAGGAGGAGGAGAAGGAGCAAGAGGAGAAGGAGAAGGAGGAGAAGGAGAAGGAGAAGGAGAAGGAGAAGGAGAAGGAGAAGGAGAAGGAGAAGGAGAAGGAGAAGGAGAAGGAGAAGGAGAAGGAGAAGGAGAAGAAGGAATACATTGCTGACGAAGCAACTAGTGGCGGTTTCCCTTATAACTGTGGAGCTCCTGGTGAACATGGTCTAAGGAAAGAGGGAAACAGACCAGAATCTGCAACCCAGCTAACTCTGGGCTCTGTCTACCATGGTCAAGAACATCATGCTAACAATAGTTAAAATCAGCTCTATACGCAAGACAGAAAAAGTCATAAAAAGAAAGGTTATACCAATATAAATAAGTGATTACTAGCCAAAATCTTTAAAACACACCACACACACACACACACACACACACACACACACACACACACACACACACACACACACACACACAGTATGAAAATAGAAGCTGCTGGAGGTGGGGCGCAGTGCAAGAATACTTGTCTCCAGTGTGCCAGGTCCCAGGTTCTATCCCTAGGACCACAAAAAATAAACACACCAAAAAGTCAGAAAATTAGGGAGGAGATATGAATAAGACATTCAAGTGGCAGACAGAATGATGAAAATCAAAACAGTAACAAAAATCAAAGTAGAAAATTGAAAACTTTAAACCCTTTCATAAGCTCTGCCATGCAATGTCATCACCACCTCCAGGGAGTCTGGATCTAAGTTGTCTGACTGCAAGCCTGTCTAGGGATAACAAGCAATTCTGGAGTCTTGGAGTACATAGTCAAGGATGGGTAGATGGACCCACCCTTCACAGGAATCTGGAGCAGATGGAGGGAGAGTGACTACATAGGTTCTGCAGAGATCGGACCAAGATGTGTGGACAAGTACAGAGGATGTCTTAGGGTGGGAAGTTAATGGATGTAGTCCATCATTGTGTCTGGGATGGGAAATAAAGGAATGATCTAGCCACTATGGATAAGGTGAGGAGCTATGAGTGCTGAATCCTAATGTTACATTAAATCCGGAGACAAGCACCCATGCTCTGGGTTCTTTCTACACTGAACTGCCTGTATAATTTAATCCTAAAACTAACTTTGCCCCCAAATCACTGCTTTCTTGCTAAAATCATGAACTTCTGCCAAAGTTAGCAACTTAAAAATTTCCTTTTATAAATTACCTCTAATTTAATAATGTTTTACTATTCTTAAGTAGCAAAATACTTTTGTTGATGATCTGCATGTTTTAAAGGAATATGCTTCATGTATTGGGATCGTAATGGCATGAAGTGATTATGTTTGTACTTCTTTCCATAATTGTGGAAACACCAACTAAGAAAATAAAGTGATAAAGGCATACAAACTATTTTTTCGTACTTTAATAGTCTTTATTTCACCACTCACAAGTTAGAACTATGGATTTCCTAATAAACTGTCAAATACAGTCATTGCTTTAGTCTGTTACCCCTCCTCCAAGTGGACTTCAAATCAACAAGTTTTAGGTATCATTAAATTGAAGGTATTGTGTCTGCAAGTGGGAATAGAAGGGACTTTGCAAAGCCCAGGAAACCTTAAGCTGTAGAAATGTCACTGAGTGCTTGCACATAAACAAGTACAATTCTTCGTAAGTAATTTCAGTTTCCAACAGTCTACACTTTTTCCTGCAGGCTTGGAGGTAGATATATGATCTCCAAATAGGTGCATGTTCCCATCACGACTGACCTTCAGGTTTGCTTAAAGCAAAACAGTTGTTCTCACCACCTCACCTGTGTTTAATGAGAGCCGTTTCCTCGTGCCAACGTTGGGTTAATGGGCTGAGATGAAGGAAAAACAAACGGATCTCTCTGCTTTACACCAGATTGCCTTTCTGCCTTGTGGCTTTAATCACTAAGTCCTCCCCACATCTGCCATAATAACAATTATGGCTCTTCTGCTGCCTCCTCCCCCAGGAGGAGAGGATAGCAACACCTCTGGGAAAAAAAAATCAGGGCAATCCTTAATCTATTTCCAGCATTGTAGGTAATAATTTTCCTCTGCAACCCCCCAAGCGGTGCTTTTGTGGACTCTCACACCACCATCCCGTGGGTTTGTGACACCACTGTCATTTCTTAAGTTTTCTTTCTATCTTTCCTCATGTGAGATGAGTTTAAAAATGTGGATAGGTTGTAAAAGTCTATTTCTTCTTGTAAACAATGATTTCTTTGTTAGTACTAGATTTGTTTTAACTGTTTTCCTCCTATCTGCATCTTCTTATATACACAGGACATATGTTAGTTCATTGTTTAACTGAAGTTAGCAAAGGAGGAGAAAGCTAGCTTCGTCTCAGTTTCCCATGGAAGTTGTTCTTTGCTGCAGATGCCTGAAGTACCCATGTATATTTAGATTTCATTCAATATAGGTGCAACATATTAGCCCTCAACTCAGCAGACTTTTGGCATCTTTAAAACTTGCTTTCTTGCCACAATCAAAACACTAAAAATCCCCCCAAGAGCTGGTAAAATCACTGAGTTGCCACTCCTTAGGGAACTGAGAAAAGCTGGTTTGAACAAGTGACTGGAGATGCTAACAACCATGGCTGGTTCTCTCAGAATTATAATTACAATTCTGGCCCTCTCAGAATTACAATTAAAACGTAAATAAAATGAATGCTTGTGGTGGATTTTTTCTGTTTGTGCATACTTTCTTGCTAATCAAATAATCATTCTAAATACCTTATACATCCCCCATGAAATCTGACCTTATAGTATATTTGAAGCCAAGTTCTGTGTAAAACCTGGTTTCCTAACAATGACTAAGCTACATGTGGTGATACACATCTAATCTCAGTACTTGGAAGGTGGACACAGAAGAAACCAGAGTTTAACTGGATTATATAATGAAATACTACTAGAAGGAAAGGAAGAGAGAAAGAGAGTAAAAAATATTTCTAAATACTATCATTTGACTGGTCCTACAATTACTCATAGCAGTTTTTAACTTTTAACTAGACATAAGCTAGAGTTGCCTGGGAAGAAGGAACTCCAGGTGAGGACTTGCCTCCATCAGATTGGCCTGTGGATGTATCTATAGGCATTTTCTTGATTAATGATTGATATGGGAGGGCCCAAACCACTGTTGGTGGTTCCACCCCAGGACAGGTGGTCCTGGAGTGTGTCAGAATGCAAGAAATTGAGGAGGAGTCCTTGAAACATAAATAAAATAAAATGAACAAAGAATTTCTATAAATAATTTTTCCATACAAACAGTCAAGAGACACACAAAAATGCTCAAAATCTCTACTCATTAAGAAAATGAAAATTATATCCATACTATCTCACATTCATTAGGTTTACAATTACTAAAAACAAGTGAAAACTGAAGACAAATGAATGAGCATTAGTAAGCATATAAAAAAATCTGAGCACAACATGGTAGGCCACACCTGTAGTCCTAGTACTTGGGAGACTGAGGCAGGAGGATCATGAGTTCAATGACAGCCTGACCTACATAGTAAGACACTAACTAAAAACAAACAACACACACACACACACACACACACACACACACACACACACACACACACACACAAACAACAGCAACAACAAAAAAGCCAGACCAAAAAAGAAAAGAACGAGAACTTAAAGAAACTGAAACATGGCACAATGTTAGCAGGAATAAAAAGTGGAAGAACCACCATGGCTTCCTCAAAACTTCACAACTCCACAATAGCATTACTGTGTGACCCAGAAGTTAGAATTTCTGGAAATGTGCTGAGAAGCAGTACTGAAAAGAGGCTCTGAATGGGATACATGTACCTCATCTTCACAGAGGTTATCACAGTAACCTTACAGTGGACACCACCCTAGCGTCCATTGAGAGGTGAGTGGGCAAACAAGTTGTGGTAACCCAAATTATCAAATTCTTTTTGTCCTTAAACTAGAATTTTGGAACAAACTACAATCTGAACAAACCTTTGCAGCATTGTGCTAATTGACACAAAAATCAATCACAAAAAAGAAAGAAGGAAGGAAGACAGAGGGGGAGGGAAGGAGAGAAAGAAAGAAGGAAGGTAAGGGAAGGGAAGAGAGGGGAGGGGAGGGGAGGGAGGAGAGGAGAGGAGAGGAGAGGAGAGGAGAGGAGAGGAGAGAGAGAGAGGAGAGGAGAGAGAGAAGAGAAGAGAAGAGAAGAGAAGAGAAGAGAAGAGAAGAGAAGAGAAGAGAAGAGAAGAGAAGAGAAGAGAAGGGAAAAGAGAGACCAGTATTGAGAAATGGTTCAGTGGTTAATAGCACTTGCTATTCTGCAGAGGACCTGAGTTTGGTTCTCAGTATCCACATGGAGGCTAACAATGTCTTTAATTCCAATTCCAGGTGATCTCAGCCATCTTCTGGCCTCTGTGAGCACCAGACATGTGCATGATGCACAGATGTACATGTAGACAAACACTTGCACACACAAAATAAAAATAAATCTTTAACAAAACAACAAAATACTGATGATTCCATTTAGCTGAGCTACTAGAAAGTAGAAAGAGAGCTTCAGGAACTGACAACAGGAAAGGTGCCAGTCCATGTGCACGGTCTCAGTGTTGAAAGAGAAAGGAATGCTGGGAATGTGCCCCACAACTATGTGAGTAAAACATGATTAAAAGAATAAGTGGGCTCACCAGGCTATATTTAAATATTTATGCATATAAATGTGTAATAATAACAAAAAAGGAGGCCAGGAATTTAAGGGGTATGGGAGGAGTTGGACTAAGGAAAGAGAATAGGGAAATGACATGATTATTTTAGTAAAAAATGTAAAACAGTGGAGAAAAAAATAGAAGGTGAGAAAGCCCTTAAGGAAAGCAAACCTCAGCAGCATTCCTCAGTAGAGTCTCCTTCATTCGTGCCTCCAGCTCCCTCCTTGAGCTCCTGTCCTGGCTTCCATCAATACTGGACTGTCAAATGTAAGATGAAATAAATACTTCCCTATTCAAGTCACTTTTTATTGGTGTGATTTATCGAAGCAACAAAAAGCTAACTAATCTAGCCTTTTAATAAGATATATCAGTATTCTCACTCAAAAACTCTCCTCAAAGATTTTGAGTCCTATTTGGGATAAGAGATGAGTAATAGACATAGCAGTGTGTACAATGTCTTCATAATGAAGAAACCTTTCCAGAGAGGAAATGTGGTGTGTGGCCAAAAAGGCTCTCTGGATGTCATAGATACAGTCTTGGCAGTGACCCCATTTGTCAGACTGTTCACCAGGTGAGGCCCATGACGTTTGGTGTGGTTCAGTGGGAGCCTCGACCCTCCCTTGAGTTTCATGGGAGTCATGCAGACACCAACATCGGGTACAGGCTCTTAGGAGTGCTCATAGTTTTCTAGGAAGAATGGTCACATTTCCTTTAGATTCTCAGAAGTGAGTGACACAGAACAAAATTAAGACTAAAGTAAGTTTGCTCAAAGAAAAAACTGATTTGAATTGGCTTTCTTTTGTTTTATATTAAAGTGATCTTTCATTGCCCAGGTGGATTTTTTATGCTCTCTAATAAAGTTCATTAATTGTGTTCTTTTGAGAGGGAATTTTTAGACCCAAGCCTTTTCTGCTTTTTATGCCCCACAACAATTGTAAATTTATCATTTAAATCTGTTATTTTTACCTGAATGAAAAATGCTAAGTTGAACTTTTCAGTTTTGAAATTTGTATATAGTCAGTCCTCCTTATCTACGGATTCGTCAAATGTGTGATTGAAAATGTTTGGCAAAAACAAGCATCTGTAATGAACGTGTACAGACTTCATTCACAGATCCAAACAACTACATATCAAAATATTCAAAAACAAACAACTGCATCAGAAAGGAACCTGAAGCCTTTTCCCAAGCATATTCCCTAGATAGTAGCCTGCTGCAGATATTCACGTGGCATTTATGCTATGTTGGGAGGAGGTGTAAATAGCCTAGATAGAGATGTTTTAATGTACCCTAGAGGAGGCATATGGTTACATGAGGATACTGTATCCTTTGTCCCAAGTGGACTGAGCATCCTGCTGTCCTTGGATACTAAAGATAGGAAGGGGTTTCCCAAATCCTGAAAGCATGTCCTAAACCTCATTCTCCATTCATCAGCAATCCACTCTGTTTCTGTTCATCGCCTTGCCATCATGTTAAAGTAACCAAACCTTCTTTACAACAGGAAACAGCTTAAATGCTGCCAAACCTTTTACTAGATAAATTGTCATGCTGGGATTTATTATGGGTGGGATAAGAGTGCACAATATTCCACAGATAAGATACCAAGTTGCTCCTGGAGTATTTCCTACAGGGGTCCTCTTTCAGTGAGTTACCACATATTTGAGACTACAGTGCTGTTCACACGCTTGCTTTTGTTTACCATATTCGAACACAAATCCAGACATGTATAATGTGGATTGTTTGAAATTCTAGGTTGCTTTGAAGAATGAGCCCCAAGACACCAAGAAAAAATTGAAACTCCATGGAGCAATAAACAATGTAATCTTTGGATTCGGACATGAAGAGAAGCATAGCCATTTGAAGTGGTCATGAACCCCAAACAAGTCTTCCTTTCTGTCCTGCTGTTTGGGACAGCAGGGCTTCTGCTCTTCATGTATTTGCAAGTCTGGATTGAAGCACAGCACACAGGTAACATGTAGACTCTATGTTCTCCCTTTAAATGATATCTACAATACTGCCTCAGTATTAAGTAAATTTGTGATGGTGGCAGATATATGATAAGCCAGAAATCTTCCAAAGTCCACAACTCAAATGCCCGAATCTTTAAAGGAGTAAATATCTTAAATATTGTACATTCCAGTGGCCCTTTGCTTTATGCTTTCTCTGCAGTTCGTGTCATAATGAAGGTGGGCATCCTGGTCCCTTTAGCTCAACATCAATGTCTTTTTTGCCAACTGCCTATGGAAGTATAGAACATATTCCCTCTCTGATCTTCTCACTAATCAGTACCAAGATTAAATGAGAGCAAATTACGTGAGAATCGCTTTTCATTCCTAATTTTTATGTTGACCTTCAACATCAACATGAAAATTCTTCAAGCATTTGCTGTTCAGTGGAGGTTGAAGCAACTTCTTCTACAGTACTAATAGCAAGACTTTTTTTGATTTGTCAGGCCACAATGTTTCTATCATAACTACTCAACACTTTATAATATGTGACAAAAGTGACCACTGATACCAAGTGGACAAATTGATGAACTCGTGTTTTAATAAAACTTTACAAAAAGAGATGGTAGGCCAGGTTTGGTCCATAGACCATGTTTTCCTAACCACTGCTAGGTTCATCTTGTGTATTCTTCATTTGGTTTAAAAATGCCTGTACATAGAAGACATTCAGTGACTGCTTAAATGGGTTATATTTATAATTAAAATGACAATATTAAGGGAAATATCAGAGAACAACTCAGAAATGCATACATTTGGCTGTTACTGAAATTCATTTGTTTTCATTTGGAAGAAATGGACTTTGGTATATGCCTGTTAAGAAAAATAAAGTAGCAGCAGAGTAATTTCTTAATTGTTTCCAGTTGTGACCTACTTAAAGATATTCTAAATAAGAAACCCTTAAAGTATTTCCTACACAATATTGAATAGCAGTGTACAGTCACTAGTGTGATGAGTTTAAAGATTATTTCCATTTTTAAATACCTTCCTTGGTTTACATTTGCTGACAGTTTGGATCTGTTTAATTTGTGCAATTGTCTAGGTTAAAAAGATTATTTATAATTATTTTCTAGAGTCGACGATGTATTCTTAATAGCCAAATTTGTATAAACTATGACTGTGAAATACTATGTTATTTAATAATTTTGCATAAATACTTATAATATTGAATGAAGCCTCATGTGATAAAATGTGTAGGCTAATCTCTCTGGAAACTAATTCCTAATGTCAGTATTCTTACATGGTGAGGCCTCAGAAGTGGATATTAATGAAAGACTAGATTGGAACCCTGTAGACTGGAATGTAGCAAAGGAGGCAAACTTGAAAAGATCTCATTCTTAACTATTTGCAAACAACAACTTTTGGAGAGTTTTTCCGGTCTCCAGTCCATAAAGGACAATATGTTCATATATAGACTTATTACACTGTCAGTAAGAATCAAGATATACTAAGAAATGATCAAATCATGGGACAAGAGTCTACAAACAAAATGCACTCAGAGCCAAAAAGATGGCTTAGTGGGTAAAGATTCTTGCTGTATAAGCCAGGCAACCTCTGTTCAATGCCCAGAACCCAGGTAAAGATGGAAAAAGAGAAGTAACTCTACAGTATTGTTTTCCAACCTCCACATACATGTTATGGCACATGTGTCTATGTGCACACACACACACACACACACACACACACACACACACACACACACACACACACACTAATGTAAAGAAAATAAAATACATCTTGCATGTCCATAGTCCTTATTTAGCTGAGAGCTTAAAAAGTGTGAAATGTTAAAAAAAAAAAAAAACCCAATCCTCATATCTGAGCAGATGGTTGATTGTCAACAGAAACTGAGACTCCAGAAGATGAACCATGTATCCAAAGACTCTATTTTCGGGGCATTTGGAAAGAGGGAAAAACCCAGATTCAAACCCATGTTGAGTCACTATGATGACCACACCAGTACACTTTGGTGAAAGGGTAGATTCCTGTTACCCCAGTTACCAGACAAAATGAAGGATGTTGCCTATCACTATGATGTAATGAGTTCACAAGGTGTCTGCTATCTCTTAGAAGTCCTAAAAGAGTAATTCAATGCATGTGTAACAAATGCAACAGCATCAGTAAATGCTTTGAAATGGTTCATACCAGTAAATGAAGCAATGAGGAAAGCATATATTCCTGAACTCTGCTACAAGCTGGAATCTTCATGAAGACCTGTACGGGGAGGTGGCCTGATGCTGCTGCAGTCCCCACATAGTCTGTAGCTTCCCACATAGGAGGTACCTACCTATTTCTCATCCATTTAAAATAACATTGGGAATATCAGGTATTTAAATGACAATCACTTTTTAAACCAAAAAAACCAGAATACATGTTTTGATGGTAAAAGTTGAAAACAAATCTGTCTGTTGGACACTTTGAAACTCTCTCTCTCTCTCTCTCTCTCTCTCTCTCTCTCTCTCTCTCTCTCTCTCTCTCACACACACACACACACACACACACACACACACACACACACACACACACCTTATAAGAGGAGCTGCCTCCAGCTCCTGAAGCTCTCACAGGTGAAGCCAGCACTTAGGACCACAGATGTTTGGGCCTCCCGTACACTTCAGGTGTATCTCATCACACCCTTACTTGAGGCCTTTGAAATGGAAGTATAGACTGATTTTCCTGGGCTTTTCTTCTAAGTTAATAAAAATACTTCAGAATCCCAAACTCAATCTTGTTCAACATTTCTGACTTGCTGGTGGAGGATGATAAACAGTCTTTTGGAAATGAAGGAGAAATTGGATGACAGAGAAATGAAAACCTGTCTAGCCATCATATGACAGACTGCCTTATAGTACCCATGTTGTCCTTTCTTTAAATATTTAATTTGCATGTGTGTATGTATCTGTGTTGTTCATGTGTTCAAATGTGTGTGCAAATGCATGTGAGGGTTCATGTGCTTTCATGTGAAGGGCAGAGATTGAATGCCCATGCCTTCCTCTGTAATTGGCAGGCTTCTTGCTGACCCTGGAGTCCCTGCTTTGGCTAGTCTAGCAGCCAGCTTGCTGAAAGCCCTGCTCCGCCTCCCAAAGGCTGGGGTTACAGTTGGTCCTCTTGGCTTTCCATGTCATTTCTGGGGATCTCAACTCCATCTTCATGCTTATGAAGCAAGTGTTTTATCTACTCAGCCATTCCCACAGCCCCATTTTTAATATTTAAATAAAACCATCCATTTGTATGCTTTGTTGACACCATTATGTGTTTTAGTTTTAATGTTAGTTTTTGCAGTTAAGAGCACAAGTTTGCCATTCAGAAAGGTTTTGAGGAGCTCAGCTGTCTGATTCAGACTCTTCTCTTTAGCCCTGTGACCTGAACATATTCTTTAGCCCTCTGAGACTCAGTTTTGTCATCTATAAAATGGGAATAATACTTTCCATGTAGTTAGTAATAAAGTTGGTGAAAACTTAATCTATGTTGCTCAGAAGGATGTTGGAAGGAATTAATCAAGGACAAATGGGATGACAGGGTAAGATGTCAATCCAATGAGGCCTTGCCTTTATAAGAAGATGAGAGACCAGAGCCTCAGTGAAGTTCAGAGAAGCCAGTATTTGCAAACTGCTCAGCGTGGAGCCTGTAAGCAGAAGTTCATGGCTGCAGCCTGTTATCTTTGCAAAACAAGGCAACATCCACAATTTCCCTGTTCTGAGCTGTGTAAGATTCGGTTACAGCTCAGGAGGCTGGATGCTGCCCAATCTTGTACCTTAAGAAGAAAAAAAAATGAAAAGTAAAAATAATATCCTCAGTTCTAGCTCTGGCTAGAATGCTTGAGAGGATCTGTTTAATATCAGGCCAGGCCAGTCTGGTTGCTCGTGTGGAAGCTGGAAGTGGAGTGACAGGGTGGTTGCAGGGATGAGCATTGACTAGCTGCATCTCCCATCTCTACAAGCCATCCCTGAGGTCAGGCATAGTTCACTCAACAGTGTGTCCTCAGGACTTCACAGCTGCAGGTACCAAACAATGTGGTGAATGCAAGGATATTACAGTGACTGAGAAAACATATCCCTTTTCTTGAGGATACTAGCCCCACTGATAGTATTGGACAAAATGGTCCTATGCCCAGCCAACACATTGGTACACAAGGGCAATCTATTGTGACAAAAAGTAAAAGGGCCCCCATCACAAGACAAAATAATAAGTTGGGACAAAGAGAAGGGTCTAAAGGTTCTCCACCAGGTAAAAAAAAATCCTCACCACTTCTAGCTGCCCAACCTTGTACTTCGAACTTCATAGTCTGTGGAATCTGTGAACTTGGTAAATCTACAAGAGCAATCCCCTTGCTGACTCCATGCTCAGAGCTCCACACTCTGGACCTGTTACACCCACCCTGGGCATGCCATACCTTCAGCTCAGCTCTAATTTCATTTTCTGTGATCACTCTGAAGATCAATCACACTGACCAATTTACTCCAGGACACCCTTCCAATAGCACAGAGCCTAATGTGTGGCAGATGCTCCACTGCCTTTCCATGAAGGTGAATAAATATTATTTATGTTGGTTTTCCAACACCCTAGCCAAATGTTCCCTTAGACTTGTTTCAGTGTTCCTAGGAAACAAGTTCCATGCTCCCAACATCCACTGGTTTATTACAGCATCCTTTGTCAGTTCCCTGTATTAATTAGCAGGACTTGCATCCTGACCTGTGCTGCCTCATTCTCCCTGAGTTTTTAACCCTTCTATCACACAGTCTGATCTTTTTCAGAGAGAATGAAGCCTCAGATTCTGAAACCACTTCCAGGTCACTCTCAGAAGTCATAACATATGTCTATGTTCCTTTTACAGTACAATTGTGAGACTTGTCTGAGATACACATGTATAAGATTCACTATCAAGTACTGAAGTGGTACCACATATATTTTAAGTTCAAAGCAGGTGAACCCAAGTTGAATCTCACTGTACAGTTTTCATTATTTCTTTTTCTGAAACATTTCACTATGAAGTTTAGTTTCAACCTTTTCAAATTGAAGAAATTCCCTAAGACATCAATTATGGAAACCTTTTGGAAACAGCCTTTAAGCATTTTTACTCAAGACTAATAATTTTAGCTCCTTACTGATGGTATTTTATATGTATATTGTAAACACACTAACTCTGATTTTATATCTTTTATATCTTTAAATATACATATTTCCTCAGTCTTCTACCAATTTTTCTTGATTTGCATCAAATAAGTATTGATATCTGTACTTAGTTTAGGAGTTAGCATTATTAGAACCTAAGATCAATTATTTTTGTATGTGTTATCATTAATATCTACAAAAGGTTCATATAGCTAAATTCTTGCCTGGGGTGGATTTAGGCCGAGTGATGACAGCATATGTTAAACATGTATGAGGACATTAGTCAGCCCCAGCAGCATTACATAAGGAAGGAGGTAAACTAACAAACTAACTGTTTGAATTTGATTTCTGTTGAGACAAAAGGGGAGGAAAGGGTTTGTTAGGCATACAGGTTATAGTCTATCAAGGAGAGTCGTCTCCCATCAATTATCAACTGGGAAAATATAAAAGTACCACAGACATACTATACCATCCCAGACAATCTGGTGGAAACAATTCTTCAGATGACAGAGTCCATCTTCCCAAGGGTGTCTAGGTTTCTATCATGTTGACAAAAACTATTACACTAACAGGAAGCAAAGTTAAGTCTCACTAATCCCAGCACTCCAGACTAATTCAAGACTAGTCTGATCTAGATAGTGAAAGCCTATTTCAAAAGAAAACAATATTCCCTGTCTGGTTCTGTAGAACTCTGCTCCCAAATACATGTTGGCCATGTTCCTTATAAGCAGTGATACAATTTTTTGTATGTCAAATCCTAGTCAAGTCCTGCATTCCACATCAAGATAGCCAAAGCCAGACAGACCTTTTCTTTTTCTCCAAGTTCAACAGACATCAGTTGCATGTTAATTCTCCTGTATTTTTAAGTATGAAAACAAAAGACAACCTTGTGATGCTTGAGGCAAAGAACTGTCACCTGTTTTCTCTCTGAAGCCAGTTCGGGTTTTCACTCAGTCTCGGTGCTTAGTGTGAACTCTGAAGAGTCTGCTTTCTTTACCAAACTCTTTCTCTTAGTTTTAGTCTCCAAAGTTTTCCTCCTTGACTGGATTCATAACATTCTCCTCTCCTGAGTCTCTCTGATGAAAGAGTATATTATTTTAACCTTGATAGTGATGCTGTGAAATTGTATGTCATTTTCTTTGTTTGCTGGAACGTGATTTTGCTCAGTGTGGTCAACGTTTTAAAATCAAATGGATGCTTACACCTGCCGCCTTCCTCTGGACACTGCCATGCTTGCCACCTTAATCTGGGAATTTCCTTGGCTGTTTGCATGGCTAAGTTTTCCCTTATCCTGTAGGGAGCAGCTTAAGTGTCCCCACAGATCCTAAAGCAAGTGTCTCTGATAGTTCCTTTCCTGTACCCGTTTTGTTTTGAAATTTAGTTCATGGTGATTACATCAGTATCTAATAATTTTTCATATCTTCTTGTTATGATAACATACAGGGTTTCCAAAAGAGGAGGCCTTGTACTTGGTTACTGATCCACCTGTTGCCTTCCATTGTCTTCAGGTATAAATGTGGCCATCCCTCACTTTGCCATGTACCCATTTCATCTTCCAAATTTAATATCAATTTCAATCACCCAGCCCCGGGTTATTTGATGGCCTTGTGTGCTGTATCCTATCCCCCTTCTCCAAGTGCCTGTGTCTCCTATGTGACTGAAAGATGCCCCCTCCTTTTGTTTTATTTGCCAGAAGTGACACAATCCACACCTTTAAGTCATGTCAAGTCCTTTGAGACTGACTAATGTTCAACAGTCATGCATCATAAGAGGAAAATGCTTGATTAAACCAAATACATAGGGGCTTTCCAATGAGTAACAGCATCCCCAGAAACAAAGCAAGACTTCAAGATTCAGAGTGTGATACCAGGGAGAAATGTGCAATTCAAGGAGGCAGAGGCAAAGTGGAGCTTTTACTGGTGGAAAGGGAAAACATGCATTAGCCTTGGAGATTAGAAGCAGAGTTGGCTACTGCTAGTTGGTGGAATGTTGCTGTGCAAGTGTCTCATCCAGAGCATCCCATTGGAATTATTGCAGTCTTTAAAAATCAGAGGTAAACTTTGTTACAGAAGTGTGTGCATACCTGGGCCTCACAAGGCTTAGGGTTACCTGTAGATCATGAAGGATTCCTTAGGGGATATTAGGACAGGTCACTCAGACATTATTTTCTGAGACAGGCAGATATGTGCCCTCTATCTTAATTATGTTTTGGTCCAAATTTTGTCTGAATCTGGAAAAGAACTCTTTTATTTTGATATAAACACTGGTTATACCTTTTAAAGAATCCTTAAGAATTTAGTGATGCAATGAATCCATTTGTTCCCCTGTGTGTTGGGAATGTGAGCATGCAGTGATGTGATGGCCTTGCTTCAGCTCACCTTTCTATGGCAGCCTGGGCCTGTGGCTCCATTCCTTTTCAGGTTTCTCTTCCTCTCTGGTAATACCTTCTGAGTTGTACCAAGAACCACCATATTGCAAAGTAACTCATCATGTGGTCCTTTGGCCTGGCATCTAGCATTGTTCCCAATGTACCACTGACCACTGGATGGACACAGTCCAGGGAATGGTAGGACAGCCTAAGAATGGCCAATGAATGATTTCCTTTCTTGGGACTTTGATTTTAAGACCTGGGTTGTGGGTCACAATGTCTAGATTATGTGATATAAAATCAGAAATTGTATAACTATTTTCTATCCTAGAGACCAGAGCAGCAGAAGACACTGGGTTTGGGTTAGTGGTTTTAAGAGAGGAGCAGTTGTCTTGGGTCTATGTTTTCTAAGGTCTTAAAGTGCTCCTGTTCTTTTAAAACACTTTTCACATGCTCAGTAAGTAGCCACCATTCCTGGAGAGGAGTCACTGATTTCCAAAGGGCCTTATTATGCATGAGAATAACTTTATTCATCCTGGATGATATAGTAAAACAAGAAATGACACTGAAGAATCTCCAAAAGTGCTTTTAATTTTCCTTATGCCACAGATTGCAAGGTGCTGCCTGTTCATCACAATATGGGCACTTGGTACTTAACTAGATATGTAGCAAATATTGGCTGAATGAGTGAAACCTTGCCCAACCAGAGCTCCACAAGCTAGGGGAGGGGAGTGTGATGCTGGTGCTCACCTCTGCATTTTTCAGAAATGAAAATGCTTGGTGCATGGTGGACCATTAAAATTTCCAGGAGTATCCAAAATGTTTCCATTGGGATCAGATATGTGTCATCCAAAAGAAAGTGTGGAAAACATGAGCAAGGAATACTTCTCTACTATAAAAAGAAGAAAAATTTCCCATCTGTGGTAAAATAGATGGGACATTAAAATAAATTTTTAAAGAGATCTAGAAGAGAAAATCTTAAAGGATGTGAGTGTAAAGACATAAAATGACAGAAATACTGATTATGTCAATTGGATATACTATGTGTGTGTTTAAACACTTTACTGTACCCCAAAATGTGTATGGTTATTGCATTTTCATTAAGAAAAAGTAAAATTATTAAGTCAAAGAATAAAAAAATCTAAGAATATGAGATGAATGAAAACAATATTTAGAAGATACAACCTGGAAAGTTTCATTTTTCCCTTTTTAAAATTTTGTTTGTAACAAATGTGAATTTTGATATTTGAAAGAAAAGTGAAATCCCTAATGGGGGTGTGGGTGGCTAGCATCTGTTAACTGGGCATTTGGAAAAGATGAAGCAGGAGGATTGCCTTGGGTACATAGAGAGTTCCAGGACACCATAAGCTACAGAGTGAGACAGTCTCCAACAAAACAAGACAACTCAAATGAATCACACAAGTTGCTCCTTTACATTTTTCTATGCTGGTGAATTCTGGAAACTTCATTGTATACCTAAAAGATTTTAACTAATGACATCTCAGAAGCTTGAGACCTGGACTTCTAACCTGTTCTAACATTTTATGACCTCAAGCAGTTGACTAATGCCCCTAGATTCCATTGATTCATATTGCCAGTCTTTATACCTTCTTTTTGACATTGAGATAGCAGCATCCTATATTGGATGTTTTCTCCTGTATGTTTTGTTATGTCCCTATATTTGTTAATTCAAGTGTGTATCATTTTTTTACATCCATAGCTTTGTATGCAAGGCACCTATCTGCATAAATGCTTTTACAGCTTTTTTATTTAGCAGTAAGTCTGGGGGATTTATTTATATTTGGTATGATTACAGATCATTCACTTAATTGCTATATCTGTTCATGACACTGAGAGTTTCTATACATGAATGAGTTACATAATTCTCCACAATTCTATCAGCTTCACAATTACTTATGTCACATAATTATCTTTTCCTCTGTTCACTCCAATCCAAATTAGGATTCTGTAAGACACTGCATATGTTCAGTGGTAATTCTGGTAAAATATACACAGAGATGTTTATTCCAGTGCATTTATTTCCATTCAGAGACACAGCAGTAAGATGTAAGTATGAGACACACAGACTGCTCAGTCTGTCTTTGTTTACTGGTATGCCAACAAAGTTGTCCACATTTCATTGAAAATCAATTGAAATAATTAGCAAGTCATTAGTGTGGACTGTGAGTATGAGTGCAGAGACCTCACTCACTAAATTATTCATGGCAATGGGCAAGTCAAGTTCTGTAGTGAGTATTGATTCAGTCTGTAATACCACCTAATCCAAACTCTAATTTTCCTAATAAAAATTAAATCCTCTTTCAAATACCAGAGCATCATCTGGTCCCAGAAGCTTCTCTTTACAGAGAAGCAACTGAAAGGCTTTACTTTGCAGAGCCAGTAAGTAATAAACCTGTACCAGAATACAATCACTCCCCTCTACCCTCCCTCTCCCCCTTTTTTTCTTTCCCTCATTTCTTCCATTCCTGGTGTCTTTCCTGCTAGATTTCCCTTTAATTTCCAAGAGGACCCCAAACAATTATTTATTTATTTCCCATAGTGTCTGGAATATATTCAGTTACAAACCTGTGTAGGCAGCTTAGTAGAGAGATATGTCAGTAAGGATAATAAGCAGTTTCCTTTCTCTATCTGACAATGTATCTACTCAGAGAACACCTTACTGTGGTACCACCCAGACTTTAAAAGAGAATTCAATTAGATGTAACCCCATCCTAGTACTGAAAGCTTCATTTAGGGAGAAGAGAGTTGGGACTCTGTCTCACACATTATTTGTTAATTTGATTTAGATCACCTTTATATATGTATATATTTTAGGAAGTTTCTATTTTATTGGTTTTCTGTACTGACCTAAGCAAGAAAACAAAAAAAAACTGTAGTGGTAAAATGACTCCTAATGGCATTCTGCTATATTCATAGATCAGTGCCTTGTTCAACCATTATTAGAAAAGCCTTATCTTGCAGCAGTTGGAAACAAATATAGAGACCTACAGCCAGACATTACACATAGAAGGAGAGACCTTGGAACACTTATCCCTAAATGGGATGTCTCCATCAAATCCCTTCCATAAGAGCTCAAGGAAGACCATGGAAGAGGAGGCAGAAAGAGTTTAAGATCCAGAGGGGAAGGAGACCACCAAGAAAACAAGGCCCTCTAAATAAACATGAACAAAGCTCATATGAACTCACACATACTGGAGCAGCATACACAGAGCCTGCACAGGTCAACACCAGGCCTTCTGTGTATAAATTATATCTCCCAATTTAGTATTTGTATGGGATTCCTGGATGTGAGCAAGTGGTCTCTAATTCTTATACCTTCTCTTTAGCCTTTCCCTCCCACTGGTTTGTCTTGGCCAATTTGACGTGATAGTTTTTGTTTTATTTTTATTTTATCTTATCCTGTTATATTTTTTAAAAATTAATGGATGTCATTTATACTTTCTGGGAAATGGAAAGTTTTCTCCAACGGAGTGAACTAGGTTTATCAACCATTCCAAAACAGGTCTCATGTTCAGGAATATTTGACCAACATATAATGGAATACACAGGTTTTTCATGTGTACTTTTTTTGTTGTTGTTGCAGTTTGGTATTTTTCGTGTGTGTGTGTGTGTGTGTGTGTGTGTGTGTGTGTGTGTGTGTGTGTTTTAATTTCGTATTGTTATTTTATTTTTTCTTGTTTTGGGGGAATTTAGTTGTTATATTAGTTTTTGTTTGTTTTTTAGAAAGAACTTAAAGTTTGGTGGGTAGGGAGTGGGAAGAGGACCTGGAAGGACTTGGGAAAGGGGAAGAATATGATCAAATATATTGAAGCTTAAATTTTTTAAATAAGAAGAATGAAAAAGCAACTTCAATACTATGCAATTGAAGTCTTTGAAAAAATTCCAGATACACCTTGGTCTGTCAACCAAGATGTTTTGTGGGAAATTGCATGGCATCCAGTGTATCCTAGATTAAAGAACAGCAAAGCTCAAAAAGAACACATGAATCATGTTTAGATAAAAGAAGTATCTTAGTTTTCATTATGATTTCTGTCCGTTATTTCTCCCCAGTCACAGAGTACTCAAAGTTCTATTACACTTTATATAGAGAAGTAAATTTTCTTTGCTAACCCAGAGAATCACCAGTCTCCTGCCCAGCATTTAACCTTTTAGCTACATGTCTTATTGAGTGAGGCAGTCCGGGTTGTAAACATTTGCTTCCCTACATTTTGTCTGCTCCTTTGTAGCAGCTTCCCAAAGGGAACACAGAAGGTATTACTTTTGAAAATTCAATTCAGTGACTGGGAGGATTGCTCAGTGGGTAAAGCACTTCCCATGAATGCATTGTCACTGGAAATCTGGGGGAGTCACATCTGGGTTGCCACATGTCAGCAGGTAAACTAGGGTCTTACTCAAAGTTATTATTTTCATTAATAACCATTTCAAAATGGACTCCAAGGAAGCTCAAAAACAATTTCATTAGTGTTTAGAAGAAAAACTCCAGGGCAGTCAAATAAATCTAGGCAGCTAGAAGAGGAGGAAAAGGAGGAGAAGGAGGAGGAGGAGGATGGGAAGGAAGACGGAAACCATGTCACTTATATGTACCCACATGACAGAAAGTGGAGGAGGGAAGGTAGCTTCAGAGAAAATGGGTGAGAAATCCAAGACTGTCTGTGAAAACATGGAGGCCAGCAGTTCTCAACTGGTGGGTTGTGACCTCTTGGGCATCAAATGACCCTTTCACGGGGATCAACTAAGACCATTGGAAAAACACATTACAATTACAATCCATAACAGTAGCAAAATCACAGTTATGAAGTAGCAACAAAATAGCTTTATGTTTGGGTGGTTACCACAACAAGAGGAATTGTATTAAAAGGTCACAGCATTAGGAAGGTTGAGAACCACTGAAGCAGGCTCTTGTCAGTGCTGGAGAGAAAGGAAGAAGAGCTTTCTTCAGAAGGAGGAAAGAGAAGTCATGCTTATACACATGGCAGGGACTTGGCAAGTACAAAGTGCAAACTATACCAATGATAGATGGTTTCTGGGAAGGAAAATTATGTTATACCTTGAAAGGGGTAATTTGTTCTTCTTGTCTTTTTAGCATGGCTTAAATGGAATCAGCCTTCCTGGGGTGTGGTCTTTTGGCCAGGTAATTGACAGGCCTATCTGGACTAGCTTTGAATAAAAGAGGCAGTGGGATGCCTTATTTGTACCCAGGACCAGAGAGAGGCAGATTCCATTCTTTGACCAGTAAGAAATAGTTTCCCTTAATGGGCCTCCACAGAACCATGATATTCTCCAATACTACTGTAAAGAGGTGACCTGAGGTTGGATTCCCAGCAATCACTTAAAAATTAGTGTGGCTTGCCACCTGCCATAATTCCTGCCTGTTGTAGTAGCAATCTCACCCCTACCCCATAATCCCAGAACAAGGAAGGCAGAGGAGGGAGGGGTCCCTGGGAAGGCTGTCAATTCTGGTTAGACTAGCCAATGGGCCAGCTCCAGCACCATCAGGAGACTCTTCCTCAGGAAACAGAGTGAAGAGAGATCAAGAAAGTTATCCTTCATCAACTTCTGTCCTACACACACACACACACACACACACACACACACACACACACACACGCCAAGCAGAAGGAAATATAAGTTCAATGAAGGAAAAATAATGAGGATGGATTCCAGAAGAAGTGGGCAATAGCTTACTGAAGACTTGCAGTCACTCTGATTATTATGGGCTGGATGTGAGATAATATGGTTAATTTCTTTAGAAATGTAAAATTATTACTACTATTTTACTCTCCACTCATCTTTGCCCTATTTGTCAGAGTCAGGCTCCATCAAACCCTTGTCCCGTACTCTCCAACAACCTTCCCACCACTGAGTCCCATGAGTCTTCCAGGAACCTACTGAGCACCCTGTAGTGTTACATGCTGCTGACCCCACAGACTCCACTTGCCTCTGTCACCCGAAAAGGCTTTCCTTGCTTCCTACTCCTCTCCATTGATTCATTCTGAGCCTTCTTCACACTTCTTTGTGTTCTTTTCTTATATTGCATATTAGCCCTGAAAATTCTACACTGAGCTTTTCTGTCACCTGACCCTAAGTGAATTTCCCATGCAATCTCATTCTCAGAAACCAAATCCTCAGAGGCTTCTGCAGTTAGCTACTTCCTAAGCGTCTGTGCTTGAATGGCCTCAGACCAGTCCTGCTCAGTAAGAAATAAGCTAATGCCCTTCCTCTCTGAAGTCTGCTCTTCCTCAGTTCAACTTTCCTGTTGACAGACTTGCATCTAAGAACTTCTTTGCGATTATTCCCCCTCCATTTTCTGCATCCCTCTTCTCTGCCCCAGCGTAATGTTATCTACTCTCAAATGTGTCTACTTCTTTCCATCCCTATACTACTTCCTTGTTCTGCAGCCCCTAAAGTAGCCTTGTCCAAGTGACCCTGCCCTATGCTTATCCCAGTGAGTCCCAGCAAGCTTTTAACAGAGAAGCCTAGTTATCCTGCTTGAAGTAATTCCTAGCCCTGTAGTAGCTCTTAGAACAAACTGAGACCCCATAACTTGGCTGTCAAAGTCTTCATGGTATAGTCTATAAGCAGTGATTCAGGTTTACTTCTGACTATGTTGGCTGTCTATATGAAAGTCTCATCTGTGTTAAACTTCTCTAATTTTCTTGGAGTGACATCAGACCTCATGTTGTTTTTTCTTAAGTGTTTGGATTGCCTTATCAATGTGCACCCTATATTTCACTGCTACTCATGATGATGGAGTTAGAATGTTTCTTAATATCATGCACACAACCCTCAACCAACCAGTACACAATTTGCAATCGGAGGAAATAGGAATATGTGTTGCCATCACATTTCCAAGGCTTGCTTGTGCTTTCCTTAGCCACAATAATGAGGATTTCATTAACCAACTTATAAAACATCAAACTAGAAATTCTGAAAAGAAATGCAAATGTGGACTGAGAAGTCATAGCAGGTCCTTGATGCCCAGCCTGATAACTGTATTTGATCCCTGGAATCCACATGGTAGATGTGCATGCACTAACACACACACACACACACACACACACACACACACACACACACACACACACGAATATTTATAAAATAAAATTTAAAAGAAACGTTAGCTGGTCAAATTCTATAACCCTGGAAATGACGTCTTGTATTACAGTGTCTATGGTAATCGGCCACAGCAGCCTCTGGAGAACTGGTGTTGGGGTGGTGAGTGTGTTTTGCTTGTGCATGTTCATGTATATGTGACTACATATCTCTGCAACTGTACATGCAGGCCAGAAGTCATCTTGTAGTATCATTTCCCCAGGCATGATCCACCTTGTTTTTTGAGTCATGATCTCTTACTGTCTTGAGGCTTGCCAATTCGGCTAAATTGGTTGACCAGCAAGCCCCAGAGATCTACCTGTCTCCATCTCTGAGATTTCAACATCCTGGTGATCCATTCTCTTTGCCAACTTGCCCAGCTCTTTGTATGAGTGCTCAGTATATTATGCTCTCATGCTTGCAAGGCAAGCACTTATCTATTGAGATCTAGATAATCTGTCTATCATTCTACCATTGTGTTTCTTAGAAAGAAAAGTGTATTTCTGATTTCTATTGGGACAACATATTTTATAAAACTTCTACTTCATCCAATATGTTAATAATAATGTAGTTCAATTTTAGTATAATGTGATAGTCTGTCTGGCTTCTTGTAGTTGAAAATTTCCACTTTATTTCTTAGTTATTTAATATTCATTTTGTTACTTACAACTCTTACCTCTCTTATTTTCTCAGTGTTAACCTTCATTAAGGTATTTATTTTTCAAAAATATTCAACTCACTTGGGTAGCTTTTCTATGTGGCACACAGTAAAAAGCTATTGCCTACAGTGTATGTGACTTTTATAAATCTGGTATAGAAGAATGTAGGAGTAGAGTTGACATTGAGGACATTGCCAGCTATGCTCTCAAAAAGCTCCCATTTGTTTGCCCCCATCTCATGAAAATAACAAAATATATTTTGTACAAATGCCGGTTTCTTCTGTTCTCTGTTCGGGTGACATTTAATTGTTATGTGGGTGGCTGCTGGATACATATTTAGCAGAGGACCTTGATGTAGGGAGAGTTTTTCTCATTAATTTTTCAAAAAGTTAAGAATACCAGAAATTGACATCAAAAATGTTTCAAGTTTTATTAAGAGAGGGGGGAATTACAGAGGAAACCTTTCCAGTGTTCTGTGCTGTGGTTGTGTCTTTTCCACAGGTCCTGGAAAAGCATCAATGTGCCCTTACTAAATGCATTGCAATGATTAGTGAATAACACTAGAATGCTGTTAAGTACTCATTACAAAACTGTGGTAAATAATTGCTTGTGAAGGAAAAACAACAGATGTAAATACTTATACATTTCATGGTCTAGTGAACAGCTTCCAAGTTACATCTATAATCCATTTATGATGAATTTTTAAATCACATAAATTATGTTCACACAACTTTACATTTTTATGATATGAAATATAATTAAAACAAGAAATGATTTTTTTAGAATAAAGTACTCCCACTAGTTTGTATATGACTTACTGCATGTTAGATAAGAAAGACACACTCAATATCACTAATAAAAACTCCCAGTTTGAAATCTCTGTTCAAATATATAAACTAAAAGAATACCTAGTAGCAAGATAAAAATAACAGTAGAAGCCGGCTTTTATACACTCAATAAACCAATGTAGGTTTTCCCAAGCCTTCTTTTAAGTTTGCTCAGGAGAGAGAGAAATCCATAAAACAGCAAGGCTGCTTATTATCACACTGCCAGAAATACACTGCAAACAATGAAACTGCCCTCAAATTTTGGACTCAGCTTTTATTACTGACATTAAGGGTCAGTTGCTTATATTTTCAGTCCATCCTGGAAGCAATTTTATAATCAACAAAAATCAGAAATCTATTATTCTGTGGCCATTGGCAGAATATTAGGCAGAAATTCCTGGTTTATGCCAAATATAAAATGGTATGTCTAATAACTTTTAAAAAGCTAAGAGAAAGATATAACTATAATCTGGAATCCCATAAACAAAAAGCATGGGGCTAAGTTCTCGGAAGAAATATGAGAAGTTATAAGCATTCTAAGATTGATTGGGGCAAATAGGGCAATACCTAAATATGAAGCACATTGCAATAGCAAATGTTTTATTAGGATTTAATTCCATTCTCCTGAAGTGTTTTTTACATCAGCTAGACTGGATATGTAATGTTATGTATGCATTTGGAGAAATCTGAAAAAAAATTCAACTCTACTGTGGCATTCCCCATAGAGATTTTAAATAGTGTACAATTTTATTAATTCATGACAACAGGTAGGCAGCTTCCCACTGTGTCACTTGCATTTAAATTTTACAGTCTTTGTTTACAATTGGCAGGACTCAGGATAGTATTGATTGCTGCCAATGTGTTAGGTCCATTTGGCTGATGTTGGATTCCAGGAGGCAAAATGGCTTCTTTCCTGAAGCGATCTCTGATTAAGAAGATGAGGCCTCAGGTGTATTTTTAGCATCTGGAGTTCTTATTCATTTATTCTGTTTTGACTTTAGGAATCGTTGGGTGGTTGCATTTCTTGGGTACAGAGTAGAGAGAATTACTGATGAATTGTTCTATTAACTTCAAAGAGTTGTAATCCCTTTCCTACTGTCAGCTCTCTTGCATAGCACCTATACCTTTATAATGGGATCATCTGTCTGCATTGGTATTCTCCCTAAATTCATGAGAATCACTGATGTTGATGGTCACCAGGAGTGGTGGTTCAGGCCTTCAACCCCTGCACTCCAGAGCAGGAACAGGTGGATCTCACTGAGTTCAAGGCCAACAAGTTCCAGGACAGCCAGAAATGTTACACAGAGAAACCCCTGTCTGAAAAGAATGAGAGAGAGAGAGAGAGAGAGAGAGAGAGAGAGAGAGAGAGAGAGAGAGAGAGAGAGAGAGATCACTAATGGCCAAGGAATCCAAAGAGGAAGGAAAATTCGCAAAGGGAGAGGAAGCCAGCCAAACTGTGGCAGAGATTCTGCCTATCTCTGAAAAGCATCCAGATGGTTTACAAAGGTGGTGGCTGCCTACAAAGCCCAATCGTGTCATCCATTAGGCACTGTCTTGTCAGATCCTAGTTGACCATATTCTTGATGTCAGTGGATCAAAGCAGTATTTTCTTTTTTTAATTTTTTTTTATTAGTTCAAGTTAGGGAACAAGCTTGTTTCACATAAAAGTCCCTTCTCCGTCTCCCTCCCCTCACCCCCATTCCTCCTCCCCCCACCCCCAACCTGCCACCCACACCATCCACCCACCATTCCCCAGGCAGGATAGGGCACTCAACGGGGGCTCTGCAAAGTCCACCTGTGCTGGGCCTGGGCCCTTCCCCATGTGTCCAGGGCCAGAGTGTATCCCTTCACGTGGGATGGGCTCTCAAAGTCCCTTCCTACACCAGGGAAAAATACTAATCCACTACCATCGGCTCCCTGGAGTGCAGAGGACTCCTTATTGACATCCATGTTAAGGGGTCTGGATCAGTCTTGTACTGGCCTCCCAGACAGCATCTGGGGTCGATGTGCTCTCCCTTGTTCAGGCCAGCTGTTCCTGTGGGTTTCTCCACCTGGTACAGACCCCTTTGATCTTCATTCCTCCCTCTCTTCAACTAAATTCCAGATTTCATCTCAGTGTATATCTGTGGATGTCTGTCTCTGCTTCCATCAGTCACTGGATGAGGGCTCTAGGATGGTATAAAGAGTAGCCATCAATCTCATTTTAGGGGGAGGGTTTTTAGGTTATCCTCTCCACCATTGCCTGGATTGTCAGATCGTGTCATCCTTGTAGGTCTCTGGAGATCTCCCTAGTTGCAGATCTCTTCTCAGACCTATAGTGGCTCCCTCTGATATGGTATCTCTCATCCTGCTCTCTCTCCTCTATTCTTCCCCCAACTCAATATTTCTGCTCCTCCATTTCCTCTCCTCTACTCCTCTTCACTTGCTCTTATTGTGGCAGCACCATCCCCCCTGCTCTCATGCTCCCAATTAGCTGAGGAGATCATGCCACGTCCCATTCCTGGGGACCATTTATCCCTTAGAGCCCTTCATGTTTCCTAGTTTGTTTGGTGAAGAGGATTATAGGCTGGTAATCCTTTGCTCTATGTATAAAATCCATATATGTGTGAGTACATACCGTGTTTGTCTTTTTGTGACTGGGTTACCTCACTCAGGATGGTTTCTTCTAGTTCCTTCATTTGCCTGTGAATTTCAAGATTCCATTGCTTTTTTCTGCTGAGTAGTACTCCATTGTATAAATGTACCACATTTTCTCTATCCATTCTTCAGTTGAGGGGCATCTAGGTTGCTTTCAGGATCTGGCTATTACAAACAGTGCTGCTAAGAACATGGTTGAACATAAGTCCTTGTTGAATGAACATGAACTATTTGGGTATATACCCAAGAGAGGAATGGCTGGATCTTGAGGTAGACTGATTTCCATTTTTCTGAGCACCCACCATACTGATTTCCAGAGTGGTCTTACAAGTTCGCACTCCTCCCAGCAATGGGGGAGTGTTCCTTTTTCTTCACATCCTCTCCAGCATAGATTGTCATTGGTATTTTTGATTTTAGCCATTCTGACAGGTGAGAGGTGGTATCTCAGAGTTGTTTTGAGTTGCATTTCTCTGATGGCCAAGGATTTTGAGCACTTTCTTAAGTGTCTTTCTGCCATTTCAGAATTCTTTGTTGAGAATTCTCTATTTAGTTCTGCACCCCACTTTTTAATTTCATTGTTTGGTGTTTTGGTGGCTAGCTTCTTGAGCTCCTTATATATTTTGGAAATCAGTCCTCTGTCAGATGTGGGATCGGTGAAGATCTTTTCCCATTCTCTGGGTGGTCGTTTTGTCTTACTGACTGTTTCCTTTGTCTTGCAGAAGCTTCTCAGTTTCAGGAGGTCCCATTTATTAATTGCAGACCTCAATGTCTGTGCTACTGGCGTAATGTTCAGGAGGTGGTCTCGTGTGCCAATTTGTTCAAGGGTAATTCCCACTTTCTCTTCTAGAAGATTGGGTGTGGCTGGATTTATGCTGAGATCTTTGATCCATTTGCACTTAAGTTTTGTGCATAGTGACAGGTATGGATCTATCTGCAATCTTCTGCATGTCCGAATCCAATTGTGCCAGCACCATTTGTTGAAGATGCTATCTTTTTTCCATTGTATAGATTTAGCACCTTTGTCAAAAATAAGGTGTTTGTAGGTGTTGGGTTAATATCAGGGTTTTCAATTGGTCTATCTGTCTATTTTGTGCCAATACCAAGCTGTTTTCAGAACTATGGCTCTATAGTAGAGGTTGAAGTCAGGGATAGTGATGCCTCCAGAAGATCCTTTATTGTAAAGAGTTGTTTTGGCTATCCTGGATTTTTTATTTTTCCATATAAAGTTGAGTATTGTTCTTTCAATGTCTGTGAAAAACTGTGTTGGGATTTTGATGGGGATTGCATTGAATCTGTAGATTGCTTTTGGCAGGATTGCCATTTTTACTATGTTAATTTTACCTATCCAAGAGCATGGGAGATCTTTCCCTTTTCTGGTATCTCCTTTAATTTCTTTCTTTAAAGTCTCAAAGTTCTTACTGTACACTTCTTTCACTTTTTTGGTTAGTGTTACCCCAAGATATTTTCTGTTGCTTGTGGATATTGTGAAAGGTGATGTTTCTCTGATTTCTTTCTCATTGGATTTATCATCTGTATACAGTAGGGCTACAGATTTTTTTTAGTTAATTTCCTTTCCAATTTGTATCCCTTTGATCCCCTTTTCTTGTCTTATTGCTCTAGCTAGAACTCCAAGTACAATATTGAAGAGATATGGAGAGAGTGGACAGCCTTGTCTTGTTCCTGATTTTAGAGGAAACGCTTTGAGTTTCTCTCCATTTAGTTTGATGTTGGCTGTTGGTTTGGTGTATATTGCTTTTATCATGTTTAGATATGTTCCTGTTATTCCTGTTCTCTCCAAGATCTTTATCATGAAGGGATGTTGGATTTTGTCAAAGGCTTTTTCAGCATCTAGTGAGATGATCATATGGTTTTTCTTATTCATTTTGTTTATATGTTGGATTTCATTGAAGGATTTTCGTATGTTGAACCATCTCTGCATCCCTGGGATGAAACCTACTTGATCATGGTGGGTGATTTATCTGATATGTTCTTGGCCAATATTTTATTGAGTATTTTATCATAGATGTTCATGAGGTATATCGGTCTGTAGTTCTCTTTCTTAGTCATATCTTTGTGTGGCTTGGTATCAAAGTGATTGTAGCCTCCTAGAAAGATTTTGGCAATATCCCATCTGCTTCTATTGTGTGGAACAGTTTGAGGAGTACTGAAATTAGCTCTTGTTTGAATTTCTGGTAGAATTCTGCAGTGAAGCCATCTGGCCCTGGGCTTTTTTTGGTTGGGAGGCTTTTGATGACTGCTTCTATTTCATTAGGGGTTATAGGTCAATTTAAACTGCTTATCTGATCTTGGTTTAATTTAGGTAAGTGATATTTATCCAGAAAACTGTCCATTTCCTTTAGATTTTCGAATTTTGTGGAGTATAGGTTTTCAAGTATGACTTGAAGATTCTCTGGATTTCCTCAGTGTCCTTTGTTATATCCCCCTTTTTGTTTCTGATTTTGTTAATTAGCATGCTCTCTCTCTGCCTTTTGGTTAGTTTGGCTAGAAGGTTGTCTATCTTGTTTGTCTATCTCAAAGAACCAACTCTTTGTTTCATTGATTCTTTGTACTGTTTTCCTAGTTTGCACTTTGTTGATTTCTGCCCTCAGGTTGATTATTTCCTGGCATCTACTCCTCCTTGGTGAGTTTGCTTCTTTTTGCTCTAATGCTTTCAGTTGTTCTGTCAATTCTCTAATGTGACTTTTCTCAGGTTTCTTCATGTGGGCACTTAGTGCTATGAACTTTCCTCTTAGCACTGCTTTCAGAGTGTCCCATAAGTTTGGGTATGTTGTATCTACATTTTCTTTCAATTCTAGGAAGTGTTTAATTTCTTTTTATATTTCTTCCTCAACCCAGGAATGGTGCAATTGGGTGTTATTCATTTTCCATGAGTATGTAGGTTTTCTGCAATTTGTATTGCTGTTGAATTCTAGCTTTAATGCATGGTGATCTGATAAGGTACAGGGGGTTATTTCAATTCTTTTGTAACTGTGGAGGTTTGCTTTGCTGGCAACTATGTAGTCAATTTCAGAGAAGGTTCCATGTGGCGCTGAGAACAAGGTATATTCTTTTGTGTTCGGATGGAATGTCCTATAGATATCTGTTAAACCCAGTTGGGTCATAACTTTTGTCAGATCCTTTGTTTTTTTGTTAAGTTTCTGTCTGGCGTTCCTGTCTAGTGGTGTAAGGGGGGTGTTGAAGTCTCCTTCTATAAGTGTGTGTGGTTTTATGTGTGGTTTGATCTTTAGTAATGTTTCTTTTACAAATGTAGGTGCCTTCATATTTGGGGCATAGATGTTCAGGATTGAGACTTCATCTTGATGGACTTTTCCTGTGATGAGTATGAAATGCCCTTTTCCATCTTTTTTGATTGATTCTAGTTTGAAGTCTAATTTGTTAGATATTAGGATTGCTACACCAGCTTGTTTCTTGAGCCCATTTGATTGGAAAATCTTTTCCCATCCTTTTACTCTGAGGTAACGCCTGTCTTTGAAGTTGTGGTGTATTTCTTGTAAACAGCAGAAGGATGGATTCTGTTTTCGTATACATTCTGTTAGCCTATATCTTTTTATGGGTAAGTTAAGACCATTGACATTTAGGGATATTAATGTCCATTGTTTGTTGGTTCTTGTTTGTTTTGGATTTATTGTTGGTGGTGTCATTGTGTGTGGATTTCGCCCTCCTGTTTCTTTTTGTGTTAGGTAAAATTAGATTATCTATTGCCTGTGTTTTTGTGAGTGTAGTTATGTTCGTCGGGTTGGAGTTTTCCTTCCAGAACCTTCTGTAGAGCTGGCTTGTGGATATGTATTGTTTAAATCTGTTTTTGTCATGGAATATCTTGTTTTCTCCATCTTAGTGATTGAAAGTTTTGCTGGGTACAGTAGTCTTGGTTGACTTCAATGCTCCCTTAGTGCTTGTAGGGTATCTATCCAAGACCTTCTGTCTTTCAGAGTTTCCATTGAGAAGTCGGGTGTGATTCTGATTGGTTTGCCTTTATATGTTACTTGGCCTTTTTCCTTTGCTGCTCTTAATATTTTCTCTTTATTCTGTAGATTTGGTGTTTTGATTATTATGTGTCGGGGGACTTCTTTTTGTGGTCCAGTCTGTTTGGTGTCCTGTAAGCTTCTTGTACTTTCATAGGCATATGTAGGTCGTTTTCTTCTATGATTTTGTTGAATATGTTTTCTGTACCTTTGAGCAGTGTTTCTTCACCTTCTTCTATACCTATTATTCTTAGGTTTGGTCTTTTCATGGTGTCTCATATTTCCTGGATATTTTGTGTTAGGGATTTGTTGGACTTGAGGTTTTCTTTGGTTGATGAATGTATATCCTCTAGCGAGTCTTCAATACCTGAGATTCTCTCTTCCATCTCTTGAATTCTCTAAAGATGTGAATACTCACATCTTTAGTTCCTGATCGTTTATCCAGCCTTTCCATTTCCAGCATCTCCTCAATCTGTGTTTTCTTTATTGTGTCTATTTCAGCTTTCATGCTTTGAACTGTTTCAAGAGCTACCTTCACTTGTTTGGTTGTTTTTTCTTGGCTTTCTTTAGATTCTTTAAGAGATTTGTTTATTTCTTGAATTTTTTGGTTTGTCTTTTCTTCCATTTCGTGTAATTTTTTGCTTACTTTTTCTTCTATTTCTTTAAGGGATTTTCTTGTTTCCTCTTTAAAGGTCTCTATCATCTTGCTGTGACAATTTTTGAGGTCCATCTCTTCTTCATGCTCTGTGTTGGGCTTTTCAGATCTTGCTGGAGCAGAGTCCCTAGATTCTGGTGGTGTCATATTGGTCTTTTTGTTGTTGAGTGAGTTCTTATTCTGTCTTCTTCCCATATCTTCTTCCAGTGGGTGCAGGAGGGGTCTCTCTATCTCCTCTTGTGTGGCTTTGTTGGAGTAGGTTTGCCCTTGTGGGAAGAAGTGTGTCATTCTGGGGATAGGCTTTGAAGTCTCATATATGCACAAACTATGCCCAGGATTTTAGACCACTTCCTATTGCCTCTTGGTCAAGATGTAGGACTGTCATGCCTGCCTGAACACCACCATGTCACTCTATGATGGTAATGGGCTAAAACCCTGAAAATGTAAGCCACCCTAATTAAATGTTTTTCCCTTATAAAAGTTGCTGTGGTTATGGTGTCTCTTCCCAGCAGTAGAAGCCCACTAATTCAGAACTTGCTATCAGGGACAGGATATCTGATAGGACTGATGATGCTTTTGTGTGAAGGGATATGGGCTTTGGGACTTTGAATTAGAAATGCATTTGAACATTTTGAAAGCTTTGAACATTTTAATGAGCATGGAAGACATTGGTGCTGAGTGTGATTTGATAACTGTGGGGGCATGGTAAAGAGGTTTCAGAAAAGAAAAATTCTAATATGTTGCCTAGGGATCATTCTTGTGATATTTTGGGAAAGAATGTGACTGTTTTCCCTCTTGTCCAAAGAGTCTGCCTGAGCCTAAAGTGAAGAGTTTTGGATTAATTCTATTAGCAAAGGAAATCTCAAAATAGCCTACTATTGACTCTGTTGTGTGGTTACTAACTAGTCACTCTTACACAGATTTATGATGAAAACAAGCAAGCTGAGACAGGAAAATTACAAAATACACAATTTGAGGAGACAAGAAACTCCAAGAAGTAGAAAAAGCTAAATCCTGTGTTTAGGGGGACAAACAAATTAAGAAATGGAATAAAGGGAGTGGTGACCTCAGGGCAAGATTCCACCCAACTAAGTTTTCCAAATTGTGAAAAAATTAAGGAAAAGTTTAAAGAAGGGTATGGTGGTACACACCTTTAATCTTATCACTCAGAAAGCAGAGGCTGGTAAATATCTGAGTATGAGGCTCTACAGATCCAGTTTCAGGACAGCAAGCTTAGGTAGTTAAGGAAACCATCAAAAACAGAAACTTGGTGAAGATGTAATTGAATGAGGAGGCCATGTTCCAGCCCCAGTTAGTAGCAGAACTTGGCAGCTTCAGCCACATGATTCTGAAGGGCAAGACAGGAGAAAGGAGCTATGGAGACCTTGTCTTCAAAACTAAGGAAAGAAGCTGAGGCTAGGCATTTGTCAGGGGTGTCCATGAATGTAGGCCTAGAAAGACCATTGTGTGAAGCTGTAAAGTTGAAGTCTGGATTACCTTGATGACCAGAAGATGTTAGAGATGCCAGAGCAGTGGAATACCTGCCAGAGAAATCTAGTAACAGGGAGTGGGACGAGTTCAAAAGAAATAAGTGTATGGCTGTCCACAAAGGTGAAAGGAATTGGAGATCTGAAAGGTAGTTTTGATATCAGACAAGGAGATGCAGAGTTTGGAGTTTTCCCAGCTGGTTTTCAGTCTTGCTTTGTCCTAGTATTTCCTCACTATGTTTTCTTCCCTACATTTAGAATGGTAATGTATAACTTGTGCCATTATATGCTGGAAATATGTGATCTGTTTTTTGATTTTGATATTATGGGAGATTATGTTTAATAGATTTCATGAATCTCAGAAGAGACTTTGAACTTTGGACTTTAAAACATCATTGATACTATGATAAACTATAGGGACTTTTAAAGTTAGTCTAAATGCATTTTCCAATATAATTTGTTACAACCATATGGAGCCCAAGGAGTGGAATATGCTAGTTTGAATACAATTGACCCCCATATGCTCATAGGAAATGGCATTATTAGGAGGTGTGGCTTTGTTAGAGTAGGTATGTCAGCTATTGTTGTTGGAGGAAGTATGTCACTGTAGGGGTGGGCTTTGAAGTCTCAGATATGCTCAAACCATGCCCTATGTCTCAGGCCACTTCCTGTTGCCTGCTGGTACAGATGTAGGACACTCAGCTCCTTCTCCAGTACCATGTCTACCTGCACACCACCATGTCACACCATGATGATAATGAATTAAACATCTGATTATATAAATTGACCAATTAATGTTTTCCTTTTAAGAGTTTCTGTGGCATGGTGTGTCTTTGTACCAGTAGAACCATAACTAAGACAGCTTCCATGATACTTTCCTCCACCTCTTAGAATTCCTCTTCCTCTTCCACATCACTCTGATTCTTGAGGGGAGGGATTTGATAAAGACATCCCATTTGAGGCTAAATGCACGCCAACTTTCACAATTTTAGAACATTTTCCAGATTGTGGGTCTCTGTGTTAATTCCCATCTCCTGCAAGATGCTTCCCTGATGAAGGTTGACTGATGCAGTGGTCTATGGGTAAGCAGTATATCACTAGGAGTCATTTTATTGCTATGTTCACTTATAAGAATAATAGTAGGAAATTTTGCCTTGGAACACATGAGCTATAGTGTCTCAGCTTCTTTGTCATTAATGAATATGAGTTCCATCTCATGAAAGGAGCCTTAAATCCCATTTTTTTAAAAAGTCATTGGTTACTCCCATGACTTGTGCCATTATTGCATCAGTGGGTATATCTTTCAGACAGGTCAATATTGTAGCTTTCAGAGTTTGTAGTTGGGTGAGATTGATGATTACTTATCTCCTTTGGTAGCAGCCATAACACCTTCTAGCACTATGCTAGTACATAGGGGTGAAGCTTACAGTTGAGAATGAGATTGAGTGCCCCATGATCTATGCCTTAAGTATGTGCTATCTTCAGCGACAGGGTCTTACCATCAGGCTATGAAGGATAACCAATAGCATGGCAAAATGCCCTAGATGTCAATCATGTGGTGAATGGTAAATGAAAATGTGGTATATTTGCACAATAGAATGTTACTCAGCTGTTAACAAAAATGGAATCATGTATTCTTGGCCTAATCTCCTCTCCAAGAGGAGATTACCTCGCCTACCCATACCATCGCTTCTGTTACTGAGAATATAATGGCTTAAGTGGTAGCCCAAATTAGTTTAGCAACAGATTGTAGGAACAGGTCCCCATCTGTACTACTTCCTTTTCTCTTTGTGTAATAAAACATCTGGAGGAATGTTACTTAACTTAATACAAGAATGATTTATTTGACTTACAGTCTCAAATAATGTCTCAACATGGTGAGGAAGACATGGTGGCAAATGTAGCTCATAGCTGGAGCTGCAGGAGTGTGAGTTAGCTGGCTGCATCCACTTCTTCAGTGGGGAAGCAGAAATGTCAGTGTGGTAGTGTGAATGAAAATGGCTTCCATAGACCCATAGGGAGTGGCACCTTAGGAGGTGTGGCCTTATTGAAAGAAGTATGTCAATAGAAGTGGACTTTGATGTTTCAGATACTCTAAGCCAAGTCCAGGCTCTCTCTCTCTCTCTCTCTCTCTCTCTCTCTCTCTCTCTCTCTCTCTCTTCTCTCTCTCTCTCTCTCTCTCTCTCTCATTCTCCCTCTCCTATTCTCTCCCTGCTACCTACTGGTTCAGATATATAACACTAGGAGGCTCCCTCTCCAGCAACATGTCTCCCTGAATGCCTCCATGCTTCCTGCAAGCCAGCAGCAACTAAATGTTTTTCTTTGTAACAGTTGCCATGGTTATGGTGTCTCTGCACCAAATGGAAACCATAACTAAGACAGTTAGTAAACAACCTGAGTCTAGCTTTATACCATAAAGCCCATACCCTCTTTGGACTCACTTCCTCCAGCTGGCCCCACCTCACAGGTTCCATAATTTCCCATAATACCACCATCACCTGGATACCAGGTGTCCAAACACATGCAGCTTGGAAGGATTCTTCTCATGCAAATCATAACATCCACAAATTTCTAGGAAAGGTATAGAAAAATAGGACATAATCACAGTTATGAAAAAGCAGAGGAGAACGTGTAGTCTTTTTATATCACTGTCATCCATGCTTCAATTTTTTATTTATTGATGAAATGGCTCCAAAAATATGGATAGTTTTATTCCAAGACTGAGTTGGGCTTTAATGTCAGAAAGTGCATTGTGGTTTTCTAGTGAAAGACAACTGGTGTGAGGTATAAATAGATAATTACCCACACAATCATTTGTATGTGTCCATCTGTACACACATCCATGTATTCAGGATATAATTATGGAAACTGGAAATGTTTCAATCAGTCATCTGAAAGGTTAAGACCAGGGATACACAGGGGTGTTTTTAAGAATCTGAAATCCAGAGAACTGAATATAAAGATTGGTTCCATTCCAAAACCGCAGACAGGAGAACCAGGAGGGAAGTGTGTGGGCGGGGGGGGGGGGGGGGGGGAGGGGAGAGCAGGCTAAGCCTCCATGAGGGTATAGGCCCACTCTGAACCTGAACCTCATGGTTTCTTACTCACACTGCTTTTTTAAGTGCACCTCTTCAGGAAACATCCTCAGAGACACACCCAGTAACCATCACCACTATCCAACTGAACCATGCTGTGTCTTATTTAGATATGTCCAATGCCTCCCCCATCTCTTACCATTCTCTTCCCATGGAGCATTCTGATTTCAGATGAGTGGACTAGAAAGAGCTATTGTCAGCTTGTAATAATCCTGTGACCACAAGTAAGCATCCTGACCATGATCATGAGTCAACAAGGAGATGAAAAAAGTAAGACCCATTATGACAAGTGGCCCAGAAGTAACTGCCTAAGGTCTCAGCTTCCAGTTACAAGAAAAAAAAAATCTTTACTGTCTTATCCAACCTGAGTTAGAAATTACTATCTCTTACAGTCAAAATATCCTAACTGTTGCAGAAGTATCAGGAAACTTGAAGACAATAAAGGATTAGAAAGATATAAATGGGAAAAAAATCAGTCCTTACAAAAAAGAAGAAATGTCAAGCATATGGTTTCCAATAAGCAGAAACGGGGCCAAGGTTAGTGGCAAATTGGCACAACAGAACTCTTCTCAAGTGACAGCAACAATGTCCACAAAATACTAGGTTGAAAAAACTCATGCATGGAGCTCCCCACTGAACATTTATGCTTTTGAAATGGGATTTATTTGAATGTGCCTCTACCCTGAGGCAAAGGCTCTGCCTTTCTCCATCTGCCTTCCCATACCACTGGGTAATGAATGACTCAACTCTCTTTATACCTGAATAAAGAAAACTGGACTTCTCCTTTCTTGGCTCAGCTGGGAGCTTCCTCCCACCCCTGCTAATGGTAAGACATAGAGATCTAACTCTTCTCCAAGGGGCAATGGCTGGGAGGCCAACTGTCCTAAACTATCCCTGAATATGAAGAGAAATATCAAATTGTCAAACTCACCCAGGTAACTGGGACATAGCCTTGAGGTTAAAAAACAAATTGTCAGAACCAATTTTAAAATTCACCAGGAGCTGCTGTCAGACAAATGAACAGGCTGTGATGAACTGGCTCACACACAGTGTGATGGGAGTCAAGCAGCTGGCATCTGCCCCAATTAGACCTGGCACTAGAAGAGCTAGTGTGCATGCTGGTCATGTTCCCCCTCTGAGTAAGCAAGCTGTCCTGCCTATTCTCCAGCGAGACAGTCATATAAAACACACATCTCCATTGGATACATCAGAGGCTCTGTACTGTCCTCAATAGCCGTCACATGCCTGCTCTGTCTGCTCAAGATACCTGCTCAAAATACTCTGTATTATGCTTCCCAAATCAAGGCAAAAATGAGTAGCAATAATGTAAGTCTCTTAAGACTAGGAAAATACCATGTTCTGTGTATAAACAGAGGCAGCAATTCCTTGGAACCACCATGCCATGGCCCACGCTGTTGCAGGAAGAAACACGCAGTGGTACTTTGGTTAAGAACCTGCATAAATGAGCCCTTTCCCTAGCAGCTGGAGGACACCTGGGTGTGAGCATAAATTCTTGATATTTCAGTATTGTTTGCTTTCCCATGCTTTGGTTACTACATGAGCCTTGCTGTGCAATGGGATTTTGTAGAAACACTACCAATATCTAATCTTCAATTAAAAATGAAGACTTCTATGTGGCCACTGTGGTCTGCAGTTGTCATGACCACCATGAAAATATGATATTTGATGAGTTCATAAAAGCATGCTAGGGTAGTCCTATGTAGTAAGGAGTATAGACTAAGAAACAGGGTAATATTTGTTTTGGGGAGGTTTTGTTTGTTTTTGAGACGGGGTTTTTCTGTGTAGCTTTGTAGATCAGGCTGGCTTTGAACTCACAGAGATCCTCCTGCCTCTGCCTCCCGAGTGCTGGGATTAAAGGCGTGCGCCAACATCACTGCGCAGCTAAACAGAAGGGTAATATTTGTAAGAAAACCAATTCTGCATGATCTTTTAGCTTAAATTTTTGATAAACATAAAATATCTTTATAGCTTTCCACTACCTTAGGTGAAGACCACAATTTAAAATAAAAGAATAAATTACATATCCCAATGTTTTTTTTCATATCCCAATGAAATGTTTTTTTTCTGTAAAGAAATAAGTACAATGATAGTTATGTTTGAGTTGATTATATAATATATGAAAGCATCACTTATTACCCTATTAGAATATCTAACTTCTATGTTTCCGAGTTTCAGTTAGAAACAAATTTGATTAATAAAATGTAAATATAAAAAGTACACCTTAAATCATATTTACAACTAACAATGGTTGTTTCTAAGCAAAATACTGACGATTATCCCCTTCCCCTGTAACTACATTCTTTACTTTCAAGTCTTCACCAAATACGCAAATGTTTTCAGTATAAATGTAAAATTACATTATCTTGAAAAAGAAAAATATGATTTAGAACAAAAAATTAACATTTATACTTAGATACATTTTCTTTTCATTCTTCCTTTCTCTAATTTAACTTCTAATATTTATAAATGTGTAATATAAACTGTATACCTATAAAAAGATTATTTTTAAAAGATGGTATTTATAATATAAAACACTGTCAGTATTTATCATATAAATCTCTGTTAATGTTAAACATTTAATGTACTATTCACATATAATTTACATACTTATTCTCATGAGACAAAACTAATTTGCTTGTTTCTATGAAATAATGTACTTGTCAGTATCATTTATATTCAATAGTCTTAAACAACTTTGACCTAACTGATGGATGATTTTAATAAAGCCAAGGATTCAGAGACTGTGCCCAGTGGAACACCTAATAGAGACATGTGTGTGTTTATTAGGCCCAGAGTCTTGTATACCAGCAAGCACTCCACCACTGATCTTCACCTAACTGAGATTCCTGTTTAGAAGTAACTCCAGAGAAGAATGAACAGGCAGACGTGTATAAACATCACAAGAACCCTCAAGATCTAATAAAAATGATTCAGTAGATTTACCAGGATTCTTTTGAGTAGATCAACAGGAGATCTGGGAACAGTCAATTTGTGGGTATCTAGGTGTATAAATGATGACCAGAAGTTCAAGAGAGAATTACTAAAAGAGGAGGCAGACTTGTGGCTCTGGAGACATAGAAAAACTCATGGGGGACCAAACTAGAAACAAATTCTGAGTCATAACACAGACACAAGATTTCGGTGTATTTGGACCATACAGCAAAAACACAAATGGCAGAGAATCTCCAGGTTCTTGCTGCAATTGCTCTTCCTTGAGATTCTTATCACTCAAACACAGAACACCAGGAAAGTAAAGCCATTATGATAGTGTTCTAAAGTTCCCTGTGAGGTTTACACTGAAATGGCTAGAAGGAAATCATAGCTGACCCTGGAATGTACAGTGTGATGACTTGAAAACCTTCTATCGTTTTCTATAGCCTTATGAGACCCATGACTCTGAACCGTTTTCACACCAGTGCTGTTAGAGGAACTAAGGACTAAGCATTTGAAATTGCCCAGTCTTTCCATCCTAGTTTCAATGCATTACCCAGACCAGTGTGTGCCAGCCAAGTTCCTCCATTATCTGAATAATTCAAGAGAATATTTAACTCATGGTTAATTGGTTCATAAACAATGGGACATTAGAGAATTCCCAATGTAAGTCTTCTCTTCTAATGTACATCTTAAAATGAGAAGACAAGATGGTACCCAAAGAACACTACAATCTGACACCAGAGCCAGTGAAGCCCTCACTATTGCCTCCTATAGGCCTTGGTACTGCTAAGATGTGGTTTGAGCGGGAAATGCTCCTCCATAGGCTCTCATGTGGACGGGGCTGTTTGGGGAGGTCGTGGAACCTTTGGGAGGTGGAGACCTAGGAAGAAGTAGGCTTTAAGGAAGAGCCTCGTTACACTTCCTGCTTGCTGTCTCTCTGCTTCCCACGCATGGTGGAGATACAGTTCTTAGCTTCCTGCTGGCATGGCCTCATCTCCAGGAGGGAATTTCATTCCACTTGAACTGAAAGCCAAAATAAATTTTCTTCTACAATGTGTTCTCAGTCATGGCATTTTTCCACAGCAATGGAAATAGATACCTTTCAAAAATAAACATGAGTTAAAACTGAAACATTCTGCTGTTTGTGGACTAGAACTCTTACTCCATGGGCAAGTATGTGACGCCATTCGTGGTATGGGCATGGCCAGCTTTCTAGTATCACTCCACTAGTCTACATGACTGAATGCCTCATCCCCAGCAGCTCACTTCTGCCTTCCATGGGCTTCCATGCCTCTGTGCCCCTCCCACCTTCGCTCCTTAATGTAAGATAAACCACACCAGGTGTCCAGTCATAAGAGTTTGTAAGCAATGTTGACATAACCAAAACCCTACATTTTTTTTCTTTTGAATTATGAGGAAGAGCTAGGTGAATAAAAGTATTATTTATAGAAATAGGTATAGAATAGACAAATTTGTTTGGCAATTGTCATGTATAGTTGGCAATTATTGGCCATGGAATTTATTAAAATTAAAGTTTTATATTATATACTTTCTGATTTTTACATAAGCTTTAAATATTAAAATGTTATATAAATATGCACTGCTTAAATGTATGCCTTATTCTTACTTTTTTTTAACCAGTCAAAAAGCAAACTGTAAGTATTAAATAAATCCCTATTTAGAACAGTTGAGAATAAAGGATCACAGAGACAAAGTGTAGATGAGGAGGAACTTTAGTATGTAAGTTATAAGCATGTTTTATTTCATTCACAAATGAGGTCTTAAGGCCTAAAACAAACATTAAAATGGAAACAAAATGGTTCAACTAGTGACTGGTGTGTGTATCCAAGTCCTATAAAGCTGTTAGTAGATAAAAAGGCTAGTTTCAAATGGAATTAACCCTTAAGATGGGAGGAGAAGAACAGCCCTTACCTAACTATTTCGTAAAACTTCAGCTCAGCTAACTATACTAACATGGGACTGTTTTTTTCTCAAAGACAAAAGAAAAAAAAAAAACTGAGACCACAGTTGAGTCTTAGTGCTCTGGGCCATGATGCCAGCCAGTTACTAAGAATAATGTCTCCTTGTGTTCCCTATTTGCACAGTGAAGAATCCTTAAGGACATTTGGCTTTCTAGCTAGAGAAGTTAAACTTTTCCTCTAAACATAAAATGCATTTATTTCAGTTTGTTTCATGAGAAACATCCTGCTTCTCCAGAAAGGAGCAGAGAAGTTTTCAAAGTAAGTTATAACACTGAAACTGGAGCTTGGCCTGTCTTTCCTCCCTTCCTTTATCCATTCTTCCTTACCTTCTCTCTCTCTCTCTCTCTCTCTCTCTCTCTCTCTCTCTCTCTGTCTGTCTGTCTCTCTCTCTCTCTCTTTCCTTCTCTCCCCATTGCTTTCAGTCTCTGTGTCTCTGTGCCTCTCCTTTTTCTCTGCTCTTTCCTTTCCCTTTTTGGTTCTTATACAGCCCAGGCTGTGCTCAAACCCTCTGTGTAGTCCTGGTCTTTCTGCCTTCACCTCTCCAGTGCTGGAATTGCAGTTATGTGCCACACTCTGATTATGTTGTACTGGGACTTGAGCCCAGGGCCCTTTTGTATGCTAAGAAAGCACTCTACAAATTGAGCTACATTCCCCAATCAGGGGGATACATTTTTCATGTCACACAAAATTTCTAGATTTATAAAATATTTGCTAATATTGACAAGGGACTATATCAAAAATAAATAAGAAAAATCCTCATGTTACATGATTTCTGTCTCTTTTTATGTAAGTTTTGCATATTACATGACTTAGTGCATTGCTAAATCACTCTTAAGTTGCTCACCACTTTGATTAGCACTTTTAGTTTATATAAACAGGTGTAATGAAGTCATCAGAACATTGAAAATATCAACAAAGTCCTGTGTGGCTGCATGTGTGCCAGGTTTTACAGAACATCGTGTTGAAAGGATAAGTGGCAGAAAACAAAACAAAACAAAAAAATAAACAAAATTTTGTTCCCACCAAGTTTTAGATTCCAACTCACTGAGTCCACAAACTGATGTGGCAAAGGACAAAATGCCCCCCCCCCAAGGCAAGACAAGAAACTGAAAAAGAAAACTAAGATTTCTATCTTTCTTTTCTTTAAAACAAGTACAATGGTTTCAGCAGAGGGAGAGGCAATAGACATTCCAAATCCAGAATGGCACTTGTTGCCTCTGTCATGCAGCCTTAGGGGAACTGAGAAATGGAGCCATTCATTTGATTTTTCCTAGAAACATTCATTTGTTTTATTAAGATCTCAAGCTGTGTCACCTTTTCACATGCTATAAGGAACAAAAGAGCCAAGGAAGGGGGAGGGAAAAGAGGGCAAACGGGTTCTGGAAAAGGAGCTGGTGAGCCCCATTCCCACAAATCACTGCAAGGAGGGCAGTCCCAGTGCTGAGGGTGATGAGCTTTGGTTTCTCAAACCCACTTAACAAATACTATTCCAATACCTGTGGTGGGTCAGTCAGGGAGGAGACCTCCTCCTTCCCAAGACACAAGTGCAAAGTAAACTTCATTTCCCTTGTAGGTAGAACAACACAGCAAAGAAGTATACTAGGACTGACTGTATAGCTCAGTTGCCAGAGTGTTTGCCTTGGATGCACGAGACAATTACACCACACAAATCAAATGTGATGGTGCACGCTTGTAATCTTAGCATTTGAGAGGTAGAGTTAGGACAGTCAGAAATTCAAGGTTGAGGTCGGTGTGGGCTATATAAGACCCTGTCTATAAAAAGAAAAAAGGTAAAGGATGTCAAGTATGCTCCCAATTATCCATGAAATGTAACTTTGTGTCCTGGTTAGATTATTTGTCACCCTGTCTTCACTTTAGCTTATGAAATTTGATTTGAATGTTTATGGAAAGTGTATGTCTCTATAGAATCATCAATCATACTTTTTCAAAACAAATAAACAATAAAATCCTGCAGTTTAGCCAAACATGCTGCTTGAAGTGTAGAGGTGTGCAGCCCAAGTCAGTAATCACTATAGTACGGGGACTATCTTAATGATGTGTTCCAAGAATCACCCCTTACACACTGAGCTAATGTTTCCCAGTAGCATCTCTTGCCAGAACAAAATTTAATTTTTCCAGTACTCTAAGGCATGGGTCTTCATTAAAGCTGATTTATTTCTCATTCAGAAAACAAAAGCTACAACTTCTGATAGCATTGTCTGTCCATGAAAAGCAGTAAAGAAACATTTACCAAGGAGTTCAGAGAACAAGGAAAATTTTCCCCACAAATCAATTAGACACACATCCCTGTGAGAGACTGTGAAGAATCTTAGCAACACTCAGACTACACACTTGAAGTTGTTCAACTAAATTTCAGCAATTTAGAGGACTTGTAGAATGATGTGGAATGTCTCTTCTTAGCAATGATGCACTTTGTTGGGTACCAGCATGAGTTCGCAATGCATTGTTTTTGGTGGTGAGTGTATTCATGAAGAGCAATTATTAGCTTTTAAACACAATAACAGTGGCTGCGTCGGGTGGTGTAGACCTGTAATCTCATCTACTCTGAAAGTTGAGAAGGAGGGTTGTAAATTCACCAGCTGTCTGGGCAGCTTAGTGAGACCCCAATTACAAAATAAAAAGTGAAAGACAGCTGTGGATATTTGTCAGTATGGACTAGGAAAGTCCTAGTGTGTGGAAGGCCCTAAACATGGTGACACTTGTTCAATTCCATAGAACCTTTGAAGTGTCACATTATATTGGTTGATGGGCATTGCACCTAGTGAGCAATCTTTAATTATTAAAACGAATTGAATTCCTATCCTTCCCATCTTGTAATACTGAGTCATGAAGTATTTGCAAATGTTTGAATCATGTTTTGTTCGTTCATTTCAGGGATGAATTTGATTTTAGTGAATTCCCTTAAAGGATCTGTTGCTTGATCTCACATCTTTGCTGTAGTTGGTGACTTCAACTCCACATGAGCTGTTTGCTGTTTCTCATACTCGTTCACCCCCTTTAGAAGTTTCGGGTAAGGGAGTATAACTGGGCTTTGAACCTACGCATCCAACTTGAAGGGAGAGTGATGCTGCTTGTTCAGAGATAGATACCAGCAGAGGGTTGAGTGTCACAGAACACTGCCACCAAGGACAATGGAGTACTGTCATCCTCAAACAGAGAAAAACTTCTTCTAGTGAATGAAGTTAATGCAGAGAAACATGGCTTCATGTGATGTTGGGAGTATAAGACAGGACAGATAAGGGAATGGCCCAAGACTGAAATATTTCCATTTCCCCCTTAAGGCTCAGGGAATGCTGGAGAAGAGACGATGGGAAAAATAATGGAACCAGAGCACAGGGATAGGGGCTGCAGAATGTGATCTTCTGAGGACAAACAGGGCATGGCAACAAAAACTCACAACAGCTGGCATGTGAGTACAGGGCCACGGAAGTCGGGTCCTCCTAACAGTCTCAGGAGGAAAGGTACTCACTGGTCTCCGACTCACAAGCCTCTCTCACATCACTGCTGGTCTGTTTGAAGACTCTGGTAGAGGGAGAAGCATGATGTCCGGTTGATACCACTGGGGAGTCCACTAGACACTGATGGTTAGTTCTAACTCGGGGTCATGCAGAGACTGGGGTGAAACTCTGTGGGACATTAAATAAAACCAAAATTATAAATAAAGGAAAGAGATTCAGAGCGAAGGAGGGACTAGGCTAGGGGCAGGAGAGAAATGAGAGAAAGTAGGAGGGGCAAAGACCAATATACATAGTGTACATGCATGAAATTGTAAAAGAACAAATTTAATAATAAAAGAAATTTAACAACATCAAAGATGAAAGAACCTCTCATTTAGGTTAGCCATAAACAAAAATATCTGTAAACCAATACAAATTTTAACATACTAATTATATTGCTTGGTTAACTTTTAAAATGTATGTGTTCTACTCCAGTAAAATGTGGCAATATGTGTATTCAATATTATCATGGGCACCAAATTTGGAGAAATAGGGTCCTTGCTGTATGGCCCCAGTTTACAAACACAAACACACTGTAACAGGGAGACATATCTCAATTACCTGAGCCTGTATGTAAGGCAGGTCTCACAGTTTCCTGAGATTGCCCCAATGGAGCCACCTGTGATTTCTTATTTAATCATTAGGTGGTTATAAAGAACCAGCTGTGCAGTCTGATTTCTAAATACAATATGTACTCACAAAAGATCTGGGGATTTACGTCCATTTTGATTTGATGTAAAGACCAAAGACATTTTGTATCTTGCTCAAAAATACTCAGACTTTAGCAGTAATGCATCAAATCACACAGGTTCTCAGAAAGCTGGAGTACCTGTGGTAGTAGTGAGAACCCTCAGTGGCTCTCAGAGTAGAGATGTCATTGGTGGCCATTGTTACCCACATATATGAAACATTGCTATTTAAATCCATAAGCATGTGTTATTTCTTCTGTATACATGTTGGCTTCACTCTGGCACTCAAAAATAATTATATATGTTAATTGTGATGATTTCTTTATTTTTCAATATAAATTCCTCATTACTCTTAACACCTTCATTATGAATCCACACTGCCCAAATTCTATGGGTTTTTTTTGTTATTGTTGTTTTATTTTGTTTTAGTACAAGCTTAGGGGATGGGCTATATCTTACATTATTATGTACTTGGTAGTTAATAATAATTTGGAGTTTACTATTTTCTAATTACTTGAGAGCAAAGAAAATCAATTATGTGTGTTGGCTTTTCAGGGATTTAGGTTTCTGCATTAATAAATCAATGAGATTAGAGCATATGAAACAAGTTTATTTGTGGCTGGGGATCCAAGTTTTCCTAACAAGTCTGCAAACTATTTTTAAAAGAGAAGAATTAAAGTGCACATTGTAGTTTATACACAGGAAGTGTGCAGAGTGTAGTTCACACACAGGAAATCACAATGGACTTGGCTGATAATAGTCAGCCATTAGAGTCTCTTGTGAACCAAACAAGAGGAGATGCTAAACTCTATTAGCATGAACCGCTGGGCCACAGTGAATGATAATGAACATTGGTTTCTGTTAAAGCCCCAGGACCTGGTCCTGAATCGAATGTTATGATTTTTCCTGCTCATTTTATCTGAAGTTACTTAAAATATGGAAGTGTGGTAAAGATATTTGAGGCTATTGTATTGATTTCATTACCATGTTATAATTTTGCATTTATTGCCCAAAGGCTAGGCATGCTAGAAATTTCACCCATGACTGAACTCTGGTCATCTTAAGTTATTGATTTTATTATTGAATCCACCCAGGTACTGGACTTGAGAATGATAACATTCACAATGCATATTTGTTTTCCTTCAGAGTAGCTCTTGTTTACTAATTGTAAATATGTGATTCACACTTCATATGTACCCATCTTACTAATTAGCCAAGGTTGACCCAACATTGAAAACACATTTAATCTGTCCAGGCAAATCAGAGTCCCACACACACTAGAGATAGGATCTAGAGCTTGCACATTCACCTACTGAAATACAACCCCTCCTCTTGTTTTGTGACAGGGTCTGTCTAAATTGCACAGGCTAGCCGTGAACTCAATCTTTAGATAAGGCTGGCCTTGGACTTGAGATCCTATTGCCCAAGCCACTAGAGTGAATGGGGATATTTCAGACATCCACCACCAGGTCCAATTCATATTCCTCTTAATGTTGTGAGCTGATATGCATTTTGTAAAACTCATTTTTAAAGAAATACTCATCAAAAGAGCTTTTTGTAATATACATGATCCCCTTTAGGTTAATATAATGGAAATTGCAGAACCTAGAAATAAAAAGACTGAGTTTTGGAGTTGTTAGGTAAAAATTGTACACTCACTTGTCTTACTGTAGTCCAACTATATCACTTGTTGAAAGAGAGAAACATTGTGCAGAGAGTCACCAGCCTTGGAATCACAAAGACAAGCAAAAAAAGCCCTTAGACATTCAGTAGCTGTGCAAACTTTGATCAGTCACCTAACCTTCTATGTCTCATTTTACTGATTCATACATTTGTGCCTTTAATTTGCATTCCACTTGGTTAGCATGAATGCCATGTGAAAAACAGTTCCAAGGTTTGCATATGGACTGTGGTTTGAACACAAGACTTGAGAAATTCCTTCAGTCCACATCTTTGCCTGAAGACTATATATGACATATTATAAGGGAAACAATGCATATGCTAGCCTGTGTGAATACATATCAATAGGAACATAAAACAGTTACAAGAAAGAAGCGGGTGCTAATCCTACTTAACAATTTTATAACTGAAACTGAGATTCAGTCACAGATATTTTCACCTCACCATTCGAAGATCTCTAAATTTCCTAATGTTAATATTTAATTGAATGTTGGAATCAAAGAGTTTTTTGGTGGAAATATACTTGACATCAGTCAAAATTAAATGAGAATAAAGGCTTTCTTTGAATAATTTTCTGCTTTCTTTATCAGGTATCCATTAATTGTGTCCCTTGATCCATAATCCACAGGGGTGTCACAGCTATCTCTTAAAAGGAGACATAAAAGATATTTCCAGTTCATCTTCCATTTTATAGCAAATTAGAGTTTCCATGTTCTAGTTTGCTTTCTGTTGCCAGGATACAACATTCCAACAATAAGAGACCTGGGGAAGGAAATGACTTATGTGTCTTGCACTTCAGGGTCCCATCAAAGAAGGAAGTCAGGGGATGAACTCAAGAAGGAATTTGAAGCAGAAATCATGGAGGAATGCTGCTTACTGGCTAACTTACAATTCCATTCTTTGCTGGCTTTCTTATGAACCCCAATACCACATGCCTAGGGAATGGTACCAACCATAGTCTGGGCCCACATATACTAATTAACAATCAGGACAATTTCTCACAGACACACTGATCTGGGCAATCCCTCAATTAAGACTCCCTTCTCAGGTGATTCTAAGCTGTGCCAAGTTGACAGGTAAAGTTAACTATGACATTTTCACTAAGTATGTATAAGTCCCCTGAGAACCATCAAATAAAAGGGAAGAAATTGGCCTAATAAGATGCTATAATTCTCTAAATGTAAAATCGCCCACTTAAATACATTTTAAACCTAAAATTTATATGCCCCAAGTGTGCTTCTTTATATTAATTCTGACTTAACATAAAATGTAGTCATTACTCTAAGTACACTTGAAACACATCACCTATCAACCTTCCTGATCAAAACAGAAAGTAAGAAAAGAAAGACAGAAAAAAGGAATTATATGAACTACTGATTTAATTGCTGCAAATAGTGAGAATGGAAATTATAAAAATAACCAGACAGCTAATTTATACTTTTTTAAATAAGATAATATAATTACATTTTGTTGCAAACAGTGAGTAGAGTGGCTGTCCTCCACAAGAGTGAGAAGAGCTCCTCAAGGGCAGCCGGCAAATCATTATGGCAGGCATTTTGTAGACTGCACCAGGTGTCAAGTGGGAAACTCTGCCTTGCAGCTCCTCTCTGCAGAGTGCCCCAAAATTTTAGATTTCAAAGATGCTATCAATTCTTTTAACAGCTTGCATAGGTAGCCGCTGCCTGTTCCTAAGGGAACTGCCCTAGCATCTAGATTTTTTTAAGAGGTTTGTAGCTACAAGGAAAGAAAAAGCAGACACTTTTAACTAAGATTATTAGCAAAATGGGAAAGTGATATGGCGAAGAGAAATATCGTAAATGTAGGGAAAAAATGTAAAATAAATGTAGAAATGTAGAAAAAACTTCCTAGTCATTCCAGATAGAAATCTGTTCCCTAATTACAATGGTGAATGTGGTTCCTCTATAACAACATGTAAAATCTTTGATCCCAAAACTGTATTCACAGTATTCTGCCAAGGTTCTTTCCAATGCCCTGGCTGAAATGATGGACACTTGTCACTATTGTAAAGTGGAATTTGCAGTGTAATATTATATTCAAAGGATACAAGGGCTTTTTTTAAGCTTCCCAGTTTCTGAAAATGATAATTTGTCCTTTGAAGAATGACCAAGTGGAGGGAGAAGAGTCCCTGACATGCTCTCCTGCTATGTCTGGAATGGCCCTGAGGTTGCTCATTTGTGCAATGTACTTTGGGCTGGTCCAACAGGATCTAAGAAGCTATTGTTTCCTCTACAGACACCACATCACCAGTTATTCACTGTGGAATGGTGTGTATTTAGCTTCACTGGACAAATGGACTATAAGGTCCTCTGATTATCTAGTGAGATCAAGTGGCATCTGGCTATGGAGTGTTAGATCATGAGGTTGGAGAAAGTCGTGACTTAATCCCCTAAGTCAACACGGGTGAGTCCTGTTCATTTAGTTGGGCAGAGACCCAGTGAAAGGGCAGAGGTGCTCAATTAGAAAGGTGACTTTGCTAATGTTTCTGTACATGTTGGGTCCACATGAGCACTGAAAGTGACAGCTACTGTCAGCAAGGATGACAAGACAGAACAGGCTTCCTCATAGTTTCTCAAGTATTTTCTCCTCTTTCTCTGTAATGTCACATGCCGTCCTGTCTGATGTCAATAAACATAAATCTTTAGAACAGGCTCTGGGGAAGAGAAGAGGGCCTACTCTGAGAAAGCTCCATTTCAGTTATCCCAATTATTGTTCCGTGGTTTTGTTGCTGTGTGAGTACAGTCGCACAATAAAAGGCCCAGATGTCCCCACCCTCTTTATAGAACAGCCTTCATGACAGTGTAAAACACACTTCAATACCTACTTCATGTGTCTATTCATAAAGTCATACTGATAAGCACAGTTCATGTTTCATGAGATTCCTTGTCTCTAAAGTTGCTTATAAAACTGACAAAGTCAGGTCACTTAAAAGACCTCGTGTTCTTATAAGCAAAATGACCCAGGCCTCATATTTTGATCCCTTCCACTGCTTTATAGTGTTCCCTGTATCCTAGTTAAAAGCATATTCATTGAACTTCAAGAATCAAAAATTTTAGAAAGCATACACCCTCTATCCAATGATAAGCTTTTAAAGATTCTCATCAGTAAAACAGTCAAAAGATGCTCTCTGTCATTTTTTGCAACTATCATGTTTATTAAAACAATGTATGTGGGTTGTGGTTTAGTTTAACATTAACTACAGCAGTCTTAGATTCTATTACTGGGGTTCAGATCGTGTTTCTGCTACTTAATAACCACTCTACTGGATAGATTATTAATTATGGGAGCCTCTAGTTTCCTTACTAGCAAGAAAATGTTCTATTACAACTAAAATTCAATCAGTGATAACTAAGTGCCAGACATACAAGAATCATTGCATAAGTGAGTAGTTGTTATTATTCTTACATTTAAAAATATCTTAGGGAATGGCGAGTCAATTTGGTGGAAGCTACTTATCTGTAAACAAATCTTTAAGTGTTTTCTCACCCAGTTTTCAGTCCCTTGAAATGACACACACACACACACACACACACACACACACACACACACACACACACACACACTCACACACACACACACAACACACACACACACACACACAGAGAGATACACACACATACACACACACACAGAAAGAGAGAGAGAGAGAGAGAGAGAGAGAGAGAGAGAGAGAGAGAATAAACAAACGTTTTATTTCATATGCTATACCAGTACTTCAAAGCTATGACAGGTTGCTATATCCAGTGAAAGACTGTGACACAGGCCCAGGAAGACAAAGAAGGCAGAAAGGAAAAGGCATGGGGAAGAGATAGGGAGATGACCTAGACAGTCCAGCAGCCATGCAATGTGAATGCTCACTCAAACCAAAAGCAGAGTTTATGGAAGAAGAGACAGAAAAGAGATATTCAAGTTGAGGCTTAATGCAACCTTGAATGAAGTGAAATGAAGTGACCCAGTGGGCAACTTGGCATGTTGATATTTGTAGAATTTGCTCCACATAAACTAGTCACTTAGAAGATTGGACTGTTTCTTTCTGAGGCCTGTTTCAGTGACAAGTAGAGAACTAACATTTAATTTATCTTGTAAAATGCATGTTCAAAGGCAATCATATTCTGTGTCGACAGATGTGGTTGCTCTGGTAATACAAAAGTAAAATTTTCACCTCACCTGAAGTTTTCGTGGACTTGGATCTCTAGCAGAATATACCTTGACCAGTACATGCAAAAATAACTATGCTTGATATTAAAATTTGATACCACCTACCAAGCTCTTTGTAATTTTCAATTTGAGAGTAAGTGGTAAATGAGAAGTGCACCGTGTGCCTTGGGAGTGAGTGCTGAGGCAAACAGAATGATTGGTAAGTGGGAGCTCAAGTAGGTACAACTATTTCAGATCACTCTAAGTCTTCTTGTAGCTGTGTCTTTATGCTTGTTTCACATGTATTCATAGGTCCTTCCTCTTTTGGCTTGAAGTGAATGTTGCTCTGAAAAAAATTCATCACACTCTGGGGGAAAAAAGTCCACCTTAAAAGACATTCGAAAACCCTCTTGATTCCTGCAAGGATTTGAACCTAACAAAATTGCACATAGTACATCAAATAAGCACTTGGAGATAGATTTCTAACACTCAAATAGCCTGTGAACTTAGCCTATCAAAGTCTAAGTGTGTTCTTGTCACTTCCATGTCCCTCCCTTAGGCAGAATGATGCCTAGGTTGTCTTTGTTCTGCACATTGATGATGATCCCAGTAAAATGACACTGGGATCTGGCTGTGACCCAGAAGTTCTGCTTAGATATTCACTTGCTTCTAGGCACCCATATATTTCAAAACAGTGTAATCAGTTATTGTTTTCATTCCCAGTATTGAAGCAAGGTAAGTGACATTTTCAGATTGGGACAGTTGGCTTTTTGGATGGTCATTGCCACAGAAGTTGGAAAGATGGATGCATGACATACTTATCAGGGTATAATAGGAAAATTGCATGCACTGTGTATTTCTACACACAGTATTGCTCTTTATACAAGCCAATACAAAATCTGAAAATTGTCTGATGATAGGAAAACCAACTGAATTTAATACTTTCATGCTTAAATATAACTATGAGAATTTAGTTTTCTCAAATTTCCTATTAATTTTGACATACTAAAATAAAATTTTCATTAACTAAGTAGCAGCACATATAAACGTCTTTGTTCTGAGTTTTGTTTTACCTGGGTATGAGAAGCACTTGTACCTGTGTGATCTGAGTGACGGTAATGTTAGGACTCCCATTTCTGATCACTGTCAGGAGAGACAATAGGTCAGACAAACTGATAAACATACTTAAGGTCACCTGAAGATTAAATTTCATCTTGAGGACAGTAAGCTTTCATTTATATGTTTAAGGAAGTGCAGGTTCTGTCCTTTCTATGTCTCTCAAAGGTATCATGTAGCAGGAAGTTTCTAGTGAACTTCACACCAGCGATTTTCCACACTTCTATTTGCCAAAGAAGAATTTACACAGGGCACCCTCTATCCTCTGGCCAGAGCAGATTTTCCAACTCCTTTAACCCATCATTCCAGAGTCATAAAAGAAAAGATTTGAGAGGAACTGGGTATACCATCATATGAAAAGAAATACCACAGCACCTGAATTTCATTTGTGTGTTAATCTGCTGATTGATCAACTATGTGTAAAGAATTTAATATCCAGAAAACATAAGCACACAAAGATAGAGGCTCTTCCCTCAGGAAGTACATCGTTTGGAGCCAGAAAGCAAAGAGACAGGTACTGAACTCAAAAGCAAGATGCCCAAGTGGATGCAAAACTTTGTGCCACCCAGACTGAGATGGGTGTGGTCACCTGATCTTCTAAGAACAGTCAGCTGAGTAAAGCTGCTGTGTCCTTCATCTGATGTCCTGAAGGATTTTTTTTTTAAATCAGCATTTCAAACTAATCATTGCCAAGTCCTTCACCCCCTTGCTTAGGTTTATTCCCAGGTATTTTGGGGGTTTTGTAAATTTCAGACAATATAGCATCATCATTTTTATCCACTTCCCTGGTTTGGTATTTCATTAAAATATTATAAATAGGATTTTTTCTCAAAAATTGTTTCACAGAAAATTATATATATATACGTATATATATATATATATATATATATATATATATATATTGTATATAATATGTTATATAGATCATTATATTATATATACTATTGGTCTGTTTTAAGTATACATATGTATTTCTGTGAGCATATGCCCTATATTTACAGTGCCCACAGAGGCCAGAAGAAGAAATTGGATCACCTGGAGCTAGAGTTATAGGTGGTTGTGAGCTGCCTGACACGGTTGGTTGGAAATCAAACCAAGATCCTCTGGAAGAACAAGTATTATCTTTCCAGCATACCCCCCCCACCCTGATTTATTTCATATGTTGGATTTTTGTGTCCTTAGTGGGTGTATCAGACCTAAGAATAGTATTCTAATGTGGTCTACATTGTCTTTTAAGTGTAGAATCATATCATAACATATAGGGTTAGTTTGACTTCTCTCTTGCCTATTGGTATGCTTTTATTTTTTTTCTTCTTGTATTTCTATGGGTGATATTTCAAGCATGGTACTATAGTAATAAGAGTGGGCGCCCTTGTCCCCTTCTTGTCCAAGACGCTATGCTCTCAGTTTTTCTTTCATTTAATGTAATGTTGGCTCCAGGTTTGTTATGGGTTTGTTTATTATATCCAGATAAGTTTCTTCTGTTCCAAGGCTGTCATCAAAAAGACACATTAAGCCTTGCCACATTCCCTTTCTTACATCTCTGAGATGATCAAGTGGAATATGTCTTTAAGTGTCTTTACATGGTGATTATATTTATATATATACACACATATAAGATATGTATGCATTTGTTGAAACAACATTGTATGTCTGGGATGAAACTAACATAGTTAAGATGTATGAACTTCTTAGATATTCTTGAGTTCAGTTTCCAAGTATTTTGTTGAGAATATTCACAGATATGTCAGTCAGAATCGACCCATACTTTTTGTGGTTGTGTACTCATCCAGTTTTGGCACCATGATAATACTAACCACATAGAATGAATTTGGTAGGTTTCTTTCTCTTTTTATTCTGTGAAACATTTTGAGAAGCATTATTTTTAGGGTTTCTTGTAAAATTTGGTGGAATTCAGAGAATTCATCTGGTCCTGGTCTTGTCTCTGTAGGGAGACTTACACATTGCTTCCAACACATTGCTGGCTATGTGCATGCCTTCATTGTCTATCAATTCCTGACTCAATTTGGTGGGTTAGAATTTGTTTGTTTGTTTTAGATTTTCCACATTTTTAAAATATAAATATTTCTATTTAAAAAATTATTTTTCATTTTACATACCAATCTCAGTCCCCTTCCCTCACTTTTCCACCCCTCTCTGCTCCTCAGAGGGGTTAAGGCCTTCCTTCGGGAGTCAACAAATTCTGGAATACCAAGTTGAGGCAGGACCAAACCCCTCCGCCCTGTATCAAGGTTGAGAAAGGTGTATCACCACAGGGAAAGGGCTCAAAAAAAAAAAAAAACAGTTCATACACTTGGAATAGGTCCTGGTCCCACTGCCAGGTGTACCTTTGAACAGATCAAGCCACATAACTGTCAGCTATATTCAGAGGGCCTAGTTATGTACCATGCAGGTCCCCCAGCTTTCAGTTTTCTAACTTAGGACAGCTGTCTCTGTGGTTTTCCCCTATCATGTTCTTGAACCCCCTTGTTCATATTATCAGTCCTCTCTCTAGTCATCTGAACTCCAGGAGTTAAGACCAGTGCTTAGCTGTGAGTCACTGCATCTGCTTCCATCAGTTACTGGATTTAGGTTCTATGATGACAGTTAAGGTAGTCACCAATCTGATTAGAGAAGAGACCAATTCAGACAACCCCTCTACCATTGCTAGGAGTCTTAGCTGGGGTCATCCTTGTGAATTTCTGAGAATTTCTTTAGTATGGTTTCTCCCTAACCCCATAATGGCTCCTTCTATCAAGATATATCTATCATTGCTCTCCCTCTCTGTCCCCCAGCTAGGTCTTTTTGATCACTCATGTCCCCATCCTGCATCCCTTCTTTTCTATTCCCCCTCCCAGTTTACTCAGGAGACCCTAACTATCTTCCCTTCCCGGAGCCCCCCATGTGTGTCCCTCTTAGGGTCACTCTTTTTACCTAAATTCTCTGGGGTTGTAGATTGTAGTGTGGTTATCCTTTGCTTTACATGTAATATCCACTTGTGAGTGAGTATACCGTGTGTTTGTCTTTCTGCGTCTGGGTTACCTACTCAGGATGGTTTTTTCTAGTTCCATCCATTTGCCTGCAAATTTAAGTGGTCATTGTTTTTTACTGATGAATAATACTTCATTGTGTAAATGTACCACATATTCTTTATCAATTCTTTTGTAGATGGGCATCTAGGTTGTTTCTAAGTTCTGGCTATTACAAATAATCCTTCTATGAACATAGTTGAGCAAATATCCTTGTAGTATGATTATACATCCTTTGGATATATGCCCAAGATGGGTATTGCTGGGTCTTGAGGGAGATTGATTCCCAATTTTCTGAGAAACCACCACACTGATTTCCAAAATGACTACACAAGTTTCCACTCCCACCCCTTACTCTACGTCCTCTACAGCATAAGCTGTCATCAGTGTATTTTATCTTAGCCATTTTGATAGATGTAAGATAGTATCTCGAGTCATTTTGATTTGCATTTCCCTGATAGCTAAGTTTGTTGAGAAATTCCTTAAACATCTTTTGGCCATGAGAGTTTAATATAATATATTTTTCAATGATCTGGTTTTCATTGGAGTCTGTTATAAAAAATTTCCTTTTCTGTCTAGTTATGTTAGTTTTCATCTTCTCTTCTGTTCATTAGTTTGCCTAGGTCAGAATTTGCTTATTCATTGTGAGTAGAGACTCTAGGGGACAAACATACCACAAAAAAACCCACAACCAATTGTTCATGTCAATATGGCATATTTTATAGAGTAACTAATCATTGCAATGGTAATGCCTTAGAGAATATTCAAAATGAACCTCAGTTGAAAATAAGTGAACTGAAATCCTGTGTTAGTGACACTTTGTAGCTGGATGTCACATCCTATATATACATTGTTCTTCCTATATGTAACAATAATGGGTGAAATAATAAATTCAAGTGCAATGTAATATATTTTCTGTCTATATGTACAAGATACATTACCTGAATATTTATGTGACAAAATTACAAATTTCCACACAGTGTTACATTTTATGATGTAGACTGAAAATTTATAAATTTATAAAATTTATCACATATAAAATTTTTACCCAAAGAATTGTATCTCATAGTTTTTAAAAAGTCCATAACAAAACCTTCTATCCATAATACCTTTATTTGTTGTACAGAATAATCATTTTTAAAACTATTCGTCAAGATTTTTTTAAGCTTTGCACTAGGCATGGGTGTTTATTCATATGTGAATACTCAAATATAATTTAATATTAATATAATCTAAGAATGCTGGAGACTATTCATTCAGTTGCTAATGTAAAACATCCTGAGGGGATTTGAGAACTCTCAAAATCATAATTTTAGCCACTTTGAATTTTCTCTGATTTCCATTCATACCCTAATTAAAATTATGATTACTTCACAAATTATGATTTCCTACAAATTGATTGATTCTAAATATTGAGAAAGGAAAAGATATGATCAGTGTCCCAGTGACTGTAACAAAAAATCACTTCAAACTTTCCACACACAGTCAATAAACTAGCTGGGTGGGTTAAATGAACCATGCAAAGCTATAAATTCAGAGTTTTATGCACCTGATAAGAACAAGCTATAAAACATAGTCAGACTTCCTGTTCTGGTAGAGTGAGACTCCCTAATCAATTTTTGCAGTTATGTTGTGTATTAAAGCCACTCAAGTCTATTTGGCAGGTCACCCTTTAGGAGCAAATGTGTGGTTGAATGATTGCTTATCCCTCCATTCAACTTCTTCCCCTCACTGAGAATGCAGCCTCCATACCCCTTTCCCATAATGCAGGACCAATATGGAAGAACCCCTAACTCTTTACTGAAAATCATGTTATTGCCCAGAAATAAAGATGCATGGAATTCAAGATTGGCACAAAGGATGTGTGCCCTGCATAGAATTAAATTTGTAAGACTTGAAAGTAAAGCAAAAGGAAACAAGGGATCTCTTGTGTTCACTGTGGACAGGATGCCTATTCTCAACTTGTGTTAAAAATGAAAAAAATCTTCCTGCTCCCTCATGTCCTCCTCTCCCCTCCTCTTCTCCCCTTCCCTTTCTCCTAACTCCCTCTCCCCTCCCCCACACTGTCAATTAGATCTGAAGATCTTGTCCCTTTCCCCTTCTCCAGGGGACCATGAATGTCTCTCTTAGGATCCTCCTAGTTTCTTAGCTTCTCTGGCAGTGTGAATTGTAAGCTGGTAATCCTTTACTCTATGTCTAGGGAAGAACAGAGGACAGCAAGAAAGAGATATCATAATAGAAGGATCCATTATAGGTTTAAAGAGAAATCTGTCACTAGGAAAATGTCCAGAGATCTACAAGGATGATCCCAACTAACAATATAAGCAGTAGTGGAGAGGCTACCTTAAATGCCCTTCCCTGATAATGAGATTGATGACTGCCTTAAATGCCATCCTAAAGCCTTCATGGAAGCAGAAGCAGATACCCACAGCTAAACACTGGACTGAAAGCCTGGAATCTAGTTGCAGAGAGAGAGAGGAGTGATGAGCAAAGGGGTCAAGACCAGGCTGGAGAAAGCCACAGAACAGCTGACCTGAACAAGAGGGAGCTCATGGACTCCAGCCTGAGAGCAAGGAAACCACCATAGGACCAATGTCAGTTTGGAGGTCTGGGCAATCTATGGGGCCTCTGGTAGTGGATCAGTATTTATCCCTAGTACATGAATGGACTTTGGGAGCCCACTCCACATAGAAGGATACTCTCTCAGCCTAGACACACTAGGGAGGGCCTAGGCCCTGCTCCAAATGATAAGACAGACTTTGAAGATCCACCATAGAAGGCCTCACCCTCCCTGGGGAGCAGAAAGGGGTTGGGATAGGGGGTCAGTGAGGGGCAGGGGAGGATGGGAGGGAGAGAGAACTGGGATTGACATGGGAAACAAGCTTGTTTCTAATTTAAATAAAAAACAGTACTTAAAGAAAAAAATTCTGACTATAAACAAGGGACTGCTCGAAGAGTGAGGGCCAGGGGACTGTGGCTGTTCATTCTAAACTCCTTGACATTGGCCTTCAGTTGACATGTGATCCCACACCTATACCAGGGTTCATTTCTGGGTCAACAACCAAATTGTTCCAAGCATCCTATGAGAAATGACCCTCTGAGAAATGACTTTTAAGATTGTGTGTGTGTTTATGTGTGTGTTTGTGTGTGTGTGTGTGTGTGTGTGTGTGTGTGTGTGTGTAAGAGAGAGATTTTGTGTGTGTGTGTGTGTAAGAGAGAGATTGTGTGTGTGTTTGTATGTGTGTTTATGTATGTATGCATGCATATATTCCACCCACCACACATCTACAGGTCATAGACACTAGAAAATGGCATCAGATCTGCTGGAGTTGGTATTATAGGTGGTTTGAGCTTCTGAACACAGGTTCTGAGTACAGAACTCAGGTCCTCTGGAAGACCACCAACTGCTCTTGACCACTGATCCATCTTGCCAGTCCCGGAAAATGATTTTGAAATGGAAACATCAGAGCCTAAGAAGAAGGTAAACTTACCAAACCAGATCAGTATTACACACACACATAACACACACACACACACACACACACACACACACACACACACACACACACCACAAACAAACATACATACAAACAGACACACAGACATTCATCAATAGCATTTTTGGAATAAACAATTGAACTATGGCTAATGCTTTGGAACTACCCCATATCAGAGACTAAATTGTCACATATAGCATATTGAACTTACACATCTAGATAAAAAAACCAAGTTCTTTTAGCATAGTACTTCTTGAGTGTTGTGAAATGTCACATTCAATAATTGATCACCTGGATACAGCATGCTCTGAGGAACAGACATGATGACAATGGTAACAGCATGGTAACTTATGTTACACAGCAGGACAGCCTCCTGGGGAGCCTAAGATTTCAGCTCTGTCCACTTCATATCTTTATTAGAACCTGAGTCAAAGGGCATGGCCTTCACATATGTGTTAAATTGTTTGATCATCTAGAACTTAACATTTTGCTCCTGGGAACCTGGCATCCATGAAACCCTTTTAGCTATCCAAACGCAAAATTTCTAAATCAAGCAGATATTTTAATTCTGAGTTTTAAAGTCAATTTTTTGTCATCCCCACATTGAAGAAGTCATCCATACATTGAAGAAGTGTTTTACATGTTTACTGAATGAACTTGTCTAGGTTTCTTTTCTGTTGCAATGATATCATAACCAAAGCAACTTAAAAAATGGGAATTTATTTGTAGCTTATGATTTCAGAGAATCCACGACCCTCATGGGGTGGAGCATGACATCAAGGAAGTAGGCCTGGCACTGGAGCAGCAGCTGAGAGCTCACATCGTGATACGGATGACAAGGCAGAGAAAGAGAGATGGGGAGAGGTAGAAAGAAAAGGAAAGAGAGACTGAGAATGACAAGAATCTTTGGAAAGCTCAAAGATCACCCCTAGTGATACACCTCTTCTATCAAGGCCACATGTGCTAATCCTTCCCAAACAGTTCCATCACCTGGAGACCAAGTATTCAAGCCTTGGAGCCTATGGGGCCATTATCATTCAAGTCACCACAGAAATGAAAGGTGTCTTGTACTTGTGAGCATGTGTGTATGGAAAAGGTACTTCATGATAGGGAATTAAAAGGAGAGTAGAAGATTTGATGTCTTGTAGTGAATGTAAAAAGCATTTCTGGTATAACCTAATTTAACTTCACATGTTATCATGATGCACTGAAATGCCCACATGTATTTTACTAACAGGTGGATAAGGGAATCACACCAGACTCTTTGTACTTTTCCAACATTGTGCCACACCTTGGGTGGGAATTGAATACTCTTAGATAAGGCCAGCTAGCAGCCAAATTATTTTCTTCTTCATGATATGGTACATGCTGAAAGTAAGGCTTTCTTATTTTGCTAGGAGGGTGGTTTTTGGATTTCCTGAGAAGTGGAAATTTAGTATGTTTGCTATCAATTGGACAGGTTTGTAAAGTGAAGGTGACCAACATCAGCATACCAGTGGAGCATGTTGCAACCAATAAAACATATCAGAAAAATATCCCTCTACTGAGAGTCAGAATGTATGTCAGCTAAAGAGGTTTCTATGGTACAGCACCTTGGAAACACTTTGTTTTCTTTGCCACTAATCTGCTATCTGTGCTTCCTAGAGTTAATAAATATAACAAGAATAACATGATGGGCAGACATTTTCTTCAAAGCATTATTTTATTGCTTCCACTCAATGATTGTTACAGATATTAAGTCCTATAGCTTGCTATTCTTTCAATGGATAACTATATGATGTATCATATATAATGGATGAAATATGAATTTGATATATTCAGATGCTAATTATACATTATATATTTATGTATACAGTGCATGATTTGTCTATGGTGTAAACCAGCTTGTGAAACCTATATGTACAAGCAAATAAGCCCATACAACAATGTACTGAAGCCACAGGAGGTCAATGGACATATTTCTTTATAGTTCTCACCTTATTCCCTTTATGCAGGATTCCTCACTGACACAGAAGTAGTAGTGGTGATGGAAAACACCAATTACACAGAATGCTTGCCTTGGCTTTAGTTACTACCAAGCTCTTGCAGCATCAGCCACTGAGTGGCACCTACCCCCCAGGTACTATGGTAGTTTTCCTATCTGTGCTTCTATTTCCTAATGCCATACTCTCTTGTGCTTCCTCCATGGCATGTCATATTGTTTTTACCAGATGGAATCCTTAGGATTCACCACTTTAACCTATAGCTAGCCCTGCTTATCACCTAGGTATTATCCATATATGACCCTAAATTGTCATTCTGATGTTAAAATCATACTTGTGCTGTGCTACTCTTCAGAAGCTTGGAAAAAAAATCTCTCAATTGCCTCTAAAATCTAGTTGGATATCTATAACCGGTATGGCAGATATAACAAGCACTCTAAGAACCATGCCTTAGCTGGGCGTTGGTGGTGCACGCTTTAATCCCAGCACTTGGGAGGCAGAGGCAGGCAGATCTCTGTGAATTAGAGGCCAGCCTGTTCTCCAGAGCGAGTGCCAGGATAGGCTCCAAAGCTACACAGAGAAAACCTATCTCGAAAAAAGAAAAAAAAAAAGAACCATTCCTTTCAAGTCTACTTCCTTTTTGAAGTTCTCACATTGTAAAACAGATCAATGCAAATTCTGTGTTCTTGCTACAGCTAGATGTTGATCTATGAGAAAAATGTTCTCATTGGAAATTAGAGAAAACATAGGTACTGTACCAGAGTTAGCCATCTGGTGACTTAGGCCAAAACTCTCAGTCCTCCATGGACAAGAATACTAGTTAAATGTTTCTAGGGTGGATTTCTTTTCTCTAGATCTTGGAGTACTGCCTGGAGTTCATGTCTGCTAGGCTCTTAGGTGGAGACGCTGCTGCTACGTATTTGAGTTGCAAACATGCATTAGGAACTTTCAAATAGGAGAGGCTCTGCTGGAGCTGGAAATGGACCTCTACAGAAAATGTCTACCTACTAATTCTATCCTTTACCTTAAGGCCACATGGTAAGCCAGAACATTCTGCAAAGGCTTGAGTTACATGATGAAGCCTTTGTATGTATTAAGATGGAGAAAGTTGTCTCTGCTAGGTGGGGTGGACCCAGCTACATGGATCTCATCATTTTTGTTTTGTTTTGGTTCAATAGAGGCTGAGTTTTTGACAAATCAGGAGTTGTATGTCTATGAGTGTGTGTGTATGTGTGAGTGTGTGAGTGTGTGTGTGTGTCACTGCTATAGATCACATGTGTGCCATCATCCTTGCTGTTTCAGCTGCTAGCTTACTATAAGCTTACTTGTCAATTGCAACTATCTTAGCAGCAGTATGAATATTGGCAAGAAGTTTTTAATGTTCGATGTCTATCATAAGACTATTTGAATGAGAAAATCAGTAACTTGTTGGCAACTGTAGCTCTCAGCATCCAAAAATAAAGGAATCACTCACAAGGATGGCAAAAGGAAGGCTTCATTGATGAAGAACAGCCTGGCTTCATGCAGCAGCTCACTGGTACCTGCTGGGAAATGGCAATCATAGGAAGAGAAGCTTGGCACATAAAAATTCACAATGGAAAGGTTTCTTTTTCCCCTGAACAAAATCTTTACAAGTTTGCTATTAGTTTAAGAGCTATAGTTACAAACAATCAAAATCCCTCAAAAGCCCAGCTGTAGGTCAATCAAAGAACAATCTTAACACAGGGATGTATAGGAATAGCTATTGAGTCTACATTCATCCTGACAGCCAAACATATACATAATGCTAAATTAAAGCAGTGTACCATAGGGAGATGTCTGTTGATCTACAACGATGACACCAACTAACAATCTAAGCAACAGAGGAGCAGCTACCTTAAAAGCCCTCCTCTGATAATGAGATTGATGACTGACTTATATGCCATCCTAAAGCCTCCATCCAGCAGCTGGTGGAAGTGGAAGCAGACACCCACAGCTAAACACTGAACTGAACATTTGCAGAGAAGGATGAGTGATGAGCAAAGGGGTCAAGACCATGCTGGTGAAACCCACAGAAACAGCTGACCTGAACAAAGGGGAACTCTTGGTTCCCAGACTGATAGCTGGGAAACCAGCATGGGACTGATCCAGACCCCATGAACGTGGGTGTCAGTGAGGAGACCTTGGAAATCTATGGGGCCTTTTGTAGTAGATCAGTACTTATCCCTATCATAGGAATAGACTTTGGGAGCCCATTCCACATAGAGGGACTACCTGAGCCTGGACACAAGGGGGTGGGCCTAGACCCTATCCCAAAGGACATGACAGACTCTGAAGATCCCCCATGGAAGGCCTCCCCCTCCTTGGGGAGCAGAAAGGGTATGGGATAGGTAGGGTGTTAGTTGGGGAGGCAGTGGAGGAGGGGAGGAAGAGGGAACTGGGATTGACATGTAAAATAATCTTGTTTCTAATTTAAATAAAAATGGGGAGAAAGAAAAAAAGAGCAGTGTAGCTGCATATATGTTGAAGGCCAAACAATAATAAAATATGTCATGTGTTGACATGTGTGTAGTGTAGCAAGGACAAATGGAGAGACTAGTTTTACTAATTCATTGTGAAACTGTCTATAACTAATAGAATCTTAGAGTTATGAAATATGAGCTTCCAGGGCTTTGGTTATTATATTAGTGTTTGTTCATTATTTAGATCTCTTCTGACAATCCTGTCACACACACACACACACACACACACACACACACACACACACACACACACACACTGCAGTCCATTTGTCTTAAGAATTCATTCCTCAGTATTGCATTTATAAGAATAATGCAAATTGAACAGGGAAGGAGCACACAAGCTCCCATGCTTAACAGAAGAGCTGTCAGTTGATTGTTCATAGAAAAGGGACAATCAATTTTCTTTAGGACAATCAAGTTGACCACATTCCAGTAGATACATTACACCTGTGTAATATTGACAGCACCAGTCAAACTCGGTATAGGCATTTAAAAAAGAAAAAGAGGACATGAAGTTCAGAGGAGTATAGGGGTGACAGATCTGGGAAGAGTTGGATGAATGGAAGTGAATGTGATCAAAATACAATGTATATAAATGTGAACTTCTCAAATACTAAATAAAATATTATACTTAGAAAGTAGAATTCAGACATGTCAATAGTTTCTACAGAATGAATAGTGAATTAAGAGAACCATAAGGGAATCCACTTTTTGGCTCCGTATTTTATACAATGTAAGGATATACTTATTGAGTGTGTGTTCTGCATGAAGCATTTTCCAGGGCTAAGTCTCACACTCCAAACACGATGACTCATTCCAGTATATTGCTGTGCTCAGAAGTGTGAGAGGCACTGAGTATTTGCTAAGTGAGTCAGAATGCTTCAAGTGTCACAAGAGAATTATAAGCAAAACATCAGGGAATTTCAAAGGTTAAGCCAAGATCATTTTCAGTTTTACAGTTCAGAGTGGGAAGTTACAGTTAGGGAAGGAGTCTGGCAAATAATTTATAAGCTGGACTGGACTTGTACCCTGAAGGGAGCATGAAATACTGATGCATTTCAATGATGGAAGACTAGAAAGAGAAAAGGCATATTTCAGAACAGGATCCAGTCTGAAAAGAAAGCTTCTCTCAGCTGTACTAAGAGAACTCAGGAGCTGAACAGTGCAAAAGCCTTGACAAGATTAGTGAGAACAAAGTCGTGGCCAACACCAGGGTTAGAAGGACAAGTAAAAGATACAGTTAATACAGCTCAGGAGCCAGACCAGTTAGCAGAGGCAAGATAGCAGAGAGTGGCTCATGTAAAGACAAGCTGACTACCAGACACAACATTCCCATAGAACACTGGCGTGGGCAACACTCAAAAGTCTATTTTTCATTTGTCTTCCAAGTTTTCCTTGGTGCCTATCATTGGTCAAGACTATCAAAACAATCCTGGGAATTCTGATTTCTGGCAACACTAAACAAGGCAATGATGTGAAGAAAGGAGAAACATGGAGCCATTGCACTAACAATATTCAGCAGAGCAGGGGTGACCAGAAGGATGTTTGGGAATCAGCAAATGCCTCAGCTTGCCACTCACACAGAGTTAGCAAAGTCACTGCTTCTTTTCCAAGCATGGCACACATACTGGATCTCACTTAAAAATCTAAGCACAATGAAAATCTCATTAAGTGTTGAATGAAAAAACATGAATAAAGTAATGTGAACTCCAGAATCACAAACTACATACAGCCTTTTGTGGTCAGTCATAAGTCTTGAAATGAAGGTTAAAGACTCTGATATTTATACAGGAGGTAATTGAAAGCTTTTTGCTGACATTTTGCCTAGAAATTGGATGAGTATTTGTTTTATATTGAACAGATATACCTAAAAGGGGAAAGAGACTCCCCCTGTTAGCAAGACAAGAGAGCATCAGGTACAGTCTCCAGAACACTATGTGGGACACGGCTGAAAATTAAATTTACTAAGATCAGTATTAATTGTCAAAAATAGAAGATTGTAAGTGCCAGAGAATTGTAAATATAATTTAAGATACCTTCATCATTTGATTTATTCTTTTTTTTTTGTGTGTGTGTGTGTGTGTGTGCGCGTGTGTGTGTGTTGATAATATACTCCTGGGCATAGTGTAAACTTTTTTATAAAAGATTAGTGTTTTTATTAGAAAGAAAATTATTTCACATGTTAATCCCAGGCCCTTCTCCCTCCCCTCCCCCCTGCCCTCCCCCAAATAACACCCTACCTATCCCATACCCTTTTTGCTCCCTAGGCAGGGTGAGGCCTTCCATAGGGGTGTCTTCAAAGTTTGTCATATTAGGGAGTATTCCTCCATGTGGTATGGGCTCCCAAAGTCCATTCCTATGCTAGGGATAAGTACTGATCCACTACAAGAGGCCCCATAGATTTCAAAGGTCTCCTCACTGACACCCACATTCAGGGGGTCTGGATCAGTCCCATGCTGGTTTTCCAGCTATCAGTCTGGGGAACAAGAGCTCTCCCTTGTTCAGGTCAGCTGTTTCTGTGGGTTTTACCAGCCTGGTGTAGACCCCTTTGCTCTGTATTTCAGTTCAGTTCAAGGTTCAGCTTTGGGTGTCTGCTTCTACATCCACCAGCTACTGGATGAAGGCTATACAATGGCATATGAATTAGTCATCAATCTCATTAACAGGGGAGGGATTTAAGGCAGCCTCTCCTCTGTTGCTTAGATTGTTAGTTGGTGTCATCTTTGCAGCTCTCGAGACATTTCGCTAGAGCCTGATTTCTCTTTAAAACTATTATGTCTCCCTCTATTATGGTATCTCTTATCTTGCTTTCTTCTGTTCTCCCCCAACTCAACCTCCATCCCCCATCATGTCTTCCTCACCCCTCTTCTTCTCCCCTTCTCATTCTCCTAGTTCCCTCTCCCAGCCCCCCATGCTCCCAATTTGCTCAGGAGATCTTATCCCTTCCCCCTTCTCCAGGGGACCATGTATGTCTCTCTTGTTTGCCAGCCTCTCTGGCAGGGTGGACTGCAGGCTGGCAATCCTTTACACTATGTATAAAATCCACATATGAGTGAGTACATACCATGCCTGTCTTTTTGTGACTGGGATACCCTGCTCAGAATGGTTTCTTCAAGTTCCATCCATTTGCCTGCGAATTTTAAGATTCCATTGTTTTTTGTTTTTTGTTTTTTTTTTTTGTTTTTTCCTTCTGCTGAATAGTACTCCATTGTGTAAATGTAACACATTTTCTCTATCCAGTCTTCAGTTGAGGGGCATCTAGGTTGTTTCCAGGTTCTGGCTATAACAAATAATACTGTGATGAACATCGTTGAACAAATGTCCTTGTTGTTTGAATGTGTTCCTTTTGGGTATATGCCTAAGAGTGGAATTGCTGGATCTTGTGGTAGACTGATTTCCATTTTCGTGAGGAATCACCATACAGATTTCCAAAGTGGCTGTAGGAGATGGTCATACTTTGAAAACCTGTACTCCACAAAATTGGAAAATTTAAAAGAAATGGACAATTTCTGCACAGATATAACTTACCAAAATTGAATCAAGAACAGATAAGCAACTTATATAAGATAAGCAACAGACCTATAACCTCTAAGGAAATAGAAGCAGTCATCAGAAGTCTCCCAACCACAAAAAAAAGCCCAAGGCCAGATGGCTTCAGTGCAGAATTCTACTAGAAATTCAAAGAAGAGGTAATATCAATACTCCTCAAATTGTTACACACAATAGAAGCAGAAGGTTCATTGCCAAACTCTTTTTACAAGGCTACAATTACCTTGGTACCCAAGCCACACAAAGACATAACTAAGAAAGAGAACTACAGACCAATTATCCCTTATGAACATAGATGCAAAAATACTCAATAAATACTGGCAAACTGAATCCAAGAACATACCAGAAAAATCATCCACCATGATCAAGTAGGCTTCATCCCTGGGATGCAGGGTTGGTTCAACATTTGAAACTCTGTCAATGTAATCCACCATATAAACCAACTGAAGAAGAAAATCCACATGGTCATCTCACTAGATGCTGAAAAAGCCTTTGACAAAATCCAATATCCCTTCATGATAAAGGTCCTGGAGAGATCAGGAATAACAGGAACATAACTTAACATAATAAAAACAATATACAGTAAGCCAACAGCCAACATCAAACTCAATGGAGAGAAACTCAAAGCTATTCCTCTAAAATCAGGAACAAGTCAAGGCTGTCCATCCATACCTCTTCAATATCGTCCTTGAAGTTCTAGCTAGAGCAATAAGACAACAAAAGGAGATCATGGGGATACAAATTGGAAAGGAAGAAGTCAAGCTTTCACTGTTTGCAGATGATATGATAGTCTACATAAGTGAACAAAAAACTCTACCAGGGAACTCCTACAGCTGATAAACACCTTCAGCAAAGTGGCAGGATACAAGATTAACTAAAAAAAAATCAGTAGCCCTTCTATATATGGATGGTAAATGTGCTGAGAAAGAAATCAAAAAAACATCACCCTTTACAATTGCCACAAACAACATAAAATACCTTGGGGTAATGCTAACCAAAAAGGTGAAAGACCTGTATCATAAGAATTTTGATCTTTAAAGAAAGAAATTAAAGAAGATACCAGAAAATGGAAAGATCTCCAATGTTCTTAGATAGGTAGGATCAACAGAGTAAAAATGGCAATCTTGCCAAAAGCAATCTATAGATTCAATGCAATCCCCATTAAAATTCCAGCACAATTCTTTACAGACCTTGAAAAAACAATTCTCAATGTTATATTGAAAAACAAAAGACCCAGGATAGCCAAAACAACCCTGTACAATAACAGAACTTCCAGAGGCATCACAAGCCCTGATTTCAACAGCTTAGAACTGGCACAAAATTAGACAGGTAGACCAATGGAATCGAGTTGAAAACCCTGATATTAACTGCACACCTATGAACACCTGATTTTTGACAAAGAAGCTAAAATTATACAATGGGAAAAAGAAAGCCTCTTCAACATATGATGTTGGCATAACTATATGCTGCTGTGTAGAAGACTGCAGATAGATCCGTATCTTTCACCATACATAAAAGTTAAGTCCAAATGAATCAAAGACCTCAACATAAACCCAGCCACACTGAACTTATTAGAAGACAAATACCCTTGAAAAATTGGTACAGGAGACTGCTTCCTGAACATAACACCAGTAGCACAGACACTGAGATCCACAATTAATAAATGGGACCTCCTGAAACTGAGAACCTTCTGTAAGGCAAAGGACACTGTCAACAAGACAAAACGACAACCCACGGATTGGGAAAAGATATTCACCAACCCCACATCTGACAGAGAGCTAATCTCCAAATTTACAGGGAACTCAAGTAGCTAGTCTCCAAAACACCAAATAATCCAATTAAAAAGTGGGGCACAGAACTAAATAGACAATTCTCAACAGAGGAATCTAAAATGGCTGAAAGACACATAAGAAAGTGTTCAACATCCTCAGCCATCAGGGAAATGCAAATCAAAACAACTCTGAGATACCATCTTACACCTGTCCAAATGGCTAAAATCAAAAACATCAATGACAGTTTACGCTGGAGAGGCTGTGGAGAAAGGGGAACATTTCTCAACTGCTGGTGGGAGTGCCATTTGATTTATTCTTAAGAGGATGTATACTGATCTCTTCTGAAATTAACTCTTCAGATGCCCAACACAGGCAGAGGGCATGCTTTAGACAAGAAATGCCTATGAAATGTGGCTTAAATAACTACCTTGAAAGTCCTACAACATATTAAGGGTTCTGTTCTAACCCCTTTGCTTTCCAAAATTTAATTCATTGTTCAACTGTTTATTTTGAATCTGTTTTTAGGCTCACATGGGCATTAGTAACTGCTGTTTGGTTTACTAATATTCAAGTTAGAACAAAATCCATTTAGTTCTGGTTTGCATCTAATGGTATTCACTTTCACTTAGAAAACTTGGTTTTTAACATCTAGTTTGCATTAGCTGTATAAGATGTATTTACTCAAAAACATCAGGATGAATTAATATCGTAAAAGTCTGGAAATGAGAATCAGGTGGCACACAACTGCTGTGATTTCTCCAGATGTTTCAGTGTGTGGCCAATAGCTTGTAGCAGATGTATTGTGCTGTATGGATAGTGTTTGATATCTACAATCTATCAGGACTCCATGCTTGTCAAGAAAGAGTATTGATTTTGTATTTAATAGGAATGTAGAAAGAATATTGGCTTTTGGAATTTTTTCTGTTACTCTGATTTTATTAAAGTCATTTATTTTCTCATTTTTTCACACTGGGAGCTTATAAAAGAAACCCTTGGAAGGGCTTACAGTTCTTCTGGGTATTTCCAAACAGAAAAGGAGAGGAAAAAGACTGTGTCCTGAGTGAGGACACAGCTATACCATACATCCCAAAGATAGCAACTGCCTCCACTATGGGATGGCATGAGGACTGGCACTCAAAAGCACTAGTAAGTGAGAGGACCAACTCCACGGTGTACTCACTCGCTTATATTGCCTCCACATCACTGTAATACAGACTGTCCCTTATATCAAGAATCTAAGAGAGCAGAAACACAAAGTGAACAGGGATCTCTATCATACTGAGAACTGGAGTGATGAGAAAGCATGACATCCTCAACTCTCAAAGCAAAGGTGCCACACAAAATACAAAATGGCAACAGGAAACCTTCACGTGTCAGGAAAGCATAGACTTTAAAAGCAAGAAATGTAATGGGAAGATAGCTCAGCAACTGGTCTTGAGAAGAGCCCACACTGCGGCTCACAGCCATCTCTAATGTCAGTACTGGAGACCCCATGCCCTCTCTGACCCCCAAATACATGAAAAATTACACAAGTATACACACACATGAATATATACATATTTTTTAAAATAAAGATAAGTAGCTGACACTGATAACATTCTTATATTATACATGAAGAAACTCGGGCTGCAGGCCCCTACCATGCAACAGTAAGAAATCAACAGCAAAGTAGTGAAGCAGCCTAGAAACAAACTTGCTACTGTCCACACAGAGAAGTGGCCACATGAAGTGAACCACCCAATGGGGACATGGCCCAGTTGGTAAAGCCCTTGCTATGAAGCATGAGGACCTGAGTTCAGATCCCTGATGACTGCCATTAAAAATGATAACATATATATAATCCCAGAGATAAGGCAGACCAGGAGGATCTTTGAGGTTTGCTGGTCAGCCAGTCACCCAAACTGGTGAGCTTCAGCTTCAGTGAAACATGCTGTATGGAAAAAAAAACAGATGAGAAGGGTTGAGGAATACACACAAGATGGGTTTCTACCCTGCAAACACATGCCCATGCCTCTACAGTATATACTTAGGTGCATATACATAATCACGTGTGTGTATACATATTCACACATACACACTATGCATACATGCATACACAGAGAAACTTCATGAAAGCAGAGTGCCATACTGGTACAGTTTGATATATGCAACTGACACCCGGCCCAAAGTGACAAATATAACAGGCAGCCTCAACCCTAACTTATGGTGGGGGCTGACAGAGTACCTCCAGAGAGCTGCCCCAATGACAGTGAGATGTGTCCAGAGGTTTGAAATCACATGTGAACTTCCTCAATAAAAATCAACTCACAGCAGACAGGGGTGGGATTTTCCCAGATCTGGACACAGTAATGACCCTAAACAAGAAAAGACCTAATGCATGTCAGAGAAATTAACAAAGAGTTCAAAGTTACAAGGAAAAACAGAGAGCAGCTATGAGAAAAATAACGTGGATCTATGAGTAGAAGCCAAACGACACTCTATTAAAATTAGTTTAATAAGTGAATTGGACCAAAGACTAGTAAATGGCTATTAATTGTTAGTTTAGAAAGCATATTTCAACAAATCACAAAAAACAAACCAGAGGGAAAATCTTTAAAAAAATAGTCTTAATTCAGTTGAAAGAGATGAAAGAGTCTAACCTGCATATGGTAGATGTTAGAGGAAGAATGAAGAAAATGTTGAAAACAGTCATTACGATGTGTTCTTCAGAGTTAACAATTCTGAGAGAATAACACATAAAATCCCCAACTGAAAAGGGATGGCCTCACTCTAAAAAATGATATGATAACTTCACAGAGTGCTATGAACAAAAATTTAAATATCCCCAGATGTAAAAGAACATTTTAAACTGACAGTATATGTCTTCAGCTTTGGTAGACATTAGAAGACAACGAATTAATGTCTTCAAAGTATTTGGGGGAGGAAAGTTATATCTTGCTATAATATCATTGTAGATAAGGAAAAATAAATATGATTTCAGGCACGTAAATTTAGTTATCTTCCCGAAGAGCCCCAATGGGATATTGGAACCAAGAAAACTTCCTCCTTTTCCCCTTAGGAGACTGTAGTTACTGTTCTTGTTTGCTAAGAGAAGGGACATTGTGTTGGATTTTAGATGTTCTAGAGTAGGTAGATAAAATTGTGCAATAGATAACTTGGACTGATTGTTTTGCTGGAGATTTAGAAAGTCAATGACACTTAAACATAGGAGAATCTATGTGCCCAGTTTGACAGGAAATTGAAAGTTAAAATATATGAGGCCTTGGATAAGAAACTCAGGAGAGCAGGGTGGTAGCACACACCATTATGCCCAGCAGTCAGGAGGCAGAGGCAAGCAGATCTCTCTGAATTTGAGGCCAGCCTGGTCTACAGAGCGAGTTCCAGGATAGCTAAGACTGTTTCACAGTGAAACCCTATCTCAAAAAAAAAAAAATAAAAAAGGAAAAACAACATTAAGAAACTCAGGAGACTTGACATTTGAAGGATGAGAAAAGGCAGCTGGGAAGATGGCTTAGCTGATATGGTTCTTGTCAAGAAAACACAAGGACCGGAGTTAAGATCCTCAGCACCATATTAAATTGTTCTTGTTTTGTATTGTTTTGTTGATGGAGAGAGAGAACATGAAGATGGAGATGGGTGACTAGGGAGGGAGAGCTGGGAGGAATTGGGAATGGGGAAAGATTATATTCAAAATGTATCGCACAAAAGCAACTTTAGTTTAAACAACAACAACAAAAAACCTTATAGCTTAAAAAAAAAAAAAAAGAATGAAGGAAAGCCAAACCCAAAGACACACATCTAATATGGGAAATTACCAATATGGAGCCATGTAAAAATACAAGGTAATTTAATAGGGAAAAGCATTACTTATAGAGCGACCTAGCTAGCTGGCGGGGCAGCAGTAAGTATAGCAAGCCGAAGATGAAAGCAAAAGCAGGGCCTTCACATGAGCATCCCTCACTCTTCAACTTTCCCTAAGACACCCTGACCACACCCGTGCAGGTATGGTCAGGCACACCTGTAGCCAGCCCCTAAGCAGACTTGGCTACAGCATCCCCTACACACATCTGTAACCCCTGCCCTGGGAAGATAGAGACAGTGGGTCATCAAAGCTCTCTGACCAGCCCAACAGCCCAATCAGCCAAGTTCTGCTTCACTGAGAATTACCATGAGGAGAGGGACAGAAAGAGGAAGGAGAAAGTCAATAGAGGAAAATCTCTGACCCCCCCCACACACACACACTTGGATAAGAAACATTATTGCATGCACATGGCTATGTATATATATAAAAAAATGTACACACCATGCATAGGATGAGCAAGAGAGCATAAGAGAAGCTTGAGAATGATTTATTAAAGAGAGAAAAGACCAAACAAAACTTGATATCATGAACAAAAGGAAACTGTGTGTGTGTGTGTGTGTGTGTGTGTGTGTGTGTGTGTCACACCAGTGCAAAAAGAGACATCTTACCAGAGTCATGAATAAAATTAAGAGAATAGGGTAGACTAGAGTAGAGTAGACTAGGGTAGAAAAATATTGGAAGCATTCCTTTCAATTTACCAATTTCAATTGGTATATTGTGTCAGGAAGACACTAAATTGAAGACTGTATATAAGTGAGCAAGTGGAGATTTGGAGCATGAATAGGAATTTCTCCCAAAATTTGACTGTGAATGAGACAAAAGGACAGTTGTTATACTGAAATGTAGAGGGAAGGCTGCTTTGCTTTGCTTTGCTTTGCTTTGCTTTGCTTTGCTTTGCTTTGCTTTGCTTTGCTTTGCTTTGCTTTGCTTTGCTTTGCTTTGCTTTGCTTTATACAGCAGAGGCATGGTTAGGTTAAATACTAATAGAAAGAATCAAAACCAAAAAAAAAAAAAATAGCCAGGCGTTGGTGGTGCATGCCTTTAATCCCAGCACTTGGGAGGCAGAGGCAGGCATATCTCTGTGAGTTCGAGGCCAGCCTGTCTCCAGAGCCAGGATAGGATCCAAAGCTACTCAGAGAAACCCTGGCTCAAAAATCCAAAAAGAAAGAAAGAAAGAAAGAAAGAAAGAAAGAAAGAAAGAAAGAAAGAAAGAAAGAAAGAAAGAAAGAAAGAAAGAAAGAATTCAGTCTGGAATAATAAAGGAAATACTACTGGATCTGGGATCCAGAATAGCCTTAAAGTCAGAGGCAGTCTGTCTCACACTGTGACATAGAACAAAGTAACAATCGAGTGGCTACAGCCATGTTGGCAGGACTTTAAATGGAAAGCCCACTCACCATTGTCCCTTTTCAACTGAAATGAATCATGGATACACAGTTTAAACAGGAAACCAAGGTGAAATCCATATTAGTGTAACACCTAAAAGGAAAGAGAAGAATAAGAAATGACTAAGGGGGAATCATGTTTCAGACATCTTGAAGGTCTGTTTAAGTTTGGTAGCCATGCCTTTGGAGCTGCATGCTTAAGAACATGTCTAATTCATGAAGTGTGTGTGATGGAGTGTTTGGCTACATTCTCAGTCATCACCGAAAGTGTAGGGGACCGAATCCATCCCCAGAGTCTGATCTCCCTTAATGCTGAAGAGCAAAGCAAGGGAAGGAGGATTTTGAAACCATAAGAGAGTATTGGGGAGATCACTAATTTACATATGTAGCATCATTGATTTTAACACTGGAATGTCTATCTACCAGGATTTAAAACAGTTCATGTTCACAGTAAGTGAAAGTAATATTTTACATGGTGCCCCTGACATGACTTCAGTAATATACAAAGCATTTTTAGAAACAAATGATTGAAAATAAATTTCATCATAAACTCTGCCTTTTTTTATCCCCTTACTTTCTGTGGATTAATCTCTATATATAATATAAAATATAAAGAAATAAAGAAAGAAGAATGTCATTTTCACTTGTGGGTTTACACTAAGAGCTGGGAGACAGTGGAGACAGCAGTGAGGGTTAAGGGGGTTCATCTATAAGAAAGGAGAGAAGCAAATGAATTGTTCAAAAAAATCTCAAAATAATAGAATATGCAACAGCAGCCTCCTTTCTACTGGGTTAGCAAAGAACTATGTTGAGTTTCTGTACCCCTTACCTAGACTGTACTCCATGAAATGACTAAGGGGTAGAGAGTGGGGTTTCTTGAACTCCCTGAGGAATCCATCGGCCTGTCAATCTACTATCTTGCCTTGAACATTCTCAAACTCTCCTGTCTAAATCCTCCTTTCCAAAGGGTCATGTGACCTCTGGGATCATGGAGTTGCCGGACAGCCAGCAATACTCATAACAGCTCCCTTCTTCATAGGCAGATGAAACAGGCAGATGAAAAGGGAACCCCAGGGGTACTCATCCTCTATCAGAACTGAGTCAGTGAGTGAAGCTTCCAACTTGGCTAAAAGAATACCTCTTTTCTTTTATATTTATTTGTATCCTTACTTCTTTCCATGTCAGACAGTACCAGGTTGTTTCTGACACAAAACATTAGGAAGTCATAACCACAAACCAGAAAACATCCCCAGTTGTTTAATGTGCTGTCAGTTTCCATCTAGGCATTTTTCTCTAAGAGACGCCTCATCTTCTAAACAAAATTGAATTGAATGGATTTCAAAACTGTCTGTGGTTGTGAAGTATCAGTCCAGGTTACCTTGAAAAAAGCCAACAAGAAACCTCCATGCAAGTTTGTAGATACACATGTAATTCTTGGGTTCAGGAAGCAGAAACAGGAGGGTCTTAAGTTCCATGTCAGCCAGGGCTACATAGTGTGACCTTATCTAACAAAACCAAAACCTAAGGATGTAGCTCTTTGCCTAGCATGTGAAAGGTGCTAGGTTCAATTCCAAGCTTGGGATAGACAGACAGACAGATAGTAGAGAGATGTTAGATAGATAGATAGATAGATAGATAGATAGATAGATAGCTGATAGATAAATGAGAGTTATCAAGTGATAATTTATATGGTATAGCACTGATAGCCTTATTAATAATAATTATTAGTGATACTCAAAGATAATGAATATGCTAATTTTTGAAAGTCATGATATTTACAAAAGTTTAATGAAACCTACTTAATCTTTTTGAAAGTGACTTCAATTACATTTCAAATATTGAGATAAATGTATGCAAGAAATTAAAATAATTTGGGATATAATAAAGTATAATTAATTCAAAAAATGCCAATAGTTTTATACAAAATTGTAGGTAAAAATATCAGCAACTAGTGAAAGCATTTCTTTAAATCATGAATGTAGAATATAGGAGTTATGTCATCTCTATAGGTAAAAGAGTGAACGTGGAGAAATAACTGAGATGGTATAGTGCTTGCTGTCCAAGGACAAGGACCTGAGTTCAGAGCTTAAACATCTAAGTAAAGATGTGTGTTTGTAATTACAGCACTGGAGAAGCAGAGACAGGGACATCACTGTGATTTGGTAAACAACCAGCTAGCCTATTTAGTGAGCACCAGGGATCAGTGAGTGCCTTGCTTCAATGAATGAGGTAAAGAACAATAGACGAAGACATTGGATCTCCATGTATGTACATGTGCTTACATACACACACGCACACACATGCACATGAAAACACACATACAAAAATCATATTTATTTATATGTTACTGTGACTTGAAAGTCAGCTTGATCCTAAGAGATTCATGATTTTTCTTCCATCTTGAGCAAATGAAGGTCCAGGGAGGAACTGGTACAGGTCACAGGCTCTGAAGAGGAGGAAGGTTCCATGGCAGACCTTCTGCTCATCACCCTCCTTAGGTTCACCAGTTAATACTCAAGATGCACAAGTGAGCAGTATCTGTGGCAGCATCCTTCTGCCTGTTCCACCTGTTGCCCAGACTCAGAAGTCTTCCCCTCTTCTTGAGTCAAAAATTATTTTAACATTCAGATAAACTGTAAAGTTTGGTGTTATGGACATTCACTCCAGCATACTTATAATTTATTCTAGAAATGTATACTATAGTCTCTTTAGGTCAAATTCATTTCTATTTTTTGTTTGAGATAGAATCCTGATATGTAGCCCATGCTGGTCTAGAAATTACTGTGTAGTACAAACTAGCCTTGCAAAGATTGTTCTGTCTCTTCTGAGTACTTAGATTATGGATGTGTGCAATTATACTGGGCCACTTATGCCAAATTCATGAACCCTTCTCACCTTTTCCTTTTTAGAATGAAACACAAACATTTCTTATAATTGTTTATCATCAGCACAAAACATTACTGCACCTGACTGTCAGGCATTGATTTTGTAGCTTAACACAGTGGAGTTCAGCATAACACAGACTGGATGCACCATAATGAGGGAATGAGCTGTGATGCTTAATGTTGTCTGTCCATTTCCTAAGAAGGGCTTAGGCTCCTCCTGATCACTGTGTGTATATTTTTGACAGTCCCTCCCTTTCCAGAGCATTTGTGACCGCCATTTTCAGGACCACTAACTAAACCTTATCTCTCAAATAGAAAGTCAATGAGCAAACTAAAGCTGAATTCACTTCATAATATGTAAAATCCACCTTTGCTTTGTTCCCACCCACTACCAACCAGACTATCCTAGGAACCTTACAATGACAGCCAAAATGGTTTGCAGGCATCAATGAGCCATTTTCAATAAAGGCATTATACTGGCAATCACCAGGAAGAAGCAGGTATTCACAGGGTGCTCTTGTTTTGGTATCAAACTTTTATAAACACAGTGGTTATAAAAGGTTACCAAATTTGTAGGCAGAGAATTTTGTAGAACTCAGAGAAAAAATAAATAAGCCAAGCCCACTGCACTCTTCTGCCAGTAGATGGAAATGAGACTAAAGGTGTTTAGAATGTGAGATATTCTTCAACAGAAAACTATGTTATACTCAACAAACTTACTTACTATGTGTGCATTTTAACTCCATTATATGATATTATTCAATTTTAAGGATGAAATATTAAGGTATTTATGGAAGCGTTTTCTACCACTTATCCATAGGAAGGAAAGCTCCAGGCAGCTAATGTTCTTTCTGTCCCCTCGAGTTTACACATCAGAGCTCTTATTTGTATGCACCCAGACTAAACATCTTGCCAGGAGACATATAGCCCTATGTGCACTGCTAAAGAGGTGACATGTGAAGCCTAAAATGCTTGAGATGACAAATAGCCCAGCAGGTCTGGCCTCTTCCCCTCCTGCCCTGAGCTCCTGGCAATGTATTTCAACTTGTGTAAGGATCCTAGGGTGAAGCTCCTATCATAGAGCGCCAGCCTCACCCAGGCAGTGGAGCTAGGGGCAAGTGTCCACAGACAAACGCAAGAGGGAAAGTCCAGCATCTCTGGGGCACCGGTAGCTGAGCCTCTATTCGCTGAACTTCTTGGAAGGTTTTTTGATGCTGTGTGGAATTCTGACAAATAATTACCAAGAAGAGGAGAGGAGAGGAGAGGAGAGGAGAGGAGAGGGGAGGGGAGGGGAGGGAAGGGGAGGAGAGGAGAGGAGAGGAGAGGAGAGGAGAAGAGAAGAGAAGGAAGGAGAGGAGAGAAGAAAAGAAGGGAGGAGAGGAGAAGAAAAGGGAGAAGAGGAGAGGGGAGGGGAGGGGAGGAGAGGAGAGAAAAAGAGAATGGAAGAGATGAGAGACAGAGACAGAGACAGAGAGAGGCACCACATTTCTTTAGGTGGGTCTTTCAGTCATCCATGGAGGAATCGTTTGGATATATAAATTTGTTTTTAAGTCTTGATTTGGAGCTTTCTTAGGTTGAAACTTGATGGTTTTGTTGAAATCCCAAATAGTATTTTTCATCACACACACACACACACACACACACACACACACACACACACACACGACCATTGGTCTCAATCACATGAAATCATGTAAATCATTGTGATGTCCACATGGGGACACAGCAACATGAGTCCCATCCCATGCCATGAAAATTCTAGCTGAGCTCACAGTCTCCTTCATTCCTTCCCACAATGCTACACACATGTTTGTAAATGTGTGATGGGAATTCCTTAATATCTGTTCAGCCTGTGAAATCCCTGCCTTCTCTGCTCTCACTCGTCTAAGTCCCCCACCCCATACACACACACACACACACACACACACACACACACACACACACACACCTGTAAGGAGATGAGCCTGCCTGTTAATACTCACACCTGATTTTGTTAGCAGAGAAGGTTAAACCACGTCACAGTGTGATTCAAAATAGTGGCCCAAATATGTCCACTTCACCTGCTGGCCTCCAGGAGAGAACTCTTAGGCTGCCTTAGGACTGCAATTGGGTTGTACCTGCTTAAGATTAGGAAGGTTGAGTTGGGGGAACAACAGAGAAGGAGAGCAATGAAAGAGATACCTTGATAGAGGGACCTTTATGGGCAAAATGAGAAAGCTGGCACTAGGTAAATTCCCAGGAATTCATAAGGATGATCCCACCTAAGAATCTAAGCAATAGTGGAGAAGCTACCTTCAATGCCCTCCCCTCTAATGAGATTGATGACTACCCTGAATGCCATCATAGAGCCTTCACCCAGTGCGGCGTCCACCCTTGACCAGCAAGAACGACGCCACACCGAGGAATCTTCTTCAACACAGTTTAATCGGGAACCTCTTTGCTTTTACAGTGTATAATGGCGGTGGCCCCGGGGTCGAGGGAGACGGGGCCTGATATAGTCTACATCTACCAATCACCTAACCCTACGTGGCTCGCCAGGATAGGTTGTCTCCAAGCAGAATTAAGAGGATACATGACCTTAACCAAATTTGGAGTTGTTTACCACAGAGAGCTCTCGCCGTGGGGCTGGCGGAGGGCGGAAACCGGCGCCATCTTTTGGGTGCGGTATTCTGCAGCTCCTTACAACCCAGTAGCTGATAGAAGCAGCAGCAGAGATTCACAGCCAAGCACTGAGCCAAACTCCTGGAATCAGGTTGTAGAGAGGGAGGAGGGATAAGTAAAGGGGTCAAGATAAAGTTGGGCAAACCCAGAGAAACAGCTGACCTCAGCAAGAGGGAGCTCATGGACTCTGGACTGACAGCTGGGGAACCTGCACAAGACCAAACTGGGCCCCCTGAAAGTGGGTGTCAGTTGGGGGCTGGCAGTCTATGGGGCCTCTGGCCGTGGAACCAGTATTTATCCCTAGTGCATGAATTGACTTTTTGGAGCCCACTCCTCCCCATAGAGAGACACTCTCTCAGCCTAGACATAGGGAGAGGGGCCTGGACCTGCCCCAAATGATGTGACAGACTTTGATGATCCCCCAAAGAGACTTCACCATCTCTGAGAAGTGGATGAGGGGGTAGGATGGGGAGATGGTGGGGGGAGCAGGAGGTCAGGAGGGAGAGGGAACTGGGATTGTCATATAAACTCAGATTTTCTTAATTTAAATAAAAATTAAAATAATCATTAACACATGAAGCACACACAAAGATTATCTTCTCCTCCCTTCACCACCACCACAGTCAAGACAGACAGCAGCACCACAAAGTCTCTGGTCTTCTAACCCCTTCCTATCACTCCAACCAAGACTTAAATATCATTGATGCGTCTAGATAAAAATCTCAATTATAAGAAGAAATAGTAAACTTGAATGTAAATAACAGTTCTCAAAAAATCTATAACAAATAGTGAATTGGGAGGTTTAAAATCAAACTGACAGATTGAGGCTATGTATGCAGCCAATTCAGATAATTCTTTGAAAAAAATACATATTTTGCACAACAAAGGAAAAAGAATAGAATTGACCCATTTCCATAAGACTTCAGAAGACGTTTTATTCGAACAACAGTGGGATGTCTGTATCCTGCAGTCTTCCCCAGAGAAGAAATTCCTCTGCCCTGCTTATAACAGTGGAGGATTTTAAAAGGACTTTTCCAAATTAAAAGTGTAGCAATGACTCATTTATTTATATTTTCATGGTAATAGAAGCATTTGTTTTTATCATCTTAAGTCAAACATTGCTCACGTCCCCCTTCCCCTTTGTTGTTTTTCCTTCTTTGAGACAAGAGCTCACAGTGTACCTCAACCTGGCCTTCTAACTTGAGGGATCCTCCTGTCTCTGCTTCCTGCGTTCTGAGATGGCAGCATTGGCATATGTGTATCCTCTGGGGATATCTTTGGGGGGCACACAGAAACAAGGCTTTAATAGGTAAATGTGGGGATACACAGAAACAGGAGCTCTGATAGGTAAATTTTGGAGCACAGAGAAATAGGGGCTCCGATGGGTAAATGTAGGAAATGGCAAAAACTTTTGCTGCCTGCAGCTTCCATCCTAGATTTAAGTAGCAGACAGATGAAGTCAATTTTTTACAGAAATTAAACCAATGTCACAAAACTATGGAAAGCATATATATTAAACATTGTGACTTTAAAAAATTCCTGGACTCAAGTCTAAGATAAGCTCTCTGAGTTTCCTTTTCCTCATTTATAAACAGTCAACAAAATGCTTCCCCCTCCTTTCCCTGAGGCAAATGTGAGAATTCATCAATTTTCTATGAGTATGCTGGACATTCCTGAGCATTTTTCCAGGGTCTGCCTGCCTGGGGTATGTGTTGGGACACACATGTCCTGAGGACTTCTGGGACAAGTAAAAAGTATAGCCCTCCCTTCTGTCTGGATGTCCATCACCGCCCAGCTGGCATTGTGAAGGGCTGCTTGGGAGTGTTTGCAGACTGGATCTGCACTTGCTTCTGGACCCATGTACTTTTGAACACCCTTTAGAGAACAGGAACACCACAGCAGCAGGACGAGTTTAACCCTGCCATCTGAGTGTCTGATGCACATGGAGTTTGGCTAGAGTATTCCGACACCCCAGTTTCACAGAGAAAGGTAAAGCATGATGTATGTGGAAGAGGGAGGGCAGGAATGGATCCTCCAAACAGAAACACCTGGCCCCGGAGTTATCTCAACTCCAAGATCCTGCTACTCTTAAATTCTTTAGCACAGAAAATTATTACCTTGCAGTTGGTCTTAGGAGGATGCTAGCAGCTGTAAGAAATTAAAAGCTTTAACTTAAAAAGAAATGATTGTTTAAACCTTAGAAAGAATTTCCAAGGTAGATGGATGGACAGATGATATCCTCATTCAGAGGTTGGTGACAGCATCGACACTTGGAGTCAGTCTGGGAGCAAGTTGGCTTATGTTTGATAACCCAGCCAACATACTCAGATGCCAGAAGTTTTAGTGATGGGGGAGGAGGGCATAATTGCTCCCACCTGTGTCATTTTCTTAGCAAGGACCATCTTTAAATAAAGTTCTTCAGGAAAACTAACCTACCATGACATTGGCCAGAAATATCAAATACCCCTACATCAATGAGAAGCAACCCAGGTGAACAGTCTATATGTGTTATGTTTATTATGCAAAAAGCAGGATGGGGTCCACCACAAAATGAGTGAAATGACCATGGGTAAGCACCCAACTGTCTCTGTCAAAGCAGGGAATCCTAGAAAGTCACTGCCCCTTCCCTGTCCCCCAGGCCTTCCAGTGTCCACCTGCACCCACCTGCTGTGCGGACAGTACCTCCTGCATTTCCAGGGCACTGCAGCCTGTGCTGTGTCCTTGCAAAACCAGCACTTCACACCAAACACCAGAGAAAGACTTTCACCAGGACATGGATCTCTTGCCTCAGGCATTCAGATCAGACATTTTCCCCTCTGTCCTGGTGCCTCTTCCCTTAGAGAATGGCAGACTTCGGCCACATGGGGAATGCAGTCAGTCCAGAGACACAAGCCTTCCCAACACCCTGACTGTGGTCACTGCAGCATTGCAGACACAAAACACAGTTCTATCTTCCAGGAGATCAGCACTAAACAGCGTTTGCTTTTCTGCTCTCTTCTGTTGTCAAAGTGTTGTCGGACACATCTATACGTCAAATACAACAGTCAGCCGTTTCCTAGTGAACTCCAGTAGTAGAGTCGGTTTGCAGAGGAGGGATTTGGTTGGTTTTGGTTTTGGTTTTTGTTTGTTTGTTTGTTTTTAATAAGATTATAAAGTGCACTGTAGTGGCTGAGAGCTATAACTCAATAACAACCAACCTAATCTGTCTTTCCTTATTTTCTTTGTTCATTCCATGAAAGTGAGATTACCTGAAAGGCTGAGACCCAAACCTTTAATGTGATTCTATAGAAGGAAAAATAAGTGTGATGATTATTTTTAAACAAAAACATTTCTGGGGCTGGTGGGAAGAAAAACTGTGTTGACATCTTAAAGAATATAGCAAAGCTCACCTCTGGCTTCCACCAGTTTTTGCCACAAGCTAATAAATTACCCTTGAGAGGAAGGGAGGAAGAGCAAACAGATGACCTTGCTTCCTACAAATGAAAATCTGGCTAGGATTATGTGTCTGTTAGCCAAATAAATGTCGCACAGAATAAACAAACTCACTTCAGAAGCATAGCCTCTGACTTTGCATAGATATCTTGACTAATAGCATGTTCCTCCTTGTTATTTCATACATTAAATTACCCCTAACTAGTAACGAAACTCTGAATTTAATATAGATTCCAATAATCCTTCCCTTAAAAGTAAACCAACCCAGGGAAAATAAGTTTATTTTTTAATTAGTTGCTATAGTTTGCTCTTAGATCTTTGGGTACAGTTAATACTAACCGCAAATGGTGGTGTTTCTGAAGCCTAGATGGATATTTGAATGCTGTTGACTCAAATGTCAGCCTCAGTTGATGGTGTATAAGTTCTAAAGGGCTGAAGCCCTGGCAAACTCCAGCTCTATGTGACAACCTGGATATGGGTCACTATTATGATACTGTGTGTTGCAATCTTGTTTAAGTTTAAAAATATAAAAAAGAGGCACAAGATGAGTTGTGAGACTGAGAGACACATTGACCATAGTTTATTCCAGGTGGGGGAGGGGAAGGGCATGGAGAGAGAGGAAGGCAAGAGAGAGAAGTGAGTCAGAGAGAGAAAGAGAAGAGAAAAGAGAAGAGAGAAGAGAGAAAGAGAAGAGAAGAGAGCAAAAGGCGGAGCATAAGTGGGCAGGGGTCTGTCTTTTAAAGGGGTCCTTTATGCCTGCCTACACAGTTAGTTCCCATGGAACCCTGGGCTGACCTGGATTCTGAGTGGATTCTGCCAGGTAACAGGGGCAGGCCAGCATAATGCCTGAACCTTTCATTCCCAACTTTACTTATTAAAAAGGTGGGGTGTTAGACGTGGCAGGTTAGGCAATAAGGACGTAGAGTTCTTAAAACTGCTTCCTGCTGACCTAGCGAGAATTGACTATCTTTGGGGGACCTGAGAAATCTGGTGGGCTGCCATGTCCTGGGCTTCCTGGGATAACTTGTTGCTCCATTGCAGTCCAGGCTGTATGGAACTCTGGCACCTTTTAGACCTGGCAAGATGTTGGCAGAGCAGAGGACAAGGTTAAGTTTAGGAATTTTTTTTCTTAGGTCCTGGTATTTGAGGGGAGGATTGTAAGATGAGGAAGGGGTCCCTCAGGGGTCCAAGATGAGGGAAGGGAATCTGGAACCAGGGAAAGATTGAATAATAGCTGGAGTGAATCTGACCTGTTTGGGTGAGTCCAATTTGGCTCGCTGGAACTTATAAGAATCCTAAGAGTTTGTGAAAACATAAGTATTAGACACATCAGCAGCATATTTATGTTAGAATCAACTTGGCTAAGAGCATTAACATTTTAAAATATACAGATATTTTAGGGCGATGAAAATTACCTTAATCTTGACCTTATAATTATGATCATATAGTGGCATTGTAGAATTTTATTGACTATGTACAGTAGCATGAGAAAGAGAGAAATCTGGAACATATTTCATCCTTTTTAATGTCTCAAATCACTTTATCATTACTTAAGCCTTTTTATCCTCAGACCTTCATAACCTTCAATTCATACACCTTATATTACCATCTTAGAATTTCCATTCTCAGACCTTTATACCTTACATTCTCAGGCCTTCATAACTTGCATTTTTCCACCATGTCAGACCTTTCCATCCTCAGATCTTTGTAACTTACATTCCTAGACCTTCATACACCTTACAATTTCCCATCTTCACATAAATAAACCCTAAAATACCTGTTTCTGAAATCTGTTTTGCTTTAAACTGGAAAGACTACCAGTCTCCAAAAGCATCAGAGTTCTTGAGAAGAATAAGATTTTACCTGAGTTAATGATTAAAGAATAACAAAGACAGCTGTCCTCAAGGTCCTCCTTGGTTGTTGAGTTCAGAGGCTTTTAAGAACACCTGCCTTCTGCTGATAGCATGAGACCTGTGAATTAGGGATTGTAGGAAGGCTCACCTACCATTGACACAAGCAACCAGGGGAAAGTCAATTCCACTGTCCTCTTGTCCATGATCCAAAGAGTCTTTTGCAGCAGTTGAGGTGAAGGGCAGGGTTGCTCAGTGGCCAGTGTTGCCACTGACAAGAGATGGAGTTTTTTCAGTGCCCACCAGACTTCTTGGAGGAAATGGGGTGGGGCCAGCAGCTGGCCTGTCTCTCTGTTATAAAAAGCTTTTAATAAAACATTTTAAATGCTATGTTCTCTAGACCTCTGAGCATTTGAGGGCTGTCTGTCTGTTTAGTATCTCAGCAGTCAAAAATTTGCCTTTAGTTAAAGAAAAATCCCCTTTTGTAATAAAAAACTTTACCTTTGTAAACAGCTTACAGGATGGACTGAGTGGTATAAATGTTTTGTTAATTTGAAATAGACTTTTATGATTTTAAATGTTCAACATCATTTAAAGATACATCAGCCAAATTTAAGTTGTATAGTGTTAACTTATATTTTTAAATATAAAGTTAAATTTGACCTTTATGACTTTAAATGTTTACCATCATTTAAATATATATAACAATTTAGAAATATGAGACTTGGCACAGTTAAATTTAAGTTGCATAGAATTAGCTTACATTTTTAAATATAAAGTCAAATTTAAATCACATGTACAGAGACAAGCAGATATATCAAGCAGGACTGGATAAGAGTAAGAGGGAGAACCAGAGTGCAATCTCTGATCCGTATATTGTAGCAAACAGACAGGAGATTTAAAGGGATAGAGTAGACTTAAACAGGGGGCCCTGGAAAGGCATACTATTCCATAAATGAGACATGACAACAGAGCCAGTGAAAGAAGAAATTAGAGGCAAAAAAAGCAAAAAGGAAATAAATTGTATCTGGTACAAGCTGCTGAACTGAGTGGGCATGCCTACAGCTAGGCCACATGGCAAAGATGGCGGCTGCCATAAGTATGTTTCTGATTGCTGGTGGACGTGGCTTTTTTTTTTTTTCCACGAGTGAGGCAGAAAGATGCAACAGGATAGTTAGAGACATTTTGGACAGGAGCATAAGAGTTCTAGCTAAACAGAATATTCCCAGGTGAAAGGAAGTTTCCGTTGTGGCCAGCAGGAGTTTTAGCATGCAGGGAAGAAAAGAGAACAGACAAGTAAAAAAGAGTAGAGACCACATTTGCAACCATGGATCACTGGTAGAATGTAGGCTGCCAATAGGAGGGCATTGGAGGGCTCAGCTTCCATGAGAGAGGCAGAAAATATCCCAAGCCTATAATCTCCAGCGTCCCAGAGACCAAGGGATGGTCAGATACTAAAGGCATCAACTGATTTCATGTTTCATCAAGCACAAATCAGGAGCTAGGGTTCCTGGAGCATGAGAAGACATGGTCACCCAGTCCTGGGATTTTTGACCAGTCTGAAAAGTCAAGAGACTACAGTCTCAATACAAGTCCTAACTCATGGAAGCAAGGGAGGGGAGGGCTTGCCAGACATGGTGGTGCTGGATGAAAGAATCCAGAGATCCTAAGTTTGAAAAGTGCGAGTTGAAGTTTTCAGGGTTCTGGCATCTCAGGCTGCCACAGGCAGGAGGAAATCTCAGGGAAAACTGAGAGATGAAAAGTGGGTCGTCCGTTCAGATTCTGGGATCCCCACAGGTTCTCAAGCCCCTGGTGGGAGAGGTTATGGAGAGAGCCTATCTGAGTCACAGCATCAAATGTTGTGACCTTGTTTAAGTTTAAAAATATAAAAAGAAGCACAGATGAGATGTGAGAATGAGAGATACATTAACCATAGTTTATTCCAGGTGGGGAAGGGAGAGAGTGAGGCAGAGAAAGGAAGGTAAGAGAGAGAGGTGAGTAAGAGAGAAGAGACGTGAGCAAAGAGAAGAGGCTGTGAGAGTAGGAAAAGAGAAGAGAGCAAAAGGAGGAGCATAAGTGGGTGTGGGTCTGTCTTTTAAAGGGGTCCTTTACACCTGCCTACAGACTTAGTTCCCATGAAACCCTGGGCTGACCAGGGTACTGCCTGAGTGGATTCTGCCAGGTAACAGAGGCAGGGCAGCATAATGCCTGAACCTTTCACTGTGTGTGTGTGTGTGTGTGTGTGTGTGTGTGTGTGTGTGTGTGTGTGTGTGTGTATGTGTGTGTACAGATGTGTAAGACAGAAGTTGAAGTTAGGTATCTTCTTCAGTCATTCCCCACTATAGTTCTATAGACACTGTCTCACTGAAACTGGAAGTTCACCCATTCAACTAGATTGGCTGTCCAGCAAACACCAGTGATGCCCCTGCCTCTGCTTCTTCCAACTCTGGTGTTACAGATGTGAGCCAATGCATACAGACTTTTATGTGGGTACTGGTAACCCAAAGCCTGCTTCTCATGCTTGTGGAGTAAGCAATTTACCAACTGAACTATTTCCATAGTCCCTGGAATATTTTTTTTTAATGAAAATACATTCATCTATGTACATGGCACTTTCATTTCACTCCTAGTGATAACAAGTTTTATTCTTTACATGATTAAAAGACATGTTTAGATGATAAAATGCCGAGCATATTTACAGGCATAATTTAGCACATCACCTTAGAGGGGGTAGGGACTGAAGTGTGCCCTCTTCTAATAATTCAGTAACACACAGTCTCCAATAAGGGCTTAGCCACAAGGACTAAGACCTCTTAGTAAGACTTCCTTTTTAAAAGTCCTAACTCCTGTCAATAGTGCCAGGGTGCAGAGCAAGGCTTTCTCCCAGAACTTTGAACAATATATCAAAAGAAAAAAAACCCACCAGATATTCTCTTGATTTGTGTACTTGGGACCTGAGTTGGAATGGCTGGGATTCCATTGCATTGGTCATGTACAGTGTAGGGAATTCCCAATACATGCAAGCCATGTATAGCTAACTCGAGCCCCTTTATAGTGTTGTGGTCTCAACATAGCCCAATTCCTTATACTATGTTCTCCTTCTCCCAGACAAAGCTTTCAAAGATTAAGGAAATAAAAGCGACCTAATCCTTTATGTCTCAGCCTAGATATTAGCAAAGAGTAATTTCTGCCAAAGACTATTGTTTAACAAAGTACCAGGCCTGGATAGACTGAAGAGAAAAAGAGTCCAACTTGCTGTTTATGTATAGCCATTCTTGTTGAGGAAAAAGAAAAAAATAAATGTATTACTGTAAATTATCTTTACCTTACAAAATAATTCATTCTTGTTTCTTTTATATAAGAAACATTCCGAAGATATTTGGACTGCTACCTTTTTTAAAATGATTATTCATGAACCATTCCATAGAAACATGTTTACTGCAAAGAGGGTGGCATAAGCGCCATCTCTGCCTTATTCAGCAGCTGAAGTTTGTGTTATTAAAACTCGTGTTCCCATTTTGCAGTGTTATTTAAGACCTGGCAGTTGCTAGCTGTTTGCTTTGCCAATCTGACTTCAACAACTAAAGGTCTTCCAAAAAACCTTCTCTGCCAAGAAATGACTAACTCAGAATGAGTTTCTGAATAACAAAAGGATCGGATAGTGAAGGATTTCCCTCACCCAGGCCAGTGCTGGGGAGTCTGAAATGGACTGTGTCTGGTCACATTAATTATGTGGTTGTCAGATGGATCTAAGTGGGGAGAAATTCTACACTTGACGATCTCCAAGACAACCTGAAACAGTTGTTCCTCATACAGGATTTTGCTATTTCCTGGCAGAAGAGTCAGCCCAGGAAAAAAATCTTCATGTATTTCATTCTTTGTCTACTCTATGACGGATGGCAGACCCCAGGGCTGGGGAGTGCAGATGGAGCATCAACTCTGCCAAGGCAGATGGTCAGCCTCAGAGGCGCAGATCTATCTGTATCGATATGTTTCTGAGGAGCCAGTTTTTGTATCTCAGTACACACTGAAACTCTCAGCACTCAGTGTGCACATAATGGCTCTCTTTGCTGAAGCATCCTAGCAACGTATCAACTAACCAAATCAGCAGACAACAGAACAAGTGGAGTTTATCCAAAGCTGCAGGAGGGCAGCAAGGATCTGCCACCACACAGGGCCTCCTGATCAGTGTCTGCTGAAGCCAGGGCCATCCCAACAGAATCGTGATTCCAGCCATAAATACCGAAACAAAGCTCTTGGCACTTTTGTGCTATTCACTGAGCAGAAGCTATGCAATTGCTAGCATTACCTAAATACTTTTGGACCAACTGCATTTAAATTGGACTAGTTAAGCCTCTCTGTTCCTACCCTTGCAATATATTACTTAAAAGATGTTCATATCCTTGTGAGAAAGCTTTCTTTTGAATTATCGCCTACGTGAATGAAGAGAGAGTTGAAAGTCCAAAGTCAACCATTTGCTTATGACAGAGGATAGGATCCAGTTCCTCTGAACAGGTTCTCTCTTTGCCTCTACAGCATAGCCTACCACCAACAGCTGCACACCTGTCATTCACTCCAAATGAGACTTATAGTGGTGATTCACATTGATGAACATGCTAATCTGGAATATCTACTTCACAGTGCCAGGACTCTTGAGTGGCTCGAGCCGGGGGACTGCTTAGTTAGAGACTAGCATGGCCTACATTGTGAATCACAGGCCATCATGGACTACAAAGTGATGCCCTGTCTACAAAGTGAAACAAAAAGTCAAATAAACATAGAGTCTGAGAATGAAATTACTTGGGAGTGTGGATATACACAACATACATACGCCTGTATGAAAATGGCCATGTGCAAAATAGTACCATGTACAATGAATACATAGAATGAAAAATATTTTAAACCAAAAAATTAAAATAACAAAACAAAAAACAATTTCCTGAAAAACTTTAAAAGATAAATCCTAGATCTTAAAGTAGCTTAAAACTGACATTTGTTTTTTTAATGTTTATTTCTTATTATTCTGTGAATATGAATGTAGACCACAGCACACACATGGAAGTCAGAAGGAGACTTGGTGGAAATTGTTCATTCTGTCCACCTTAATGTGGGTTTTGAGAGTGAACTTAAGTGAGCAAATTTGAACGACAAGCAGTCTTAGTCTCTGAGACCTTTATGGTGGCCTCAAACTCCCAATCCTCCCTCCAGTCTCCCAAGTTCTGGGGTCAGTCCTCCACACTCAGCCTCCCAAGTGTTGGGGTCAGTCCTCCCTGCTATGCCTCCCTGGTGATGGGGTTATTGGCATGCACCACCACACCCAACATAACTTGGGACAGTTAAAAGCATTTCAACAAACCAACTTGTATTTAGCAAAGTCATTAACTTAAACAGAAAGCTCCTTTTCTCTGAGGAACCTATAGGAAGCAAGTCAGAGGCAATGAAGAAACTTCCAAAGACCAAACTTTATTTGTACTAGATGAAGTCATTCATTGGCTTTGACTGTAATAAGAATCATCTGTTACTAGACAGCAGTTGGCACAGATGCCTATGCAGAGGACCTTTTACAGATACACTGTTCTCTGCAGCCTAGACACAGAGGTGAGAGTATTATAAATTTTACTATGCAATGCATTTAGGATCTAACCCTGTGAAGTTGGTACTCATGTTGCCCCATTTCTAGAAATACACATTCTAACCCAGAGAAACTAAGTGATATGACCAATACCTAATGAAGAGTATGTGGTAGAGCTACAGAGCCAAGCCAAGCTCCTCACTGCTCTAAAAGATCATCTTAGTCACCATAAACAGCGAGCTCAAGCAAGGGAGAAAAAAAAATCACAGGGCTCATATTTCAACCCCACCTTCCACTAAATTGAACCGTGTACATGTTACAAAAAGATTCAGAACCCATTTTAAACATTGGAAAAAGGAGATAACAATCTACTCAATGTGTTATTGGGAAGATTAAATAAATATATTTAAATGTTAATAGGTCACCTACCTAACTCATTGTAGGTACTTAGTAGACACTAAATCACATTCAGCACTCCAGACTCCAGGGTCTTTGGAGTCCTGAAGCATTGTGCTTAGGAGTGTGACAGTATAATAAGCAGCTGATTCATCCAGTTAACAGTAAGTTGCTAATACAATCACAGAGATTTTTAAAAAGAGGGTGGGAGATTCATTCAGGCAATTCTCAAAACTGATTTATATGACTTAAGAATATATCAACCCTGACTTCTTCAAACCCCTCACTCCAACTATATTTTCAAACTATATTCAAACCCCTCCCTCTCCTATTTGTGTGTGACTATAATCATATGGTGGTTTGGCCAGTTTAACACTCTTCATGATTCAGGTGTATGACTTTAGTTGTGTAGTGGTTTGGTCAGTTTAACATTCTTCATGACTCAGGTTTTGTCCTTATCCTGACAACAGTAACAGTATATGTAACTCTCATAATACCAAGGATAAAATTAACTAATCCATATAATATGCTGACAGCACTGATAACACAGTCACTGATTCAAAACCTCAACTGCTATTTTTAATGTGACTATAATAAAACCCTTTACTGAGATCACTTAGGAACAGGAATGAAGCAAAGTTCAACCTGTTTGTGGATATTGTGTTTTGTTTTGAGACAAGGTCTCATATATCCCCAGCTGTCCTTTCAAACTTTTTGTGTGGCCAAAAATGAACTTGAACTTATAATTTTCCTGCCTTATTTCCCCATTTCTAGAATTACAGATGTGAGCCACCCTGCCCAGTTTGTGCACTGCTGAGGGTGAAACCCAGAACTTCATGCATATTAGGCAAAGACTCTACACACAGAACTACATCTCCAGACATGGACCTTTATCTTTCAGCTAAAAAATCATAGTGAGAAAAATGTGTGATGATTACATAGTAAATAAATGTTGTCCATATACACACACTTAGATGTATATGCACATGAGAGAGAGAAAGAGAGAGAGCAAATGAAAAGAAACGTAAGAAGACATGCTGTGCCTTCTTCCATTGCTGCAGAATCCCCAGGAAGACATGATTAAGATACAAGTCAATTATACAACCCCAAAGGCCCCTTTCCTTCCTCTTCCCTCTGCTAAGCCTTGCTTTTCCTGTTCCACTAGTAAGCCTTACTCTTTCTTGTGGGAAGAGACTAAGAAAATTTTGAGCTTAAGAAATTTTCATACACTGACACTAAACACAGAAACAATTTTGAAATTGCCTTAAAATGTTGATAGAAGTGCTTTTAACTCTGATTCCCCAAACACATGTTCTGAGGATGAGTTTTCTTATAAATACGGCAGTACAATGGTTAAGACAATAATGGTGACCAGGTCTTGTTCTTATAAATCAACCTGTACTTAAGCCTAGTCACACTGGCAGAGAATCTAGGCATTTGAAGTAAGTAAATCTCAGGCCCCCTTCCTTCCTAAACCCCTACAAGATGAATGGGATTAAAACCTCGCTGCCTTCAACTTTTCCTGAACCCAGAAGTACATAAGGACAAGAGATTCTACAAAAATATTGCCATTTTTCCATTATAGCCTTGGTGAAACATAATTGCCATTCCAAGCTCACAGGAATTAGAATTTTATTATCCCCCCTACATTCACACACACACACCTTCTCTTAAATAAGTAGCATGAACACAGTAATTTTCCTTGTCACGAGTCTATGCCTTCCTCATAGTGCATTTTGCCAAAGAAACATCGAACATAAATGAACATTCTCAGGTATCCTAGCAACAGGATGTGATTAATAATACCTCTCAGAGCAGGGCAGACAAAACGCCTTAGAGTAAACGCAAACCCAGAACTGGCTACTGAGAAACTGGTAGTGCAGTGAGGGAAGGTTGATAAGATTTGGTGACAGTCTTTATTATACATAGATGGCAGCAGGTAGCAGAGAGAACACATTTTAGAGAGGGCACATCTGAGCATGAAATTACAGCATATATGGGCACACTGTCCCCCATCTACACACTTCTGTAGTGAACATATGTGTGCTTGTGTGTGCATATGTGCAATCCACAAACACACATGCAAATAATTTCCCTTTCTTTAGGAGTGATGAGAGTCAGAGTTAGGACACTTGATGTCCCTATTCATTATTGGTGACACACTCTGGAAGTGATGGCTATGTGCCTATGGCTCTAACAGATCACAAACAATCAACTGTGATTAAGAGACATCTTCTATACAGAAGCCCTGAAATATAACTATAAATTGATGTATATTTGATGCTTCTCTGTGGAACATGACAAACACAAAAGCTTTGAATGGTATCAAGGGTCCGTGTACATAAATAGTCATAAGATTTCAAATTTTATTGTGCAATTAAGTACGTTTTCTCATATAAGAGAAAAGTTTTACCCTGCAAATTCAATTTTTATGAGCTGATGATCCATTTTTATTCCTCACAGGTGGAAAACTGCATCTCAGTTTACATAGAAATAAGATGCAAAGCATAGTTTGCTGCTTTTAAACCAGAATGTGATAAAAATAAAGCATAACTAGTACAGGATGCTTGCTCATTATTCTGAAAGCCTCTCTGCTATTTTATCACCCACTTTTCTAATAGAATAGTTTTCTAGGTTGTCAGTTGTAATATAAATACCTGCTAAGAGCTGTATTCTGATTGTGCATTAGCTAAATCTGAGCGGGACTAAAGTCAACTCCATGTTCCCTAGTGTTTGTGGATGGGTGGGGGTGACAGGGCACTCTGGATGCCAACACCATCCCAAGTGCTAGTGGTTAAGGCATAGTAGAGGCATCAGGAGACAGAGATAGGACTCACTGTCTCTGAGCATCAGCCAAGCTTGGCGTTAGAGCTTAGGATGTAAATAAAGAGCTAGGGGGGCACAAGAGAAGGCCCTCAGAGGGCTCGCAGAGAGGAAGGGGCTTCACAGGCCTGTTATGTGCACTAGGCTCTAAGGATGAACAAGACTTTGAAAGCAGGAATTATAAGGCAGGGCATTCCAGAAATCAGAAATTACATAAGATGGATGCTCTTGATGGAGGTGTAATTTCTCACAAAATGGGTCTTATGAATGGTACTTGATGGATGGAGGCAGGAAGCAAGTGGTGGCAAAACCATCCAGGGTCACAAATTTCATATTAAAGGACATGGATGGATTTTAATCCTCAGCAGAGAGGGACAAAAACAGAAAAAGCCAGTGAAGTCGGTTAGGGACCTCTATGTATACATCAGATCATCTCAAGAAAAGAGGCAAGTTCATGACTACTGTGATGGCAGTGAGAGAGGAGGGTAGTTAAAGGCCTTATAGAGGAAGAGTGTAGAGGCTTCAGAAAGGGGGTGCTGGGGAGACTTAGGCTTGTATTTGGATGTCTGAGTAGGAAACACCAGGACTCAATGGCTTTGGAGAACATGATAGTCTGCTATGGACTATCATGCTATGGACTTGGAATATGCTACAGCAGAAGCCACAGTCTGGGATTTCTACTAGACTTGAAACCTAGGTAGACGTTGGGTCTGAGATGTAGATTGCAGACTAATTGCTTGCTCTGAAGACAAAAGTTGAGAGAGTACAAGGTAAGATTATCCACTCAGCACCAGATAAAGAGACCAAAAAGACAGTCATTGTGTTTTCTCTGTGAAAGCGCCCAAGTCTAGTATCCCTTGGTCAATATAATTTGTCTTTGGTACTTTATCTTTGTAATTTGAAGTTTAGTGTACATACAACTAAAATAGAAACCTAACTGTTATTTCCTGTGATAGACCTACTGGGAGGGAATCATTAAGTAACATTTGTGTGAGCACCTAAGTTTCAAAGCTCTTAGAACCCAGGAACCAAATTTGTTTAAACACTGGTCCCAATATCTCATGGAAATTTCATCCAATTTCTTGTGATCACCATATCCAATCATTTCATTTCCATAGCATTTAGAGAAGCAGATTCTGGTCCTCACATTAAAGAAGAGCAAGCCGGGAGGCTGTCTGTGGCCAGCATCACTGCAGGTTTCTCACTTCACATGGTGAATTGACTGACGCTTTTAGATATTTGTAGTGATTTTCCTGTTCAAAACAATAATAAACTTGATTATTTCACATAGTGTCTGTGGGGATCTTCTGAATGACTGAATGAAAGGCCCTGCATAAAAATTTGTTTCTTTTGCTGGGATAAAGTATTGTGACATAAATCAGGTTGAGGGGGAAAATATTCATTTAGGTTGACCCCTCCAGAGAGGATATGGGTGGATATGGAGGAAACTCGTCCATTGTGGTGGGGAAGAGTATGGTAGACGGAACATGAGACTAGCCAATCACATTTCAGAGGGGTGAACAGGAAGCAGTGTTGACATAAAACTTCCTTACCTCCACTCTTCCCACTGACAGCCTTTCCTCCAACAAAGCTCTACCCCCTAAAGGTTCAGCAGCTTTCCACTGGAGAGTTCAAATGTTGAAGCTCTCAAGTGACATTCCTCACTCGAATCTAAAACCAGGGGCCCAGGACTTCTGTGAACTTGTGTCTAATGTACCAGCCAGAACCAGAGACAGCTAAGTTCCTGACTCTGGCTAGTGACTAGGTTGTGTTCACCTCTGGGTAGCTGCTGACATGGCCTTTAAATCCTCATTGGATATTGACAGGAGATCTCTGTTCAATGTCACATGGACCTTTCCATGGGGCTATGTGGTTATCCTCATATACATTATCCGAATTCCTCCAGAGGAAGAATTTCAAGAGACAGGAAGATGGGAACTGCAGGCTTTATGCCCAGCCTTGGAGGGCACACTCCACCATTTATGCAAAACCCTCTTTACACAAGTCTGTCTAATTCAGTGGTGAGAGAGACTTCAGAGGCACATGAGTGCCTCAAGGAGGGAAGATATGGACCACTGAGGATATTATGATTGCCTTAAACACATTCTCTTTCATTTTGGAATTTACTAAAGTTCATTCTAATAGAAGTTAAGGACCCTTCAAAGCCTTTCTATTTTACAAAAACTGCTAAATCAAGCTTTGCCCAAATATTTTTAAGGAAGTTCATAAAATTGTTTGAGGCATCCAGCAATCCTAAATGCATAACCAACTGGTGCAGGGTGGCTCATCCTGTAGAAACTTACAGATGGGAGCATATGCCCCACTTGGTAATAAATGAGGCCTTTAAATGGACTGTTCATGCTATTTATCTGTTTGGTCATTGAAATAAATTACAACCAACAAATCTTCTGGAAATAGCCTAAATGAAAATGATTAATCAAGGTGCCAATTAAAGGGATGCTCCAATTCAGGCAGCTACAAGAGGGAAAACTATACATTTCCCATCTTGTAGTATAACATTTTTAAAGATATTAAAGCCATGAAGAAGTAGTTGGATAAAGTTTACATGTAGCTTGGATGTGTTAAATAACTTCTTGATAATGTTCTGCCATGAAATATTGCTAGACAACAAGGAAGTGACAGCTGGAGGGATGGCTCTCATTTACCCAAGCTAAGACCGTGCTTTCGCCTGCACTCTGGTGTCCTTTTCCGTCATTATCCTGGAGCAAAGCTCTTTAACAGAGCCCTAGAAGCTTGTAGAAGTGTCCCATAGATTAGAATTAGTCTCTCTTGTGTCAGCTAGAGCTATTGCCCCATCAAACTCATGTAAAGAGATTCATGGATGAGACACTTCACCTTCAGCTCCATCTTCCTCGTGGCTCCCTTACTCTTCTGGACCCTCTCTATCGAAACTACTGCCTCCCACATATACTCACTGATTGTGTGTGCACATGACTACTTTGCGTGCTATTGGAAACCTTACCCCAAACTCCCTGGAATCTTATTTTTTCTCAACTCAGTTAGCCCTTGGTCTTCCAAGGATCTCTGCTGCTTCTGCTTTCTCATTATCCCATATACAACAGACAAATGGTGTTATAAGTTCTTAGTGATTGATTTGAGTCTACTCATCTCTATCATCTGTGTTAGCATTCCATTTAACCCTGTACTTTAGCCATCTGCAGATGGACATGTCCTACATCTAGGATCTCAACCTTTGATCATTAAGCCTTCTATTCCTATATCACTTCAAACTCAATAAATCCACACAAAATTGTCGCCACATGCCGGACATCAACCTGGGGCAAGAGAGTCAGGGATAGGGAATGGGGACAAGAGATGCAGAAAGAAAAACCACAAGATAGGATTCTGATCAAGTGGCAAACTTTACTTTTCTCAGGCTAGCTTATATAGTCAGGATATAGGGAGGGACAGAATGGGTTGTTTGTACACCAGGTGTTAGTATAGGCAGGATATTAGGAAACCACAAAGAGGATGTTTGGCAGGGTATAGAGTTCATGAGTAAGAGGTCCAGGAAGGGGTTGCCTAGGTAACTGAGCCTGTGGGTGGAGGACTGGGTCAAGTTGTTTCTTTTCTTGAGCTGAGGTTCGAAAGGGCTGCTATATAAAGGTTAACTATGTGGTCTGCCAAGCATGGCCTAGGATCTCATGCCCAGCCCTGAGATTTGGCTCCCAACAAAATCTCAGCATTTTCCGTACCCTCTCAATCCTGCAAGAGCATCGCCATTTGCCCAACTAATCTATGTAACCTTGACCTTGTCACCTGCCTTGCAACTCACCTTTTGTAAATCCTTGGGCTCTATTTTGATACCCTATCTCCTCTGGCAGCCACTGCTTTCATTTCCCATTAACTATAACATAGGGGTTCACTCTCTCATTGCTTACTGGATAATTGCTGTACACTGGTACTAAATGACATATCCTCAAAGCAAGCTCTAAACATTTCCCCTGTGTGAAGTGCATGTGTATACTTTTCCTACTCTTTTCCTATTTGGTCCATCCCTGTCTCAACTATCTCAGATCCTGTGTCCATCTGAATACCAAATCAAGCATCACTATCTCCACAGCTTCACAGTCATTCTCTCCTTTCTGAGTACAATTGTTTGATTCTCTTGTATCATTCAACATCCTACACCTCCTGGTGCGTATTTCATCTCATGTTAATTAGCCTGTCCTATTTTTCAAGTATGTTGTTAGAGTTCATGGTTGGTCTTATTTTCTTCAACTTTCCCCCCATATGTTTTACATAGGAATTATTACCTTTTAGGTGTATTGTTGAGAAAAAAAATTTATCTTTAGTTTACTCAATGCTAGACCCTACATGCTACAATATCCACCTATCGAGCAATATGTAACTACTGGTGAAATAGTGGCATTACTGTTATAGAATAACCAAGCATTTTCTGAGTAGATAAGAACTGGTATGTAGAGGAAGTATATTCCTGGTGCTCTAAACCTGGTCAAAATCCCATGGCTAAGACGTCATGGGCACTAGGTGGCACCTACTATTGTTTTTCTGAATGGTCATGGTATCCAACTGCCTTCATGCTAACAGAATTTTTAAAGCTCAACAGAATATATCTTACATGCTTACAGTTTTATCTTATGAGGTGATTTGAGAGCATTTTTTATCCTTGTCAACTATGAGCACTCATTACTGAAATAATGCAGGGCATGGTTGAGAGATGGTGGTTCTACTTTAACAGTACCATTAACTAAGTTTTCATCTTAGTTATATTACTATATTCTCATGACCTGCACTGAGCTTCTCTTCTCATTACAGGGAGAATAGAGAAGAAACGAGACCAAAAAGGACCGTCAGGTAATATTTCACTTAATTAGCTCCAACTTCATTTTCTGCTTTTGTTTCTACCTTTTAAAAATGTGGCTACAATTTAGCACTCATTTTCACACGCAAAAATTAATTATCTATGTTCCTTGACATGATCAATATTAAATTAATTTAAAATAAGTTAATACATTTAGATTTTATTTTAACTTTCACATCAATCAATTATGCCATAGTCACTATGTCTTTCCATTGAAAAGAAAATGAGATGGGATATCTAATTTTTTCATGATTACCTATCAAAAAGCAAGTCCTACAACCAGCAATTTAAAAATATGGACACTGTCATATTTGTCAACCAGGTTATTTCTCAAATGTTAATGAATCTCAATTCTTTTTCTTAAAACTGTTTGTTTGATGTTTTTCAAGATTGCATTAATTATTTAACTAAGAAGAATCTTTGTATTTGGGAGGAATTATTAATGTGCTTTCAATGATTACAGAATATAAACTCTTCATGTCCCTAGAGGTGGCTGTTACTTGAGTCAATGCAATTGCATACATTATGGAATCAGTATTTGCTAACTAATACCAAATAAACTTTTATAGTTCTATATTTTCTTTACTTGTCTTTTGGCTTAAAATCATGGAGGAAGATAAATTTCACTTTTTTATGTAAGCATTCACGTTAAAATGTTGGAGCCCATGAAATCCATAAGTGCTAGCCATCATGGAAGATGTTGATTTCACTTATATACCTGTGTCTAACCCTTCACAAATTCCAACAGCCATATTCTTATTCCTGCAGTAGTAGAGTAGTTGAGAGCTGCCAATATAAAGATATATCTTCTTCCCACTGTGTGTGTTTGTGTGTGTGTGTGTGTGTGTGTGTGTGTGTGTGTGTGTGTGTGTGTGTGTGTGAGAGTGTGTGTGTATATTGGCAGAGATGATATGACAATAGAAGGCAGAGTCTACACACTCATCTGAAAGGGAATGAACTACACAATTGCTCATCTCTTCTTCCCTGTCCTAATGTTAGCATCCATTTAATACAAGTGGATAACTGATTTACTCTCCCAACTTCCCTTTCTTAGATTATTTGCATTTTCTCTTTCTGCCTCTTGAAGCCCAATAACAAATACAAATACAAAATATGTATGTATATGTGTGTGTATACATATAAATACACACATATGTGAATTCAAGGGAATACCTGGTTTCTTACAGCTGTGATACCTCTGTTCTGACCCATGAGGGAAGGTTGTGTGTTCTGTTTCTAATGTAGTATGGAAGCAATGCTGTAGGAACAGGCTTCTTCATGAAAGAAACTGCACAAGCCAAAGTATTGATACAGATGCCTCCTTAAGTTCCTTCTGTAATCACAGATTTAAAGTTCCATGTGTCCAAGGTGACCAACAAACTTAAAGATAGGGGCTGGGGCCAGGCATTGGTGGCTCACACCTTTAATCCCAGCACTCAGGAGGCAGAGGCAGGCAGATCTCTGTGAGTTCTATCCAGGGCTGGATAGAATCCCGGCTTCAGTCCTGTCCTTTCTGTTACCACTATCCTGACCATTCCTCTAAAAGTAAAGAGTTGTCTAGTTGAATGCAGTGTTCAGCTCTTAGGAAAATTTTCTCAATAAGTAGAAATAATTTTTAAGGCGAATATACCTTTGTGAGGGAGCAGTAATCAGTAGGAATCTGAGAAAATCCCTCTTACTAGTGGAGGTAACTGGTCCCACATGCTCATAGTATGTCAACTTATCTGAATAACTAATGGAAAGAGCCATTTAGAAACTGGGTATATAATGTCATTTAAACATATATCATTCTTCTTGAGAAATCTCTATTTTGGGGGTGAGTTTCAGTTTATTGGAGACAATTTTGACATAGATTTTAAATACAGCTTGACATGAAGAGAGCTACTCAGGACACATACAAGTGTGGGTACTGACTTCTCAAGGGAGAGTCAGCAGGGGATCCGTACCTGCAAAGGCCATGCAACTTTTCAAGATCCACACATATGCTTTGCCAGTGTCATCATAAATGTCTATTGAAGGCCTATGAGGACCATTCTCAATGCCACCTCAGGGTTCAGAAAGAATGCTTCTACAAGTGTAGGGACCAGAAAAATCAAAGGGTGAATTGAATTCTCCACTACATACTTTTCCATATCAGTTTCCTTATTCTTCTGTCACCCTTTAAATTCTCCTGTCCTACTTTTAATTTCTCCTAGCTTCTTCCTCTAGCTCCTTCTTCTTCTATTCTAAAAACTCTTCTCATTCAGGAACCTTGAAATGATAAAGAAATTACAAGAGTTGTTTCTCATTGGTAAAGAGCACATTCCTAGGGCAAGTGATGGGGAGTTGAGCCATTGCTATGGCAACACAAAAGTCCAAGGTTACAAAAGTGAGATGATGACCTTAGGGCAGGGGGTACAGTGAGATGAGCTTGGAGACATAGTTCTTTTGTTAACAGACTGACATGCTTTCCTTAGTAACCTTGCTTGGGCATCTGTGGCTTTCACCTTATACATAGCTGTAAGGTTTCAAACTTATGATCTATTTACAAAAGGCCTTTTGTCTAGTTTGAACTTGCTTTGAAGTGAGCCTGAGCAAAAGAACAAGGCAGGCTTTTAAGTGTCCACAGTCCTTGTGGGACAAATAGCTATGAAGCATATCCCAGTATGTATTCTATATACCAAAATTATACAGACAAATAAAAAGTAATCTTCCTGATCACCTACAGATATATGTGCCCAGCAGATGGAACACACAAGCAGTGGGAAAACACCCAAAGCTATTCTTAGGAAAAAAATAAGTTCTTGGGGAAGAAATGAAGTGATTCATGAGAGAATTCACAGACAGGAGCAACTGGTTTCCATAGCCAGTAACTCCGCAGCCTATCCAGGTGGGGTTCCCCATCAGAGAATCACTCATCTGGTAGGTCAGCCTCTTGAACACTAGTGACCACCTGCTGTATTTCTTATAGCCCCAGAAAAATGTCTATATAGTAAGCATGCAACACTGGTATAGAGTACATTATCTTTAGAGTCTAAGATATCCTGAATGTCAATGATGATTCTGACTTTCCCAGACTGAGATGCACTATCCATTCTCTTCAGATTCTGTGCTCTACTTTTCGGATGAGTTGCACCGTCTTCAATTACTGATGGCTCTGTCTCTGCACTGAAGAAGAGCAGGGTTTGGCCATAGTCACTTTCATTCTTATCCCACTATATTGTATTAATGGGAAGGAAAACCAAAGAGAAGAGGGAAAAGACACATGTGGCTATGCAAAAATAGCATACATTAAACAGGAATACACCAAGAACCTCATTTTTGTTTGCTTAAATCTTTGTTTAAAGAATTTGGGGCCTAGAAGGATAGTTTAGTGGTAAAGAAAGCAGTGGTTACTTCTCAGAAAAAGATGGTGTTAGTGAACAACAACCTCAGGAAATCCAACATCTTTTCTGAGCCCCAGGGGCACTTGTACTAACAGGTACACACATTACTCACACAGAGAGACAGAGAGACACACACATAAGAAAAATAGAATAAATTTGAAAGTATTTCATTAAGATGAAAATTTCACAAGCAAAAATTTTTGATCAGGATAAAACTAGGCCTGGAAAAGAAGACTTTACAAAGCTCTGTAGAGACCGAGGGTCCAGTCCAGGTGAGGGCCACAAGTGAGAGATTCAGGCAGTTGGTTAGCTCATTCTGAAGCTTGTTTACATTTTTTGATGTGTTTCTGCATTTTTATTTAATTGAAATGATCTACTTTGTACATGTACTCAACACACACACACACACACAAAAAAAAACTTTTACATGGGTCACATTTAATTATTTATTAGAATGAATTGTGTTCCAAAGCTCAGGCTAATTTAACCTTTAACCTGAACAAAGTTTCTCATAGTCCATGTGGCTAAATCTATGGACTAAAAGTTCAATTGTATTGCTTAGGGAGATGGTTCAGTGTCTAAGAATGCTTTCTCTGCAAGGATGAAGACCTGAGATAGAATCTCAGGCATGGCTGTGTGTGCCTGTAACTCCAGCATAACAGGGGCTGGCAGATTATCAGTTGGATTCCTGGAGCTTGCAGCCCAGCCATTCTACATGGAAAAGATAGCTTTCAGTTCAGTGAGACCCTGTGTCAAGAGAGTAAGATGGAAAATGATTGAGAAAGACACCTAACAGCCTTCTCTTGCCTCTACATGCATGTTCAGAGGTGCAGGAACCCACATCTCACATATATGCATCATGCACATGTTCACACATACATACATACATACATACATACATACATACATACATACTATACACACATGCAACACACACACACAGAGAGAGAGAGAGAGAGAGAGAGAGAGAGAGAGAGAGAGAGAGAGAGAGAGAGAGAGAGAGAGAGACTTAAATAGCATTGCCACTAAGCCTGATGCCTGAGTTCAATCCCTAAGACTCAAAGGTAGAAAGAGAAAACTGAATCCTGAAAATTGTCTACTGGTCTCCACCATGCACTATATCATTGTGCCCACACCTACAAAAATAAGTTAACAAATGTAATTTAAAATTTAACTGTGAGATCTATTCAGAACTTATCTGCATTCTGATTTCAACTCAGGCTATGGTTTCATTTGGAATACTATTTTGCCTAAGCCAGGAATAAAACTCACAAGAGTAATTAAAGTTGGTGTCTTTCATTGCCATTACTGAAAAGCAATTAAAAGTAAGTATGTGCCTTGACACTAGCCTTGAAAGCCCAGGACCTATTCGTACAACATGGACACAAACACACACACACACACACACACACACACACACACACACACACACACACACGCACACAGCTAAATTTGGATATGTGATGCTGTAAGAATACATGGACAAAATAAGAGTCAAATTCTTGGTGTGCTTATTTATCAAGCTGCCCCTGATTTTTTCACTAATTCAGATCTTTCATCAGGAATATAGAAAAAAATCTTATTTTTAATAAAAACTCTATAGAGTATGAAATACTTATATATAAAAACTGCTGTTTCAATGTTGTGGTGTTTTGATACTAAAAGTCAACATAGCATAAAATACTAAGAAGAATTTAGGGACACAAGAGTTTCTCATGAATTATAGTTCAGAAAAGGTAACGTCAGAGGTTTGCTGTGGGATAACATGCCTTCTGTTAAGTATATGTCATTTCAATTTCCCAACCTTTCAAATCCAGCCAACTATTAAGTAAAGAGTGCTGGGAGGACCAAAGAATGGAGCCATTGGAAGAGATGATAACTACTGTAAAACAAACTTATGGGCTCTTCATTGATTATATTAGATCATCTCTAAAATTAGAATTAGTTTATTCATTCATATCACTTTTTAAAAGTTGCTTGTAGATAACAATGTTATTTTTTTCTCTACACAAAAGGTGAAACTTATTGTTGCAAATCTAGCAAAATCTGGCCCATGTGCTTAAACTGTTGACTTTAAACTGCGCTCTGTGCTTCTTGGAAATGTTCCAAAAACACTTCTGATTTGAAACCCTGGCACACACTGAATACACACCCATTCTGGATTTTAAATAATTAGGTAGATAAATTGTAGATAAAATCTTTTGTTTACAAGTGAACAGCATTTTTTCCATACATTATTTGATGAATGCAGATTTTCAAGCAGATCCACCTTTGGTTTGACTCTCCTGTATGCCATCCTTGGTTTTGTAGTGACTGCTAGAATTCCTATACAATATCAAAAGTTAAACATTAAGGAATAAATATAAGGAATTTCAAAAAAATAAAATAAAAAACTAGCCCTAGGTTTGTCATTGAGCCCTTGAAGCTAGCTGTTTATATGGTTTTGAATAAACTATCATTTTTTAAAGCCCATTTATGTTTGGATGTCAGTATTTTGAAATCCTTTCTGTATTTCATTCTCACTTTCAGAACCATTATTCTAGTCATGATTCATTAGCATCAAATTTGAAAATACTTACCACCCTAAAACACATGATTCCCTTAATTGTCTTTAGTCTTGAGAATGTCACACACATGAAACTTGACCATACCCATTTCCCCTTACCTTGCCCAACACGGCCCCTTTCCAGCTTCATGTCCTCTTTGTTTACTTATAACACAGAGAAATGACTTGCTGCTGCACATGTGTGTATGTGTATGAGGCCATCCACTGATGCATGGGAAATCTACCTGTGGCCACACATTCAAAAGAATGTGAGTCCCCCTTCCCCAACAATCATCAATCACCAATGGTTCCTCAGTAAGGGGAGACTGGTTTCCTAGTCACCTCATGTGAAGAGAACTGTTTATGCTTTTCCCTCTGCAAGTTCACTCACCAAGGCCATGAAGGTATCCTGGCATTGGCCTTGTTGGGTATGATTACATCAGGAAAGTTGACTGGTTCTAGGGCTGTGGGTATCAAAACCTAGGTATCCCCAGCATTTAGCAAATTGGGGCTAAGCCCAGGTTACTTAGAACTTGAAGCTAGACTAGTGAACCACAGATAACCTAACCCAAGCTCCAAACTCTGATGGACTACATAAGTAGCTCATTTTTTCCTTCATATCCAATCCAAGTAGCCAAGGATGATGTAAACAAAGTCTCATGTTTATCCATCTTCTAACACTAAGACACCAATTTTCTGTTTTGATTGCCCAGGGGATCAATTCCCAGAATATTTGCTTTGTTCAAGCAGCTTTCCTCATGAACCAGTTCTTTGAACTGCATTCATATATCTTATTCTTTAAAAATAGCATTCTATCTGTGGGCTTATAGTTTGAGAACACTATTTATTGTTGAATGGAGTAGAGCCTCTTAGGTGCATATTCCCCTGCACAAAAAAAGCGACTTATATTTGAACTGTTTGTCCAAAGAGTCCTGAAGAGTTTATTTTTAAACAAACTTTGTTTTCTAGCCAGTCGAATTTATGATAGAGAATGAATAATGACACAGCTGTGCAGCATTATTTTGTAAATACCTTAAATTTCATTGCACAGCATTGCATTTAAAGAGTTTGCTTATGCAAATTGAACAAATATGAGATGATAAGTAGCTAATGTGGGAGAAATTGCCCTGTCACGACACATAGTTGTCTATGAAAACATCTTAGTGAAGCTCACACCCCAACATACATACATACACACACACACACACACACACACACACACACACACACACACACCTGACACCTGATTTGGATTGCTACTGTGGTGGGCAGGACAGAATAAATTTGCATTCCATTGAGATTTGCATCATGACTTGTTTAGGCAACAGAAGAATAATGTCCTCAGCTACAACACAAGAGGTTTCTCCATGAAGCCACATATCTCATTGCCTAACTGAGACAGTTTTGTTTGTTGACTCTAAAGCACTACATAGATAGATAGATAGATAGATAGATAGATAGATAGATAGATAGATAGATAGATAGATATTTTTTCTTGTGCCCTGAAAATAAAATGAAGTTTCTTAATTTGCACTAACCAAAATTACTTTGAGGTGCAATTTTAAATTAAATAGTCTGTTAAAAAATAGAAAACCTCTGAGGAATTTTCAATTAAAGTGGAACGTAACTCAAACAAGAATAGACTTTCGTGCCAAGTCTGCTTCACACCTGTCATCTCAGCACTTTGGAAATTGAGGGAGAAAAAAATGCAAATTGGAGGCAAACCTGGGCTACATATCAAGATCTTATCTAAAATAAACTTAATAAAAATAAAGCATGGAAATACAAAATGTACTTTAGGGGGCTAGACAATCTTATCCAGGCAGCATCAAACCCAATGGTTGTCAAGACAATTGTGCTGGGCTGTTTAGCTTTAATAAGGAAGCTGTATCAACATGCATCTTTCATGTATCTGTGTCTCAGGCAATGTTACAATGTCTATAAAACAAGGTAATAATGTATAGGGTACAAAATACTCTCCCTTCTGCCAGGACCTGGGCATGATAAACATTCAAGTACACATGCAATTTGGTTGGGTAGAAGTGCAATCTACACAGACAAAGGCTGAAACCTGCCCACGGAAATAGACTACCCAAGATCCTTAGGCTCCTGTACAAAGGAGTCTTAGGTTATAACTGATAGAAGTCTCCCCCCAGGGATGAAAATGAGGTTGTGTTTCTAGCCAAGAATCAGATGCCTGGTATTTTAAAAATGGCCATTTACAAATGGCCACAAACATTTTGACCAACAGAAAATGGTATATTTGGATAAAGCATAGCTTAAAATCTTTTAAAGTGAATGTGTGTTGTTGGAGCTGAGTGATACAGAAATCAATCACATAAATTGTCCTGTTGTGTCACAAAAGTCCCCAGATAAGAGGATTTGCAGGACAGCATAGAAGCCAGAATGCTCTCTGGAGACCTAAAACACCTGAAGCTCCCTCACCCTGAAATGGGGTTATGACTTCAGGGACAAAGCCTTATGGGAGAGAAATGAGAGACTCCAGTATGGAGTTGCCCACTGTGTAGGCAAATTCATGTTTAGAGTCCCTGTAAGGTCCTAAAGGGGTGGTACCCTTCATGGGGCCAGATCACATTCACAGTACTTATTCTGAAGCACCCATGTGATGTCATTGGCTAATTCACATCAAGATGCTCATGATGACACTAATTGCTACACTATTGATTGTTTTCTTATTGGTGATTATTGTCTAGCTTCTATTAGAATCACTGATGGGAGCAGATGATTCTGGCCATGGCCAAGTGGATGACTTCTCACCATGACCCTGCCTTTCTTTGAACATTTTTCCTTGTTTAAGTCCAGCACTGTGTATCCTTGTGCAATCACATTTACTTATTCACAAAGCTCTACTATGATCTAGTTATAGTTATATGTGACTGTAACCCTCTAATGCATTCCTCACAGTATAAAACCTACCTCTAGTTCTCAATACTTCCCTCTAAAAAGTATCCACAAAAAGCAGTTTCCTCAAGACTTCTCTAAAAATACACACCTTTCTGTCCCATTGATAAGGAATGCATTAAATTCAAGTTTGACCTAATTTAATGCATTTTCCTCTTGTTTTCATTCATCATTTTCCTGCCTAATGCTCTGGCCATTTTATTATGTCCATCCAGGAAGGGCAGATAAGCAAACACAAATTATATTAAATCTAATATGTTTCATTGACACACATGGTACATAGAAATGTACTAAACCTTACCGTAGCAATATAGACATTTGTCTGTAAGATTTTAAAATTTATTTACCTTTAAACTTATCATAAAGTAAACATAAAGTTCATTATTGAAACTGTAACCTTAAATAGGTGAGGTTATCAAATACATTTAAATTGTCCTACTGTTACCACCATCTATCTACAGAACTCTCTGCATCTGAAACTTAGCCTATTCAAGAATAACTCCTCATTCTCCTCTCAGCCTGCTCCAAGAAAACACCATTTATTTTCTCTTTATATCCATGTGTGGGGGTGTGCATGTGTGTGTGAGATAGTGTGTGTGTTTGTTTGTGAGTATGTGAGTGTCTTTGTGAGTGTGTGTGCATTTGAATGTGAGTGTCTGTGTGTGTGTGTGTGTGTGTGTGTGTGTGTGTGTGTGTGTGTATGTGTGTGTGTGTGTGTGAATGTGGGTGAGTGTTTGAAGGTGTTTGTGTATGTGAGTGTCTGTGTATGTAAATGTGTATGTGTCCATGTATGTGCACTTATGTGTGAGAGTGCATGTGTGTGTGAGTGTGTATTGTCTGTACATGAGTTTGCACATGTGAGTGCTTACAAACATGCATGCAGAGACCAGAAAAAAGTCAGGTGTCTTTATCAGCCCCCACCCTGCTCTTCAGAGAGAAGTTTTCTAATTGAACTTGAAGCCTTCTGTGCCAGCTACACTGGCTGGCCAGTGAGCTCACAGGATCCATCTGTCTCTGCCTCTTAGCCATGGGGTTATAGTCACTCTCAGCTTTTCTGTGTGTATTTGGGATTTATATTCATTTCCTCTTGCTTTCATAACCAGTGCTTTTGCCCACTAACCATCACCTCATTCTACTTTCTTTTTCTTTAAATTTGACTACTTTGAGTCCATATCAATTGAAGTAAATAATATTTGAGGGAAGAATACATATTTGTTTTACTCTGTCAAATAAAAATAGGTTAGTATGGTTGCAAAGTATAGTAAGGGTGGAGAGATGTGCCAGTGATTAGTAGGGATGGATAGATGTCTCAGTGAATAGTAGGGACAGAGAGATGTCTCAATGGATATTTGGCATGGGGAGATGTCTAAGCAGATATAGGAGAAGAGAGATGTCTTTGTGGATACTAGGTATGGAGAGATGTCTCTGTGGGGAGTGGGAATGGAGAGATGTCTCTGTGGGTAGTAGTGGTAAAGAGATGTCTCAATGGATAGCAGGGATGGAGAGATGTCTCTGGATATTAGGGGTAGAGAGATCTCAGTGGATAGTAGAGATGGAGAGATGTCTCAGTGGATAGTAGGGGTGGAGGGATGCTTCTAAGTTCAATTCCCAGAACCCAGATGGTGGCTCACAACCATGTAAAATGAGACAATTCTCTCTTCTGGTGTGCAGACATACATGGAGACAGAGAACTCATGTATATAAAAAATACATAAATAAATCTCTTAAAATGCAGAAAATATATTAGAATGTTGTAAGTACAAAATGATCTATATTATTATGACAATTTTACACACGTATGTAATGTCTCACTTGTGCTTTGTGATTAGCTTATTTTGTAATGCCTTAAAGTTTTATCCATTAGAATTTCCTTCCTTCTAAAGTATGCTATACCTACATACTGCATTTTATTTACCCACATATGGAGGGCCTTGTGCTTTTGACCATGGAGAATAAATTACTGTGAACATGGATGTATAAATGTCTTTCCATGGTCATTTTTGCAGGATTTTAGTGTATACACAAAGCATTCACTAGGTTCTATCACATTGTATAAGATCCTACCTTGGGATTTCAGACATTATGGTTCATCTTCATTGTCAATTTGACTGCTTTTGGACTTGCCTAAGGTGAACACTTCTGGTGTCACTTTGGGGGAATGTCTTGAGAAGTCTGACTGAGGTGGGGAGACCTATTAAATTTGAGTGTCAACCAGTCATGGATTATGGCCCTGTACTTAATAAAAAGATGGAAAGGAAGAAGTCAGCTGATGATCAGTATCCTTCCTAACTAAGGATGCGATGGTATCAGCGACCTCACACTCCAACCAACATGCCATCTCCAAAATAAAGGAATGTAGGGCCTCAACCATGAGCCAGAATAAGCAATTCTTTCTTTAAATTGTCCATTTTAGGCATTTTGTCATAGAAACAAGAAAAGTAACTGATACAGGAGGTTGGCACCAGGAGTAAGGCTGCTGTTTGTATTTGTTTTGTTTTGTTTTGTTTTGTTTTTGACAAATCTGATTGCATGGTTCATAGGTCTTTGGAACTGGTTTGGAGGAGAAATGTGAAAAAGTTTAAAACTGTGATCTGGAAAAGCCCTAGAATTCTATAAACAAAACTTAGTGAATACTTCCTTAGAGGACCAGAACTGCAAGAAAATGTAGAGAGTGGATGCCAGGACTCACGAGATTTCAGAGGAGACTATGGACTTTATTGAGAAGTGTGCTAGAAAACATTTTATATTATATTCAGACAGGAAATCCCTCTGCATTCTACCTGTGTCCCAAAATTGTTAATGGAGCTAAATTCAAAAGTAATAGACTAAATTGTTTGGCAGAAAAAATTTCAATACAGAATAGCATGCAGTCTGTGGAATGGTTACTACTCATTACTCTTATCCAGGTCCATAGTAAAAGAGAGCAGAAAGGGGAGTGGAAAGACATAAAAATATACATTTGTATCTGGAAGGGGTATGGAAAAATCAAAGATGTAGGAGTGTGTTTGGAGAAACATCTGTAATTATTAAAGATGTTGTGTCTTGAGGGTAAAATTTCACCCACCGAAGGCTCTAACTTTTAAAAATGCAAATTCACTTGAAAGTGAAGAGCCTAAGATAAGACTGACACCAAAGTGTTCTACAATGCAGAATAATATCCTTGGAAATGTTCTACCAGATTCAGACACTAAGGCAAACAGAAGCCACTAAAGCAATAGTAAAATAAAACAGATTACATTTGAGCTGGCAGAAAAAAATGTCAACATCACCTACATGATACTCATTTTAAAACAAGGCAAAATACAAGAATTAAGCGTCCTTGGGACTTGTACCAATGTTCTCAAAACGCCCTTCAAGCCATGTAATGTATGATAAGGGTTGGCTTTCTGAAAGCAGGATCTGAAATGCCACTGTGTGGTGATAGAGAAGTATAAGTTACAGTAGAAACACCAACATACTGGAGAATCTAGGATATTAGACAGCTGAAGAAATCTACAGACACATACTAGAATCAACCCAAGATTGTGCTGTGTGAGACATAGTTAGTAGACATGGAAAAGTGGGGATACCCAAGACTATTGGAGCCCAGATGATATCACCAAAAGCTCCAGATACTGGGCATGGGACCTCAGGATTTGGTATTTACCCTGATGGGTTTTGGTCTTGCTTTGGTCTAATCTTTTATTGCTATTCCACATTCTTTTTTATTAATTGAAATGTTTATTCCATGCCATAATATAGATTGGAAGTGTGGAACTTGCTTTTTTGTTTGTTATTACAGAGGCTCACACAATTAAGATGAGATGTTGTATGCTGGCCTTATAACCAGTTACAGAAACTGTTAAAAACTGCAAAGACTTTTGAGGGAAAGGATTTTGTACTATGAGATGACTATGATATTATAAGCCTATGGTTGTGGGAGGAGGCAGAATAGTATGATTTAAAGAGGTGTGTTTGGGTATCAAGTTAACAAGGGTTATGGTGGGTAATAATTTTTGTCAACTTGATTAGTTTCAGAATCTTCTAGGAGGTACAGCTCTGGATATGTCTTTGAGAGAATTTCCAAAAAGTTTAACTGAGCAGGGAAGGTCTGCCTTGAAAATGAATAGTACCGTTCAGCAAGCTGAAGGCCCAGAGTAAGTGAAAAAGTAAAAAGAGGAAGCCAGATGAATACCTGCATTTATCTTTCTCTGCTTCCTGGCTAAAATTGCAATGTGACTAGCTGCCTCACACACTCTCGACCATACCTTTTGTACCATGATGGAATATATCCCCTCAAACCATGAGTTAAAATAAACCATCATTAACTTACTTTCATAGGTAATTCATCACTATTACAGAAAAACCTACATATAGTTCTAAATTTATAAAAACTTCAAATTCCACAGTTGCCTACTGGTTTATTCTTTCTGTTCCTTCTGCTACTGATTTTTAATTCCCTTTCACTTTCTTCTAGACCAGTAATATCTGGCAGAAATATCATATATGTCATATGGGGACACTTTAATGATTAGTAGCTTTATCCCCCCAAATTTTAAAGGCTTAATTAATTTAATAGCATACTTTTTTGAATCTGGACACTATTATATTCCCATTATAGACTATAATCAAGACAGATATATCAGGTACCCTAAACATGTTTACTCTAGTAAAATAATATAGACCCTATGATGAGACAGTTAAGATCTGTAATGTGCCAAGACAACACAGTTATAGTTGATGAGAAAATATTTTATATTGCTTTGGGTTTCTAGTTGAAATTAAAATTAGTATAAACTTTGCTTCTAAGCCTCACTAGTCCTGCGTCATGTTCTCAGTTGCCACATGTATCTATTCATTTACTGTAATGCATTATTTGGCTTCAGATGCTTTCTAGGACATTGGTACAAGTCTTTAAGACCCCTTACATACATTTTTCATGATTTTAAAACAAGCACCCTGGGGGTGACAGTGACAATTTCTGTTGCCAGCACAAGATGTAGTCTATTTCTCCTTACCATAGCTGTAGTGGCTTCTGTGTTCATTAATAGATGGAACTGAGAAAAAGATTTCCCTGGAAATTCTTCTGGACAGTGCTGCTCTACACTGCTCTCTCTGTGGAGCCACAGACCTGGATCTTGGTCACCATCATGGCCCCTTTACCTAAAACGTAGAAGATGTTTGAATGAATTTACTCGGGAAATACTTACTCAAAGTTCACTGCTTGTCTTGCTGAGTAACCCAAGGAAATAGTTTCCTTGGCCAAAGATATCTTTCCACACAGTGGATTCTTACAAAGTCTATTTGCTTGGTTTCCAAGTACTTTCAGGCTCATCAAGTACATAAGCAAGTGTCTGTGTCAATTATAAGGCTCAGAACATGGCCCTGTGAGTTTCCTAAGGAAAGGCATTCCTAAGACTGCTGAGGTGGGATTACAAAGACAGATAGAGTGACACCCAAAGACAGAGCAGCATACATGAGGAGGGTAGCAGTTCCTTACCCAGAGGTACTTTAGGAGGTCTAAGATATTTTCTAAAACCTGCTCCAGGGCCATAAATCCTACAATGTAAACTGTGTTAATTTAAATGAAGACATCCAATATCAGGTTGGGAATGTTTTTCATTTATTCATTCACTTATTGTAGACCCATCAATAAAATATTTATTAAATACAAATACAAATCAAGGGCAAACACCAAAGTTTCATATGGTGTGAAAAGAATTTTTGAAAAACATTTAATGTGTATGATTTGATTGAATTATTTAGAGAAAGTGAAGGGCTGAATGGTACTTTCTGAAATTTCCCCTCCTATCCATGGTTGATATCGTTTGCCTGAGGGTGAGTCTGCTTGCCTGGAGAGTTGCTATGATCTTTTCAGCACAATACAAACATCTGTACTTCACAGATCAGTCTTTACTGTACTTGTTGACCTGTGGTATCCTCCTATTAAGATTATGAATGTTGGGGCAGCAGAGATTAAAATTAAAAAGCACAGTCTGTTTTTGCAGAAGAGCTGAGTTAGGTCCCCAATACTGTATGTAACTCCACTCCAGGAGCATCTGGTGCCTCTGCCCCCCAAGATACCTAGACTCAGCAGCACACACCCACATGGAGACACACATGCATGCATATAATAGAAAATAATAAAAGTGGGGCAGGACAGATGGGTCAGCTATTAGAGCACTTGCTTCTCTTGTAAAACCAGGGTTTCCCACACAGCACCCACATGAAAGCTCACAACATATATAATCAGTTCAGGGGATTTGACGTCTGTTTGTGGCTTCTATGAGCATTTCATGCACATAGTACACAGATATATATGCAGGCGAAACACTTTTACACATAAAACAGAAAGAAATAAACCTCAAATAATTAAAAGAATGTTTTTTTAAGTTTTAAATAATATGTACATAAATGCAAGGAACAAAAGGTATTATCTGCACACAGAAGTCCTCTGGAACCAGCCTACATGCTTCTGAAAATGGGAGACCAGAGTCTGAAGTGAATTGGGCATGATCTCAGGGATGGGAAGAGATTACAACATCACCTATCACAGAATTCTTCATTGAAATGCTCTTAGCTTCATTCAAGCACATTGATACGGAAGCCTCTGAATTTGAGGAAATAGCAGGTTCTCTTTGCAAAGAATGTTGAGATTTTGTATTCATTGCAAAATGACCCTATTAAGCATCTCTATGCCTTTTCCAGTGCCATAGTCAGTCAAGCCTTCTCCACAGCAGAACAGTGATAGGTATTGTCTTTAAGAGAAACAGCTGCACATAGACTTCCCAGGAATTACACAGGCATTTGTAAGCTATCAAGTGATACCAAAGTGTCCTTAGTAGACATGTTTGCACACTCTGTGCTGTCTAATTTTAAATATGCTTCATATCTAAAACTATGTAAGTCATATTGAACCCATATGTAACCGTGTCTTGTTGTTTTTTCAAAATACTAATTAAATGACATCATTAAAATTCATTATAATGATTTAGCCATAAAATAATTATGAGGTTCAACATATGCAGAGGATAAAAGGGTCTAATTATAAAATTGATAAAAATACTTCCAGCTACTGAACATGGGAAGAAGTCCTCATCTGCTTTGTTTAGCTAACCCAGTGCAAAAGTATAGAATAATTTTAAGGTAAATTAGAAACCTTTTCCTAAAATTCAACTTACTTTTCAAGCACTTATCTAGAAAACAAGAAATGAAATTGCTTCCTTTGTGTGAGGAAACAAGTCAAAAGAAAGCAAACTAATTTATTTTTTTTAATTCTTAGCAGAAATCTTAAATAACACATTCCTAATCTATGTGAACAAAATTCTGGCTTCAGTGTAAGATACCACTAACATCCTGTTCTTGGTTTTTAAATTATGATTGCAATACTTGATTTTCACCAAATGGCTCAGGAAGCACTTTACAGACTTGCTTTGCAAAAAGTTTTATTGGTAGGGGACTTTTGGGTGATTATAAAAGTTAAACAAATGCTAAATGAGCCAGGAAGATAGACTTGGTTATCTTACACTTTAAAATAACGAACAATGGTTGGTTGCAGAAATGTGTGCCACAAAGAGAAGCCTCAGCAAGCTTGCACATTTTTTAAATCATGTTTTTCTTTGAAAGCCTCTGCATTGTGTTATTTTAAACACTGAAAGATCTGTCACAGGATAAGTCAGAAATCAAATGAAATTTAAAGTTGTCACTCCTGAGAAAATGTCAAAGGAAGAGCTTTACTCTGCCTGTAAAGATTTGCATATAAGATGACAGATGATAGGAAGCATGTTCATATTTACCGGTGGAAATGGAAATGCCAAGGCCAAGATGTGACTAATTTAGAATTTGTAAAAACCATTTAACTTCAGAATTTATACAAGAACACGGTGTAATGACGTAAGTGATACTATATCAGTTTTCTTTGATGATCAGTCCATGTGGAAGGCAAAGAATGAGTATGCTTGTAAATGCCTACGTGATCTTGAGCAGGGGGATGGAGGGACCAAAACTAATGTTCAGCTCAGAGTTTTCAAATCTATAAAGTCACAGCAGCTATTAAGCAACTCGTTCTTCTCTTCCAGCCCAGAAGTTCTGGAGATCTGCCACATGCAACATTGTAAATAGAGTTAACAATACTGTATTGTACAGTGAAGTACTGTTCAAGGGTAGATTCCACATTCAGTGTTCTTAACACAAAAAAATAGAACAAAAACTGAATCTGAATGCCCACATTTTATCCATCAGGTTAGCTGCTTTCCAGTACATTGTAAAGAAGTGAGCAGATGTCTCTTGAGTTTATTAAACATTTGGGACATACTAGGCCCACATAGCAGGCATGGGAGCATTGGCACCATTCTCTCCATCTGAAGTGGTGTGATGACATTACAGAATGAGGCTTTATGGTTTTCTAGAAGTTTCACATATTTGAAAATATTCTTAATAAGGAATACAGAAAACAGAAGATCCAAAGAACCACTGTAAATTCCAGAAAAAAGAACCACTGTAAATTCCATTGTAAACCCCACTACTGATGGAAACACGAGAGGCTCAAACCAGTATTCATAGAGATGCGCTAAACTGTGTAAACTCTGTCTAATTTGAAGCAACTTTCCTCAGTGGCCTCCCGTTCTCAGCTTGTCATTATCTAGTTGAGAATGACAAAAATTGAATTTGGTGGTTATACACAGGGCACCATGTTAGCTAATACTCTGTGGGGAGGAGGCATCTGAAATGATTCCTGACAGGTCTGAAGGAGCTAACCATGAGATGTTTGAGAGAAGAGGCAACAGCAAGTTCAAAGGCCCTCAGGCAGGACAGGCTTGACTGACAAAGGGAAAAGTGTGGTGACAGTGTGGGGAACAGGCAAATGCATGGGCAGCATGAAGCTTATGTAAATGTTCAGGTTTTATGCTATCTTCAATGGCAAATCACCAGAGAATTTTTTGCAAGGAAATGGGGTGGTTTTTCTTCTTAAGCTCTCAGACTTAGAAGAGATTTTCAGAAAAGGAAGCAGGAAGAAGGTAGCATTTAGAAAGATGTTGAAGTAAGCCATTAGAAAAACAAATGAAATGGTCCCAACCAAAGGGAGTTCAGTAGAAATAATGTATCAAAGTTAAACAGAGTTTTGGAGTAGCAATGAATCAGACCAGGGACCAATTAAAGGGGAATCACAAAGATTTGTACAAGCCACAGGCAGTATCACTATTAGCTGAGCTGCAATGAGGACCAACATTGTAGGGGAAGGCTGGGAGTGAGCCTAGGAGGGGCTTTCTATTTGCATAGCTTAAATTTGAAATAGCCACTACCTAACAAGCAAAGATGCATCTTCAATATTACTGAAACCATCTAGGCCTGTGGTTCTCAATCTTCCTAACATTGTGACCCTTTATTATAGCTCCTCATGTTGTGGTGACCCCCAACCACAAAATTATTTTCACTGCTACTTCATAGCTGTAATTTTGCTACTGCTATGAGTCATACTGTGAGTATCTGATATGAATCCCTGTGAATGGGGTCATGAGCCCTGGTTGAGAAGTGCTGATCATCTGGACAAAGAGCAATGGTGGTAAGAACCATAGAAGGACCATGGGATGGAAGAAGTGGCTGAATCAGAAAATTATTTGAAGAATAATAACCAGACACTTGTCATGTGAGGCAATCCGAGAGTAACTTATGATGTCCAGTGAGTGACTGACGCACTCTTCAAGAGGAAACACTGAGACCTGTGCTTGTTTGCAAGAGGCAAGGGCCACTTTGTACTGGAGACAGTAAGGAGATTTGGAAGTGACCAGTACTAACCTCCCCTCATCAAAGCCTATGAATTGAATAGTTATCCTACAACATGTAGTACGAAAACAAGACTATTTCAGATCCAAAGAAAAGGCCTGGTATGGATTGTGCTAATTGCAAAGCAATGGTGAAAATGAAAAACAAACCAAACAAGCAAGACTGCATAGCTCAAAAACCCTCCTAAATCAAGTACATTTTTTTAACTTGGTACAGTAACTTCCCAGCCAGTCTATACAGAGACAGCATTAGACATGAAGGCACATTTCACACCCAAGTCACTCAAAGAAGATAAAGGACTCAGAACTGAAACTTTGCTCTGGAGCATACGGTGCACCATGTGGCAAAAAGATCAGATCCCTATATATCCCAGTAAATGTGGGTTGCATTATTAGCCAGTCAGAAGCAGCAGAGGACAAGGTGACAAGCCAGAAGCTTCAGAAGCAAGCCACTGCAATGGACTGACACTCATGTGCTGTGCTGATTTAAGAAGCCTGCTGCTTGCAACTCTGAAGTCCCTGTCATGCAGCCTCCTTGAAACTATAGAAGCTCCCATGTCTAGGAGGAATTCCTGGGATTATTTGGTGCTAATTTTTCATTTAACAAATGAACTAGATATAGCCCCAAGAGGTTCACTTATTAAAGGTCAGGCAACTGCTTTCAGGCAAAGTCTGTGATAATACTGGAAGCATGCTTGCTGCCCCTGTTACTATGTATGAAGCCCTTTTCAAAAGAGAGAAAGCTAATTTCACGTCTGCCCTTTAGATGCCACAAAGTTCTGTCTGTTCCTAGAGGGAGTCAAGAGCAAAGGTTAGGAGGACGGACTGTACTCTGAAACAGGATAGATTATCGGAATAGAATCCTTGTTGAGCCCCTTAGGGTCATCTGACCTTAGCTGTACTCAGCTTGTTCACCTTATATGTGATATGGAGACAGAGTTTCCTCCTGGAGTTGCTGTGAAATAAAAGTGACCTGACATCCACCAAGAGAAACTAATGTCTAGGTCTCTGGGTTATGGGAGTATCACAGTCGAGTTTAGCAATAGGTGTTTGTTTTATATAACCTATGTTTTAGTGTTTAACATGGAAAGTTTAATAACAAACCCATATATGCATTGTTCATTAGAACAAAACAAATATTGGCTTTGCGAGTGACAGAAGAAAGAAATGAAGGAATATAGGGAAATAGTCAGGAGGGAAGGAAGGAGGGGGGGCAGAGAAGATGATGAAGGGAGGGAGCAGAGAGGGCAGGAGAGGCTCGTGTTGAAATCTTGTTCATCATCTGTTTCATATTCTGAATGTGAAAACAGAGCAGGTGTTTCCAGGGTTGGCCCTTTTGTGGTCTGTGAATTGCACAGTCTGTACTGCATCAGAATACAGAGAGGATGGTGAGTCTCTGTGTAGTAAGCAGGCAAGTCCCTGTCAGAGTTTCTTGTGGCTTTTGTGGCTAAACTGTTCCCAGTGTTCTGGAAGTCTTCGTGGAGCTGTCACTAGGATGCCCAGCTGATGCAGAAAAAGTGCTTTCCCCATGACAACGTAGGGGTGTAGACAATTGACACATACGGATTTACGAAACTGAAACTGCAATTGGCCAGGTGAGGTAGGGATAAATGGACAGGTCCCTTTGTGACATAGGCAGGTCAATGGCATCTCTAGCCGCCATAAGGACACAGGCAATACTCACCTGGCAAAGTTAAGGAATAAGTGAGTTTGTAAAGGCAAAGGGCTTGGCCTGCCATACAACTCACCTCTGTGCTGTCACTGGTCTCCCCGACATGCAATAATTCCTGTGGTTTAGAGGACCACCTCTGAGCACTCAGAGATGAAACAAACCATCAAGGATGCCTGTTCAAGAAAGACTAGAACTTCCACAGGGAGAAGGAAGGGGCCAGGCATTTCAGGCTTGGGATAGAGGGAAGTGTAGCCTGGGGATTTCTAGACTTGGTATGGGAGTGTTCTGAGACACATAAGTAAGCAGAGAGCCTATTTTAGCTGAGTGCAGAGTTTAACTAGCTCCTGTCACAGTGGGAAGTGAATCCCGGTTCTCCAAAGGGGATTAACGCAGGTAAAAGAATTTCTTAAGTTAACTAATTTGATAAACCAGGGTGAAAATGGATTGATGATGGGAGTTTGGGGGCAGAAGCAACAGGTCTGCCTTTTCCTTTAAGGTCTTGGCAGGAATGCTGGTGGTGAAAGTAATGTTTTAAAAGAAACAGAGTAAGCCTTAGATACAGAGAGAAAGGATCGAAAGTGGGAAGGCTAGAAGAAAGTGTGGTAAAGAGGTACTTGGATTGGCCAGAGAAACACGCCTAAAAGGCAGGAAGAGCTGTCTGAATAGTTAAACACACTTGTGCGAGCCCAGAAGGAACCACTGTGGAGCTGTGGAAAGGATTACAAATTTCATTTGCGTTTATCTGCATTGATCCACCAATAAGCCAACCTCGTGGAATCTTGAATTTGGAGAAGTGAAGAGAGAAGTGAAGAAGTTCAAGAGAGGTTAAAGCCATCAACACACACACACACACACACACACACACACACACACACACACACACACACACACTTATACTCTCACACATACACATGCACAGGAACTCATGCACACACATACATGTACACACTCACACATGCTTATTCACAATTGCACACTCATGCACACACTCAAGCACACATACACATACATATCCAGAATTAAATCTAACATAGTTAAGAGTTAAAGAACTGAGAAAGAGACATTTTATTTATTTTGTCATATAGGGAGTGGCAAACAACTACAAGTTGGGGGTCAGAAGACAATTTTTAGGAGTCCGTTCTCACCTTCTACCATGTGGCACTGGAGATCAAACTCAAGTATTCAGGATTGGTGGCAATCACCTTTACCCAGTAAGTCACCTGGCAGAGGCAACAGTGCAATTTCTATTTGATGATGTGTCAAGAGTGAGGCCAGCTAGCATGGCAGCCGGAAAGTCCCTTGTACCTATGAGCAACCATCAGCATCACATGGGGTCAGGGTTAGGAAAGCACTATGGAAAACAGTGATAGATATGGCAAAATATGGAAAGTTGTGACTGGCTGACCTTGAGAACTGTTTAACTTAAATTACAAGGCAAAGGCATACATGAAGACATTTTGTAGATGGAAGGATTGGGAGACCTATGGGGCAGCTGACAGTCAGTCCGAACCAGGGACTTAGGTGTCCTGGCCTTTGCAGTGCTGTTCTTTTTGAAGCTGCCTCTTGGACTTGCCCCACCCTTGGCCTCCATAATGGCATGTCCTCCCAGAGCCTGATACAGAGTATGTGCTGTATCCTCTCGTGGGGAGCCTGTCATAACCACTCCCTTTGCTGGCAGAGTGGCACACGGGAGCACTGCCTTTTACAACAATGTATGGCTTTCTTAGGGATGCACTAAATGCATGCTTGTCACAAACACTGCTCATGAGCCCCACCCTACTTCATTCAGTTGAATCTGAACTTCCTTTTGACTGATTGACTAATTCTGCCATCTCGACAAAACAGACAGAACTGTTTGCTCGTATGACCTGCACCTTTTCACTCTCATGACACAATAGATCTTTCTTTTATAATCACTGTCTAAAGTCACTACTGAAGCAGGATACCACTTTCTGCCAATCTCACCCACCTGTACAGCCACAGTACTGCAATAATTGTGTCTGCAGATAACAGAAACCTAAACAGCTGGCTTTCAAAGTGCAGAAAAGTAATAGCCCTGGGTATAAATATTTTGGACCACTGAACAGAATCCCATGAAAGGACAGCCATTTGTGATCTTAAAATTTTCATAAAATCCTTATGAACTCATAGAAGTCTCAGTATGCCCCTAGGTTTCTTCTGACAAGAAATACCTTGGAAAATGCCAAAGAAAGAAATAGAGGAAGGGTTCAACTCAATCAGAAATGACTCACGCTTAACAAGAAAACAAGGTCTCTTCTAGGGCATTTCAGAGCAGCTGCTGTTAACTTTCCCTTTCAAAGTTCCTCAAACTGGGCCTTAAACAGACTTATCCAGAGAAAGGCTAGAGAGAGATAAGCTGTGGGATCCAGAGGATCAGGAGGAAGAGTTTGGTGGTATGTCTACACTGGCTTTGCTGTTTGCCTGGATAGACATCCTTAAGCTCCACCTGTCCTTGACTCCCTGATGGCACCATTGGGCCAGCAGGTTCTTCTGTGATTTTTTTTTTTTTGCCTGTTTGCTAGTTAGGGATCATGCCCTTTTAGGGTTTCTCAATTTCAGGACTACAAAAACCGGTTTTTTGTGCAATATCATCAAGCAAAATGTTTTGCTGAAAAACCTCTTTGTGTTGAATCAGTGAAGTATGAAGTCTAGAAATACCTAGGTTAACTCAAAAAAAAAAAAAATACATGGGCTCTTTTGAAAATTCCTAAGATAATCTCAGCCATTTGGAGCTCCCTGCTCTCTGTTGCTCTGGTCTCCTGCTAACCACTCTTCATTTTCCTGTCTGCTCTCTAAGCTGTGGCAAGTGCACTCAAGCCAAACAGTTGCCTCCATCCGGAGGAACAATGGGATAAAGAGAGAGAACATTACAATGCATCAATTTACTAGATTCACCCTAGTTTTACAATCTTAAGACAAAAATAACCACACTCAATGTCTACCCCTTCTCCCTACATTTTTATTTTTAGCTTTAGTTTGTTGAAGCAATACACACTTAAAATATCAAATACAACATTTCTTTGCACTCACCTCCTCTTTGGAGATTTACCTAATTAAATCCCTGCTTGCCCAGCACAAGAGTGGGCCTACAGCCAACTGTGGAGCCCTAGCTGTCCCTGATGAACTGTTAGCAACTTGATAGTCTCTGGGGAAGGGGCAATCATCTTCTTTTCTTGTATTCTAAACAGTGAGCACGCCAGGCTCCACCAGGTCCTAGCTCTGGGGCTGTGGCTCCACAGACAGTCCTGGTGACAAGAAGTATGTCCAAAACAAAACAAAAAGGCATGAGTGAGGGAAGGAGACCCATGGAGAGAAGGTTCTAGCTGAATATACTATCTACCTGTAAAAGAAAAATGCCAAAGAGCAAATCTAATCAATAAAAGGAAAGCTAAGAAACAGAACATCTGGCTCCCTTCACTGTGTGTACATACAAGCTGCACTCAACATCAGGACCCTCCAAGCCACCTGCAAATTTGGGCCTTGCCTGTGCTGTTATGGGTGGGCCAAGAGTAAGTTCATTCCCAACCCTTCTGTATTAATTGTCCTTGTCCATCTAATAATACAGTTACAAATCATGAAAACCATGGCAGGCTGACATGCAAGTGTATAAAAGATAGTTGTTGCTTCTATGACTATGTTTCAAAGAGATTTATCAAGTTGGATTGCCAATAGCTATAGATGTCATGAAGAGAGTGGTAAATTATTAGTGAAGAGAAAAGGGAAATCTAAAATAATTGTGATTTTAAGTTCTCTGCTCACTTCAGAGGAACTGAATCTGGGGATTGCGGGGGACGACCTGAGGTCTGGACGGTTTATGAAAGTGCAGGTCTGAAAACTCAAGCTTTACTCCCTGTGGTATTCTTGTGAAATTTCTTTGATGTAAAGCATGGGACCACAGAAATCACTGGACAGCATGCCTGCTATTTGGAACAATAAGTCCCTGTAGGCTGTTACTGTTCCTATTATTGATCAAATAATTGTGTATGCAGCAATTTAAAAGAGCAGGAGGGAAGTTTTATCAAGATCATATCAGTATTTCAAAAGATGTGTCAGGATACATTTTTAAATCTGGCAACTAAACACTGGACAACAAAGGACCTACACATCACTGGTGTGACACTTTTGCTTATTGTGCAGCTAAACATCCATAAGTAAGAGTTAATAATCACATTTTTAAATGATTTGGCTAGAGAAGCAAAAGTTGGCACAGTATTCAGGAAAAGACTTTGGGAATTAGCACCTGAAAAAATGGCTCAGTGCCTGGAATTACATGCTGCTGATCCTCTGAGTTCAGGTCCCAGCACCCATGTTCGGTGGTTCACAACCACGTGTGGCGCTAGCTCCAGAATGCCCGATGCCCCTGGCCTTCATGACTCAAGTGCAGACACACAGAGACACATAATTTAAAGGGTTTTATATGGTACCTTGAGACGGCAGCTTTGGAAACCCACACATAATCTGCTCCAGCTTGGACAGATGGCTGCTTGGCCTTGGGAGGCTGTCTAACCTGTTCCTGTCCTTGTCTCCTCTCCTGGGGGTGAGAGATGAGGACTAATCACTTCATTAATGGATCATGTGGTCAGGGAATTACTCTGAATTCTTCCAAGAGAAAAAACATTTGTTTCTCTTACCTAAGAATGAGCTCTTTGTGCCTCATCAAGATATTTGAGCTTCGTTAAGCTCTCTGGTCCTCCAGATAAAGATGGGGGAAGTTATAGTTATTTTAAATGATTTTCCATCATAACAATGGAAATATTCACTCACTGTGGCCTTTACAGTTTCAGCTGGTGCAGCTTGCTATAAATGAAAACAAAGCAGAATGATTCAGATTAAAGGATGTGGACAACAGAGAAAAATCCTGTTTTGATATATTGTGCTGGTCACCAGCTAAATCTTAATACCATATTCAGTTGCAAGCACAGTATAAAAACATGCATTCAACAGGAGGTGTACCATAGAAATACACCCATAATATTTAGTAAATGATCATTTAGCTAATAAGTCATGTGTATTGACTGTGTTCACTGTCTCTTTGGTTAAGAGAGATTGCTGCTCTATCAAAGGGCCAGAATCTGAACACAAGCACCCATGTCTGTGACTCCAGCTTCAAGAAATCTGATGCCCCCTCCTGGTCTACATGGGCACCTGCAGGCAAGCACACACACACACACACACACACACACACACACACACACACACAGTAAGGATGATTTAGAAGTTATAGGTGAACAAACACTTTGAAGAGTCCTACTATGATTAAGGAATGAGAGCAAACATTTTTCCATTGAGGACAGTTTGTAAAACTTTTCTGCCTTTTTACAGATCTTCACAGATACGTATCTGTCAAGATTTTTAATTTAATCCACCTCCAAAATGTTTGACTCTAAACTAGATTGAGGCAAATTATAAGGAGGAGTAAACCTGGATCATCCAGGCATTTAGCAAGTTCACTGTACAATGTAGGGGAGGCACATTATCTAATATGGTTCTGTCTGTGGTGTGTGAGGAAACAATCTAGGCCAGGGAAGAGAATCAAGTCCCTGGGTGTCCTAATGTTAGGTTTCCAGAATCACAAACACACACACACACACACACACACACACACACACACACACACACACACAGCAGTTAGACTTGTACTGTGCCATTCTGCCCAGCCATTGAGGAAGTGGAGGGAAGCAAATGTCATGTCCACATCCTTAAGAACATGGTGTGATCATTATAGGCCAGATAGCTTCAGAACAACACTTATTGAGAACAATCCATTGTGCAATCAGGATATGAACTACCAGAGGATCATTGAGTATCTCCTTTTCTGCAATAATTTAGCTCCTTTCCATCACTGAGTGATGGTTCACATAAATGATGATACTATCCTGGAGGAATGAGTGGAGAAAGACATGATAGTCACAATAGTGCTCTCGAGACCAGATGAAGGAAGTATGACCTTCATCCCACTGCTGTTACACAGATGAGTAGGTAAAGTCGAGTTACAATGACACTAAAGTAGGTTGGAGCAGCAGGTTTACATATCAGGTTCCCACCTGTGGGGATCAGCTGTACTGAAGGGCTATGCCTTATTGATGAGCTGTATAAATGACTTATAAATACCTTCATCCAAAATGCAGAAATTGCTAAGTCAGTGGAACTGCTGATACCTTACACTAGGATGATAAAACAGTGCAACTCAGAAAGCCCCTGGATGTATTTTAAATCATCCTAAAGCCAGAAATGCACCCCACTAACACACTATAACCTGGTGTATCTTAACACAAATGAAATTTGGTGAAAGACTGATTAAAAAGATAAGAGCAGAAAGGATTTGTGGTCTCAATTAGGGTAGGAAAAATGCATTATTACATATGAGTCTTACTGGCAGCAGCTTATTTAAATAGAGCAGAGCAGAGAAGGGACTTAATATTCCTAGCACAGCTTAAGGACCTGTTCATATTTGAATCAACATATTTTGAGGAAAACTTTTTAAGCATTCAGAGGGCAAAATTTTTATATTTATATGTCAAATATATAGTGCAAAGACAGAATAGGATATATTTTAAATATAATTAGTATTATATAAAATATTTGTACTGCACAGAAAATATTATAATACAGTATTTATAACATACTCATGAGGTATTTAGAAAGCATTAGAATTCCATAAGGATAACAAAAAAGTGCTAGAGCTATGACGGCTGGTAACAGATTTGCTGTCTTCATGGGCAGAAGGCTCTCCTGTCCCTTAGATGATTGAACCCATCCCACTGATGATTGAACATGCAACTATGCTCCATTTGAGCAATTCCATGTGGCAGAAGAGGACTTTCTTGTTAGGATGAAAAGAACTTTCTTGAAGTTGTCTTTGTAGAACACACTCGCATTGGCTCTGGATGAAGTCAATGACCATGAGTTGTTTCCCTTGGAACACTTATCTTTTCCCCTGGATATCAGTGCATTCTCTCCTCCTGTCTTTGCAAGCTAAGGTATCTGATATTGAACCTCAGACCCTCAGTACTAGATAAACCTGGAATCGGTTCAGGTGGGCAAAAGACATCCACGGGGCAGCTTGGAGGCTCACGGTCTGACCTGCCTGAAGACATGCACATCACTAAGGAAAGGAAAACATCACTAAGGAAAAAGCAAACAAACAAAACAAAAGACATAGAATCCTTTTTGTGTTGGCCCACGACTCCTGGGCATGGAGCCTACCTTAGAATGTGGTTGATAAAGTGGCTTTAAGTGGAAAACACAACCATAGGTAAATGTGCAGGTAGATTATGGAGTAAAATGCTAACTGGAGGGAAATCCTCATCCCTGCAGGGGCCATTTACAGACCCCACTTCCCAGCTTCCTCCCTGACAAGGGGTGATAAACAAAGACATGTCTGTGTGTGGCATAGTTTGAAAGTAATGCCAGATTGCCTAAGAAACACCTACGCTGTCACTTCTTCGGGGGATGACATGCTTTGTTTCCCCTGTTACAAGTCAAATATCAGTCTTGGACTCATCTTCTTGTGGAAAGTTGTATAAATGCCTTTGAATGTGGTGCTGACATAGAAATGTCCTTCTGTTATTTGGCAGACTGGTGGCCAGTACAGTCCTTGCAGCATGTGTCCAGGATGGGTGAGTAACAGCCCCCTCTAGCCTCTAGTAGTTCAATAGAGCCAGCAGCACACCTGCAGACTTCACCGTGTGCCTGTCTGGTGACACTGAGCATCGGAAACCACAGCCCAGGTGCCACTGTTACATGAAGTGTGGGGGGTAGGGGCAGCAGACCAGGAACCAAATCCAAAAGGAGTTACCAAGGGAACCAGAGGTTTTGCAAATGTCTTTCCAACATAAGAATAAGTTGTATTTGTCATACTTGAAAAAAATACTATTTTTATTTTTATATTAAACTATATACTACTACTCTGAGACATTGAACTATAATTTTTAAGTTTTCAAAATGCCTTCTTCTGTGACTCCAGTAAAACCTTATCAGTTCAGATATTGCTACTACACATCATTTGGTCAAGTCTGAAATTTTATTTGGATGGTCTGTATGGAACGGATTGGGTGAGCACAAGAAGAGATGGCTTGTAACTCATGCGAAAATCCTTTCACGGATCAGGCATATCATGCTGTTTAGGCAAAAGGATCCAGCTACAAAGTATGGATCCATGTCATTAAGTAAATATGTCCTTAGACTTTATTGGCTGATCATAGTACTGAAAGTAATGAAGTTGCATTGCTTTCAATAAATCTTGACTCTCATAATTCACACTTCCCTCCCTTTGCTTCAGCTTCAAGCCTATTATTTTAGTCATCTGAAATTTACTGTTGTAGGATGTGTGAACAAACGCTCTCTTTCTTTCTAAGATAGACTCTGCTAGGTATCCTAGCTGGCTCAGAACACACTATATAGCTCCAAAAGACCTCATGCTCATAGACGAATTCCTGCACAGGCCCCTCTGTGCTGAGATCTCAAGCATGAGCCACCATGCCTCAGGAGCAACTTTTACAGAAAAGGATCAAGTCCTATTTTAAAAAAATTAACAAGTATAAATCTTATTTTTGATGCCTTTCCACACTATTGATCTTATTCAGGATAAGATGTTATATTTACTTATATAAGAAAAATTATATGCTCTTGCCAATTTTGATGATACCATAGAGCAAGCAATTTTTTTTTAAATCTAAAGCTCAATATTTTTGACAAGGCAAGAAAAACAAATACCAAGAAAATACTAAAGATTAAGAAATAAGACTATTATTCCTTGAGACCTGTTGAAAACTCAGAGCAGGGATTATATTACCACTTGTCCTCTTATTCATTCAATGAACAGAAAGTCATGGACCACGACTGTTGCATAAGGGATTTGGTGATAAATAAAATTCTCTGTGTTCATTGTGTGGGCAGATTATAAGCTGAGAGACTGACAGAACTTTCTCATGTGGTGAGTGATGTGTTACCCAATATACGAAATACTGAGCAATATAGCAAATACCCATTTGATGTGATTAGAAGAGGTGGGGAATATTCCTAGAGCTCTGACATTTGAGTGGGAGGGATCAACTGGCGATGAATAGAATTTGGAAAGGAATGAAAATGGGAGCCCTCCCAGCAGTACAAGCAGGACAGGGAAATAGCAAAGTACACAGATGATTCCAGAAGTAGGTGTCTCTGCCAAGGAGATGTGGCTTGGAAGGATGTGTGCACGGGGACGATATACACAGAAAGACATGAGTGAGGTAGAAAGTGTTCAAAACAACCAGAGTGCAGGCAGAATTGAGGGCTGCCTGGGGAGAACTGAGTGTAAAATGTAGGAATAAAGAACATAGGCACCCAGAGATAACGAAGAGAACCTTTAGACACACATAACGGAAGCAGCTTTTTCCTGAAATGAGAGCAAGGAAGAATTAGAAGAAGATATGTTTGGTGGTAGATATAAGGAAATCTGATATGCCCAGTCGTTTGTGTCTGAGAGATTTGCTCTTACTATGATCTCATGGAGGCAAGCACTGGACATCGTGTAGAAGAACAAGTATTTGGAAAACAATTTAGCTACCCATGTACCATGTAACATGGGCAGGTAGGTCAGTGTGTGTAAAATGGAGACAAAGACAACAGCAGAATCATAGTCTTGGGGGATTTGTAATTGTGTGGAAACTTTGCATAAATTAAAATGTTATACCAAGAAGCAACTGGACATAGTCCCCAGAGGGTTACAGCATGGCCTACCTATGCATTTTTAATAAAGCAGGAGAAAGAATGTGTTCCTGAGGTCATAGAAGATTAGGACCCACACAGAAGAAGGTTTGTTGGAGATGGGAACTGGCCCATTATTATCCTCTGTAAATATGAGCTTGTTTCTGAAGAGCTGGGGTACCTTACCATGGAGAATAAAAGCAAGAGAATATGTATAACTTTTCATAAGTAGCAAGAGTAGCTGGTTCTAAAAAATGGCTTTGCAAGATGACATCCCTGGATTCTGGAGGAACTAAAATCCATGGTTTCATCATCTGGGCTTTATGTACTGAGTGGCTAAGCACCAGCGCTGCTGAAGGCACGGTTATGGCAGCCCAGATAGAGCAAGGAGGGCCTAGGCCCTCCCCCAAACGATATGACAGACTTTGAAGGTCCCTTGTGGAGGGCCTCACTATCCCTGGGGAGGAGTTGGGGGATGGGTTTTGGGGAGGTTGGTGGGGAACATGGGAGGAAGGGAGGGCAAGAGAATGGGGGGATGGATATGTAAATATGAGTAGTAATTAAAGAATTTAAATTAAAAAAAAAGAAATGCTAGTCAGTGCAGGACCCAGAAATGTGATGGCCTTACACTCAAGGCTTCGAACTTCACCCCCAACCCTAGCTTAAACAAAAAGTGTTTTTTCCCTTCAGAATCATAGCCTGAGACCCCCAAGGTTCATGTCAGTATTGCAGAAATGTGTCGGTTAGCTAAAGATCATTGTCAGCTATCCCCAGGGTCGTATATTCTCACCAGTGGACAGTGGCCTATGACAGCCCTCTGACTACTAATTCTCTCTACCTAGCCTTGACCCACAACCCCTACCTTAGTCTCACCTTCCACTTGATGCTCAGTTCTTCCCAGGCAGAAGAGTCAACAAGGCCATTCTCCTTTTATTCCTGAATAACAAAAGTAAAGCAAGAGCCATGTGAAAGGAAGTCAGACTGCATGCTACTGAGCCTCACTGAATACCAGTTTTAAGTCTCAGTCTAGAATTTCCTGGTTGTAATAGACAGGATAATGTCTTCCCACCTGTGGACACAGGTTATTTCACCAGCCACTACGAGAAAAGCCTATGTCCTCTTCAAGTACTTAGTGAGCCTTGGGGACCCAAGAGAGAGCTGCCAAGATCTATCATGACAGTTGCTAAACTTTCCTCAGAGGGAGATTTAAATTGCAAGAGCTCTCACTCTCAATTTGCCAAATGGCAGTAATAAAGAAAATATAGGCTAAATTTTGCACATTATTGACTCCCGTTTTAATTAATGCAAGACATATCCCTCATGTGGGAACATGGTTGACTCACTCAGCAAGTGATTATTCATTACTGATGACTGCAAGGTGCTAGTGACTACTCAAGACTTTAGAGAATAATGAATACAAGGGTCTTCCATGAACGATACAGAAACATTAGGACAGCCTGCCAATTCAGAATGAAACCCTGGGTTTCCGTGAGAGGACAACTCCAGAGACTAATTAGGAGTCCAGGAAGCCAGAGCATCATGCTCTTTCTACTTAGTCCTAAAGCTAATTCCTCTCTCTTCTGGCCCTAGATGAATTGCATGACATTCACCTCCAAGCTCCTTGCCTTCTTTCTGTACATTATTTTCCACCAGTTGTTCTGACTGCCCCCCCCAGTCTCTAACTTGCACCAAGACACCTGAGTATTCTCTCCCACCTAGGAGAACCCCCTTAGGATGTGAGAGAGGATGCCTGCAAAAGTGCAAACATGCCTGTGTTCCCCAATGTGGAAAGCATCCTGAGATGCTTCTTCTAACATGGTTTTAGACAGGGTACCCATATTTTACCCATATTCTCCATATTTTAAAAACTACACTTCTGTCCTTTCTTAGATGTGTGTTAAGTGCCTGGCAATTTACCCCAGTGTCTTCTGCAACTACCATTTCATTCTTGCCTGGCTTGTCAGCATCTTCATTCTGTATCTGTCAAAGAAATCAACCACTTCCTTCCACAGCCAACACCTATTCATTCTATGTCCTTAACAATTCTGCCTTCTATTTCTGCCTTAATCTGGGCTTTAATTTCTAGGTTCTTTGTATATTTCTTCTATACTTTCATTCCTATCCTTTATATATCTTGCAGATTTTTGCTCAGTTTTGGTATATTTCTTTATTTATTCTTCCCCACACAATTGGAAAGAAATTCAGTGAGGGGTAAACTCAAAATTAATACTGTGTGGTAGTGCTTCATTTACCTGTTTTTCTTATTTATCTTTCAAGATCCTCTGCTAGGTGGTCAAACAATGGCCAATGAGGGTCATTCTTTAGGTTGTTCTGTTTTTGAGACAGAATCTCTAAGCCCAGGCTGACCTCAGAATCGATATATAGCCAAGAATGGCCTTTATGGCTGATGCGACCTCTTGCCCCACAGAAGGCCTGGCATTATAGGTAGGTGCACACTGTTAGACCCGCTGCTGGAGACTGAACCCAGGATCTTGAAGATGCTGCGTGTAGCACTGAGCCACATCCCCAGTTCTGTATTCCACAGAATTTCAGATCTTGATAAGATGTACAAGACAGAGTCTAAAGCTTGGGTTTTCTGGTCCCATACTTACAGGGGAGACAGGAATTACTGAGCTAGAAATGTTCCTTGGGGTTTCACAAAGAAAACCTTCCAGCTAGTTAAAGGACCCCTATAAACATGTAATACCTTTGTACATATTGACAGTAGATTCCACTCTTGAAATGGAAGGTTGCTTTGAATGAAAGTTGTTGGAGTGAATATTATTTGCAAGCCATCGACTTCTGTGGGTACCTTCCCAGGGTCTACCTTATTGGGCTTGCACCCTATAGCTTTGCATTCATTAGGTGCTTTCTTTGTTCAGATCTTTTTATTTATTTGAATTAGAAACAAGATTGTTTTACATGACAATCCCAGTTCCCTTCTCCCTCCTGTGCTCCCCTACCACCACCACCCCAACTAAAACCCTACCTATCACATAGCCTTTTGCTCGCTCATTAGGCGCTTTCTTGATCCTTCCTGGGCATAGTTCCTGCAAGGGACTTGTTTTCTGTATTCAGTGCCCTTATGGTTGTTGTGTTCAAAGACAGTGAAGCCCATCTGGCAATAGCAAAGACTGTGGGTTCCTGAGCTTACGTGAAAATTAACCCTTATAGATCTTATAAGAACTGATTAAATTGATAACCCATTTTTAAAACATGCAGCATAAACCTTAAGATTCATAGCCTGTTGATCTCAAAGGGGACTGGATTATGTATGCTGCAAGGATTCAAGTTCTTTTCCTGCCTTCCCTACTGCCTTGCAACTGTGGGAATTCAACAAGCTTCTGAATTCCCACAGATGGATGCAGGCATTCCCACGCCCATAGTAAACTCTGCAGTCTCAATTCCTGGGTATAGAAAGCGATTGTACAGTGTTATTCTTGTGTGGAAATATTAACAAAGAAAAGTTTGGCACCCCATAGTTAATTTGGCTGTTCTCCTTAATATCTTCCTGGTGTCTGAATCACAGGAACATATTATACCAATACGCTCATCTGCAAGTGTTTTTTCTCCTTCTCCTTGAGGTTAGAAGGATTCTGGAGGGTCAATGTTCCCTGTATTTATCTCTTGCATTCAAATGATCTGTCATTTCCATTTCGATGACACCCAAAAGTCCATTCTCCCCCTCTCATTAAAGTGCCCTATAAGAGTAATTCAACAGCAGAGATAGAATTCTTCTCAAAGTGTAACTGCTCCCCTTACTGGTCTGAAGTGGCAATGACATACATCTTTAAAAATTTAATCTTTATTCAGTCCAAGACGGTTTTTGTTGGTGGTGGTGATTGTTATTCATTCGCTTGTTTGTGGATTTTTATTGTTATTGTTGTTCATATTGTTTTCTGTTTTTATTTTTGTGTATTTGATGTTCATAATTAGTGTACCTTAGTTTAATGAAACAAGGTATAGTAATTTTGCCAACATTCTTTGAAAACTAAGAAGGCAAAAACTTATGAAAAACTGTAAAAGAATTTTACAATATTCTTATGCCTATAAAATAGGAAAACATTCTAAATAGTGTTTAGTGATAACATTTTTGTTTACATAATAGCATATCTTAATTTGTATACAACAAAATATCCAAATCGCTATCTGGTGTTCCCTCTAATGGCATTTGTTGAAATTTGTCTAGACCTCTGTAATTGCCAGCAAAAGTAAGGTGTGAATCTTACACTCCAGATTTTTCTCATTCCCTTTGCAATCAGCCCCAGCCCCTACCCTCACCCTGTACTCCTGAGCATCCTTTCTTGCCTACATTTTTGAGACAGTTTTGCTATTCATCCTAGGCTGTCCTTGAACTCCCAATCCTTCTGCCTCAGCTAATGAAGTGATCAGATTACAGACATGAGCCACCATACTCAGACAACTGTTCTCTTATTTCTAGACCTCCAGTTTATTTTGGCCTCCTTTTGGACTTACTGTAAATGAAACCATGCACACACTTAGGGCATTTTTTTCACATAGCATAATATTTTCAAATGACTACACGTATCAGTAGTTTGTTTCTCTTCTGTATAATGTTCCATGGTTTGATAACAAGCTGTCTAGAAATTGCCTTGATCTTGTCATTTGGGCAGTTTGTAACATGGGACTACTTTGATAGTGAAGACCATGTGTCAATATTCCTGGTGAAGTCTCTTTGTGGACATGGTTTCACTCCTAAGAATAAACAGGGAACAGTACAGCTAGACAAGGGGGTTAAGGGTCAGCTGTACAATAGACCACCTGAAAACTCCCCAGTAGTATTGAAGCTTCCAGGCATCCCAGTGCACACCAGGAATGGACAGGAGATGGTGGTGCCGCCTGTAGTTTTAGTTTGCACCTCTCTGCTGGTGATGTTGCTTGCCACGTGTGCTTATTATCTACTATTTGTGTATCTTTTCTAGTGTAATGTCTATACAAGGGATTTTTCTCACATTTCTTGAAAATTAAAAGCTAGGGTGCTGGGAGAGGTAAGTAAGCAGTTAAAAATGATCTCTGCTCATCCAGAGGACCTGAGTTCAGTACCCAGCATCCAAATGAGACAGCTCACAAGCACCTATAATTCCAGCTCCAGAGCATCCAACAGTCTCTTCTGGTCTCCACAGGAACCCACAGTTATATACACAAATACACAAATATACACATAAATTTAAAAGTCAAGTAAATCTTTTTTTAGAGAAAAGAAAAATAAATTACTTATTATTTATTATATCATATTATATTCTTACTGTAATTCCATGGTCAGATGTATATTTTTGAGTGATTTCAGTTTATGGCCTATTAAATTGTTCTTTGATGACCAGAAATGAAGATTTTTATAGGAACAATGAATTTTCATTTTTATGGTTAATGCTTTTCAATGTCCAAAGACATGTCTGGGATGGGCATGCATCTAAGTGGTAGAGTGCTTATCCAGCATTTTAGAGGATATATATTTGATTCCAGGCACAGCAAAAAGAAAAATGTATAATAAAAGAATCTTTATCAGGGCTGAGGTGACAGCTCTGCAAGCATGCGGACCTGAGTGTAACATCCAGCACTCACAGTAAAAAGCTGGGTGTAGTGACAAGGGCTTGTAATCTAAGTTTTGCAGAGGCAGAGGCAGCTGAATCCTAGGACTCACTGGGCAGTCAGCATAGTTTGCTCTGTGAGCTGCAGGTCCCAGTGAGAGACTCTGTCTCAACAAACAAGGTGGAGGACTCCTGGGAATCAACACTCCAGCTTGACCTCTGGCCTCCACATGTATGTGTACACACCATACACATGTACTCTCACACACAGGAACATGCAAAAACAAAAAAACTAAGATGAAAGAAATCTTCTACCCAAGGTTATGAAGCTATTCTATTGCTTAAGACATAGTGATGGTGACTACTAAAATCAGGGATAAAATTATGATCAATTTCAGGCAGGTAAAGAGGCATGCTGATGCCTGAAACAAAGAACAAAGAAGTATCCTTTCAGAAACAAGCAATCACTCTTAATTTGCAAATCCCATCCTAAGCTGTGGTACTTCTCATAAGAAATGAAAGGAAGTCATAGAAATCCAGATGTTCTAAGAAGTGTTAGGCTTGACACATTAGGAAAGGTCAGTGTCATGTTGGAATGTCCTATGTAGGATAATGACTTTAGATAATGATCTCCATATCATGAGGAATTTTACAGCATTGTGCACTGTCCTTGAGCAGCACCTGCAGTTCCAAGGAGACAGACACTTCATTCTGTTTCCATTATTTAGCCTTGTTTTGCAGCAAGAGTATGATAACAAAGAACTAAACTGTTCTAACAGTATCATTTAATACATAGGTTGACATAAATGTGAGAAAGTGTTAATATATATATATATATATATATATATATATATTATATATTATGGAACACACACACATACACACACACACATATATATATATATATATATATATATATATATATATATAAAATAAGCAAAGACCTTTGTCAGCTTTATGAATACGAAACTCTCATGTTACTGGAGCATAGAAAAGCTCTAATAGTATTTATTATGTTATTTAATGTTGATGCATAGTCTGGGACAAAGTTGCCACACAATGAACAGGTATGTAGCCTTGAATAGCTTATCATTTATCTTGTGGGGAGAAATGCTCAAGGAACAAAGGCATTGTCCCTAATTATACTTGATACTCTATACAGATGTTCCAGGATGTTGTAGAGATAGCAGTGTATACATGTTTGTGAGAAGAACTGCCTAAGCAAGTGACAGATAGTCACAGATTTAGACTAAGAGGGGCCCAGCCACGTATCAGGGGAAGAGGGCTATACAAGAGCAACAATGACAGGTACTTAGGTAGTTCAGAGCTGGCAGGTCCCAGGCCAATGAAAAGCCCATATTTCTTACCAAAGTGGCATGAGGCACTTATGGTTATAGAAGAGGTGTTTATCTACACTGCTCAGAGTCCCCAAAAGGAGGTGTATGTTTAAGAGTGGTGAGCTGTGATACATGACCTGGGATGGTCATGATCAATTGTTGGTTTTCATTAAAAGGGATCTTCAGACTAGAAGGTGCATTGACGTGTGAGGCAGAGAGGAGGATGCTGAGCAAAATCCACATGAGGGACACAAAGTGCGTGTACAAGAAGTCTGCAAGCATCCATGAGTAAGAAGACTGTATCAATGCCAAATCATAAAATGATGCCTGTGGCTTAGAAAACCAGTGGGAGGGACATACAATTTTATATACACCTTCCAGTTTATACATCATTCTAATAAGGCAAGTAACATTGCATAGAAAAGAGCGAGGGTTCCCACATGAGACAGAGCCTGTAGGAATTACAGAGTGCTGGTAGAAAGGAAGGCAGGAAACCAGAACCTGTGGAGACCTGTGCCAAATGGCCAGATTGGCTGACACATTTTCAAAGTTGTCCTTTGAAAATCTGTTCAAGCACAGATTCACCCCCATCAACCTCTCTGAGACTCGAATCCATCAGGTCATTTTTGCTTCCAGCCATAGCAAGGAGGCAACAAAATGTGCTAGCCTGACTCTCCATAAAGTCCTCGAATGAGACAGCAATGTGACTCAAAGCACCCAACGAGGTTCTGAGAAGAAAAATGCTCAAGCTAAATGCTCCACTCAAAGGCAGTGTTTGCTCCTGGTCCCCTGCATTAGACTATCCAGGCAGCACCCAGAATTCCTTTTCTAGAATAGATGTCTACTTTGCATGGCTCCAAAGGCAGGCAGAGGCCTACAAACATCTACCCAGCACTATCTCTGGCAACTAGAGACCTGGGAATATAAAAGATGGGATCACTTTATACCGAGGAAGCTGAAACCCACAGAAATACAAATGCCCAAGATAGCAAATGTAGACAGCAAAATTCCAGGGCAGGCACCTGGCTGCAAAATACAATGGTTACAGGCATACCTTAGCAGGGGTGGGTGGATGGCTCAGTTGGTCAAGTACTTGGCAGAAGGGAAAACATGACTTCCATCCTCCAGAGCCCATGTCTGTCTGTCTGTTTGTTTGATTGTCTGAAGTCAAGAATTGTGGTCTGGGCTTCTAATCCCAAGGCTGGGGAGGCAGAAATATGCAGATCCATGGAACTCAGTAGTCAGCCTGTCTACTTTGAAGACTATCCCAGTGAGAGATGCTGAAAAAAAAAAACCAAGGTAGAGTGTGCCTCAGGAAAGAGCCAGTGTTGTTGTCTGGCTGAAGACAGACAGACACACACACACACACATACATACACACACACACACAGGCATGCACGTGTACACAAACACACAAATGCCTTAGCAAAAAAGCCCATCAATGTACTAACTTTTTTCCTGCTTTAACTCTATACAAAGGACAATAAAGAAGTCCTACTGTAGAAAGAGACCCAGACCGAAAGGAATATTCAGGATTAATAAGTTTTATAAGAGTGAGTTTAAATAGACCAGAGATGAGTAAGTCAAGGATGTAGGGAGTTCTTGGTGACTGCCCACACACGTGCACGCGTGCACACAAGAATAATTAAAACCGAAATATTTTGACGGTGGATGTGCCACGATGAAGTGGTACACTTCATTGACTTAATGAAACAAAAGGAAGCAATGAAAAGGAGGCAGATGCTACAAATGTGGCAAAAACAAGAAAGAAGAGAAAAGTAACCCAAAGGGAAACAGCATCCATAATCTTGGTGCTGAAACAACTGAGAGGGAAAACTAAGAGGTGAACTAGGGGGTGTTCCCACTGGTATTTATAATGTGCACACACACACACAAATGGTTTTCATTCAACCCCGGTGGATTTCAAATTTTTTAGTAGGGAAAGAGCTCTCTCTCTCTCTCTCTCTCTCTCTCTCTCTCTCTCTCTCTCTCTCTCTCTCACTCTCTCACCTCTCTCCCTCCCTCCCTCCTTTCCCTCCTGCCCCCCACAGACAGTAAATCTGTAGATAAGGCAGGTGTTTCATAATAGAGTAGTTTGAGGGACTCTTTTTCAGCACTAAATATATTTCTGTTGTGATGGTTGTTGGAAAAGTCATTAGTCTAAACAGATGTACTCTCCTTTACAAGGTTTTCACTTGTGTATTGATATGTTATCATACCCCCAAAGCTAAATTTGGCTACTTGATATCTTTGTAGAGTTGTAACATAGGATAGAACTAATTTCCTCATTTCACTTTTAAATTAAGTCTCTCACTTTTAAATTAGTCTCTCTCTGTCTCTCTCTGTCTCTCTGTCTCTCTCTCTCTCTCTCTCTCTCTCTCTCTCTCTCTCTCTCTGTGTGTGTGTGTGTGTGTGTGTGTGTGTGTGTGTGAGTGCGTGCATGCGCGCCCACACATGTGCACACGTGCACACGAGAATAATTAAAACCAAAATATTTTGACAGTGGACGTGCCACAAAGAAGTAGTACACTCCATTGACTTAACGAAACATACATGTTCTTGTAGGCTTGTGAGTGAGGCCTATCTGCAGAACTCTGGAATCTGGATATTTAATATTCTCTGCACTCACGTATTTTATGTATGGAAATAGTACAATCATAACATCTGAGATTCACTTGAACATAAATGAACTTGAAGATGTTTTCATCAACTTTTCCAAGAGATTAACATCACCAAAGGCGTGTGCAGACTACTTTTACAGAAAACACAAAGTTGACAACCAAGTTAATAAATCCAAATAAGCCAACATCTTCTCCATGGCTTTTGTGAAATGCCAACACCTTCTCCATAGCTTTTGTGAAATGTGCTTTGCCTGAAGATTAAGGTGTAAAGAATAAACAGAACATCACTTAACATTATCCAGATTTGAAGGTCTAGTTCTAGGTGGTTGAAATTCAAAATAAATCTAACAAAGCATACATATATCAAAGATAAGCAACCAGGAAATCTTGCAAATGTATAGTAACTACATAAAACTTTGAAGAAAGATTTTTGCTAATTACCTAAAATCTCAGACCCTTAAATTAAGTCTTTAATGGTTGTTTGAATACTAAATGTGCTCTGATAGTTACAATATGTTTAAATCCCCTGTCACAGATCAAGGTCTCGGGCTCACATCCTGGTTTTCTTGTTTATTTGGCTGTTTTTGCTAATTTATTCCATGTTAAACAAGTAATCAAATTATAAAAGGATACTCAAATACCTATTACTCAATATGAGGAAGGCAAATGACTTAATTCATGAATGAAGCAAGATGTGGTAAAGACTTTTATTGATGTGTGTGTGTGTGTGTGTGTGTGTGTGTGTGTGTGTGTATGTGTGTGTGTGTGTGTGTGTGTGTGTGTGTGTGTGTGTGTGTGTGTTATGCATGTGTGCATTTCTATGTCTGATGTTTGGCACACAAATGTGTGCGCAGGTACATGTACATTGCTGTGTACTTGCATGTAGAGGCTGTCATCAGGTGTCTTTCTTGATGGCTCTCCATTGCATTTATTAAGACGAGGTTTCTCACTTGTTCCCAGAGCTCAGTAATCCAGCTAGTCTAGCTAGTCATCTTGCCTCATGGATCACTGTCTCTACTTCCAGAATTCTGGGGTTACAGGAATCACCATGCCTTCCAAGCATTTACCACATCACCTGGCAATACAGGGACTTCATTAGGACATTCACTTTAGCCTTCCAATGTCCTCAGGAACCTTTCAGGAAGAAAACTAAGTTTAATATGTACTTCAAAATTTTAAGAGGAAACTTTAAGTGTACACCTACTATCTGCTCTTGAAGGATGTCTCCCATTTAATTTCCACTCCTACCCTGGACTCTGTCCCTCCTTCCACTCACAGCAGGCTTCTCATACACAGTCCTACATTCTCAGAGTGCCCTTTCTGACTATGAATTCAATGAAGCTTGTCCTGGCTATGCACCAGTGAATGCCCTCAACTGAGTTGCAATCCTTCAGTATTCTCGAGGATGAAATGCAAGTTTGACCACTGAGTAAGGTATCCACAAAGCTTTCTTAATTACTGTCATTGATGCTCAACTCCCGGTAATCTATGTTCTTGCTGAATTATTTATCAAAGGCAAAATTGTTTGGAATTGAATTGTTCCATGGACTTTCAACTGTCCTGGATAAGAAAAAAACCTGTACTGCAAATTCCTTTTGTGTCATTTCTTGCCTTCCCACACCCATAATTACCAACCAGCTCTACATTCATTGCTTCACTGTGCATAGCACATGAAGAGCAAATATGGACTATATTCTCATATGCTTCCCCCTGTCATTAACAACCTTCATCTTGTGCTATGGTACTTGAACTTTGATTCCTTTCCTATGTTGGATATTGCAAGCCCTAGATTTTGGAGTTGTATCAGACTGAGTCCAGATTGCAGGCAAATGACTTTGGGCAAATTTGCTATCCTCCCTGAACCTTAGTTTCTCTATAAAATAATTGTATATTAAGAGCTGCTTCATTGTAAGGAGTTAATGTGTGCAGTGTTAAAATTAAACATGTGTGGCTATTATGACTATTATTTTTCCATTAGTTTATTTGCTTTATTACTGTGTTGTTCAACCCAAATCTTCCTGCTAGTAGCTTCTCAAAGGCCTAAACGCATCTGTGGCTCATCCCTTGCCTAACTTCCTCTAGACCAAGAGAGCTCAGCCTTGGCTGTATGTTTAAAAAGATCCTGAGCACCTTACAAAGTAGAAGTTCCTGGGCCCAAGCCCAATATCCCTGATTCTGAGCAGTCCTGTCACTCCTCAACCACTAGCCCACCTGTTACTGAACTGCACAATATATTCTTCTGCCACTATTCTCTCTCCAAACCCACCTGGACATAAGCTTTTGTAGTTAGCATCATAAGACATTGTGAGAGCCCCAGTCAAAGCACTCACAGTCAGATACTGAGCTATTGATCCCCTTGACAGGAGTATCAATGCCAAAATGGTGAGTGATAGATGCAGAGTGATGATTATCTACTCGAGTCAGGGGCTCTTCCTCATGGCATCTGCAATCAACTCAATGTCACAAGTATGTTTATCTTTGGGTTGCATACAACAGTGTCTCACATACATGAGAACTACAGATACAACTTGAGACTGAAGGGCTTCAAATCTCAGATTGCTCTCATTGCCCTTTGCCTATTTCTATCATGGTGGCCTATCACATAGTCACATGTGACCAAGGCCATACAGTTCTTGGTTATGACACAATTACTTCAAGTCATGTAATCTTTTAGCATAATAACCTATCCTATAGCCCAATATCAAAAGAGATGGACCTATTGCTCCACGTGTCACTAAATAGTCTAAACGATTGCAATTGAGATAGAAAAACAAATTATAGACAAAAATATTATATCATTTCAATCCCTAGAGCTGAAAGCAATTAACACCAGAACCTGATTGTGGTTGTCAATTATCTTTTTCTTTAATCTCACTTAAGTTTGCTTCATATAAAATAAAGGGGAAAAAAGAAAAGAAGAAAAGCCAGGCATGGTGGTACATGCCTATGATATGAGCACTTGAGAAGTAGAAACAGGAGAATCAGAAAGTCAAGGTTATCCTCAGCTGCAGAGCCAGTTTGAAGTTAGCCTGGGCTACATGCAACTCTGTTGAATAAAAATGAAAGAAAGAACAAAAGAAAAACGGAAGGAAGGGGGAAGAAAGGAAGGTTAATTAGTATATCTCCAGATATGTTATAAACATATCAGAATAGGATGGAATTATTCTAATAATAAAAAACCTACAGTCCTTAAATGATGGTAGTATTTAAGATATAAAAGCTGCCACAGGAAACTAAGGTAAAAGGGCAAAGTAATTGAAGCCAATGTAAGTTTTATATTGTTTCTTCGATGGGTTTAATTTAGAAGCTATGTTTTCAGGTCTCACCTCCAAGGCTTATGGTCTGTGTACTGAGCCAGCCCAAAGTACGTTACCATGGATTTGCCGCTACCCAAGGAACAGGGAAAACAGACTGAATGAGAACAGAGCTTTTCCACAATTCAATAATGTATCAGAACTTTCTATAAGTTTTCTTTCAGAAGATGTATTTCTTAAAGAATTTGACAGTACCTTTTTCAACAATGCCCCAAAATAATAAAAGCTTATTTGATTTAATTTTCCACTCCATTACTCTCCAAAGTATAGGACTGAGTAAAGAGATGTGCTCATAGAATACACACATGTCAGAAATTTATTATAAGCCTCTTGAGATATTGCACCAATCTTTATAGAATAATCTAACTATAAACTGAGGAGAAGGCAAGCCACTAAGATCTAAATCTCAGACAGATGATGGCAGGTTACATTAATCCAAAGGTCTGCGCTCTTTCATTATTTCCATGTTGTATTCATAAGACACCAATTCACCAGATGGTTTGTGAGTCCAAACTTAAATTTGGTCATCCATAAAGTACAGTGTGGTCCAAGCTTATGGGAAAAGAAATTGTCTCTAAGTTTTTTTCAACATTAAAATCATGAAATACGTGACTAAGTTCAAGTTACTCTTATGCATGGAGTGAAAAAAAAAAAAACCTCTAAGAGCACTCCATCAGGTGCTCCTTTCTTTTTCAAGTCGTTGGTATTCTGAGCAGACATTCACCTGCAGCACAGAGTTGTGCCGCTGTGTGGGTCTTAAATCTTAAGACATGAGTTTGTGACATATTCTTGTTTTGTATATGTTTGTTCCTTAAAAACACTAAAACTGCCAGCCAGACAAAAAGAATCACATACAAAGTGTCTCTTCTCTCTCCCTCCCAACTCTTTTGCCATCTGTCTCCAGCATGCACTGTTAGACATAGGGTGCTGTGGGATACATCCCTCAACCTAGAACTGTGCTACATGCTAAAGGGATGAGAAAGAAAGAACAAGAAGCACAGAAGAAAACAGATACAAGACAGAAAGTTAAGGACAGGCAAGGAGCACATGTAACTTGCTCCTGCAAGGGACTCACTGGACCTTTGTTTACTTGCTTCCCTGCTTGCTTTTTGTTTTTAGAGTTAATGTTTTTCTTTTACTAAAATGTATACTCAAAATGCATCATTTCAAAACCAAAAGACATACATTTTGGAGAGTAGCAAATTAGACCAATGGCTACATGTGAATTTATTGAATTTAACATAACATGTTCAAAAAGGACCAGGTGCAAATGGGAGGACAAGGCTTGTAGGATGTATATCAGTTCTATTCCATTTTCTAATTAGTTGATTGCACTTACAAGTTCTTTATGGAACCTCTTGGTCATTCTGAAATTACTTATGTAGCTATGACAATTCTCTGGAATAACTATTTCCTACCTCCTCTAATTTGAATACCTCAAACTCTTATCATCCTGTGCTCTGGGCGCCATGTCTTCCTGGTTCCTGTAGACCTGCTGGGATTGATTACTAACTCTTTATATTTGGTTTTCAACCCCTCAACTCCTGCTCTAGAGGCTGATTTTAGTAGATGCTCATAATACTAAGAGAGAGAAATAGAGAATAGAATAGTTAGATGGATAAATAGATGATAGGTGATAGATACAGATAATAGAGATAGATGATAGACAGACAGATGGACAGAAAGACAAAAAACAGATAGATAGTGGTAGATGATAGAGAAAGAAAGGATGGATAGATAAGTAAGACCTGGCCCCACAGCCATTTAGCCCCAAATAAACACACAGAGATTTGTATTAATTATAAACTGTTTGGCTGATGGCTCAAGCTTCTTACTGGCTAGCTCTCTCTTAATTATTAACCCATTTCTATTAATCTGTGAATCTCCAAGAGCTTTTGGCTTACTTGGTGATGCCTGGACCTCTTGCTTGCTCAGCAGCTACATGGTGTCTCTCTTGCAGCACACTCTCTGTGTCTTCTCTTCAGAATTCTCCTCATCTGGTAGCCCTGCCTGTACTGCATGCCTGTCTATGGGCCAATCAATGTTTTATTCATCAACCAATAACAGAAACTTATATACAGAAGGATATCCCCTATGTGAGTATATAGATAGATGATAGATAGATAGATAGATAGATAGATAGATAGATAGATAGATGATGACAAACAGACATACAAAAGTGAGAGATGACAGACAGAGGAAGTGAGAATCCAAAAAAGAAAGAAAAAAAGCAGAGACAGAGAATAGATCTAAACTAAAGGTGACCTCCCTGAATCTTGTGTTCCTTCTCAATCTGTCTCTCTTCTCCATGAATATTATGTCTGCATTGTTTCTTCTCATCTGCCTCATTCCATGTCCACTCCAGGCTCTGTCCTAACCCTGAACCACACCATTCAGATATCTGTCATTTTTAGTTGAAAGGAGACTTGACGGCCCATATGACTTGTCTTCATCTCATTATCCTGTCCTTGAGAAATAAGCCTTCCTCCTCCATGCCCGCCTATTATCCTTCTCCATACTTTTAGATTCTATCTTCATGTATCTGAATCTTACACAATGGATCCCTGGCTTAGCACAAGCACCATGTTGCTTTTTTACCTATTCTCTTTCAGAAGATCCTATCCACTCCTATCGAGTATCTTCAGAAGCTCTTGTTATCAACTCACTGTTGATATACTGCTATTATAGCCATTCCCTAGAAGCCTGCCCCTCATCTAGCAGCTCCACTCACACCATCGAGTAGCCCTACTGTGAACACTGAATTTGTATGATCTAATTCACATATTTAAAGGTCTACCCATTTTTGCCTCCAAAATGTCCGTTCCTGAGGCTGGAGAGATGGCTCAGGGGTTAAGAGCACTGACTGTTCTTCCAGAGGTTTTGAGTTCAATTTCCAGCAACCACATGGTGGTTCACAACCATCTGTAGTGTGATCTGGTGCCCTCTTCTGGCACACACTGTATACATGATAAATAAATAAATAAATAAATAAATAAATAAATAAATCTTTAAAAAAAATGTCCGTTCCTTTCTGTCCTCCCCGCCCCCACCATGAACTCTCCCTGTCTCAACTAGCCAGGATGAATGTCACCATCACAGATCTTAGTGCATTGTTCCACAGCATGTATCATTCCATAGGCTTCTATTCCCGCTCATGACCACAGGTGTTCCATTTCCCTACTGATCAATCTCCCCTGCAGCTTGTGCCACCTAGGAAACCCACCCAGCTTTCTGTTGCTCTGGGCTCCTCTCAGCAGCTTGATCAGAGGGACTTCTTGGCCACATGTGATTATTATCCTTGAACTCCTCTCCCCTCCTCAGCCCTCCCTCGCTACATCCAGACTTAGCTTCAGACTTCAGATTAACTCCTCATAGTTAATCTGGCCATTCACTCTAGATTAGATTTGAGCACTCTTCATAGAGTTAATATCATCACTATGCCTGGACTCTATTGACCTGCACTCAGGCTGTAACCATAATGAGCTGGGTAATTTTCCCACATTTTCCTAAGCAGACCATGTTCACCCCTGCCCCCCATCAGATAGTACATTTCAAATACATAGTAAGTCAAAAGCAAAATGTGGCCAGCGTGCCTTTCTTTCTCTCTCTAACTTCTTGGAAGCCACTCCAGACTCATCTTACACAAGTTTCCCATCTTGGATAGGGAGAACTCTGCCTGAAAAATAGAAACAGCTTTGGTTCTGTGTGGTCTTAGCTCTTGATCTCTCAGGAATTTTGCCTTCCAGTTTATTTTTTGTAAACTTCACAAACAGGGACCAAGAACTATTGGCATATTCTATCTTGCCCCTATTCTTTCTTTAAGAACATAGCAGGTCTCACAACCACACTTCCTCAGGATGACTGCCTATAGTGGGCAATGTCAAGTGATGCTGGTCCATATCTATCCTTCCTGTTGACAGATGGGATAAAGAGCAAGAATTTGTCAGTCAGTGCTGCCACTGCAAACTTTGATCTCACTCATCTGACTTCATTCAGTTCTGCTTCAAACGTGTTTTGATTCAAGTATAGAAGTCAATGAAAATACAGTGTCAAAGATCCAAATTTAAAATGTTTCATTTGGAAAATATAAAAATTAACATTGCCATCTGAGAAAAGCACACCGACCAGCAAAGTTTTTGGTCTGTTAAAAGAACAAAGATAGCTTAGAGGTTTTATTAACAAAGAGAAATATCAACATGGGGGGGCATTTTCAGGGGCAGCTGATTGATACATTGGTACTTGGCAGAAATTAACAAGCCCTGTTTGGCAAAAAACTGTAGCTATTGGTAAAGCTAGTCTCCAAATAGCAGTAGGTTGTTTCATCACCATTACTATGTAAGCTTGGTCAGAACTGTTGTTTTATTGGATTTACCTAGTGGGCAGTTTTTTTTTATTGTGTCACTTCTCATGCTCCAAGTATAAACTCCTGTGTTCTCTCTGCTGTTTTTATTGGAATATGAAAGGAATTTGTGTGATTAATTTTCCTACTAGAAAGCTAAAAACACATCCAGACTCCTCTTTCCATAGTTCAATTTTTATATTCCTTCTTTTAAAAAGGTATAGCTTTGTTCTGATTTAGATTTTAGAATCATAATGACAGACTTCCTGCCATATTCAGACCCTCCCATGTCACCCTCTGTGCAGGTAACGGTATACATATTTAAGACAGCAGGGTTGTGCACAGTCAGTCTTCAGAGAACAAAGCAAAGACAACTAGCCTGTGCATAGAAAGAAACTAAACTTCTGCCTCTGGGACACTGTGTGGTGCTGCTTTGCTCAAACAGGCTAAACACACAAATACAGATAAGCAGCTTGTGACACATAGCCAAAAACTCATTCATCCATTTATTCATCAGGCCATTTTTATGAAATGTCAACTACATGACATCTATGTGATTAATAGAAAATATCCATAAATAGTTATCTTTTGTTCAGCTCACGCCATCTTTTGGATGAATCAGTGTGTATTGCAGTACACACATACATGCAGAAAGCATTTGTGACCTCTGTCCTACTTCTGGGCAGTGCTTGATTTTGTTATTACAAGCTTGCCAACTCTGCCCAGTCACCTGTTCCTTGTTTACCAGTACCAAAGCTGCTTAAGTAACTTGATTCTGTTGGCTCTGGCTTCATCAACCCAGTGGGATTAGACTGTTCTATGCTGTGTGTATGCATGAACGTGCATACATGCGTGTGGAGACTGGAAGGCAATCTGAAGCACCCCTTCTCAGCCTCCATTCATAATGATTTGAGACAAGGCTCTTCATTGGTCTGGAATCTACCACATAGGCTGGGCTGGCTGACCCATAAGCCCTAGGAATTGGCCTGCCTCTACATGCTCAGCAATGGGATTACAAGTGCTGGCTGCTGTGTCTACCTTTTACACATGAGTTCATCTCCTCCTGCATGCAAGGCAAACACTTTACCAGATGGTCCATCTCCTTTCCCTTCTCTGCAGTTTACATGGCTGATTGAACAGAGAAAATTTCTGAGCATTGGGGTGATCCCAGGAAGACTGAGACACAACCAAGTCATTTGACCCAGATTATGTGGAAGGGCAGAGGGAACAACAGATATGTGGATGAAAGAACAAAGTTACAACTGGAGATGAAAAGCAGTTTTTCAGAATAAGCATTAGAACTGTAAGTGTGACACCCTGAGATGTCACCAAGATACAGAATGAAGGGGTTGTGGATATTTCCACTGTAATTGAAATTAAATGAGTGACAAGTGGATGACTAAATAAGACAGAATTGCGATAAACATTTATGTGCCAAGGAAACTAATCTAAGCACTGGTCAAGACCCATTGGTAGAAGATGCCTGGGGGTGAAGGAACTTAATTGCCTCAGGATCATTGGCGTTCGTGGTTTCCTGTGGATATGGAATCTGTCCCTCAACCTCATGCACAAATTTAGAGATCTCTTAAAAACAGATTCATCTATGAGCATTGGCTCCTGAGCAAATAAATAAGAAAGCTTAATAAAGCCGTGCTCTTACTCTTCAGAGCACTGCCTATGTTCTTTCCCCTGCTCCAGTAAGTTCTAATTGGGAACCTGTCTGGTCAACTTCATGCTGGTCAGGCCCCCATTAGACTAGGTAAACAGGAAAAAGGAATGGGACCAGGGCAGGAAGGCAAGTGGAATTAGGGCAAGTCAGTAAGTATCTGAAACCAAAATTAGGATGAAAAAAATTAATGGGCATCTCATTTGACGTGTGCTGCTAATTAAACAGTCTTTACAGTGTTTCTACCCCAGATGCCATCAAGGAATTCAACACACTTCCATCTGTATCAGCAGCTCCAGGACAAAAACTTCTGTCCGTGAGGGCATCATGCAAAATACCATCCCCTCCAAGAGGGTTAGGAGTCTCCCAAGGAAGGCTACGCTTACCAACACTGAGACTACCTGATAAAACTCCTGTGTTCTGTTAGTAAAAATGGGAGTATTGGTACTCAGCAAGGTGTCTCAGCTGTTGAGGGTGCACACTGTTCTTCCAGCGAACCTAAGTTCATGTCCCATCACCCATATCAAGTGTCCCGCCGCCATCTGTAACTCCAGCTCCAGGGACTCTAATGCCCCCTACTGGCAACACACATACACCCACCCACACACACACACACACACACACACACACACACACACACACACACACAGAGAGAGAGAGAGAGAGAGAGAGAGAGAGAGAGAGAGAGAGAGACTGACACACGCATAAACATAAAATTTTAAAAAGCATAAACTTTTAAAATGAGGAAATGTTGAAAGATCATTAAACTTATAGACAGGCATACAAAGGAAAGTTTAAATAGCCCCCATGTTCCTTCTTTTCACATAAAACTAGAAAAATATGGCACCAAAGCAGAGCAGAATGCATTGAATGTTAGGAAGCTCTTGGGAACGCTGCTTATAACATGAATCTGAAAATAGCATCAGTTAGAGGGAAACACTGTCCATGGGATCCACAGGCCACATAAGAGTCACCATCATGACTCTGCTTTGGATAGAGATTGCTTCTACCAAATGAATCTGTTTCTCTTAAGTCTTTGAGATAGTGTCAGGCCATGGAGCACAGGCCAGCCTAGAGATCACTATGCCACAAAGGTTGGATTCCAATTCGTGATTCTACTGTCTCAGTTTCCCAAGTACTGGTGTTATAGATATTCACAAGCACCCCAGGATTCTATAAAATAATTTAAATGTTGAAGAAACAACATAAAGTTAGCATACACAACTTACTGGGATTGTGCATCTTAATGATTATTATTTGTTAAGCCCTAGACATACATTGACACACTACCAAGAGCTTTGCATGTAACATCTTGTGACAACACTAATCTTTTATTACTATTGTTATCTCCATTATATATCATTCCTCATACACATACAGAGTTGAGGTTTAAAGGTCTTATATAATACTATTGATTCATAACATATTGCTATTATTGGTATATATATATATATATATACATATATATATATATATATATAAAATTTGAATTTTTGGAAACTTTAGCTGTGCTGTCAACTTTGGAAAAAAGTATCCCAGTTTACTGTGTTGAGTTGGCATACTACAGAAATTAACATCCATATTGGTCTAGAAATGTTGAACTTATTTTTTTTTCCATTTGTACAGGGGTAAAAAATGCACTGTATTAAATATGTAAGGTCTTATCTATGTGGGTTTGATTACAACAACTAGTAAAGTATTCTCTAAATAAAAAAATAAAGATAACTATCTCATAAAAAATAATAATACTGCCCATGGTACACATTACTAAATCAGTAATGAAGACTAAATGTTTATCATTGTAATGACTTCACTCTTAGCTAGGGAGCAAAACTTATGGGGAATGGTCAGACGGTTAAGATAAATGGTAACGAAAAGATTACAAAACACTCTGCCATTCTTGATATTTGTGTCATTTATTGTTTGAAAAGCTGCATGGAAAAAATGTCTTAATATTCTTCTTAATATAACCTAACATCAGAATCAGGGGTCATAATTAATTACATTTCCAAATAGTTCATTGTGTAACAATGTCGCTTGGGGAAACTTGCTCCTCTAATAAGGGACTAGAGATTTTTCCAATTACAATTGAATTTCTGAAGAAAAACATTAATTTGTTGTTATGATGTTCTACATCCATAACAGCCGAAGAACTCTCATTTCTGCCTAATTGAAATAAATGGATTATAATTTAGATTCTTTGTCTCTGAGATGGTCACATCTGTACTAGGAAAAGGAAATGGTAAATAGAACAGTTACTGGGAAAGAGATTTTGAAATTGGACCTTGTCACTAGGGGGCACTTAGGGACATAAAATCAGCATTGCCAAAAAATACTTTGTGAAATAAAACCTTGGTGGCATAAGTGTCTGCAAGGGTCAGGAAATTTAGGGCATCTCCTGCACTATTTTTAGGCACCAATTGTTTAGAGAAAAGACAAAGCAAAGTGGGCACACTTAGAAACCAGAAGGGCCACCTTCCCTGCCTCTCACCATACAAAGCAATACTAGTAGGTGTCATTGTTCCTTTGTTTCCTTAATTGTGGGGTTCAGTTTGGACTTTTATTCCAATTTTTGAGTTTTTATTGGGGGCAGGATATTTGTTGGTGAGCAAAGCAGTTCTTTTGTTTGTCTTTTAGACATTCCTATCCCTGTTTCTGTAAGAAATCAATAAAATGTGTTTGTAGGATCTGTTTCTCTAAATGTGATGCTAACAGATGATGTGTAACCTGAGGCAAGAGGAGATAGGGTTTTACCCCATTGCGTAAATGGGAAGAAAATCGGAGCAGCATACATAGCATTTGAAAGGAGTCTGGAAGTGGAAAAACAGACTCCCTGATGCGTATCCAATGCTGAAAGCACACAATGCAACAAGAAAGGCATAGCAGGCACACTGAAAAGGGAAAGCTTTACAAAACAGGCTTGTTTTGGCCTGTGTGCAGTCCACAAGCACTCTGGTTGATGTCATTCCCAAGCCCACCATTTCTTGGGAATGTTGTCACATGAAGATGCTGTGTTATCTATATTTGCAGGCTATGGGATATCAGAAATGCCTTCTAGCAAAGACCTTCAATTGCCCTATTCCTTAACATGAGGGGATCGTCCTGCATGACGCATCCTATCTGCAGAAATTACCCTGCAGTTATAATTAGGAAAATAATTGCAAGTACAATTTACCAGGTTCATGCCCATCATCTCATCCTATAAATTGAAACAGAGAAAGCTTCACTGCACCTCACCCAACGACCTAGTTAGTAGCTCTGGGCTAGCCTCCCAGGAGCACAGATCTTGTCCTTTGCAATAATGAAATGGTGGTCAGGGACTGGGACTCATGAATTGGATTCCATGTTCCCCGGACTCACCATGTGGTCACGGGGAAGTCCACACCTCATCAGTTATTCTGGTAGGAAAATGATTAGGATAATTACCATGCTCATTACTCTAGAGCTTTGATTTCAGTAAGTCACTTGTCGACTCTGACCTCAGCCTTTCAAAATAATGTGTATTATTCACACAAGCAACAAATCCTACTTTAAATGTCAATTCTTACAAAATGATTATTTCTAAGATAATTTAAATTTGTTTTTACTTACTTTAAGGTACATTAAATCATAGCATATTCATTTTAATGCCTTGCCTTTATAAATGACTTTCATCTTTCTGTAGTTTTTCCATTGACTTCGCCTACTTGAAAATCCTCACTGGTATAACCTCCCAACTTCTGTTGGAACACACAAAACTGCTCATTTACTTTTCTGTTTAATTAATGCAAACACACTGTCTCTAAGTTATGAGGTGGTGAAAGCAACACCGTCTCAGCAGAAACCAGTCTCCACTGATCTGTGATCTTCCCAAGCTTGCAGCAAGCTGTGTGGTAGCTCTCATGATGATATTCAGCAACTGACGGCTCTGGCCATTGACAAGATCACAAGGATAACTAAGTGGTACTTACTCCACAGTGTTCCTAAGCTGCACCAACCAGTCAGCTCTTAGGTATACTAAGTACATTTTCACTGACAGTATTTTCACTCTACCTAGGAAGTTGAAGAGTAACTTTATGGTGTTTCTAGATCACATTTGCTTTCAAGCCTTTAGCAATACCAAAATGGTCCATAATTTAAAAGAACTGGGTTTTGTGCCCATAACCTATAGATGGACTAGCCAAATGATAGTAATGAAGTCCCTTATGACTTGGGAAGTTGAATAGAAAAATAACTTTCTCAAGATACAGAAAACAATATAACATAATGAAACTCTATTACTCCAACAACTTCCAATGTTGTTTTTAAATAAACCTCTGAAACTTTCTGTTTATTCTATTTAAGTTTAAAATTAAATGTTGAGCTTGATCTCATAAAACATTTAATTGCTTCTGGAAACACATTTAACAGACCCAGCAAAGTCAGTTGCAATGATTGGACTAAAAATTTAATATCTTGCTTGAAACTCAAATTATCAGAACCCACAGCATTGGGGTTGGCATTTGCTTTAGAAAATAAATTATTGTGTTATGGACTAAATCTTCCAGAATTGATTTTGAAAATCCAATGTTGAATATTTTGGATACTATAGTTTAATATAAATTAAACAGGCAAATAGTATTTTTATTAAAATAAAAAGTAATAAAAATGGTTACAATAAATTGTTCTACTGGTATTTATTACCTGTTCTGTGACTCAGAGCCATAAATCAATGCTATACCCGAAGTGTAAGCAAATAGCATTCTGTATCGATGTAGTAGAAGGATTTTCAAAGCTTGTTGCACAGTCTCATTATTGTGATCAGTTATTATTTTTCTTCCCAAGAGAAAGGTTGTCCATCTTAATTAAGTATTGAAAAACTGATTTTAATATCTAACCCATTTTAATAGTTGTGCTGATGTTTTTTAAATGTAGTGACAGCCAGAATAACTTATGGGTGATGAGGGCCAAAAAACAGCTACAAACATCATACCTATAGAGAAACCCCACTGATATGATTGATGGATAGTATTCCTCTCAGAACCATTGGATAGGGAGGATTCCCACATGCCCAGCAGGAGGTTCCAGCCTTGATAGGAAATTACTTCCTGTTTGTTATGAATGAAAAAGAACGTTAAGGAACAATAGTCTCTCAGAGGTATAAGTTACTTTTCTCATTGCTCTAACAAAATCCATGACAAGAAGCTACTTAAGAAAAGGTTGATTTTGGTGCACAGATTTTGCCATTTTCCCCACAATAAATAGCACAGAGTGAAATTAATAAAATTGGGTATAATTTAGGTTTCTCCAAATACCCAAAGCTAAAATACCTATCCTCCGGTTATACATGTGTATATGAAGGCATACATTCACATATCACAAATACCCTCATGTTATACACGTGTATGTACAGGTACACATTCACATACTGCAAATATACTTGGATCATAAACATGTGTGTATACAGCACACATTCACATACTGCAAATATCCATACAGTGTCAAAAGATAGGAGACTCTCAGACTGAAACTCAAAGCACTATTTAACCTGACATCACAACTTCTAGCCTGTCTCCAACATTATGAAGCTCCCAGTGTCTTTTACCTTTGGGGCAGCAATCCTCCCTCCATCCTTGCAGCCTCTCTTATTTACAGAGTAAGTTTGCCCTGGTAGAATTATTGCCACCCTAACTGTTAAGCAGTGCTTGTTAACCTTTGGCATAGAGCTGACCTTTGCCCGCTTTTCACTATCAAGATCTGAAGCTCCACAAAAAGGTGCTGTTGAATTGGAGTCTTTCTCCTAGAGTACAAGCTACAGCAGCCTCAGCATGGCGAGGGGTAGCTCTTTCTCAGACTGCCTCCTGGGCTGGCCTGCAGAATCTCAAATGTACAGAATGGGTTCTCATTACCAGAGAGTATATTGCTGACCAAAGCATGATGGGACTCAAACTGGATCAGACTAAGTCTTGACCTACAAGTTGCATGAACATGAATAGAGATTCATTTTATCTGAAAGTGTACATTTCCTAGTAAGTTCTTATCACTAACACTATTAAAAACCAGCTCTCGTGCTGGAGAGGTAGCTCAGTAGTTAACAGCGATTGCTGTTCTTCCCAGTACCCCATCTCATGGATCACAACTATCTGTAGTTCAAGTTCCAAGGAATCTAACGCCCTCTTCTGGCCCTCCTTGGACCTCTGAATGCACATGGCATGTGTACACACGCCCACACCATAAATAAAAATAATCTTAAAAAAAAAACAGATCTTTGATAATTCTTGGATTCTGTTCGTCCTTAAAAAAGAAATTCAAATTTCCAAATGAAATAAAGCAAAATCTGTCTAAATTCAATACTGGCATAACAAAAATTCAACAACTACATTAACATATGTCACAGACCATTTTTATGAAATGACAGAGCAACGCAACATTTCCATTCAGATTTGTGGTAGTAAAAACTGTTGCATGAATTTATCTAGATTCTTAATCTCAATTTAAGGTTGCTATAACAATTCTCTGAAATTGGTTTTTAATACGCTTGTATTAAAAAACTTGTATCCATATATATGTAAAAAGAGAATTTGAGTCTGAAATGTGTAACCCATACTAGTGTCAGGTGAAACAAATGACTCCAGACTCAGTAACTGAAAACAACAGACAGATTATTTCATAGTTGTCACATCCAGAAAATGGGTCTACAGGTTGTAAGGAAATGAAAATTTATCTAAATAAAAGTTTTCCCAAATTAATACTTCCACAAATCTGACTCAGTGGGTTTACAGGTAAACACTTGGGAAGGCCCCTTAAGATTCAAGCATTCATTTCATTCCCAGCTCCTTACACTGCTGCTTACTGCCATTGATGGTCATTGCACACTCCTGGTCCTTTTCTTTTCATTGTCTAGGACTAATTCAGCCTGTGACATGCTGAATAGCTCCACTATCTAATACCCCAAACAGATCTGACATCAAGCTACAAACATTCTCTATAAGACTTTCAAAACAATTTCACTGTCAATTTTATCCCCTGGAAGCTAAACTAGGGACTGTGACTGAAGGACCCTTGAAATGGATTTACTCCAACACTCATCTGCTAATTGTGGAATTAAGTAAACTGGTTCCTATAGTTGGGACCTTTAAGGTCTTGTAAGGACCTATATACTAAAGCCTTGGTCCATAGCCTGTGGCTGACTATAAGGAAGTAGGCCCAGGAAGAAGATATTGGGATCTCATCTCAGACTCTCCTCCCTTCCTCTCTCTGCTTCCTGGCTACCATGCAGGTGTGGAGCTACTGTTCCATGCCCTTCTGCCATGCCATGGCTGTGGGTCCAACACAGCCCCAGAGCAGTGACATGGACCAGCTATGAAATCTCTGGAACCATAAGCCAAAAACACCTCCCCTCCTTTTAGTTGTCTGTTTTAAGCAACTGTGCTGGGCTCAGAAATAACAATAATGAATAAGAAATCATGGGTGATTTTTAAAATGCAATGGTTACAAATGATTACAAAATCTTTAAAAAGAAAAGTCTTAACTTCCTCCCTCTCAAACCCACTGTGTCCAGATTCCTCTACTTTCCCCAAACTAGACTTCTGCACTTTGCACACTTCTGCACTCTATCTCCTAGTTCAGAGATTGAGGCCAAGGCTCAGGAAGCAATGCTCACTGTTCCTGATCCTGCCTGATTGTCATAGATTCTGGAAAAGTGAGAATCTTAGAGATAGACCCTGCTTCAACAACTGTGAACTCTCCAAATAGATGGAATGGGGGGAGACATGAATATGAAAACAGCACCTCTTACTGCGTTGTTCTGCCATCCCTAACCCCACTTTCCCTCATAAACTACTACCCCTACTTTGCACTTTACACTGATGTTCTACAGGAAAAAAAAAATGGTTTCTTCTTGCATTTCCTGGCTATTCTTCATGAAATCTCTTCTGCATGAGCCAGGGATCTCCACAGAATCAGAACCCAAAGGACATAAATACATGTAAGTGTGTAATAACACAGACATTTGCATATACGGGAAGAATTTATTAGGTGAATTAGCTCACACAATCACAGAGCCTGAAAAAATTCTCATCATTGCACATAAACAAATTGGAACTAGACAAGTAGGTGGCAGGGTCTCACTCAAGAAGCCAGAAGACTCAAAAGCAGGAATGCTAATGAAGTGACCTACACTCTGAAGGCAAAGGCCAGAGAGTCCCCAGAGGGTGACTAGGACAAGCGCTAGGGCTCAAGAGCCAAGTGCTGGAATCTGACATCCAAAGGCAGCAGGTGAAGAAGCACACACACCATGGCAGAAGCGACAGCCAGAGTAGCTGTTGGTTTTGTCCAACTCCTCTCTGGTATTGGATCTCCCAACCCACACTAAAGTAGACCTTCCCTCCTCAGTTCCTCAACCCTTATGCCAGCCATCTCTAGAAACTCTCATACAAACACCCAAAACAAAATGCAGGGTTTATCACCAAGGAAATTCTCCATCCTAAATTCATTGGCCATCCTTCCAAAGAGATTGTTACTTCCATCACTTCAAAGACTGCTCCCTGTGCCAGTGGCCACTTACTGTAGTCTATTCTCAGTTTTACCATGAGAATCAGCACGTTCAATACAGCTGATCACTCCCTGCCCCACAGAAAACAGTCTCCACTTGATGCCCAAGAAACCACACGTCCTCACTCACAGGGAGAAGCCCCTCCTTCTGTCTAGTTGGCTAAGTGTTGAGATAGTTCACTGCTTTTTGTCCCCTTCTCACCATATGCCATGATAACCACACCAAATTAATACCAAGTTCTCTGCCTCAGGTTCGTCTATCCAACTGCTTATTTGATACTCATCATGAAAATTCTAAGATATGAACCATGTCCAAACTAAACATGTTTCCAATTCTTTCTCTGGTGGCCTCTGTCTCCGATCTACTGACACACTATAAACAGTTCTTTTTATTATTGTTAGTTCAAATTAGAAACAAGCTTGCTGCACATGTTAATCCCTTCTCCGTCTCCCTCCCCTCCCCCAAACCCCCGGCCAGCTCCCCACCTCATCCCCCCTTTGCTCCCCAGGGAGGGTAAGACCCTCCATGGGGGTTCCCCAAAGTCTGTCATATCATCCTGGGCAGGGCCTAGGCTCTCCCCCATGTGTCCAGGCTGAGAGAGCATCCCTCCATGTGGGATGGGCTCTCAACAGCCGTTCTTACAACAGAGATAAATACTGATCCACTACAAGGGGCCCCATAGAGTGGCGAGGCCTCCTCATTGACATCCATGTTCAGAGGTCTGGATCAGTCCCGTGCTGGCCTCACAGACATTAGTCTGGGGTCCATGTGCTTCCCCCTTATTCAGGTCAGCTGTTTCTGTGTGTTTCATCAGACTGGTCCTGACCTCTTTGTTCTTCACTCCTCCCTCTCTGCAACTGGGTTCCAGAGGTCAGTTCAGTGGGTGTCTGTGGGTGTCCATCAGCCACAGGATGAGGGTTCTTGGATGGCATGTAAGTCAGTCCTCAGTCTCATTATAGGGGAAGGGCATTTAGGGTAGCCTCTCCGTCATTGCCTAGATTGTCAGTTGGTGTCATCCTTGTAGAGCTCTGGAAATCTTCCTAATGTCAGAACTCTCCTGGGACCCATAATGGCTCCCTCTGTTATGGTATATCTCATCCTGCTCTCCTCTATTCTTCCCCCAACTCAACCTTTCTCTTCCTCCATTTCCTCCTCTTCTCCCCCTCTCTTTCTGCCAGCTCCCTCTCCCCTACCCTCATGCTCCCAATTAGTTCATGAGATCCTGCCCCTTCCCATTCTCTGGGGTCCATGAATTTTTTTCTTAAAGTCTTTCTTGTTACCTAGTTCCTTTGGTGATGAGGATTGTAGGCTGGTAATCCTTTGCTCTGTGTCTAAAATCCATATATGAGTGAGTACATACAATGTTTGTCTTTTTGTGACTGGGTTACCTCACTCAGGATGGTTTCTTCTAGTTCCATCCAAATATTTGCCTGTGAATTTCAAGATTCCATTGCTTTTTTTCTGCTGAGTAGTACTCCATTGTGTAAATATACCACATTTTCTCTATCCATTCTTCAGTTGAGGGGCATCTAGGTTGCTTCCAGGTTCTGGCTATTACAAACAATGCTGCCATGAACATAGTTGAACATATGTCCTTATTGTATGAATGTGCATTCTTTGGGTATTTGCCCAAGAGAAGAATTGCTGGATCTTGCGGTAGACTGATTCCCATTTTCCTGAAAAACACAATACTGATTTCCAAAGTGGTCTTACAAGTTTGCACTCCCACCAGCAATGGAAGAGTGATCCTTCTTCTCCACATCCTCTCCAGCATAGACTGTCGTTGGTGTTTTTTTTATTATTATTATTTTAGCCATTCTGGCCGGTGTAAGATGGTATCTCAGAGTTGTTTTGAGTTGCATTTCCCTGATGACTAAAAATTTGGAGCACTTTCTTAACTGTATTTCTGCCATTTAAATTCCTCTGTTGAGAATTCTCTATTTAGTTCTGCACCCCACTTTTTAATTTCATTGATTGGTGTATTGGTGGCTAGTTTCTTGAGTTCATTGTATATTTTGGATATCAGCCCTCTTCTATGGGCTGTCATTTTGTCTTGTTGACTGTGTCCTTGGCCTTACAGAAGCTTATCAGTTTCAGGAGGTCCCATTTATTAATTGTAGATCTTAGTGTTTGGTGAAGATGTGCACGTGCTTTCAGTAACTCTATAACTGGAAGAGGAATTGCTGGTTTGTTGGTTTGATCAGCTTTGGTCCCAACTAGTTGCTGAGGAGTTCTTCTATGTGTTTCTTAGTGTGAGGAAGTTTCTGTAGTTTGATGTCCTTGTCAACAGTTGGCATCTTTTGCTCTGCAACTTTCTACTCATTCTCATTGCTGCCACTCATCTATAAAGACTGGAGACCCTGTTGGGTTCTAAGAGTGAAAACACAGTAAGGAATAAGTTAATTCAATTCACTTTTCTCCTTGAATAGCCACCATAATATGGTGTGGGAACTGCTTTTTAGAAAACAGATACACATAAGATTTCCAGCCAAGAAAACATTCACAAAGCAAAACAGAGACTTGACAGAGTCAAAGGTGTTCACCAAAAACACTAGAGATTCTGAAAGGCTCTAGAACCTCTTTTCCACCCATTCTGTGCACACCACAAAGCCACAGAAGTCAGTGGAGAGGGAGGCATCTAATAGCATGCATGGGCTTTGGTCACAGTTCTAACTCTGTATATATGGTTCAGGAGAACTCCACTCTGGGTCACTCAGGTAACAGTGTAGATAATAGGTAAGTTTAAGGATACAGTCTCAAAGGATTTAAAAATCACAGGTAAACATCAAAAACAATGACAAAAAGATTAGTTTTCATAAACTTATACATAATTTTTTATTAAGAGACATTTAAGCTGTCTCAGGAGGTCCCATTTATTAATTGTCAATTTCAGTGCCTGTGCTACTGGTGTTATGTTCAGAAAGCAGTCTCCTGTGCTAATTCATTCGAGGGAACCACCTACCTACTCTTCTAAGAGGTTCAGTGTGGCTGGATTGATGTTGATGTCTTTGATTCATTTGGACTTAAGTTTTGTGCATGGTGAAAGATACAGATCTATCTGCAGTCTTCTACATACCAGAATCCAGTTATGCCAACATCATAAGATGAAGAGACTTTCTTTTTCCTATTGTATAATTTTAGCTTCTTTGTCAAAAATCAGGTGTTCATAGGTATGAGGGTTAATATCAGGGTTTTCAATTCGATTCCATTGGTCAACCTGTCTATTTTTCTGCCAATACCAAGCTGTTTTCAGGACTATGGCTCTGTAATAGAGCTTGAAGTTGGGGATGGTGATGCCTCTGGAAGTTCCTTTATTGTACAGGGTTGTTTTGGTTATTCTGTGTCTTTTGTGTTACCATATAAAGTTGAGAATTGTTCTTTCAAGGACTGTGAAGAATTGTGCTGGGATTTTGATGGGGATTGCATTGAATTTGTAGAATGCTTTTGGCAAGATTGCCATTTTTACTATGTTGACCCTACCTATCCAAGAACATGAGAGATCCTTCCATTTTCTGGCATCGTATTTACTTCTTTCTTTAAAGACTCAAAATACTTATAATACAGGTCTTTCACCTTTTTGGTTAGCTTTATCCCAAGGTATTTTATGTTGTTTGTGGCAATTGTAAAGCATGATGTTTCTCTGATTTCTTTCTCCACCAATGTGTCATTGGTATATAGTAGGGCTACAGATTTTTTTGAGTTAATCTTGTATCCTGACACTTTGCTGAAGGTGTTTATCAGTTGTAGGAGTTCCCTAGTAGAGTTTTCCAGGTCACTTATGTAAACTGTCTTATCATCTGCAAATAGTGAAAGTTTGACTTCTTCCTTTCCAAATTGTATCGCCTTGATCTCCTTTTGTTGTCTTATTGCTCTAGCTAGAACAAGGACAATATTGAAGAGGTATGGAGAGAGTGGACAGCTTTGTCTTGTTCCCGATTTTAGAGGAATTGCATTGAGATTCTCTCCATTGAGTTTGATGTTGGCTGTTGGTTTACTGTATATTGTTTTTATTGTTTAGGTATGTTTCTGTTATCTCTGATCTCTCCAAGACTTTTTAATCATGTAGGGTTGTTGGATTTTTGTCAAAGGCTTTTTCAGGATCCAGTGAGTTTTTCTTTTTCTGTACATATTTGATGGCTTATGCTTTCTCCTTTTAAATTATGTATTAGTGAAGGGATTAGAAAGTAGGACACCATGGCCTTTCATTGTTCCCCAGAGACTGAACTCTTTCTGAGAAGATACCAGGTCAGGTCCTCAAATGCCCTGTGGGTCTTGATTACTCTGGTTTGGAGGTCAAATTTCATCTTAAAGTCAGTTGTAAGCCACCAAATGATGTCACATAGGGAACACAGCATATAGATTTGCTTTCTAGAGGTCATCCTAGCTGTGATAGGAAGGATTGACTGGGGAAAGGAAGAGGAGGATGCACAGTCAGCCTACAGAAGAATGGTTAAATGTTGAAACTGATCAAAAAAAGCTAAGGAGCTAAGGAAATTACTCAGTAATTAAGAGTGCCTGGAGTGCTGGGCATTGGTGGCACATGCCTTTAATCCCAGCACTCAGTAGGCAGAGGCAGGTGGATCTCTGTGAGTTCGAGGCCAGCCTGGTCTACAGAGTGAGTGCCAGGAGGGGCTCCAAAGCTACACAGAGAAACCCTGTCTTAAAAAACCAAAAAAAAAAAAAAAAAAAAGAGTGCCTGGAGCTCTTGAGGGGACCAGAGCTCAGTTCCCACCAGCAAATGGCGTTTCACAATGATTTATAACTCCTATTCCAAGAGGTTCCAGCCTCCATGGGCACCTGTATCCTGTATGCTGAATGTTCTTATGTTCTCTCTCTCTCTCTCTCTCTCTCTCTCTCTCTCTCTCTCTCTCTCTCTCTCTCGTGTGTGTGTGTGTGTGTGTGTGTGTGTGTGTGTCACACACACACATACACACAGTGGGGAGAGGTATAAAAGTAAAATAAATCTTTAAAAAGAGAGAGTTGACAAGAATTTGGTTGAACTCAGCCTACAACAAGACAGCATGGAGGACGGGACTCGTAAGCTATTTAGTAAGGTGACTCAACCCACTGAATTTGCTGACAAAGATAGGGAGCTCATCAGAAGTGATTAGAGTGAGCTTTCACTATAATAGTAATAATTAAACTGTCAAGACCCTGCTTCCACCAGCTTGGAGAGGTTATGTAATGGCAGTCTTTGTTAACTACAAAGCACTGTGCACACACAAAGCAGATAATTACCCACAGAAATCATACCTCAAATGCCTGCATGCCATAGGCAAGTCCTGAGAGTTTGAAAATGGTTCTCGTTTATTGTGATCAACAGCAGGATAGCACATGTACTCCTGGACAATGAGCTTACTGTTCATTCTCAAGTGCTCATTACAATGGAAATTAGCAACACTTGGATGATTGATGCTACTCCCTTCTGAACATGCCACATAGCAAACACTTGCTGCAGCTAAGTAAGTCTGGAATTCACACACTGATAGATGCCAGACATGACTGGCTACTTTTTGTGAATGGGATGAAGATAGCTATGCCACCATGAAGAGTAAACATCGTGTCTGCATGAGTCATGACTAAGACATTTTATAACTTAGTCTTTCCATGTGAAAATTTTTGTCAGCTATGTATATTTATGTTTTAGACCCTGTTTTTTAAAAAACATTTAATTGCTTCTTACTAGTATTTTATGGGCCCTTTTATACAAAAGCCTTCATTGAGCATATCCAATTCAATCTGTAAACAATTCTAATTCCCCAGGCCATGCCTCAATTTGGGAAAGCAGAAGAAATGTATTTCAACTCTGTTAGTAGAATAGTGAAAATGAGAACTAAGAAGCCCCCTGTGGCCTTATTGCATCTCCCTCCATATCAAAATCTCTTCTCACACAGTTAAGGATTGTTTCTGTGTAGATGACTATTGATCTACATTGTGAGGGAAGACTGCACATCTATTCTTAAAGATCATTTAATTTTTCCATATTCTCACTGCACTGGGATTTCAGACATACATATTAAAGCTTCTGTTCAAGCCAATGGGCTGCTATGAAATAACCCATAACCTCTTTCATACCACTTTGCTCATTTTCTGCCCTTGGTAAAATAGTCATTATTAACTGCTATAAATTATAAAATCCTTTTTACCTGAGAAAAGTGTGGTGGACCTTCTTTTTTAACAGATTTAGCACTGATATGACTGCTTGCCTTAGGCAGCACTACTAGTAATTGAATCTGCATGCTGAAGAGGTAAACCACAGGAATTTTAGGGAAGGAAGCCTGGTGTGCAAAATGGAGTAAGGCAGTTAAGAAAAAAGGGGAAACTAACTCAGTGTTGTGCAACTTCTTGACACCAGTGTGTGAGCCCTTGCACACTGGCTACTTTGGCACATATCAAACACTAAAATCTGAAAACTGACAGAACATTTAAATTGATGAAACCTATTAAGATTTCAAGGATAACGCATGCAACTAATTCGGTAGTCTATTCCTCTATTCTCTAGCCTGTACTTGGAACATAATAATTCTCTTTATTATGCTTCTGCATAAGTCAGTTTTATCATTATTATATGAACATTATTTCTATTTTAAGATTTATGTGTGTGAAAGTACCAGCATGTGCCTTTGTGCTGCTGTGTACATCTGTCATGGGCACACAGGCCAGAAGGTTTCAATGCCCCCATCTATCTCCCTCTATTTACTCCTTTATAGGCAGGCTTTCACTCAAAATGTGGGACTCACTTTTTTTATACTAGGATTGAAGTCATAAAACTCCATCCCCCTTCCTCAGAACTTGTTATAAGCATGCACACGGCACCAAGCTTGTCATGTGAGTGCTGGGATACAAACATGCATCCTCGTGGTTTGCAACATGGGCCCTTAACCACTGAGCCATTTCCCCAGGCCTCTTTATTGGACTTACAGTCTTAGCTGGAGGATAAAAATAAGTGCATAACTTTGGTAAATAAATACATACAGTGGTGGACCATTGTAAGTCTATGGTAGACATATACATAGAAGTACATAGACTTGACAGGAAGCAGTCAAGGAAAAAATCTATGGCATCTTTATAGAGCTCAGTGAATTCATAGATAGAGTGCTGAAGCGATGAAAATGAATAAAATCCATTTTAAAGTAATTCAACAACATCTGTCAAAAATCACTTCAAAGTCACCAAGACTTAGAAGCTCTTACCTCTAAATCTTTGAAATGCTGTAAAAAAATATATTTAGGGCCAGAGAAGATTGCTTAGTGGGTTAGAGCCTGAAGGCCAGAGTTCCAAATCTGAGCACCCACATAAAAGCCAAGCATGGTCATACGTGCCTGTAACCCCCGTGCTATGGGGAGAGAGGACAGAAAGGTCCCTGGGGTTTACTGGTCCTTACTCCAGGCTCACTGAGAGACACTGCCTTGATAGTGGAGGGCAGAGACTAGGGCAGAACACTCAGTGCTCTCCTCTGGCCCCCATGGCACACATGTAGACATGCACATGAGAGTGAGCATGCGAGCACTCGTGCGCGCACACACACATGCACACACACACACAATATACATACATCACAATACACTTTTGCTCACACTTCAACACATAAAATATTATTTAGCAATGATAATTGTGTAGTTACTTGTGGAAACTATATGGAACCAGCAACAGAAGAATTTTTAGGTGATTTTCAAAGGAGTTTAGATAAGATATATAATTGATCTAAGAATATTTATTAAACAACACAGAATCTAATAGACATGACTTTCACCTCAAGGAATTTGTGGCAAGTTGGAGAACATAGAAAATTCAACTGACTTATACAAGAAGAGAAAGAGATAGCAGTGGTGGCAGAGCCTTGTCTTTGTACTGCACACAAGGCTTAAATCACTGTGGTGGGAAAGGGGAGCTACCAAAATGGGGCGGTGAAGGGCTTGAGCTTTAAATAAGACAGGCTAAAGAAGATGGATATAAAACATTTCTCATTTGATAATGACAAGTAAAGGTAGCCCATTGTACAAGATTTGTTACGGAGTTTGCTTTCAACATGGCAAGATTAGCCATTTGGGCAAGAAACTGCTCTTGCCTGGACTGTTGGTTGCTGTATAAACTGGGCATACAGGACCCACAAGAAAGTGACTGCTGAACTTACAAAACAAGACAGTACTGAAGGGTTCCTGTTGAAATGGAGAAGTGTGCCAGATACACTATGGCCTATGGGCTGAAGATGGATGCTCCAACGTTACAGAGGAACTTTGGGTGACTGTTCAAGTAGCGAGAAGTCTCTGTCAATTCTAGAGTTCATATGTTATCCTTCTGTGGTCTTTGATAGAGTTGAAGACAGATAGTTATGGTTATAGTTTTCTTCAGTTATTATAAAAGATAAGTTACCCTTCTTTTTATTTAGACAGAAAAGAGGAGATGATGGGGAATTACTGTGTATGTTTATCTTATTAATTGTTAAATAAAATACTGTTTGGCCAATGAGACAGGAAGTTAGACAGGACTAGAAGTCAAAGAGGATTCTGGGAAATGTAGTAGAGAAGTACTGATCCAGGCAGGAAGTGACATAGCAAGGAGATTCATATTTAAGCAAAGGAGAAACAGGAAGCGTCCCTCTTTTCCCCTCTGCTCCTGCTCCAGCGACACGATGTGATCCACCGACAAGGAGGGATGCCAATAAGGCGTCTGATAAGATAAGTCTTATAAAATATATAGATTTATGATAATTAAGACTGAGCTAACAGATGAGGAATCCTAGTCATTGGCCAAGCAGCTTTGAACCTAATACAATTCTGTGTATTCATTTGTGCCTAACTCAGGCAGGCGGCTGGCGTAAAGCTCACATGTGGCGGTGGGGCTCAGGCAGCTTTTGATGGAAAGATTTATCGTAACAAGATACTTCATCCAGAACTATATAAAACCAGACAAGAGAAAGAATACTGTTAATGATGGCCATCTGGCTGATACTCTTCTCATTTCTCATATTTGGCCTTTCCCAGATATTCTATTATAATTCTATATTGCTCTTAAAGTCCATTCCTATGCTAGCGATAAGTACTGATCCACTACAAGAGGCCCCATAGATTTCCAAGGTCTCCTCACTGACACCACATTCAGGCAGTCTGGATCAGTCCCATGCTGGTTTCCCAGCTATCAGTCTGGGGACCAAGAGTTCTCCCTTGTTCAGGTCAGCTGTTTCTGTGGGTTTCACTAGCCTGGTATGGAACACTTTGCTCATCAGTCCTCCTTCTCTGCATCTGGATTTCAGTTCAGTTCAAGGTTTAGCTGTGGGTGTCTGCTTCTATTTCCATTAGCTGCTGGATGAATGCTGTATGATGGCATATGAATTAGTCATCAAACTCATTATCTGGAGAGGGCATTTAAGCCCATCCCACATGGAGGGATACTCTCTGAGCCTAGACACAAGGGGGTTGGCCTAGGTCCTATCCCAAAGAATATGACAGACTTTTAATACCCCCCCATGGAAGGCCTCACCCTCCCTGGAGAGCAGAAAGGGTATGGGATAGACAGGGTGTTAGTTGGGGGTGGAGGCAGGGGAGAAGGGGAGGGAGACAGACCTGGGATTGAATTGACATGTAAAATAATTTTCTTTCTAATAAAAAATATGAGTGGAAAATAATACTATATTGCTTTTTTTGTTTGTTTGTTTGTTTTTCAAGACAGGGTTTCTCTGTGTAGATTTGGAGCCCCTCCTGGCACTTGCTCTGTCGATGAGGCTGGCCTTGAACTCACAGAGTTCTGCCTGCCTCTACTTACCAGGTGCTGGGATTAAAGGCATGCACCACCACCACCTTGCTCTATATTCCTTTTCTAATGAAAAAAAAAAAAAAAGGATCCAAAGGGTTGTCAAAAGGAAGAAAAGAGGCACAGGATATTTATACTTTAGGAGTAACTCCAGTCTCGAGAGGAAAACAGGACCACACATTTCCAAGCAGTGTTAACACTGGGTAACATCCAAAGGACCTGCATACATATAGGGCCCACTTTTTTAAAAAAGCAGCAACACCCACAAGTACCAGCGTGTCACTTAGTGTCTGGGAAGTGCCACTTTATGCAGACTATGATGGTCCCTTGCCTCCACCCCTCTGCAGGCCCAAAGCCCAACACAGATGCTGCTCTTCACTCAGAGCCTCAGCAACTCGATTTGCATAATGCTTTGGAATTTATGAGGCATTTTCCTAAAGTTTTTACTTTTATTTTATTTTCTCAGCATCCCTGTGAGGTAGGTAGGACCGATATTATTTTTCTCATTTTACAGTTGAAGAACCTAAGACTTAGATGAAGTTTCTTGCCTCTGGTTATGATGCTGCTAAGTCTTAGAAGTGATGCTGGAACCCAGCCACCTTTCCCACAGAGAGTTTGCTCTGCTGGGTCACAAACATCAAATGATAGCCTCCCTTCTCTCTCAGACAAAACCAGGCCAGCATCTGGGAGAGCAGAGGAGCTGTCTTATTCTTAAACTGTAATTTAATCCTGGACTAGCAAAGTTCTAGCACATACACAACAGATGCCCAAATATTGTTTGTTGGACTTGAGCATGAAAAGATTACTAATAATAAGACTGGTTACTTAATAATCATATGTTTTCTAAATAAATTGTAATAAACCATCCAAGTAGACACTATCCTTAATAGTACTACTCAGGCTGGGCATTGGTGGTGCACACCTTTAATCCCAGCACTCGGGAGTCAGAGGCAGGCGGATCTCTGTGAGTTCCAGGCCAGCCTGGTCTCCAGAGCGAGTGCCAGGATAGGCTCCAAAGCTATACGAAGAAACCCTGTCTTGAAAAAAATTACTACTCAGAAGATGAAATAATATTATATTAGTACCAAACATAAAAAAAAAAACAGAAAAGGGGGAAAGTTAGGAAGATTTAAAAGGAAATCTTTTTAACAGAGATTGTTATTTAAATATGATAATTTAAATTGTGTTGTGTATTAGTTTCTTTTCTGATGCTTTTAAAACACCATGACCAAAGGTGACTTTAGGAAGGAAGACGCTATTCTGGCTTATGGCTCCAGAGGGATAGTTAGTTTGTCATGGCAGGTAGAAAAGCATGGTGGCAGGTAGCACGCATGTCAGGAAGCAGCAGGCTGTGGGAGGAGATAAACTCCCAAGGACCACTCCTGGTGACATGCTTCCCACCTCTACACCTCCCAGGCCCTCCTCCCCACCCATCTAACCCCGACCTTCCACCCCACCCACACACCCCACACTCCCTGCCCCCACCCCCTACTTCCCCCTCTAACCCCTCACCTTCCACCACAGCCCCATCCCCAAGCCCCTTACCCCAACTTCCTATCCCCCAGCCCCTACCCTCCACCTCCTACCCCCTCACCCCCATCCCTGTGCAAGGCTATACCTTCTAAACCTTCCCAAACAGCACCACCAACTGTGAACATTTCATCTAAGCCACCAAAGACTGGAAAGCATTGTATTAAGCAAAATAAGCTAGACTTAGAAAAGCAAAAAATAACATATCTTCTGTCATATGCAGAACCTAGATTTGTACATATGTATGTATGTATCTATGTATGTATCTATGTATGTATATGTATGTGTATGTATATATGTATATGTATATGAAGAATTGGAGCAAAGCATTATGACATATACATATCAAAATGCTGTAATGAAACCCAACCTTTTGCATGCTAACTTAAAACATGAATAAAGTGAGCAAACACAAAATTTACCATTAATTTGTTTTCTTCCAAAACAATTTTCTACATTAACCATGATCATGCATTAGTGCAGGTCAGGGAAGCCTTTGAGACTCATCAAGTGAGTTATTTCTTGGGCCTGCTCCCCTGCCTGCTTCTGAAAAGAAGGCCAATTTCAAATTCCCCGAGGAACTCAAGAATATCCTTGTTCTCCTGATGAGTGCGTGGAGGAATTTTGTTGTTTAGCTTATTAAGGTAACATCCAACCATGCTCTAGTGACTTCAGCTGCATATGCCCTTTGAAAATTTTCTGATGACATGTTGGGTACCCTGCACATGGATACCCCCTTTGGAATGAGAGTCAGACTGTTGCTCATGGGAATGTTTACTGCTTGGCGTCAGTGTAGCATTATCCCTAATCTAATGAAAGAAAATGGCCTTGTTAAGCATAATTTTGCAGATTTCTTTATGGCTGTATCCGTGGTCTTGTTAAATAGCTTGGCAATATAGAGAAGAGCAGTTATACTAATGGATAGGGAAGGAAATCTTTATGTCTGTGTGCTACTAAACAAATAGTTCTTAAAACTCGGCTGGCGATGGTCCGACCACTACCCTCATTGCTTTTGACTGACTTCTACATTTATGAGGGATCTTTAAGTGCATGGTACTTTGTTTTCCAAATGACCTTTGGAAATGATTTCCAATAACTTCAGCCAATTTTAAGCTCAAGGCTTGATAGGGAAAGGTCACTCCATTTAGACCAAATGCAGATGGATTTGTGCTCCCTACAGCAAGCCTCAGATTCAAGACATACTCTTGTATTTGACCAGATCTTCTTTCCAACCTAGGCATTTGGACACCTTGCATTTGGGTTGTTTAAACTTCTTTTGTATTCATCATGGGCCTATGTGTTAGTAAATAAGTCCTTCCTGAACTGCAGATGCAAACTGTCCTTAAAGATATAAGACAATAGGTAGGGTACACATTTAGTTTCACAGAAGGTAAGTCTATGACTTCACCCTGAGGATGGGAAAGTCTACCTTTTGAGGCATATGGATTGGAAAAGTAGCAACCCCTTGTTGCCTTCTTATTCTTCCCCCCAAATCTGTTACCACAGGGCAAGAGAAAGGAAAACATAGCTGGAGTCTCTGTGAAAATGCACTTACTATAGCTATACCAAGCAAAGTGAAGAGATTTTTTTCTTTGTTTTCTTTTGTTTCCCCTGAGAACCATCAGTCAGATGAGAGGTGATACTGTGAGGGCCACCTTTTGAGTAATGCCACCCCAGTGTCCTGCCCTCATAGTGCCTTGGCCACTGTTGCACCACACAGCCATTACAGGTGAGCCACATTGGGGCTCTGTGTCCTGTGACAGTCCCTCCATGTCAGAGAAAGACTTCGTAAGTATTCCAGAGACTCATTTTTCATGTCTGAATGGGCTCTACTAACAGCACTATCAGAATCAAGAAAGGAGGACTCTCTCCTCTTCTCGGCTCTGGTCTTCAAGTTGCCCAGACAAAAGCAGGGGTACATCGTACCATTTGACACACTGTGACCTGGAGGAGAGGCTGAGCTGATTACCAGCAGACCTAGATTCACATAAGTTTCTGCCTTTTACAAGTTCAAGAACTTGAAACTAACTCACTTATCCCCTTGATTAGATATTTTGTCTGAAAAGAATGAATTCATAAAATATTGTGTAAATTCAAGGAAATGAACAACACCTTTTCTGAATAACTAACTGGTCTGCCATGTATCTGACTCCTCAGATCTTCTCAAAAAAAAAAAAAGTGTTTTAGTGATCCTGCCTGAGAATGCACCAGAAGGAAATAATTTTTTGGATTCAATATAGCAACCTAAAAATTCCAAATAGCTTTCTCTTATGATACCAATGAGTCCTCATTTATGCCTACCAATTAGCATAGGTTTGGGGTACGGTGTTGGAGCCCCTCCACTATACATTGCTGCTAACTGGCTAGCCCTCTCACCATGCACAGATTTGCTCCAGGGCACTGGGTCCTCCCTGCTAGAAAAAGTGGCATTTGCCAGGTAATGATGGTAGCATGTGGAAATGCACAAGACCAGCTCTTCCACTGCCAAGTGAATTCACTCTAGATGTAACTGATGCTCTGTAGAAACCAGGCTACACCAGCACTCTTTACTCCCCACCTGCCTGCCGGGCCCACCCTTGACTGGCTTTCCCTGAAAGCAGTTCCTTACACCCTTACATCTGAAATCTGGCTGAGACAACCTCATTGAGTTAAATAGTAGTGTAAACAAGGAAGAAAGGTTGATAGGCCATTGTAGTCATGGTGTCAAAAGACTCCTGTTTGCAGCCTTGCTGCACTCTTAGCAAGGTTGATTCTAAGGCAAAACCTCCCCCCTCCCTATCTCTAGGATGAAAATGATAATGCCCACTCTACCTTCTATGTGATTGTTGGGAGAATCAGATGAAATTATAAACAACACAAATGTTTGGAACCAGTCAAACATCATACAAATATAAACAAACCACTTTTATGCTAAAACATTTATTTTTTTATTTTATGTGTATGGGTGTTTTGCCTGCATACATGTCTGTGTACCACATGCATTTCCAGTGCCTGAGGAAGCCAAAAGAAGTCATTGGAACCAGAGTAACAAACGATTGAGAGCTACGGTGTGTGCTAGGAATTGAACCTGGGTCCTTGGCAGGAACAGTAGTACTCTTAACCATTGAATCATCTCTTCAGCCTGACTCAAATTTTAACCTGAACCTCAGATAACCTATAGCTTTACAGAGTAAACTATTGAAAGATTCCAAAGCATCCCTTACTTCTTGGTTTCCATCCAGCACTGCCCTCCTCACATTCTTCCAGCATCTCTCTCCTGAGTGCTGGCTACTATTTCTAACAGTCCACCTGGGCACCAAGAGTAATTAGAAAATGCTTCATTTGCTTCTTTCATTTTAATTTTAATTACTTAGTTTCCCACCTACATGAAGAACTTCCCTGCCTACTGCCACCTTCAAGTATCTACCACTTAATTCCTGAATAATGCTTTTATATTTTTATTAACTGCTTATTCTTTCAAGTCAACCCATATTGGGTCTTAAATTTGAAGAAAGGAAATAGACATATCTCGAGCAGCATCTATTAGAGCTCCAGCCTTGTGCTTCAAGTGAACTGATGGCACACGACAGATGTAATGGGAGGCATGGCCCAGATGGCAGCTTGATTAGAAACATCTCAATATGTCCAAAAGATCATGGCACACACGCAAGGTTATTCTTCTCCATGAAGCCTTTGTAAAATTCATGATAAGACTCTACATTTAATAAGGGTCTCTCATTAGGAAGCTCAGCACGACAATTTGAAAACATGGGGTCAGGAAAGTTTAGTACAATAAGTGTTTGTCAAAGAGGCACAAGACATAAAAGGAAGAATAGCACATCATCCCTGGTGGAGGAAGCATATGCAAAAAACTGTTTATTACACTAGAATTTGAAATACCCAGCATGTTAGCATCCACCTTATGCTGTCTGGGATTCATAAAGATATTTTCTCTTTAAACATGTCATTAATTAATATTTTTAGAAAGTACTTCAAAATTTCTTTAACTCTCCTTGAGTGTTCTATCCTCACATTTTGTTTGATGTCTACTTATCCTTGATTCAGCACAGTAGTCCCCTTTATCCTAGACTCCCTCCAATAAGATGCCTGAAACCTAGAGTAGTACTGAAAACTATTAACAGGTGGGTACCACCTACAGAGTGGATACACCACGCAAAAACATGGTCACTTCCAGGCAAATGGAGAACTATTGATAACAGTATTTAAAACATTTTTATGAGCTGCTCATTTCTAGAGTTTTTCTGCTGAAATATTTCCAGACCATGGTTAGTCATGGGTAATTGGAACAATGGGAAAATGAAGCATAGTGGCCAAGGGAAGACTAATATATTCTGTTCATGGACAACTCTACTACTGTGTTCCTAATTCTCTCAGGTAATATTCTAGATATTGAGAAGTGGACAGAGCCAGTCTCAGCTGTCTGGTTATAAAGTTTGCATTCTAGTGGGACAAAAAAACTTTATTGGGGAGCTACTGGGAGTTAGTTGATAGTTCCTGAGGTGAGAGAGTCAGTGATGTGGTCACTTGTAAGATTCCCATGCTGCAGTGTATGGCCCCACATGTGTGCACACAAGGCAGCACTAACTGGACTTAGTGGGTTATTAAGAAAGCAAAAAGTTAAGGGGGCAGTGGCACGAACCTTTAATCCTAGCACTTGGGAGACAGAGCCAGGCAGACCTCTGTGAGTTCAAAGACATCCTGGTCTACAAAGTGAGCTCCAGAACAACAAAGGCTACACAGAGAAACTCTGTTTCAAAAAACCAAAAAGAAATAAGAAAAAAGAAGGAAGGAAGGAAGGAAGGAAGGAAGGAAGGAAGGAAGGAAGGAAGGAAGGAAGGAAGGGACAAAGTTTGATGGCAGAAATGGAGGTGAATTTGATCATATTTCATCCTATGCATGTATGAAAGTTTCAACAATAAAGAAAAAAATTTTAAAATAAAAATAAAACAAAAACAGACCATTGAGGATGGGAAAGTAGATAACTCAATGAAGTTCTTACTTTGCACTGATCTAAATACATATTCCTCAGAAACCCCCCCCACACACACACACCGTGAACAAGGAGTTCAACTGGATTGTAGAATGTAATAACCACTACTGAGGAAACAGAATGATGCAACCAAGACAGACCTCTTCTCCAGCAGAGACACGGGGGCTGAGATATGTGGAAGGGAAGGGCTGTGGCTGAGAAGAATTCAATATAATCAAATGACCACAAGCAAGCCAGTGTAGCCAGAGCTAGTGAACAAGGTGCGGGGCATCAAAGAAGAAACTGGAGGAAGGCAGAGGATCGTGGGAAGAAACACAATTTGGTTTCAGAATCAGGCTGTGTTTGAAACTAAAACCACACTGTGAAACACACCAAAAGGAACCTGAAATTAGATCCCATGGCAAGATAGCATGCTATCACCTAGGGTGAGCTGTCTCCAGGTCTCATAGAACAATGGAGTCACTCTCTGCACCTCCCTGCCCCATCCTTAACCTACAGGAGTCTGCTTTCAATACAGATACTTTTAACAGTAATGTAAAAGCATGTTGCTTTCCTATCTGGGTCTGGAAAAAAACATTCAGAATCCTGACAAGGCTTCTGGAGTCCCGCGTGGTCTAGCCTTGACAGCCCAAACTCTGCCGTCTCCATCTGCCACAGCCATACGAATCTCCTTGCTGTTCTTAAACACAAAAGATGCTCCCACATTAAGACTTTTGCACTAATGCTATCTGTGGCAGAAGCCCTTTCTCAGGAAAGCCACATGATGGCTGCCTTTGCCCAGCTGGTGCCACTATCTCGAGGAACATCCAGTTTCCTCCACACTCTTCCAACATTGCTACCTGATGCTCCTTCTTTTCAATAACACATATATTATATCTCCTAACATGTTCTATAATTACTACAACTGTCATTTCTGCTGTGCATTTTCTGTGTTCCCTTTGTGGTCTAGAATAAGCTACAGGAGGCAGAGATATTTGTCTGTCTGGGGAAGTGTGAGAATTATTCACCAAAATCTCTTTCCTTCTGACTGGAAGTCTATTTCCTGACTACTTGACTCTGGGTGAAATTGTGTTGTTGCTTTGGCCAATAGAACATGAAAAAGAATAGATACCATATGGTCCCATACCCCATCAAATTTCCCTCTCCTTCTAATATATTACCCCCACCTTTCAAGGGACAGGTTGCTGGAAGGGCTCAGTTACTGTATAATTAATGTGAGCAATTTCACCCTGGCAACCTTCAGATGGTATCTGATATGACCTTGAAATAAAAGGCACTGGGAGGTGGCGAGTATTTGCTATCACTACATAACTAAGAATATTCTGTTTCATTTGTTTGATTCTTCACAGGTATTTATATATATGTAGTATATGTTTAGAATTTGTCAAGTGAATCTCTCTATANATCTTACCCTTTCTTCAACTATCTTTGGCCTTCATTGTCCCTCCTTTAGACCTTTTCCCCAATGTCACCCTTTCTGAGAGCCTACTCCTGACTATATGGATAGAACTTTCTACCTTACTTCATTTTATTGCTCTCATGTTTATGTCTATCAGTAGCTGGATATATATATATATGGATGGATGGATATATTACAGTCATTGCCAGCATCTAAATGTAGGATGAATTACATTGAGTGTCTTATGGTGGACTTGGGCATCAACAATAAAGACTTTCCATGGGAACTAAATCTTTCCTTGTCCTCAGGAAACCACTGCATAGATTTAGAGTATATTGCAGTCTACTGTGTCAGACTCAGCGGGGACTGAGTCTGACACATTAAAAAGTGGAGGACAAAGCTGAGCTGTTGTGCCTCTTTGCTTAAAGAATGGACTGTGTATGTGCTGCTACCTCAGACAACATCTGCATTCCTCCGTTTCCTCATTTGTAAAACAACAGCCCTTCTAGAACCTGCTGCAAAGAGTATGTGAAGACTGTAGCCCTGGTGTTCGGGCAGAGCCTGACAAATAACAACTTTTCATCTGAAAAAAAAAAGGATTGAGAACTGGGCATATGATTCTGAGATGATGCTGTCTATAAATTCATCATATAAGCAAAATTATTTCCCACTGGCAGCTAAATGGTTTTGATCTGAAAGCTATGTTTGATAATATTAAGATTACAATACTGAAAGAAAAAGTCATGGAGGAGATATGGGGTTTTTTTGTTTGTTTGTTTTTGCTCAGTCAGTAAAGTGTCAACTGTCCTAGGACCTGAGTCTGAGCCCAGAACTCGTGTAAACAGGCAGGCGTGGTAGATCACCCATGTAATCTCATCACAGGAGAAGTGGAGCCAGGAGGACTGCTGGGGTTTTTCCACCATCCAGCCTAGAATAAGTGGCAAGCTCCAGAGAGACTGTCTCTCAAAAAAGATGATGAATGGCTCCTGAGGAACAGCCATCTGCCATTGACCTCTAGCCCCCATGTGTACCTGCACACACAGGAACATGTACACTCATACAGATGTACACAGGAATTGTGGAAGGCTTCAAGCACACATCATGGAGCCATGGTATGAAGCTTTGGAGGACCTTACAGGAAAGGATGGAGGCAAATTGCCCTGAAAGTTTCATATCAAGCAGCTGGGAAGCAAGATGGCAAGGCCAGCTGAAACAACAGAGACAAGAGGGAGCAGATTTTAAAGGAAAGACGTCAAACTATTTTAGACACTGACCCAATTAAGGTCAAGCCACTTAGAAGGAAATTTGGTATGATAAGCTAGGGCCTAATGAATTTAACACTGAGCTGAGAATCTTCCCCAAACTGCTATGGCTTATCCACCATCCCCCTTACCCTGCAACTCTTATTCACATTTATTCTCTTCAGTGCACTCGTGGGACATTATTATATAGCCAGTTTACTTGCCATTGTCCCTTCCCTCTCACCCCACATAAGCTATAGGAGAACTGGGATCTTTATCTTTGTCCTTGCTGAGTGCCCAGGAGACTCCTTGAATTCTTTGGAGATCTATTTTGAGGACGAATACTTTTTTTAAAAAAATCTAGGTGACATAGCTGTCAAATGTAAACTCACAACCAAAGGTCACTTCAGAGTTTTGTCAGTTATGAATTAGAGAAATAAAAAGGATAACTAAGGAAAGAGGATGAGATAGCAAAGCATGTTGAAATATGATCCAATATTTCACAATAAAACCTAGCTTGGTGGTTGGTGGTGGTGCATACCTTTAATCCCAGCATTTATAAGGCAGAGGTGGGTGGAATTCTGTGAGTTCAAGGCCAGCCTGGCCTACAGAGAGAGTTCCAAAATAGTCAGGACTGTTTCACAGAGAAACCCAGTCTCAACAAAACAAAAAACCTATTATTCTGTATGATTGAATTGCACTGGCAATTTTTTTAAATATAAAGCTGTGTAAATTCCAATAATGATAGAGGATGTATAGGTCAGAGTTGAGCTGAAACATGACCAAACTGTGCACATGAAGAAGGCAGGGGTGGAAGGAACATGATCCTTGATTAGTACCAGCAGCAAAGCCAGCAAGGGTGGAAGTGTACCTTAGCATCACACAGGGAATTTACATAGTGTCATGTTTTAAAGCATTAGATAAGAAGTTGAGGAAAACAATAGGTGATCAGGGCTGAAGAAATGGCTCCATGGGTAGGGCTGGCTGAGCAAGCATGAAGACCTGAGTTCCAATTCCCAGAACCCATGGAGAACAACTGGTTATGGTCATGTACTTGCTTCCAATACTGTGGGGAGATGGAGACAGGACTGTTGGAGCCAACCAGCTCCCAGGTTAGCTGCATGTTCAATGAGAATCTCTGTCTTGAGTGAATAAAGCAAAGACTGTAAAAGTTGGACATCTGATCCGAAAGTCTCTGGTCTGCATAAGCATAAGTGAACACATCTGCACACATGTGTAAATAAGCCACACAGATCCCCCCTCTCTCTCTCACACACACACATTCAAGGTCATTCTCAGCTATGTACTTAGAAATCAGCCTAGGCTACAGAGCCTGTATGTAGATAGATATATACATAGATAGATAGATAGATAGATAGATAGATAGATAGATAGATAGATAGATAGATAGATAGATACATAGATAGATAGATACATAGATACATAGATAGATACATAAATACATAGATAGACCATAAAACTACTAGAGGAAATAGTTCATTTTGTAGGTAATGGAATTAAAATTGCTATAATCTGACATACAAATATCAAACTTCACTATTCTGCAACAAAAACCGTTATGAATAAAAAGGAAGACATGTGGAAAATGGGCAGTTTACAGAAAGTAAATACAAGTGATTAGTAATTATAAATGAATATGCTTCAATCATAATTGTTAAAGCTAATAAACATCAAAATTATGGCCACAATTTCAATGTCTAATAATGCTGAAGACCAGAGGATATAGCTAGTACAGCAAACACTCAGATATTCTTGGTGGAAATGTTACTTGTATAGCCTTTTTATGTGGTCATTTTGAAAGAACAACTAAAAATTTAAATATGCATATCATTTATCCGGATAATTCTGAATCTGAGAATTTAGCCTACAATGTGTGCTGTGTTTAAATCAAAAGTACATAGGCATGTTTGCTGACAAATCTCTTATAATAAAAAGTTTCTAAGCACATACAATAGTTATGTGCCTTACAACATGGAATTTAATTAAGCTGAACTGGATAGGATGCAATTAACAATGATGGGGATAATCTCAATGAGTATGGACAAAGAGATGTTTAGCCATATACTGTTAAATGGAAGAAAAGGTTGCTGAACGTCACACATGGTCTGTATGTAAAAGGCACAAAGACAAACATGTATTTGCCATAAGCTCTCAGCTACAGGGGCTGTTAGCTGTGGCTGATCTTGAGGACTTAGGCTGGCCTTAAGGATTTTAGGTTCACCGCATGCCCCTTGGTGCTGAAATATTTCTTTCACAGTGAGTCTGAGGACTAACTTAACTTCATTAGAAAGGGGAACAGAGTCCTTAATATTTCAGTTCCACAGCTCTGAGGACCCATCCCTGTAGGGAGACACCCTAGCCCTGCCCAATAGTCCTGGGACAGGTACCAAGTGGACCCCGGACTCGCCCATAAGGGCATAGTGAAGGAAAGCCGGGGTGACGTAAGGGAGCTTCTTAAGGGGCTGCACGTGGGGACCCCCTTTTTGTTCTGGCAGTGCTTGCTGGGTTCTAAAACCTAGCTCTGGCCTGTGTTTTGCCTTTGGTGTCTTCTTGAATAAAGAGACTTTAATCTTAACACATCCCCTACAAAGTGCATCTGCAATGTTTGCTCAATCATTCCTAAAACTGAAAAGAGACATCCTCAAGCTCACCCAAAACATCCACCTTTAGAACAGTAAGGAACGGCATCTCTTCCCCGAATGCCTTCTGCCTCTGCAGGAATCTCTGTGAAGCTTATTAGAGAGGAATTCTTATTTTTGTATCACCAGTGAACATCAAAGATCAGCCCAAGAATAACCTGGAATGCCAAGTGATCTATATGCCTCTAGATAGCCAACTTTTCTTCATGAGTTCAGTTGATATCAACTCAGAATGCTTTCCAACCTAGTAGAGTGCTTGCTCACCATTCACTAGACACTGGGATGAATCTCCAGCACCACACAGATCAGGTGTACTGTTGCAAGCCTATCATCCCAACAGTCCACATTCTGGAGACAGAAGGAGCCCTTCACGATTATCTTGGGATACATGGAGAGTCCAAAGCCAGCCTGGGCTAAAGACATAGTCAGAAGAGAAGGAGGTAGGGAAGAGGAATGAAGGCAAGAGAAATGAAATGTCTGAGACTTTACAGAGAAGCGAACACAGCAGCTGTGACTATTAAAACAGCATTATAAATACTATTTTTACCAACATCTAGTGTTAGGAATTCTGACTAAGATGGGTCCTATATGTGTCTAGACTATTTAATCTGCAAGTCTCATCTCATTGGTTGTCAGAGTTCCAGGGATCATCATCCCCCACCCCTTCAATCTTCATCACTTTCTTATTGCGGGACGTTTCCTTTCTGGATCCCTCACTAGGTACCAGTTGGCCATATGACTCTTTGATTTTTATATTTTTATTCAGTATCTGATAGTATATATACACATGTACCTGTATGTGGATACAACGATATACATGTGTATGTATATATGTATATATAATATATAATCATAGATGTGATTTTCTTATTATTGCATCTACAATGCTTCTTATTGTTAGAGTAGTACAAAGGACGAGCATGTATTAACCTCTCCTTGACACTCATTACTGATTTAGCCTTCACAGCAACACCATGACACAGACTACATTTTTATCCACATATCTCTGATTTGCATTTGTGACTTAGAGATGATAAATATCTTCCCCATGCTCAAAAAGCTAATGAGTGACAGACCCAGCCCCTGAACTCAGGTGATGCCAAGTCCATGCTATAGGCCAGGGTCAAAGTAAGGTTGAACTAAGCCACATGGCCTGCTGCCCAGGAGTGATGGTCTATAAAAAGCACAGACCATGACCGGAGTAAACCAACAACATGCTATCAGCTCTCTCGGATTTCCACACACAAATTTTCACGTAGTTATGAAATGATAGCACTGGTTAGACAACCCTCGCAAGTGGAAACCAACCTCCTACCAGCACCAGTGCCACACCTCAAAGGACTGTTATTGTGAAAGACACTATAAACTGGGCAGTGTAGCTTCAAGCCATGTCCCTCAATCAGGTGGCACTCACTTGAGATTTACGACCTGGTTGTAGTCAGCTAAAATTGTAAGTCCAGGTAACATATGGTCCATGGCTCCACAATGAGAAAGAGTGGCTCATCCTATTAAGTTGGGAACATCTTCCCCAAATGATGTTATCTTTGGACAACTTCACAAAATGATAGAAAATAAGGTTACTGTTCCAAATATTAGCAAGGAAGGGGGTATCTTCCAAATTTCCTGTCAGCCTGACCTAGTTTTTCTTGAGTTCATTAAGAGAGCCCCACCTCCCTTCATCGCTGGGTATTTGTTTGTCTAACTCATCTTCCTCATCTCACTGTTTACTGAACTTTCTACCTTTCTACCGGGAAACATTGCAAGCTCACTACCATGTCCTGTAACCTGTCTCTGAAAAAGCTCAGGGCTTCTCCTTCCAAACACACCATGTTCCCACCCTTCTCCATAGTCCAGCACACATGGACACATGGCATATCCAGACAAGGCTGCTGGAGGTTGGGCGACCACAGGCTTAGGAGCTGTGTGTAGGTGAACACCTTGCCTGTTCACTATCCAGTCTCCTACCCAGCAAAATCTACCATGAGAGCATGAGTTACCATGACTGACGCCTAGTCTCAGATTTGACTTTTTTTCACTTAGTGTGAATAGACCAAGGAAAATAAAACACAAATAAGCAACATACACTGAATGGAAAAAATAAATTTTAAATCCAAAATGATATCATATGTTTCTGCAAGTAAGAAAATACATTTTCTGCCCTCTTCTCCTTTACCAAGTGACCTATCTAAACTATCCCATACTCCTGTCTGGGTCAAGTGCAAATAGGCCCAAGCAGAGGCGACTTGACCTCACCTGGGTCCCTGGTATCTGATGGGTGGTAGAATATGAATGCACATGCTATGTAACAGATACCTTTTAAGGTCATTTACTGAAACTCCCAAGAAAAGAGGTGCCTCTGAATACACCAGTGAATTATTGTGCAGAATTTTGGATAAGGTAAAAGGAAGCAGTGGAATAAAATAAATAATTCAGATTTAGACTTAGTCTCCAGAGTTTTTGTTCCATTAGAAATGAGAAACTTCTGTAAGATCCATCATGGTCTCAGTGCTGATACTATTTCTTTAGGCTTAGTGAACTTCTGGTTTCTAAGTTTGCATGATGTGCTCTTTATTCCAAACTAGAAGTGTGTTGCTCTTCATACAGATATTTTGGTTGCACAATCATGTCCCCTTTCCTTGTGGTGGGTGTGGTTAGTGAAAGAGAGAGTGAGCAGCGTGGTGATGCCTCCATTTGCTGAGCACTTCCAACAGGCCATGTATGTGCCAAATGAGGTACAAGCATTACCCCATTCTGTTTTTCTTGAAAAAAATAGTTATTTAATTCACAGAGGAAGAAATAATCAGGTAGCTACAAAAGTTTTTTGAAGTTACACATCTCATCCTGAAGTCAAAGCTACATTCTTATTTGGGACTGCAGGTGTGTGAAAACTGGAGGACAACCTCAGTGTCATTCTCCAGGAGTCATCTGCCTTATTTTCTGAGACAGGATCTCTCACTGAGACCCAGTGCCTGACCAATTAGGATAGTCTGGCTGGCCAGTGAGCCCTGAGGATAAGCCGCTGTCTGCCTTCCCAGTGCTAGGATTACAAGCAAGCACCACCATATCTGGATTTTTACATGAATTTTAGGTACTGAACTCAGGTCCTCGTGTCTGCTCTGAACACAATTACCAGATGAACAATTCAATAGCCTCTCATTTCTGTACTTCCACCCACAATTTTCTATCAATCCAGGATGAATAAACTTTAAATTGAAACAGAAGCTTCTGTTTGGAAACCACATAAAAAGTTATTTTGTTTTTTTCTAAATGCTCTTTTACAACACAAACTTGAATTGAGCTGCCCAGCACCCTCCAGTCCTGTGAAATTTTTCCATTTGAACAGATGGGGGAGCTTGTAGGCAGCTGATATCTTGTCTCTCATATTCTTAAAAGTTTGCCCAACAGCTCAGTGACAAGCATTAGGGTTAGCTTTGGTGACCATCTTGAGACCATGGAAGGAGCACTGTATTTAAAGTCAGACTGATGAGTTCCCATATGATTCCACAAGAGACAGTGTTTTTGTTTTCTTCAGACTCTCTTTGTGCCCGGACAGTGTCTGGAACATTACATACCTTCAACATTTATTGAATGAATGAATGAATGAATGAATGAATGAATGAGCAAACAAATCTATAACTTATTATTGAAGTCTCAACTTTTTCATCTAAGTAATGGAAACATCCATTTTGGAACTTCAAAGAGTCTTATGACTATATAACCAGTTATCTTCCTCCAGCTCTGGCCCATATCACTAATGATTGCTGAAGTCTATTGTGTGTGATACTACCTAACACCTGCCACCTTCTGCCAGACTCCTGTATGGATATTCCCCCCCAATGAGTTTGTCTCCCAGTTCCCAAGAAACAGATCACCCAACACAAACACACACCCATACCATTGCTCCCTCTTAGTTCTGTCACTGACGAACTGCCCCAAGTCAAAGCCAGTGTCCATTCATAGAGGAAACAGCAGTCTTTCCGTCTATGGAGGAAATGACAGTCTGTCCATCCATAGAGGAAACAGCAGGCATGATCTGGTTGAGATTGATGGTTATTTACAAAGGATTGATTCCAAAATGTAGGGAAGAACTGAATGGAGCTGACCAGGAGATTACACAGGACCCTCAGGTAGTAAGATGAGAGTGCTCCTCATGGCAGGTTGTGCAGGACCAGAGAGGGAGCACTCAGTAAGGATCTATCTCCCTTGAGATGCTAGAGGCTTTGAGATATTTCTCCCCACACCCACAATGGTGCTGATGCCCCAGAGCTTGAAATGTTTCTCCCCACACCCGCAGTGATGCTGACCCTCTTTCCTGCTTCTTTTGCCTCTCCTCATATTGCTGAGGCAGCCATCACTCTAGAGATCTCTGCCTTCTATCCATGAGGAGGAATCACTTCAGTTTTTGTTTTCCTGGTGTCCAGCTGAGGGCCAGCACAGAGCAGACTTCCAGTCATTCAGTACCTTGAAAGTTTGTTTGAATGAATGAATGAATGAATGAATGAATGAACGAAGAGTGGATTTATAGTTAAACACAAGGAAGAAATGGTATATTTGAAGCCTTAGCTATGTCTTATCAGCCAACAGAAATATAATTTCTTCACATAGATGTTGTACATCTATGTATTAGAAAAGGGTGTTTTATTTTTCAAGGCAGATGTACTTAAAAGTTACTATTGCTTCCCTTTCAGTAGGTGGTAAAGTATACCCTCATCTGAATTCTTCATATTTAATTATATGGTCATGTGAGCTTCTTAAAACATACTAATTAAGCCCTGTTAGAATACAAAGCTGATATTGTTCTATAGTGTTGCATATAGATTCAACCTTATCGTCTGTAAAAGAAGCTAGGATTGTGCCTTTCCAGTCCTGTCAAGGAAGGCAGAAATGAAGTGATATAGGCTCAGAGGTGGGGAGCATGTTTCCTTCTGTGAGCCTCAGCCTTTGTCCCCTGCATCGCCTCTCGTCACTTAGTGTGGGAGGACTAATGACAAATGTGTAGTGTGGACCTAGCATAGTAGTGGTACTCTGTAACTGCTTGCAGGGCACCAGCCATGGCTGCCATCATTCTACCATTTAGTTACCAAAACATAAACAAGGTGAAGGACAACTGAGGAAAGATATGGTGGGCAAAATATGGAGCACACACAGATTCCCTCAGAAGAGAAATCCAGAAGAGTGAAGAGTGCCCATCCACCTTAAGACTGGTAAAATATCCAGGTTTTCCAACAAAAAATTGAAGTCAACACCAGGATCATATAAAAAGTGTTTCCTTTTAAAACAACATTATTTATTTAAACAGAGTTGATAGAAATAGTGGGGAAATGACATTGTTAATGCTTTTAGTGTTAGTTTTAGACACAGAGTCAAACTCTAATCCATTAACTTCACTTCCAGGGGTCTGCACTAAGAAGGGTGATGAGTGCGCCCAAAGCCCGCTGCATGTGAACAGTGTTATCCTCCATGCTCCATCTGATAGCACTCAAACTAAAGGATATAAATGTCCCTAAAATAAAATTTTTAAGTTTTGATTTATTAAACGAGTTGACACTGTTCAGCCTTTCAAAATGATACAGAGCCAGGAATGGTGGCTCATAACTCTAACTCCAGTACTCAAGAGGCTGAGTTAGGAGAACTGCCCCAAGTCTCAGGCCATGCTGGGATATATATTAAATTCAAGGCCAGCCTTGCTTACAGATCAGAGTGTGTCTCAAAAAAATAAAATAAAATAAAACAAGACAAAATATAAAACGATATGAAGCAAGAATACTTGATGACATGCAAATTTAGATGAATGAAAATGTTTACAAACTATATGTATTAAGATGATATCATTTTTTGTAAAATAAATTTTAATTATATGGAAGAATGTGCCATAAATGCTACCCATTTGTCTTCATGCAACTTGAATTGTTATCACATAATAAACAAGGCTGGTTGCTTTATAAAGACATTTATTTGGCTTATAATTCTAATGGCTAGCATGTCCAAAGAACATGATACCAGCATCCTCAAACCAAGGCAGAGAAAAAGGAAAGCAAAGCAGCCCTGTGCAGAAGCTCTAAGCACAGGCAGTGGCTCCCTTTATTACAACCACTTTAGCCAAAGCAAAGTACTGCACAAGACTGGAGTAAGTCCCTCCCAAGGCCCAGGCAACAGATGGCCTGTCTAATTTGCCATAGACCCTGCCCCTTAGTGGCCCACAGGCACCCCAACATTGATATGCTGTGGACCAGCCTTCCAACACAGGAACCTGTGGGAGATTTATTCCAGCTGTACCCTGACGATGGCACAAGCCTCGCCAGTAAGAGTCAGGGTGACAAATCGTTGTTGATTACTTTCACCTGCATTTTCCAAACTCTTCCCAACAAATAAATTGAGTTAATAATAAATAAAATAAGAGGGTAGTGCAGCCATGCTGAGTGTGTTTATATCAATTCAATTTTTCTATTTATTTTGAAATACAATCTTCTTTATTACATACATAACAGAACTCATTATAGAAAATTAGAATGTCGAAAGAAACAAAAAGAAAAAAATTACTCTTGAATCCATTATTCATTCAGTTATATGTAAGGTTTTCTATGAAAATATGTACATTTCAATGTGTGTCCTTGTGGCTGGTTTTTTGAGTGGTCCCAGGAAAGGCACTGGACAGCTTTTCTGTGGCTTCTCTAGCCAGCTCTTCACTGAGAGCCTCCTCCTGGCTTGCTCTCAGGCTTACAGATCTGGCTTTGTATATCCCCTTTGAGATTTCTCTAGACTAAATCTTAGGAGCCAATCCAGGTCTCACTTTTGACCTTTGTATGACCTCTGAATTAGCAAACCAGAAAAGAATTGAGTCCAGCAGTTACAATTTGAGGAAGGTGAATACCAGTGATAGGAAAGCAAACTTAGACCCTCTTTGGGTGAAGTCTATGGCTAAACAGCTGGAGATCTACATTCCTGGGGACAAATCACTGTGACCATGAACTTTCTGCTCCGCTTCTGCCCTGGTTCCCAGTGCTTCCCATGTGATTCTGCCTGGACCTGCTTCCTCTTTAGCAAGCCTAAAATGTAGGGATTCTGACCTCTGACCCCACCTTGTTCCCGATCTCTGAGCACTATTCACTCACAGAGTTCTTCAACGTCCCGGACCATTTCACATTTGCCTAATCTGCAGCCACTTTACTTCCAAATCTAGCTTGGGACTTCAGTATCCAAGATCGGATTCCCGCTTCCTCAGGAGCACTGAGCCCCTGGCACCTTGCCCAGAAAGATAGGGAAGTACCCCACCATGGCATGGACGCCATTTCAAAATTGTCTTCTCCAACAGAAACTGGGCTGTGCCCCTTCACGAACCTAGTCCTATTCCTCCTAATTCCAACCATCAGCACCCTCTCAGAGCCTCACTCACATTTTCAGGAGACCTCCTTGCTCCAGCATGAGGTGTATTTTCTCAGACCATTTCACACCCTCTACTCTCTTGTCTTTCTATATCAGGGGACGGTGCATCCCTTTTCCTGCTCAAAGCACATCTGTGCCATGGCTATATTGGCCAGAGTTGCATGACTTTCTTAGGAGACAATTTCTATCCAGTCCAGAGAAGGCAAAGACAGACCAAAGGATACTTCCCAAATTTAGTATGGGGAGCTAATGTGTTTACTGGGTTTACTTAGGAGAGTGTGATCTCAGGCAGCTGCATCACTGAAACGTCCCCTGGACAACTTAGGGACAATTATATCAAAGAGTGGCCCCCTCTCCCACCACGCCTACACAATACTGAGACAATCACCTAAGCAGCTTACTTAGCAGGGTGTTTGCCTACCTTGTGCAAATCCCTGGGCTTCATCCTCAGCATCATATAAACTGGGTATGGTGGCTCATACTTGTAATCTCATCCTTCAGAGGTAGAGGCAGGAGGCTCAGAAGTTCAAGATCATACTCTGACTACATAGCAAGTTCAAAGCCAACCTGAGAGACAAAAGGTCCATCACAAAAGAGAGGGTGGGGGGACAAGGAAGCAGGAAAGAAAACAGGAAGAAATAAAAGCAAGGAAAAACTGGGACAATTTAAGGCAGGAAGGGATTTTTTAAGATTTTATTTATTTATTTATTATGTATACAACATTCTGCTTCTAAGTATATCTGCACTCCACAAGAAGGCACCAGATCTCATAATGGATGGTTGTGAGCCACCATGTGGTTGCTGGGAATTGAACTCAGGACCTCTTGAAGAGCAGCCAGTGCTCTTAGCCTCTGAGCCATCTCTCCGGCCCAGGAAGGGATTTTTCTGAGCTCACTGATTCAGGGGTCTCAGTCCATCATGGATATCAGCACGTCATAGAAGAGAACTGTTCAAGTCTCCGCAGCACAAAGCAGAGCAGAGTCCTAACAGGAATAGGGCAAGACAACCCTCCCACCTTCTGCCATGACCCACCTTGCCCAACCAGGATCTACCTTCCACAATCCCTCCACACCCCACTAGTCTGCTCAGATTTTGAGTTCATTAACTAAATAAACCCTGCACCACATCAGAGGCTCAGGATGTGATTGTATCTGTAAAGACCCTCAGTTCCTTCAGAATGCACCCTACAGACACCTCCTACAGACTTGTTAATCCAGTCAGGTTGACAAGAGACTAACTGTTACAGGACCTCTGGAGCATGATCGCTTTCAACAATAATTTGGTAAATCCCAATCAAGGTAACACACACACACACACACACACACACACACACACACACACACACACACACACACACACACACTTGCCTTGGCATGCACAGTAATATTAGGAGTGCAAACTTCTAATGGTAAATGGCTTAACTGGAATTGCTTTTTTGTTGTTGTTGTTTTTGGGGGCGGGGGTTGATGTCTGCATTTTTTCACTGAGATAAAGCTTCTGGGTTTTGGCACTCTCTTTTCCTTCTTACTGAAAATATCCTATTTTAATAATGTTATATTATGTGCTCATGATATTTATTATCCTGTAGCAAACTACAATTAGCTTCAAGATCAGGCATGGTAGCATATGCCATTAATCCCAGCACTCAGGAGGCAAAGACAGGCAGATCTCTGTGAATTCCAGGTCAGCCTGGTCTGTAGAATAAAACCCTGTCTTTAAAAAAGCTTCAAAATTATAATCTACATTTCCTAGATGTATACTTAGTGATACCTACAACTTCTTCCCACTATATTTTCAGTGTATTTTATACTTAAGTTATAAACTACAGACAAAAAGCAAAATACATTATTCATGGTGACTTGAATTTTCTGCTTTGTTTTAGGTTTTGTTTTGTTTTTAGCAGTTTAAAGGGCTTCTTTTTAGTGTCCAGTTTCAGATTCTCATTCTAGACCTTTATACTTTTAATGTTCAACAAGTTTGTTCAAATTCACTCAAAATTCACAGCTCTATGTCTAGAGATCTCCTAAGAATCCTCACTCCCAGAGTGGTCCCCTCTATGGGGTTCATTCCAACCCTTTCCCCTAAAAACAAACAAACAAAAAGAGTAAACAAATTCATCTCTAGTTTATTCTTTTTGAAAACATAATGATATGGACATAGGTGGTCTTTTCTTAGACATGTTACCTTGCCTTATTCTCTATCTTTTTATTTATTTATTTACTTATTTGTGTGAGTGTGTGGATACGTGTCTGGGCACACACACCACTGTACACATGTGAAGTCAGAGAATGACTTGTGAAAGTTGGCTTATTCCTTCCACCGAGTGGATACTGGGATGGAACCATGGTGGCAAGGCTTGTTGGCAAGTACTGGTAGCCACATAGCCACTTTGCCAGCCCTATCTTTTAACAAACTGTCCTCCCATGAGTACCTATGCTTGAATTATTCTTTGTGTTCTTTGCTGTTATGAGAAATTCAATCATGCATACACTTTTGAGGGTACACTGGAAGTCAAAAGTTTAGTCAAGGAACTAATTCACAAGTAGTTTTATTAGGGTTCTCAAAACTTCTCTCAGTAGCCACGGGACAATAGCTTCTCACTTCCTGGTTTTCTTCTACCTATAACACCACACCCCTGTTAAATTTCTCCAACCTTATTGGTCATACTTCCTCTTGCCTTTCTGCATTCCTTTTCTTCTGGTCCCAGCCCTGCTTTTTTCCTTCTGACATGTTCCATGCTTACTCACTTCATGGTTGATCTCAATGAAATCAATGAATTATAACATCTACACACAAATTTAAATCCAGACAGCTCCCTTGAGCGTCACAGTCCCATGTCCATCTACCTATCCAATATTTATATCCTTAAAGGCTCTGCAGGCACTGAAGCAATGCAAAAGTAGAACTCAATGCCTTACCTTCTGCTCCTTAAATGACATCAGTCACCCAAACACTCCGCACATTTCCAACCTTCTAGTTGTTCTTATTTTTCTCTCTCTCTAACTTCCCCACTAAATCAGTTTCACCTCCTGCATATTTCTGAAATAGGTGCCACACACACACACACACACACACACACACACACACACACACACACATACACACACACACCTACCTTAATTAGGTCCTCTCTCAGGACCTCCTTATATCCTCAAGGATGCTGCAATGGTCTTCTAACTGCTTCCATCTCAATTCTTCCAAAAATCATTCCATAACAGCTTTCAGTGAGATTTTCAAAGATGAAGAAAGAATATGAAGAATGTTACACTGCTAAGATTATGAATCTACATTTACAATCACTGCTGAATATTTGATCAGGAAAAATGGTCTAGATCTCATACATTATCTAATATGTAAGAAAGAAGTCTAGGTAGTAATTTAACATGAAACCTTCCTGAAGCAGGCCTTTCCTAGGCTTGGTATTGGTATAGAGACAGCAACTGTATCTGGTTATTTGAACCAAGAACCAGCACCAGGCAAGTTAAAATAACTTTTTGTATAGTAAATATTTCTAATCAGAGGAAAAATGAAATTCAGCATTAGTAGTGAGTTTAACCAAAGTGAAAGAGGAAGGAGTTTCTTTGGTGTGAGACTGTGATTGGTGGTTCAAGCAACCAAAACATGATTGACCCAAACTTGGTTAAGAGAGAAAGATGGATAAGGCCAGACAATGAGAGCAGACAAATTACCACACCTCTAATTCTGTGTTTAAATGTAAAATTACAGTGAGATAAACACTGGCACTCTAGGAGAACTCATACATTTTTGCCTACAGCATAAAACTGTATAAGCTTATGTTCTCTATTCATGTAAGAAAAAAAGGAGTAGGAAATTTTAAAATAAAAATCACATAAATCATTTAACAAATCAATTAGAAAAGTGCTGTGAATAATTTGAAGATGTAGCTTAGTTGGTACAGCACTTGCCTGGCATGCATGTAGCCCTGAATTTAACCCCAGGACTGCATAAACAGGACTTGTTGTTACACACCTATATCCCCAAAACTCAAGGCAAAGGAAGCAGAGTCAGAAATTTATCTTCTACTTTATACAGAGACTTTAAATCCAGCCTGACTAGATACCCTAGCTCAGGAATGATGATGATGATGATGATGATGATAATAATAATAATAATAATAATAATAATTGTTCAAGGGCATTGAGATAGGTCACCAGGTAGAAGTGTTTGCCGCCAAAAATGACAAGATTTGAGTTCCATCCCCCCAGATCCACAAGGCAGAAAGAGATATCCAGCCCCTGAAATTCTGAAAGCTATCACCTGGCCTCTACACATGCTCAAGTTCACACATCACACACACACACACACACACACACACACACACACACACACACACACACACACACAAAGAGAGATAGAGAGAAATTGGTTTCATAGCAACAAACAAATTCAACTATGCGTGTATTTTCCCAAACAAAAGTTTTAAGAAAATGACTCTATCACCATTGTGAAACAAAGTAATCAGCACACATACTAGTAAATAAAAAGAATGACACCAAAAGACTTCTTACAGACAATAAGAAGGTGAGGCTGAACTTTGGTGTTCATCAGTGGTGAGTGAACTCTCTGTTTTAAATGCAAAGACAAGTAGGAGTCTTATCAATAACAGTCTGCTACACCATGGATGATAGTCATTTCATGATATCCCATCTCATCCAAAAGCCATCCATCTCTATCCCAATCAGGAGAGGGGACAATTACTTCTGACTTCTGAAATGAAAGTAAGCAAACAAATGGAAAATACATATTAAATTTTAGGGAAATTATGTGAATGTCTCAAAATCCTAAGTCCATCCATTCATATCAGCATTGTAAGGTACTTCCTTATGTTTGGTCTCTGGTGCTTGAACCACAAACCTGTGGTATATTTTAGATTGCCCAGTGGTTCTTTGGGAAGACCACTGAAAAAGTCACAATCTTCGATTTTTCTTTGTGATAATATTAACTTACACTAGCCAAACATGTTCTGGAGGTGTACAGTTACTTTGTCTATTAGGTTGGAAGAGCTTTGGAGAGTGACCAATAATCACAGATGATTAAGTCATATGTGGGTGACTGTTGGTATGTAGAACATAAATAATTTTTGGGGGGGTGGTTTCGAGGCAGGGTTTCTCCGTGTAGCTTTGGAGCGAACATAAATAATTTTATAAACTAAAATACCAACATATAGTATCCATAGTTCCTAGTAGTCTAAATGCCAGTTTACTAGAAAATTAGTAGTTCAGTACCCCTGAGTCAACTGGCTTCTCCTACAGGAATAAAGAGAATAACATATTTCTATTTACCTTTCTTTATTATGTTTATTTGTTTGTTTTGTATGGGGGGGTTCATACCTGTTCATACCTGTGCATACCTGTTCATACCTGCCATGGAGCATGTGTGCATGGAGCATGTGTGCATGTATGTGTGAAGGTCAGAAAAAAATTTGGGGAGCTGGTTCTCTCCTTCCACCATATGGGTCCAGGGATGGAACTCATGTCGTCAGACTCGGCAACAAGTTCCTTTACCTGCTGAGCCATCTCACCACCCCAACATTTATTCCAAGCTGCTTGGCAGTCAGGGGAACAGAGGCCAAGTGCAGAACTGGGATTCATGTCTATGTTTGCACAACTTACTATTGTCAACCATTTAAATTTGCATGATTTTCCCCCATTTCACATTAAAGGTAAATGGTAGTTAGAAATTTCCCCTACTCCCCTATCAATCCAGAGCAGCAGAATTTGCTGTCTTCATTTATTCCCATGCTTCTTAACCATGCTTGAAAAGAGCCCACATCCAATTCCACACATTCTGCTTGGTAGCCATTGCTTGCATAGTCTGCTGTCCAAGTGAAAGAGATCTCACTGACTCACTGTAGGTACCAGGCATGAGCTAAGCCCTCTACCTAAGTGTGCTTGCTGACTCACTGAAAACAATTGTGCAGCTGTGTGTGTTAGCTCTGTTCACAGAGGAGGGAGCTCAGAAAGGTTGTGTTCTGCCTGGTGAGCCTCAATTCTGGCACATTATTGAAACCCTTGTTCTGCAGTCTGCTCCTCCCGAAGCAAGGCTAGCATCCTTAGATGAGTACCAAATTTTAATTGGCATATTTATATTTCTTCTGCTAAAACTTGAGATCATTTTTTAGTAAAGGTTATTTAAGGTTTGGGAAACCTGGGACCTTTGTTATTGTATAGGTCTCATGTTGTCCTGAGTGATCTCCAGATCCTTATGTAGCCAGGATAAATTTGAACTTCTCATCCTCCTGGTTCTATCTCCTCGATGCTAGGATCATTACAGGTAGGCACTTACATACCCAGCTTATACAGTGCTGACTATGGAAGCCAGGGTCTTGTGTAAGCTAGGCAAGCATTCTTCCAACTAAGCTACATTCCAGACTGTTGTGATGCTTCAAGAAAACAGGTGACTGTAAAATTTTACATTCTATAGTCTAGAAAAAGCCATCAAAATTATTAACCAAATACAACTGTTCTCCAATGTTCTTCTAAGTATTTGTGGCCCTCTTTATACTTCAAATCCGGAGCCTTCCACCCCACAGTCTCTCCTCTCAACTCTTTACAAGAGACCACCTGTTGTTTTATGCTTTTCTCTCTTCCCCAAGTATCTCGTAATTCTTTTAAAATTTAGCAAACACTGAGCTGTGCTCCCAACTCCTCTAGCACCCTTCTCTCAATTGTTCTCATTTTCTTGGTTTTAGTTTTGCATTAAGACATCTTCTCCTGGTTAACTGAGTTTCCAGTGCCTTCACTTTCTTTCTTTCCCACTCATCCATCCCTCCTTATGAACTGTCAAGGCAGAGTGCCTTACACTCACCCTTTGCAGAATTCCCATCCCCAGACATGCCAGTGGAGTCATCTTCCTAAACACCATTTTGATCACTCCCTAGCTCAAAATGTTCCAGGATAACCTCACCAAATTCAAGTCAGTAATGATCACTTATACATAAATGAATAAGTCATATGTTCATGACACTAGTCCAGGATACACTTTTCACTTCCTGTTTAAATTGTCTCTAGTACACAACAGCACACTGAAGAAGGGGAACTTTCCCTTCATTGTTCCATACTCATTGGCTGGCTTGAGGTGGAAGGTCATGTATTTGAGTGGGGGGGGCGTGTGTGTGTCCGTGTGTGTGTCCGTGTGTCCGTGTGTGTGTCCGTGTGTCCGTGTGTGTCCGTGTGTGTGTCCGTGTGTGTGTGTGTGTGTGTGTGTGTGTGTGTGTGTGTGTGTGTGTGTGTGTGTGTGTGTGTGTGTGTGTGTGTGTGTGTGTGTGTGTGTGTGTGTGTGTGTGTGTGTGTGTGTGTGTGTGTGTGTGTGTGTGTGTGTGTGTGTGTGTGTGTGTGTGTGTGTGTGTGTTTGTCTGGGTGTATGTACTTGTTGGTGTAGGTATGTGTGTGTTTCTGTGCATGCATGTACACGTGGAAGCCAGAGGATGACTTCTAGCATCACTCCTCAATTGCTCTCCACTGTTATGTTTTGATTCAGCTAGGACAGTTGGCCAATAAGCTTCATGGATACACCTTCCTAGTCCCCCTTATCCTCAGCACTGGGGTTACAGCATGCATTGCCTTGTCACCTACTTGTGTGGGTTCTGAGCATCTGAACTCAGGTCATCTTGCTTGCAGATCAGACTCTTTCCAGACTGAGACGTTTCCCCAGCCCGTGGCATAATTTTACTCTTGCTTTCCCTGGTGAATGGGGCTCTGTTCCCCCTCATCAGCTCCTGCTGACCCCACTCCCTTGTTCAGATGCACAGTCCTCCATAGAAGCACCACCACTTTCCCATTATCTCATATCAGTGTCAACCTTTTGCACAATTTTCACTGTCATTCTTAGAATCAAATACTTGAAGCAGTGAAAAGCACATTTAGTCATTGCAACACTCACCATGCACAAAGACAAAGAAAACAAGCGGGAAGGGGAGGCAGCCTGCCCAATAGCACAGACTGAAAGTGGCAGTCAAGACTGGAGGCATCCAAATGTGACCCCATCACTACAGCTGCTACACCAGGACTTCGGTGCATTTTGCCTCTGACTAAATAAGCAATTTACTATAAATATCTGACAGCTCTATGATTTGGTGTTATTTGTGTGTGAGAGAGAGTTCATTGTTCCCTCTACTTTATTTCTGCATCTTGTAAGCAGTTAACATGCTAACTCGTCTAAAATAGACAGGCTTTAAAATATTATTACAGGACCAAAAAATGAGTTTTAATAAAGAACAAGATCTCTACTTGAAATCTGCAAAGTATTTGACTTGAAGACTAAGGCAAGTGAGAAATTATCTAGACTTTTTTTATTTCTACAAGCAATCGTGTTTTCAGTTGGTTCAAGTTTCACATTAAACTCTTAAAAATCTGAAAACTGAATTGAGTGTCTCAACTAGGTTGACAGGCAAGGGAAAGAAGCCAGCAGTGTATGTGCATATATGTTTCATCTGGGCTCTTTCCTGAGGCTTTGGACTTTCAACTCTAAGTGTAAGTATTTTTAACTGTTATTGAGCCATCCCTCAAGCCATCTCACAAGGGTTTTTTTCAGAGAGAATAAGTATTAAATAATTAGCAACTTAAATTTTTACCTTCTGCCTATAAAACGTACCTGGGTGCTTTTCTGCATTTGTTTCCACAGGCATGTGTGAATATATATATATATATATATATATATATATATATATATATGTGCACCCACAAGTCACACCCCACATATCTGTGCAACTGACTTATAGCACAGGTCTCTTTTGAAACGTGTATAACAGTAGCTGTAGAGGGAAGTTCCATGGTCATGGTGAGAGTCACAATTCATGCTATGACAGTGATAATTGCTATTGCTATCAAAATGCTATTTAAAGCTCAGACCTTGTGCCTAGCTTTTTCTACAGTAGAGTTGTAAGCAATGACAACACATCTTAAAAAGAAGAGATAAAGCTAGTAGCTTCATATGATGCCTAAAAGTCAGTGCTTCTGGATAGCTCTCAGGAGAGGATGGAAAACAATTGATATCTCCCTTGAGGATAAAAGCGGCAAGATAAACATGTCTGCACTATATGTATTAGTACAAGGTCTTCTTAGCCATTTGTCACAGAAATAGACTGACTTCCAACAACAGTTTACATCAAACTCAGTCTTGAGACAAAGAAACTGAGGCTTGACGGAGAGTGAGGTATCTGCTTGGCAACAGAGCATCCTAAGCACCCGTAATTCACTTAGCCCCTGGGTTCCTGCACCCCTCATCCGTTTTCCTTTCAGTGTTTCGGGGCATTGTTGCTTCAGTTTGCACAGACTTAGTTGGAGGTAGGCACCATAGGTTTGATTGATACAGCAATTTGCATCTCAAGGCGGCACTCGATAAATACAGTGCCATGAAAGGCTACTCTCTCACCAGCCAATTTCCCCCTCTGGGCTGACTTTAGAAGCTCATTGATGTCACTTCCTTCCTCAGTCAGCAAGTGAATTTTCTTTAATTCTCAAGACCAGCTGTCCATGCTGTCAACAGAAAGTTATTAAAATTCCTTTAAAGTGAATAAAAATAGCCTAAAAGCAAATGTACTTGGAAACAGGAAAGAATCAGTATGCAAAGTCCACAAACCTCTGAGCGAAATAATGTTGATCCAACTAGAGATTTCAGGCACTGTATATTCAAGACGTTAGAAAAAAATAATTAAAGGATGCAAAAGCACGTGCTGCTTAATCTTTTATTAGTGAAAGTTTATACAGTTAGAATTTAGCTCCATAAATTCCAATTACCCCTTTCAAATATGATTTGACTAAATTGAGAGACGATTTAGGTTTTCATTATGTGGGATTTCCTTCCTGTGCTATTTCATGGGTCAAAGAACATTTAAATGTCCACTAGGCTGTGAAGATCCAGAAGGAAGGGAAATATTATCTCCAGCAGCCATCAGAATCGCTGGAGCCACAAAATAATAAAGCAATTATGCTTTTAACTTATTAGGGTTTCAACAGCTCAAAGACAGAGATCATTTATTTCACATACAAAGAGCCATAGTAATTGGGCTGGAGAAATGGTTCAGTTGGGAGTGTTTGCCCCATAAACATGAGGACATAAGTTCAGTTCCTAGAACCCCTGTGAAAACACAGGACATTGTGGCATTCACCTATAATCCCAATGCTGGGGAGGTGGGACAAGCAAATCCCGGGTTCACTGGATGACCCAACTAACTTGGAATGTTCCAAGTAAAAGTGAGAGTTCTTGTCTCAAAAACAAACAAACAAAATAAGCAAGCTGGGTGTATCTAAGTAGACACCCAACACAAAACTTTTGCCTCTACATGAATACATACATACATACATACATACATACATACACACACACACACACACACACACACACACACACACAGGTAAAAATTAATTTGATAGCTGTAACTCTCAGAAGTGAACTATCTGGTTCCAAGTACCCCTGAGCTTTGTTGGTCACTGCATGCCTGTTCTCTTTAATTCCCCACTAGAGTTTGTCCTAGCTCTCAGTCTCTCAGCAAGTAGACTCCTACCTTGTTGCTTGAGTGGTGCATTACCTAGCAACCAAGTACCTCCCAGGCATAGGCATGTTTCCAGGCACACACACTGCCCATTGTCACCCACCTGTTCCTTGTTTGAACAGATTCCTTGACTACTGGGTTCGCTCCTATTTTTTGTCTCCAAAACTTACACCAACTCAGTATTGCACCAGACCAGGTTCATGTCTTAGGTTCCTGCTATCACTTCTATCACAGGTTGCAGCCTTCACCCGCCAATGCTTTCTACCACGTGTCCCACACAGTGCATCTGTACCACAAAACTGTATCTTAATAAATTGCAGCATCACTCAGGAAAATGATAGAAATGTAGCTAAATCCCAGAAAGAAAATTATGTAATACTTAATCTTCATGAAAATTAAAACTCATTTCCTAATTTACTTAGAATTAGTTCTTCATCTTTGACTTGGGTTGCCAGAAGGTGGAATGTGTCATACAGAACTATTACACTATATAAAACAGAACTGTAAAAAGGAACTTCTCATTCTGGATTGGTTTCTTTTTTCTTTCTTTCTTTCTTTCTTTCTTTTCTTTTCTTTTTTTTTTTTTTTTTTTTGGTTTTTTGAGACAGGGTTTCTCTGTGGCTCTGGAGACTGTCCTGGAACTAGCTCTTGTAGTCCAGGCTGGTCTCAAACTCACAGAGATCTGCCTGCCTCTGCCTCCCAAGTGCTGGGATTAAAGGCATGCGCCACCAACACCAGGCTTTGGATTGGTTTTCTAAGACGTTTTCACTATACATGTAGCCCAGATTGACTTTGAACTTGTGATCCTCCTTTCAAGCTCCCAAGTTGCAGGATCACAAGCATGTGTCCCCATGCCCAGCCTAAAAAATGATAATGATGATGATGATGATTTTTATTCATAGGATCTCTATTTGTTCCTTTTCTCACTGTTGTGACAAAATACCTGACAACAACAATCTAATAAAGGAGGGGTTTACTTTGACTCACAAACTGAGGGGACACACTATATCATGATGGGGAAGACCTAGCTAGAAGAGAGAGAGGCTGCTGGTCACATTAAGCTACTTGTAAGGAAACAGAAAATTGCCAGTGTTCAAGTGTTCAGTTTCTCCCCCCCCTCTCTCTCTCTCTCTCTCTCTCTCTGTGTGTGTGTGTGTGTGTGTGTGTGTGTGTGTGTGTGTGTGTGTGTCTGACATAGTAGCCCATGGCTTGTTGCCACCCAAATTCAGAGTGAACCCTCCCTTCTGGATTAAATCTCTCTGGAAAAATCCTCACAGACAGATCCAGAGGTGTGTATCCTGGGTGATTCTAAACAAGTCAAATTAACAATGAAGATTAAACATCACAACTCTCCCATGGCCAACTTGACAGCCAAGCACAACACTTTTAAATTGTAGTCTTTCTCTGCTGCCTCACTAAGCTTGTGGTGATCACATGATGCAAAATCCATTCTGTCCTCTTTCAAAATAGTTTCAACAAAGTGCCAAGTCTTTCGTCTAAGACTTAAACCCACCTCAAAAGCCTCATGCTACTGCTCATTCCTTCTTGTTCACTAGCTGCCACAATTTTGGTTTCATGTCCATAACTTCACCTTTCTGGCCTTTGTTTGTTTGGTTGGTTAGTTTTTTACACCATGGTCATACCAAATTTGCAAGGCTGACTCTTATATTTCTTGTTTAGCCTGAATATTAAAACCTTGCTGATTCTTCTTTGCTCATTTCATCTCTTCTTATGACATTTCCATCTCAGCCTACTGTTTTTACTAACACTACCACTTTTTTTGCTTACCTCCTATTCTATAAATTCCTTAGGATCAAGGACACACTTTCACATTCTCAAGACTCAGTCTACTGCTGGCACTTTTAATGGAACTTTGATAACTTCCCTAATGTTGAATGAAGTTGTTCCTGATTCTTGCTCTAATGAAGGGAATGGTTTACAGATCAAAAAATTAAAAGATGGCCCATATGCCATCCTACAGTTTACTTCTGATGAATTCTAAACCCTGCCAAATACTTTGCTGGTACCAGTCCCTTTTATATTAGTTGCCAAGATGGGGCTAACCATGGTTGTTGGCCCTCATCTTTAAAATCTTTTATTACACCAATAAATAAATTCCAGAAACTGAAACAAAGTGCATAGCACTTTAGGACCTCTGGTCCCAGGTATTTCAACCAAGAAATACCAAGAAATTGAGTATCTCTACTGCTCAGGGACTTCTGTGCTTCCCCCTACCCCACACTATCCTTGGCTGCTTTTCATTGTTTTCTAGCGTCTGTCTTTCTGTCAATAATGGACGCAGTCACATGCTCCTTTTCAGGATAGGCAGGGTTCTAGTTCACTGAATCAAAGCCAATCCCTTGTTAGTCCTGTTTCTTAAATTCTAGAATCTTTCTTAATATATCATCGGGTGGGCTGGTCTTGTGATACCCAATATTCAACACTTAAATGTTATCAAATTTCTCTGTATATGCCAATAATTGCATATTTGTATCCCAGGAACAAGAAATAGATACACTGACTTGCCCGCCCCCCCCCACACACACACACATCTCATGACTTTACATGGAGCACTTCTAAAGCAATTGATTTCTACAGAAAGGGTCATGCTAAATATAGATTATAATACAGACATAGATAAAAGGATAAATGAGGAAGGGGTGAAGCCAAGGTTTTGGAAGCAGGAAGCAAGATGTTTGGCAGCTCCTGTGATGTTCACAGTTGAGTCCCCAGAGCCCAGTCCTCATATATGACTCGGGGAAGCTGATCCAATGGCATTATCTATTGAATAACTGAATACGTAATGCCAGATAGGATCCTTTCTGGTCTTGATTTCCTGTAGCCATGTGTTACCAATTATTCTCAACTTCTTCCACATGCTTCAGTTGATTTTCTCCTTTATCTTCCTCCCTAGTCTAAGCCTTGAAAGCCATCTCGTAGTGTTTCCACCCCTACCAAAGCCCCCAAACTATACTACAGTTTCTCTCCATACTCTCTGTCTAATTTGCTCACCATTCTACCCTTCCTTCATAGACCCTCTCTTCTGAAGAAGCCATAGTAGCTTCCAGGTTGTTAGCTGCTTCAAACACGAGGCAACTGACTGGTGTTCAGGCCACCCTAATCTCAGTGGACACCCTAATCTCTCTACTTCCATCTAAACCTGCTCATCTTCCAACAAGTCACTCTCATAATAGTCTCCAAACTACCCCTTTTTGAAAGTCTGAGTCATGTTCTGTTGCCTCATAATTCTCGCTTCTGTACCTCAAAGTCAAGTCCCATCTCTGAACTTGGGTTTAATTTCTTGTCTTTGCCATATCTCTAAGCATTTGCTCAATCATGTTATAATAAATCTTGAGGGAGACCTTGGTGGATTCCATGGCAGGCAAGGATGACCTAGGCGGAGAGACAAACATGCCAGGCAGACAGAGCTTAGTGAGAAGTTTTATTAGCAAGGGAAGGGAGAAGAAGGAAAGAGAAAAGAGGTAAAGAGACAGAAGACAGAATAAAGACAGAAGAGAAGAGGGAGACAGGAAAAGTCCTGTCTGCCCCAGGGGAACAGTGGAAAAGAGACCGGGAACGATAGAAGAGAAAGAGAGGAGCAAGAAAGAGAGCTGGAAAGAGAAGAGCCTGAAAGAGAGTCAAAACAGGCCGGGGGGGGGTGTCTTTCCTTTAAAGGGGTCCTTTGTACCTGGGATGACCAGGGTACTGCCTGAGTGCATTCTGTCGGGTGACAGGGGCAGGCCAGCATAATGCCTGAATCCTTACAATATTGTATTAGTTACTTTTGTGTTTCTGTGATTGAAACTCCATGACCAAAATAATTAGAGAAAGAAAGACTTTATTTGGACTTATGATTTCAGAGGGAGAGTCCATGATAGCAGAAAGGCCTGGCAGCAGGTGGTTGGGGCAGGAAGCTGAGGCATCACATCTTCAACTATAAGCATGAGGCAAAGAAAATAACCTAGATACAGACTAACGCTATGAACTCTAGAAGCCCATAAGCAAAGCTAAGCCACACTCCCTCAACAGCACTATCAACTTGAGGCCATGTGTTCAAATACGTAAGCCTACAGCAGGCATTTCTTATTCAAAATAGCACACCCTCCCAAAAGATATGGCTATAAACAGTATTCGAATCTTATTCATTAAAAGGTTAGCCATAATGCCATTAATCTTGTGGCCCTGAATTGTTGATGATACATTTCTGAATAAGCTAAAAAACAATAATATACAGTGTTCAGTGGCAAAGTCTCTACTGAAAGCCTAGATATTCCCCAAGTTTAGGAACAATTCCTGGTACCTTTCTATGTTTGCCAATTATATCATTCATAATTCAATTGATTAAAAACATTGCTCGGTGGTTCACCTGTCATCCCAGCACCAGGGTAGCCAAAGCCAAGATATAATTTCACACCAGCATGAGCTAAACAATGAGTTCTAGACCAATGTGAACTACATATCAAGACCCTGCTGTCATCATCCTGATTGTCATCGTTGTCCTCAATCTTACACTTCTTACACATTAGTTTTCTCACTTTCTCTTGCTCTTTCCCACTTAAACTCAACTTTGTTGATGTTCTCCTGCATGCACATTTATCTTACATTGTCATTATACAAGCATTTAGGAGGTACCTAACACAGTAAAGACAATAATGATGTTAAAAATCACATATTGTACACTGAGTCTTGAGATGAATACTTTCAGTTTATTAAATTACATGAAACAGTAGACAGGGGATGAATCTGAAGTTTCAAAGAACTCAAAGTTAACAAAAGAGCTGGAATCTGAGAAATGATTTCACATGTTGTGACCTACTATCCAAAATAAACTTAAAACTGCAAATCCTTGCAGATCTGTGCCTGGCTGCAGAAGGTCTAGAAAACCCTTTGCTGTTGCTTTGTGTCAGCATTTTCAGAGGACCAGATTCATAGTTGGTCTTAGGTCCTCAAAGGGGCCTGTTATTTTAAGCAGGTTAAAAATCACAGTTTGAAACTGTTTAGGCAGCAAAGGAATATCCCTTGAAGGTCTTTTTTGTCAGTTTGAAGTAATTAATCAACTAATGGGCAGTAGAAGGAGACATGAGCAGGTAGCCAATGCAAGAATGAGATACAGTTATCCAAGAATGCTAAATCTCTGTCAAGTCAGTCCCCTCAAACACTGGTGGCAATAGGTTAGAAGTGTTGCTACACTTCCATTCCTGAATACGACTGCTGTGAGGACCAGCCTCCAGCAGTTCACAGTTTGATGGGGAGCCTACAGAGTAGGGGAACTATCATCCACTTGACTTTTCTATCCACGGAAGTAAAACTTAATATTCTGGGGGCAGCAAGGGGGCTATACTTTACTCTAGAGTGGTAGAAAAAGGAAAACACACACACACACACACACACACACACACACACACACACACACACACACACATATTTTTAGGGTCTTGGTTCTCTCTCTGTTCTTTATTCCTTTTCTTACCTCTATCTAGATATATCCCTTTTATATTTCTTGATGTCTTCCTTCTAACTATTTTTCCTTACAGTTTATATACCCAGTAGAATCTTTCAAGCAATATAAAACTTATATACTGCTTTTAAGTGAATGATTACAATGAATAAAAGTTTAAAAAAAGTTTTCCATATCATTTACATGATTAAACATTTTACATATTACAGGTAAATAACAAATTTTTCTCAAGAATCCACATATATTCATGTCCAAGCATCTTGTCATAGGTTGACAGAGTGTAAGCAAGCAAAGTATATTTCTCCTCGGTCAGTTCTTTTACTGACAGGTTGCATGTTCAGTTACAAAGAAAGGACCAATTATCTTATTATTTGTCTCAAAGGTAATCTATTAAGAAATCTTAGAAGAAGCACAAATCTAAACTTTTATATATGAAAAAGCATCAGTCAGCTCTATTTTAAATCCTCAGGGTGCATATCCACTTATAAACAGTTTTCACAGCAGGAACCTGGGGGGGTTGGCAGAAATGTATACAAGGAATTAATCATCACTCTTGATCACTAACCCATCCTAGCAAGAAAGGTATGTCAGCTAATAATAATTGGGCTGCTTTGTTCTTGTTCCTTGACTTCAAGGAGTCCCTTACTCAACTATATGTCTTTCTAAACTTTAAATTGTTTTCCAAGATTTTCTACCTCAAAGCCATTAACAAAAGCATCTTAACCTAACCTTAAGTCATTATTTAAGGCTTTGTTTTAGCTGTGATATACACCCAAACCTGAGAACACATCTCCCAACATTAAGATTAAAAGAACTTGAACTAACTTAGCTTCCAGAACTCAATGTTTTTCTTAATCATTAACCTAAGCCACAGTGTATATGGTCTTTAAGAGAAACTAGATGAGTGACATTACCTTGTTCTTATTTTCTTTTTTTGGTTTTTCAAGACAGGGTTTCTCTGTGTAGCTTTGGAGCCTATCCTGGCACTCGCTCTGGAGACCAGGCTGGCCTTGAACTCACAGAGATACGCCTGCCTCTGCCTCCCGAGTGCTGGAACTAAAAGCGTGCACCACCAACACCCGGCTTGTTCTTATTTTCTATCCTCTACACCCCCTGTTTTATCAGGAACTGGGGCAACACTTTTAAGAATACAGCTTAAGAGGAAATCATCTTCATAATGATACACAAGTAAAAATGCCCAGTAGACTGGGATATTTCCAAGAGATAATCATACTATGTTAAAGACAGTGGTAATCTCCCTACACCCATTCACACCATGACAGACACCAGAGAAAAATGGCAGCTGCAAAGATGCAGCAATAACAAGAGACCTTCTGGGGCTGAGGCTTTAGGAGCCTTGCCTATTAAAGATTCACCCATCAAAGTTTGCTTCCTGGTGGGCCGATCCCCTGAAGTCACTTGCCACCTGCTGCTTCTGTGACATGGCCACTGGCACCTGAAGTTCACGAATGAACCACAGGTCTTGTCATCATGTTCAACAATGGAAAAGCCAATGGATCCACAGCCTCCTTCCGTAGCTCATTCTGCTCCAGTTATTAAAGACACCATGCAATCAAAATATAAAGACCTTAGGCTGCTATCTCTGCATTCTCTCAGCTCTCCAGCCCAGCAAGCTTTTTGAAATGTTCTTATTCCCCTGGCTTTGTAGTCCATTTCAACAAAACATACAAAACAAGGACCAAGCATGTGGCAGACAAGATGCTCTAGCCAACCCAGCCATTGCTGTGTGTTAAACAGTAAAAATGGTGCAACAGAGCACTGGTTTTCAAAGGTAAATGTTATAAAGTTGGACAAGATGTACAAAGTATTCTATCCTTGGCCTTATACCTACAAAAAAAATGATGTCTATTTATTACAGTTGCTCCCTGGAGATAATGTATAGGGCAGAGAATCCATAACTCAGGACAAGCAACAGAGCTGAGTGCAGCAGTCATATACTTCGCTCCCTGGTCCTTAAAGCATGGGCAGATTAAAACAGAATTCCTTGGAGCTGATTTCCTATTGCTGCTGTAACAGATCATCCTGCTATTATCATCAATACTAATAGAGGCTAGGAAGAGGCTAAGTTCTGTTCCCTGCATCCACATCATCCTGTCACCTGTAATCCAGCCTCAGTAGATCCAACACTCTCTTCTGACCTCTACAGACTCACACATGCCCACTTTCTCTCTCTCTCTCTCTCTCTCTCTCTCTCTCTCTCTCTCTCTCTCTCTCTCCTCCCTCCCTCCCTCTCCCTCCTCTCCTCTCCTTTCCTCTCTCTCTCTCTCCTTATAAAGGCCACATACTTCCCTTCAATCATGTCTAGTTCTTGTTCCATGTCTAGTACTGCAAATGGTCCCTGTGTGCATCATCTTGGGAACAGTAATAAGAAAAACAATCTGTGGATTAGAAATCCATAGATCTAGAGGTTTACTGTACTATAATGCTGGTGTCTTAAAAAACAAAAAACAAAAAACAAAAAAAAAACAGCCACACAGATTTGTCAGTCTCATGGCTCTAGAGGTCAAAAGTTCAGGGACAACTCTGGGACTAACAGCAAGTTATTGACCAGCTGCACTTGGAGCCCTGGGGGAGGATCCATTTCTTTCCATCCCCGCCCCAGGTCCTAAAATTGAATTCAATAGCTTTCCCTCAAAGAATGTTGCCTCCACTTTAAGCTCTCTGCATATAACCTGATAAAGAAATCTCAACATTAAAACATACTGAGTGTCCAGTGGAGATATTAAAACAGAGAAAATCGTTTTTATTATCTGGAGCCTCCAAGGTTGGCCCCTGGCATTTCTTGGCAACAGCTTAATCAAATAGTCTCTCTCAGTACACCATCTATTTCCTATGCTCATTATAGCTCTACTGTGCCCTGAATGCTGCCTTGAATGGTACAGAATTCCTATAAAACTTTAGTGCATACTAATTATTAGATGATTAGTTGACTGGGGAGTTTCACTTGTGTATTGCATCTTAAAAAATAGACTGCCAGGTTATTTTTATTACAACAACAATAATAAAGTACAATTGATGGGAGTCATTTCTCACCTTCTAGCATAAGGACTAGGAAATAAATTCAGGTTGCCAGGCTTGGTGACAAACACCAAGCTTACCCAGTAAGCTGACCTGATGGATGGCCCACAGATTAGCAGCTTTTTAAAAGATTGAACATGCAACTCACATTTATATCCCTGGGTATTTATTCCAGAGAAATAACAATTTATATCTCGTTGAAAACCTGTATATTATGTTTACAGCAGCTTTACACTCTGTAGCCAACCCTAGAAACTACACAGTTAATAGGGTACATCCACACTGTGAAATAGTACTCAGCAAGCTAAAGGAAGCAATTACCCATACACATAGCTATGTGGATGAAATGCAGTTAGACTTGGAGAAAAGAAACTAATCCAAAAGGGTTACACATACATATCATTCAAATTGGGTAACATTCTTGATCATTGGTACAACCTGGATAATGGGTATAAGGAATTTCTCTATTGTTTTTCATTTGTGTTTCATTTTACGTTTTTTTTTGTTGATATACTATTTGTTGATATACTATATGTAATTTTTTTATTAGTTCAAATTAGGAACAAGCTTGCTTCACATGTCAATCCCTTCTCCCTCCCTTCCCCACCAACCCTCCTGCCCAATGACTCACCTGTGCCACACCCATCCACCCTCCACTCCCCAGGCAGGGTAGGGCCCTCGACGGGGCTCCCCAAAGTCTACTACATCATCCTGGGCTGGGCCTAGCCCCCCACCATGTGTCCAGGCCAAGAGTGCATCATTTTACTTTTGAGGCAAGAGTTTTGAGTTGTAATCCAGTCTGACCTCAAACCAGTAATCCTCCAGTTTCATCCTCCCAAATGCTGGGGTTTCCTTACCTCTGTCTTACCTGACTCTGCAATTACTTAAGTTAAGGCTTATTTTTTTAAAGCCCTGTTTAATAAAGTATTCACCATAAAGCTGTTCACGAACAATAATTTTGGTGCTACCAAATTTCTTCTTTATTTTCCTCCCTAGATATTCGTAGACTATTAATTTCTTATTGCTGAAGGTTTTATCTCCTGTTTAAGACACTTGTGACACTGGTGATCCTGGATTGTTTTCATGATTGTACTGTGTTGTTCTTGGATTCTTATTTTCCATGCTGCTCTGTTGCCTCCCATCCATTGCTCTGATCTTTTCCCATCCTGACTAAGAAGATATCATCAACTGAGCTTATTGGTTTGGATTCCAATCTCCAGCAACACCCTAGTAAGGAAAGATGTCTTCATCATTTCCCAAGCAGAGAGTTGTTTTGAAAAGACCATTCTCAGCCAGAATAGTAGCTCATGCCTGTAACGTCAGCCCAGGGGAAGCTAAAGTAGGAAGACCTTGAGTTTTAGATCAACTAGAGCCTTGGGAGCTCAGTGTCATGAAAGGACTTCCTGGGGTTGCCTTGGTCTGAGAAATCTTTTACAGGTACTTTTCATCTCTTTGTCTCTCTACCAAGTTGAGTACAGCTTGCTGGCATCATCCTTAGCGAGTGTCCACTGAACTTTGGCTAACCTTGACTAGCAAGTTCTTTTTAGATTTTGACAGCATGTCATCACTGTTGCTGCATCCATACATGTCCCCATTGTGATTTGCATCTTGTTCTAAGAGCCTGTGGTGGCTGGGGTGATCTGACCCAGGGCAGAGCAGGATCGGTCCTGTAGTTTGTCTTGATAAGTGTGGTTTCATACAAAATTTCTTTCTGCTTTCTTTTTCAGTGACTACAGGAAAAATCCAGGAATACATCACCAATCAGGTATTTCCTCACCTTCTCACAATCCAATTCAAAGATTTTAAATGCTACGACTTGCATTAATAAATGTTTCAATCAGCTTGTGCTCATCATTAGTGATGAGTAATAGACACAGAGTCTCTTGGTTCTTAGAAGCAATACATCACTCATCTGTGAATGACCATGCGCTTTCTTTGTCTGTCTCAACCCCATTGCTTCCCTCTATCCCATCTTACCAAAAACAAGAAGAGTAGACACACTCTGTCACTCTAAACATGTAAGTGTCCCTGTGATCATGTTGCCACTTCTGGAACAAATAGACTCACAACTCAGGTGACTCTCCTCTGTCATCTCAAGGTTTAATTCAAACAGATTGACTTGAATGGCTACCAGGGCCCACTAGAGAGGAAAAGCGTGTTATCATTTCCCTGTGCTCAACTTAGCTGGTATGTTCCTATTTCACACTCTCCATGCCCAGTCTCTGTATGATCTAATGGCTCTACTGTCAGCTACATATACTCTTTACAGGGATGGTGACATGTAGCCATCCATGGGATAAACCAATAGATGCTGTCACCAAGAGTTATAATACTGGGCCCACTAACCCCTTCTGTAGGCCAGTCGAGCTGCAGGACCGCCACATGCTACTTGCTCAAGAGACTCAGAAAATTCTGACATTTGGCCTGTGGCAAAATACTGCTCAAATTTCACTCCCAGATACAAATCTCCATGGCTTTTTTCTTTCTTTTTCTCTGGTATAAATTATAACTCACCATTGCCAAGGAGAAAGGTGGTAAGTGTACATTTATATTGGGCAAGTTACATTTTTCTTTTCCTGTGTTCTGCTTTTTATGGTTATGTCTATTTTTATTATCTTTTTAGTTAGCATGCAAAGAATGGGTTTCGGTAGACTTTAGATGTAGCTTGGTGGCTAGAGTGCTTTGTTAAAGGAGCATGAAGCCCTGCATTCTTTCTCCAACACCACATAAATTACATGTGCTGGAGTGTGCCTATAATACAGCTCTTAGAGAGGTGGACGCTTGGGCATGGAATTAAAAGTGCAGGTTGTCCTTGGTTAATGGAGGAGGTGGAGATCAATCTGGAATACTTGGGTTCATTACAACATCCTCATACATGTGTATTATACTTCCTTGTGTTTACCTTTCCCATTACCCTCACTTGTCTAGTGGTCCCCCAAATAGTTTCCCCTCAGTTCTCATACAGAGTCTGAGTCTGGCTGCAATGTACCTGGATAAATACCTGAAGAAATCTAAATCACATATCAAAATCACATATCACAGAGGTAGCAGCATGTCTGTGTTGTTGTAACAATATTCTCCTTTATGTCAGTCACTAATGTCTTCTAAACGTAAGCTTCAATTTTAGTTCCCATTGTTAATTCACCCAAATGAAAATATGGCTTTTGCCTTGTCAGTACCAGATACCCTTTAATTCATCAAGCTTTAAACACTGAGTACTCAAATTGCTTAATATACCCCACAGCAATATTAATAAGCAGGATCAAGCATTTTTCTGTCCCTTTACATGTGTATGTACCCATAGATGGGTGGGTGGGTGGATGGATGGATGGATGGATGGATGGATGGATTTTTAAATTGGCTTACAGGATACCATCTGGGAGTCTAACAATGGCTGTTTTCACACTAGAGAGGCTGAGAAACAGTAGCTTCCCAGTCCACAAGGCTAGATGCCTCATCAGTTCCAATCTGGTGCTAAAGGCCTAGAGGATTCCTGGAGAGCCACTAGTCTTTAGTCCACCTTGGCAGGCCAAAGAAACTGTTAGCCAAAGACAGCAGCAGAAGCAGCAACAGGATAGACGAACTCACCAGAAAGGTCCTTCTATATCTGGGTTGCTGCAGGTGGGAGGAGCCACCAAACCTCCAAGTAGGTCTTCTGCCTCAGTTAGTCTGAGAACAGCCTTCTAGTATGACCAGAGATACCTCTAAAGTAGATGGTCCCTCACTGTTATGAGGAGAAATTTGTCTCATGAATGATTCTAGATATTGTCAAGTTGACAGTAAATATCAACCATCAAAAATATCAACAATAATATCTCTAAAATTGTCAGTAGGAATAATTAATCTTAAGATAGGTAAGACATGGACTGCAAGGACTCTCTATATTTAATCAGGAACCCAGCAAAGTGTGTGTGTTAGAGCAAAGGACTATCAGTCTAAGACGCTAACCATGGGTATACATTTTCAACTTCAAAGATGATGGGGAAAAGATGTAGGTACACGAAGGAAAAGAAGATATCTCATCATGAAATCTGGTGGTGTGGGGGGAGAGAGCATATCTCAGAAGACAAAAGAAACATAAATGAAATTTTCCCTGTTTTGGATTATGGCCAAAAGTTTCCCATTCCCTTCCCTCACCCACTCAATTTTGAACACAATGTAAAGGTTGCATTACAAGAGCAGAGCAGCCCACATGGTGCTGGTATCTGAGAATACCATGATTGTGTAATGACAAAGTCATCTGGCCTCTCACCAGGTTCATTTACCTTCCTACCTCTGTCTCTTTACATTCTTTGAGTGGTTTAACAAGGCAGAATCATAGTTAAGACCTAAAGTTTATTGTTGTTATGCTTATACATTTGCCACAGATGGAATGCTTTTCTCATAAAGATATCCACTTTCCCCATTGATATAATGGGTTGAAATAGTAAATAAATAAGTAAATAAATAACTCCCCCCCAAAAAAACTATTTAATTGAGTTTTCATTGTGAAGCTTCCACCACACATATGTATTTTGCTTGTTGAGACTATTTCCCTCACAACCCACCCTCCCTTTTCTCATTCCTTCTCCATCCCATTGGTCCCTTTGTTATTCCAGTGTACTTCTTGTGTGTGTGTGTGTTTGTGTGTGTGTGTGTGTGTGTGTGTGTGTGTGTGTGTATTCATACATATGTGACATATATGTGACTATGTATAGCCAAAAATTTATAATTTTATGTATCTACATAAAATCTAGAAACCACAAATAGAAAGAAAGTGTGGTATTGCCTTTCTGCAATGGACTTAATTCACTTAATATGCTTATCTCCAACTGCACTGAGGCAAGTCCTTACAGGAGAATTTTTGTTTCCTGTATGTTGTTCCTTTGTTCATTTGGCTAAACTAATAGAATATGTGAACACCAAAACAGAACACCAAATATTTACTCATGATCTTAAACACGGATCGGATACCAGTCTCAAGAAGCAATTTAAAGTCTTTGAACTTTACCATGAGGGGAATGCCTTAATGCATTTCTCACACAGCCCTTCTCAGAACAGAATCCCCTTGTTCAATCTCTGTCCAACAGCTCACATTTCTAATACCCCAGTGGAATTTCTATTCATCGTTCTTCCAATGAGGGACATGCTTTCCATTCTCAAAAACACAATTCAAAGAGTCATTGACAACTTTTATTTATCTATTTTTTAGAAGCAAAGTTAAGCCACCCCCATTTGCATTTCTTTCCTTTCTTCTGCTTTGTTTCATTTTTTTTCTGAAACAAGATTTTATTTTACAACCCAAGCTGGCATAGAACTCACTAATATGTCCCAGGCTGTCTTCGAACTCATGTCAATCCTTTTATCCTCCTCTTTTTGAAATCACTCTGCTACCAAAGCAGTTTGTTTCTTGAGGAGCACTTACTTCCATTGGTAGAGGGATGTATTGCAGCATGTGTGTTGAGCTTGTGTGAGACAGTTCTCTCCTACAACCTGCCTTCCAGGGATTCAACTCGGGTGTCAGGCTTGGTGGCAAGTACTATCCCATGAGCCCCAAGAGAAACACTTTTGAAAACTCACTTTGGATAATCAATACAGTATTCTTTATCAGACGGCGATGCAAAATGGAATGCTTTTGAGCATTAATCTTGCCCCTAAATCCTTCCTACTGGGCACTATAAATTGTGTAATTAAACTGAAATTGAAAATTGAGCCTTTCCTCTCACCCTTTCTTTCCCCTGCAGTGGCAGAGAGTTCTGCACCAACAAGAGAAACCAAGGCTAGAAGGGGAGGGAGGGGAGCTCAGGATCTGCTGGCCAATACCCAGTGCCCCAGTGGTGTTTTTAGCCTTGCTGGGAGGGGGGGCACTCAGGACCCGCTGGCCAATACCTAGTGTGTGTTTTTGCCTCCAGATCCTTTAGCACACCTGATCTCTGAGAACAAACAATCATTTGGGTCCTCTGGAGGGAACCCTGCATTCTTTCCTGGTGTAACTCCCTGGGGAAATCAGAAGGCTTTTTAAAAGTAACTCGTTAATGCAGCTTGTTTACAAGAAAGGGACAAAAGTGATCAGCAAAGCACTTGGCAGCTCCTGTCCCAAGATGTCATAAATGCATGACCCATTTTTTCAGCTGTGTCTTTGGCAACTCACTGCTATAGTAATCTCCTATTTGGAAAATGTTACTTGTTGAAATGAAGCCTCCTATGGGTTTGCTGAATAATTTTCACCATGGTAGATTAAAGCAAATACCTTAAAATACTTCCAAAATTATTTCCAAAATCAAATAATTGTCGTCATGAGGGGAGAGGGCAAGAAAGGACCTGAAAGCCGTTCCCTTTTGCTGCTGGAAACAGCCTTGTTATACAGTCAGCAATTGCACCCCCAGTAAATGAATACCGGCTGTTTATGTCCTTTACAAAGCAGGTCATCAAAGCCCTTAGTGCATTAGGACCTCAGGGTCTTGCATCAAGGTGACAAGGGAGTGCACTGTGTGGGCATCCATGGGTTATGAAGAGGCATTTGTGCTGTGGAGAACAGCCCCAGTTCAGGAGCTAGCTCTCAGACAGCTTAGCCCTCACTGATTGCCCAGGTCCCAAGCCTGCACCCAGGCTATTCGTGTGTCTTCCGGAGTTGCCATAGCAAGCTAGTGCGAATGAGGGACAAACAAGTCTGGAGGCTCTACATTCAAAGTTAGGGTGCTGCAGAGACCACCTTTCTTCTAAAACCATTGCCAGGATTCTTCCCTACACATCTTAGTTCCTGGTAAGTACCAGAAATCCCTGGTTCATTACCATACCTCTTCAATCTCTGCCTGTTCTCCTGCTCCTGACCCCAACCCCCCATCTTATAAGGTCCCCAGCTATACTAGACATGAACTGGTATTAATGAATGCAACCTGATTATATTTGTAAAAATCCTGTATGTATCTAAATAGGATCATATTGACAGGTACTAGATATCAGGACTTCGATATCTCTGTCCTTGAGAAGACTCAAGTCAATCCATAGCAAGCTGAAAATATTGGTTGTCTGCCTCAGCCTACTGCTCCCCATACCCACCACAGCTGTTGGGAGTTGACCTGTTCATGTATTAGGGCCATTCTGGAACTTATTAACAGAGATCTAGAAGCCACACCATCATCAAACTCTGGACTAGTGGTTCTAGTGTAGAATTCAGATTAAAGAACAATACTTGGACCAGACTAAGGGGCCACCAGGTGCTTGACGAGGCTCTACCAAGCATCATAAGTCAGTGTGCTCTCTCACTCCTTGGAAAAGATGAGCCACACCTTCCTGGATCATTTCTCCTCTATGTCTTCCTCCACCACCTCCCTGTCCTCTCTAACTCCCCTGTCTTCCTTCTGTGTGTCCTCTTCCATCTTCCCTTTCTCTTCCTCATCTGCTGCCTCCTCTTCCTCCTTCTTCATCTCTTGTTTTAAAGTTCAATAACCCTCAGGAGTATTTGCCATGATTTCAAGGCTGCCTTGAGCTACAGAGTCAGACCTTGTCTCAATTCCATCAAATAAAACAAGTTGGATAACCAACAAGGACATCCAGGGTATTAGAAAGACATAGACACTGAATTGAGCCTCTAGTCAAGTGAGAATGGGTCAGCCAGGAGAAAGGAATCACAGCCTGTGCCTCAGGAAACCAGAGTAAGCAGATGCTTTAGCATCTCCATATCTGCCCCCCCAGGTGAGAGGATATAGAGGCACGCCATGTGTCCCCATAGTGAGTTCTGGGATGAGGTGATGGGTACAGTTTGGAGTGGTACTTAGGACCTTATGAAAATATTGAATCAGGAAAGGTGTGATGTCAGAGCTACCCTCCAGGTACCCTGAAAGCCTCGTCTAAGACTTTTCCCATCTTTGACTGGGGCAGGTACAGTCACCATCTAGGCATCCACAGCCCATAGTCAGCTTCCACTCTGCTTTCACCCTGAATGTCCATGTCACCACTTAGTCCTCCAGGGGCCACTCAGCCTTCAAGGATAGAGGAACTCTGAGTCTCCCAGTTCCAGATCAGGTCTTGGAAGTATTCAGACAAACAATATGTGTAGCTCACTCACACCCTCACTCCTCACAAAGGTTACTGGAACGACTGAGACCACTGCAATTTTAGCAGTGATTCTGTGATTCTGCTGCAAAGTAAGGATTGAAAAATCTTCCATCTCTAGTCTATAGGATAAAGTTCTAACTTTGAGTATGCAATACAAGTCGCATTCTCTTGTCCTCCTTTTGAAAGGATGTTCCCATTACCCTATGGGGTTTCCTATTCTACTTCTGTGTGTACTTTACTTAGTGACTAGTAAAACCATCCCATCAATACCCTAACCATAATCTCTGTGTGTATATAATTTGCTTATATAAAATTGAACCCAGCTAATTCTTTCCATATAAAACTTTCTATATTTCTGTATAAAACTGAACCCAAATAATTTCTTATTTTTCTGTAATCTCATTTTGTTTTTTTCAGTCCATTTGTTGTAGACCTTTGCATTTTTCAGTCGGTATCTTGATATTCCTATGGCAATATGACTGCTGGGATTAAATAGCATCTCTCTAAAGGGAAGAACTCATGCCTGGGTCATCTTTATATCTGTTCTCAGACTTTGCACATCTTAATGGCCAAACCAATTGCTGATCAAATAGAAATTCTTCCACTGGCTAAATTGTAATCTTAGTGGCCCGAGTTGCTACTAATTTTGCACCATCTACTTCCTGCACTTGGCTGTCTTCCAACCAGTGTCAAATACCCTGTAAGGCAGAAACCAGGAATTGTCTTTAGCCCTTCCCAGATTAGAAATATAAACCAAAACACACAGGACAGGTCAAGACTGCACATGTTTTCCCCAAATAATGATTTCACAGGTGGAAGGGGGAAGAATCAAGGGCTAGGAGAACCCATGTCTTTCTTTGGCTTCTACATCTCGTTCCATGTAGCCTACAGAATGTTAACAACTAAGTTGGCTTGGGTTTAAAGTTACCTGGTTTCTTGGCTGGACCTGATCATTCCAGTGGTATTCAGTGTTGCCTTTTCAGGGCAGCATGAACTTTAGAGGTTGTTGACTTACATGTTCTTACTGAAACGGCCATGCACTAAAAGCAAAGATCCTGACCTCAAGATCCTTTCTTTTTGCACCTTCGTCCTAACGAAATGGTGGCAGCTCACCCCAAGTTCTCTTGACATTACCTTCTCCACTCAGAAGCTGCACTTTTTAAAAGCTGTCCAATTTGTTAGTCTTTTTACAAATCTTTGAAAATGGGATTTAGCTGGATCAAAAGGTGATGGTGCTCACTGTGGTTGAAAAGAAGCATTTAGAAATGACAGTCTTTATTAAAGGTCAGCTAAACTGTGAACCTAGAAAGTGCTTAAGCATAAATATCAAGGCTATTTCCTTAAGTGGAGCCAAGAAAATTAAATTATTGTGTAGGCCTTCTGGAAATGGTGTGGAGACAAAGGTTGGTTGAAAAATGGCTCTGGGGTACTTTTGTTTTTAATTAAAGTTTATTTTATTTATGTGTACATATTTATATGTGTATGCACTCATGTCACACATATGTGCAGGCCTGTCAGATCCCCTGGAGCTGGAGTTATAGGCAACTCTATGCCACTCAACTTGCATGCTTAGGAACTAAACTCGAGTCCTTCAAAGAGCAGCAAACACTTTTAATGCCCCAACCATTTCTCAGGCCCTCTCAGGTGTTTGAAAAGCATGCATACTATGTAAAAAATATGTTTGGAACAAACATTAAGAAAATGATTAGCAGTCAAATATGCAGGTAAGCACCCAGAGTGTTTATGAATACTTGCAACCCACCATTATGATGGCCATTTGATCTCAGGGTCACACTCATCTGTCATAATAATCCTATGAGGATCAGCAAGTTAATCTCCTTTTTATACAGATAGAAACTCAAGCTTAAGATTGGGTCTAGCTGACAGGCATGTCTGACATTTTGATACCACAACATGACATTGTCATTTATAAAGTTCACATTCCATAACTACCCAGTCATGTTAGTAAAAAAAAATAAAATAAAATTTTGCAATGTTTTAATACGCTTATGATTTTGTATTGGGCTACAGCCATAGCTGTCCTTGACTGCATGTGATCCTTAGCTGTAAAGAGGACATGATTAACATTACATCAACAATAAGAAGGGTAGATGGCCTTGCTATTAATTGTTTATGAACTTTCCATGTTGTAAAACAAAGCTAGGTTTTAGAAGAATTATTACCTCATTTAAACTATGAAGCAATAATCCCATGAGTCAAGGGTTCAAAAATTAATTAGATGAAGAGGTCTGCCCAAGAGCTCAGGCATGGCAAGCAGAACACTAGAAGGGTGTCAGACCATTCATTTCTACATCTCAAGACCCAACAACTTTTCTGTATCACTCTGTTCACCTTACTAGAAGAGATGAAGCCAGTAGATGGCCAAGCTCAAGGCTCAGTATGTCATCATTATTTTCTTTTTCCTCTTTTTATAAGATTTTATTTATTATGTATACAGTCTTCTACCTGCATGCCAGCAGAGGGCACCAGATCTCATTTAAGGTGATTATTAGCCACCAAGTGGTTGCTGGGAATTGAACTCAGGACCTCTGGAAGAACAGTCAGTGATCTTAACCGCTGAGCCATCTCTCCAGCCCGTCATCATTATTTTCTACCTCAACTTCTGCAAGTTGTCTCTCTAGTGCCTCAGTGACACTCCTGACCACACTCATTTCACAGTTTATCCCAACAGTGTGACACAGTCAGTGGTGCCGATTCAGACCACAGCACTGATGAGATAGGATGCCCCCTTTTTTGAAGTGTTTTCAGTCAAGAAGAGCATGTGCTTGTTCTGGTGGTCCCTGTTGAGCATTAAATTACTTTTTTAATTAAGGTTTTTTTTAATCATATGAATCTGGTCAAAGGAAACATAATTTGTTACCTGAAAAGAGATTAAAAACTAGAGAAAAAATAGGTCAGCATTGGGATAATCCGTTGCCCACAGGCAACTTTTCTCCACAGAGCACACAGAGAGATATCATGGATGGAAAGTAAAATTTGAAGCAGAAAACTTTCATTCTCACCCAGCATAACATAGACTGTTGTGTTTTTCATTTTTCAGAAAACCACCTGACATCTAACAGTCTCTCGTAAAAGTTTTCCAATATTTATGTTACAGTTTTCTTATATAGGTGCTCATCTGAAAAGACTGGGGTGCTGAAACTCAATACCAAACAGGTTGCATCTATTAGAAAGAATAAAAATCCCTTCCAATGCAAATGAATCTCATTACCCAAGATGCTCACATCCAATAGATGGTAGAATTGGGCCCAAAAATGTCATCACTCTGCTTCCTTTCCCTTTTTTCCTCTCTTGGATTTTTATACTTATATACCTCCCCACTTTCTATCATTTGTCCCTAAAGGTGAGAAAGTTAATGGAAATGTTTTAGATTGTTAATTTTTACTAAATGATCAGCAGTATCCTTTGGAATGCCTATATCAATACATAGCAGTGAATCTCAAAACCTAACTTTCACTAGTATTACCAGGGGAGTTGAGTTTCCCTCTTTGGCTTCATAGTCTTATTAATAAAAAGAAATTAAGAACCACCTTAGAACAAGGCTTGAGGACAGTTGTATTCAATTTTAAGAAAACATCAGGGCAGGCCAGGTGGAACAATCTGGAGCTGTCAGGAGGAAGAGGATGAGGAAGAGAATTCCAGCAAGTCATGCACTGTTAGTTGGGCATGGAGGTCAGTAAGCAGTCACATGCTAAAAAAGTGGCTTCATGGCAGGGGCAGGGGAGATAAGAAGAAGGAAAAGGAAAAGCTCTGCTTCCCTAATTTCTTCAGAGAAGCAGACAGGCTCAGCTGAGCAGAAAGGACGGCAGCTCTGCAGGTGATTGCACTGATGGTAGGTAGCTGGGACAGATACGTGTATTATTTTATTAAGGCGATAACTATTCCTCCTACCTCTCCAGCATGGCTTAAAGTGAGTCAGCATTCCTGACAAGCCCAACTGAAAAGCCCCTTAAGAGAGGAGACAGATTCCCTGGGGAGTTCTCTGTCTCTCATTTCACTGGGGAGAGAAAGTGGCCACAATTGTCATTTTATTATGCACAAAGCAAAACCAATTTCATTTGAGCTTTAGTTTGCAAAGTAGCACTTATTGAGAAACCAACGTCTGCAGAGGACAGAAAATACGTACAAATAGTGAACATTCAGAGTACCAGGAAGTAGCCAGTGAAAGCACTCTTGTCCTTATGAGCCTTAATGTGGAAAAAAAGTTATTAACCACAGAGGTGTAATGTTATATTCTGTGGTCAATCATCAAACAAGAATGGAATAAACAAGATTTTCTACTATTTCATCATGGCTGTGCCTGGCTCAAAGTCTATTAAAAAAGAATATTTTCATCATACAATTACTGAATAATTCAATTAGGCCAGTGTTCTGTGGATGTAGAATAATGCAATTTACTATGTTGAATGATTAGCCAATCAGATTTCTCTCATTTTCCAAAGCAATGGATTAACTAAAATGTGACCATAAACAAAATAGATTTTATTAGGCATAATCTACTTTGTAAACAAATGAAATTAATTATTTGCCTGACCTAGAGCTTTGAAATGAAAGACCAAAATTGAACACATGCTTCCAATTTTGGTTCTGTTACTAAGATGACATTTAATGTAAAAGTTACAATTTAACTTCCCCTCAAGTATTCCATACTTGAGACTAAATGACTCCTCCAAATATGTTCATCAGCAGATGGGAGCCACTTATGGCCTCATAAACTTCCAAAGCAAGTGAAATTATCCAGCAAAATAGAAAGAGATTACAATGAAGCCTCATCTGGTTATCTCAGAGATGATTGATGCCTTCTGTATTGCTTTAATGATGCAATGAATATTGACAGATAATCACCCTCCTCCATACCAGAAAAACACTGGAGACTAACACCAGTAACGTATGCTTTCCATCAATCAATAAGCAATTTCTGCACATACGGTGTGTTTAGAGCTATGTTGTGAAGGGTCTGAGAGAATGTACCAACACTGTTCCCAGGGGCTAACAGTGGAACAAGTGGCATATAATAACAGAGGGCATGTTATCTGATATTGCTTGCTTCCTTATTAAGTAGGCAGTAGAGATTATGTAGTAGTTCAGAGAAATTGACAATTGATGAAAAGTGGTCATCGGTCAAGGGAGAATCACGGGGAGCTTTAAACTCCAAGATTACCCAGCTCTGAGAGCAAAATACAGAAGGACTGGACACTTTTGAACCTGGAAATGATCACGGCAGGGTTACTGTGGAAGTTTTCTCTGTACTGTGTTGTATAGCTTTCCCTTTGGTCCCAACCCCTCTGTCACAAGCAGCCATTTTTTTCTCTAGGGAGATGGTTCTCAACCTTCCAAATGCTGTGTCACTTTAATGCAGTTCCTCATGTAGTGACACCCAACCATGAAACTATTTCATTGCTACTCCATAACTGTGATCTTGCTACTGTTATGAATCATAATGCATATCTGATATGCAAGATATCTGATATGTGACCCCTGTGAAATGGTCATTTGACCCCCAAGTGGGCCACAACTCACAGGTTGAAAACCACTGCTCAGTCACTGTGTTCTGAATTTCTCTTTCAACCATTCTGGCAACCACGATTCTATTTTATACTTGGCCAACTCCCAGGGTGAATTTCATAAAATGTAAGTCACATCTTATGATTCCCTGTGGCTTATATTACACCACTCTTAAAACACACAGTCTTGGCCTGGAGCGATGTTGCATAAGTGAGGGCTGGATTTCAGATCCCCAGATCCTATGTAAGCCAGGAGGTATGGCAGCTGCCTGGAATCCCAGCACTTGGTAGGCAGTGACAAGGAATTCTGCAGGGCAAATTGGCTAGCTAAGATAGCCAATCCACAAGCCTTGGGTTCAATTGAATGACACTAGGTCAATAACCAAAGCAGAGAATGACAGGGAGTGACACTTGATGCTTGAGGCCTCCAAATCACAAGCACACATATGTATGCCCCATGCAGGTGAACATACAAATACGTACACCATAAGCAAATAGACATGGAAAAGCCCATAATCTTGGCCGTGATCTGGTATTCCTGCTGAGTGTGGTTCTCCTCTTTCATTTAGTTTTGTTTCATTGGGTCATTCCTGCTCCATCCACAAAGGACTGCCCCTGCCCTCCCACCTGTCCAAATCCATTCCCTATAAGGCTGACACACCCACTTCTGCCCAGACCTGAAATGCATTGCTCCCATATCTCATGTTTCTTCTTAGCTTAACTAGATCCGCAAATAGCTCTCCCCTGGGCATTGATTCAATGCAGCCTCACCTCTCTTCCTTGATACACTTGAACACATCACTCTGATTTAGTGCATGCATCCACTTAGCGTCATCTAAATGTCCTTATTCATTTCCTTGCTGACTTGCTTTTCATCTGTCTTCACCCACGTAAACATCAGCACCACGGAGAAGAGGTGCTTGCGAGAATTTTCATCCCTCTAGTCTCTGGACCAGAAAACAGTGCACAAATCAACTGTTCAGTAAATAATTCTTGAATAAATGTACTGTTTAATTAATTAATTTTGTCAGCTATGTGGTCTGACTTAGGGATAAAAGGTATCTAAGTGACATGTTGATAGTGGGGTGAAGAACATCTCAAGGAGAGATGGAAAGAGCTTGGATTCTAAATAAAGGTGGGTATGAGTGAACTAAGATATGAATTAGCATGGAAGTTGATGTTGGCAAAAAAATATAATTTGTGGCTAAAATGAGTTCAATAAATATAAACCACATAGCAAACATTTATACTTGTTCCACTTATTTTTTACAACACCTGAAGCAGCATAACTGTCCACATTTTACAATGAGAGATTGATTCAACCACTCCAACTTAATCATCAAGACATCTGAGTCTAATGAGAAGGTCGTGGGGGAAAGTGCTGCCTTGGAGTCAGTTGGTGGATGCAGGTGAAGCAGGCATAGGGTGAAATTCTTCACCAAGTCCTCAGCACTCCGTCCCTTACATCAAACTGCTTCCTGGGCTGAAGAAGGTGCGGATATGTATCTCCCAGCCAGCCTTGAGTCACAGGGTTCCTTTACAAAGTAATGCAGATCTAACAGCTGGAAATAAAGAAAATGTTGGGGAGAAAAGTGTTCACATAAAGACGGGTAAGGGATTGAAACCAGTGACCTGGGCGACACACACCTGAGGAGTGAGGAAGCCAAAGCAAGCACGGAGGGTAAGTTGCAGATGAAACCTAGGGTTAAGGAAGTAATGTGGATAAGGAGATGGACAAATTGTGGGGTGAAAGTGATAACCCCTACACTACAGAAACAAGATGGAAAAATTGTAAGAGCCAAAAGATAGGGAATGGATATGCCATCTCCTGGGGGAGACACAGACATTGCAAATGTGAACTCACAGCATCTGCGGATGCCTGCACTGGGTTTGAAAAAGAATGAACTCATCAATAGTTAGGTGTGGATGGAGGAGGAACACAAAGAGACCTACTCCTAACTGCTGGACCTTTCCTACTGATATACTGAGGATGCAGAGAAATCATTGTCTTCAGTTCTGTGCCCTCCAGTGACCCAACCGTCTCCAGTGGACACTTTAATCCACTGGTTACACAGATGGCCCTGATGAAACTAAATGGGTAACAAACAAAATGAAAAGTTTGTACCCAGCAAAAGGTAGGGTTGGCAGGATAGGATGAGGTATATAAGATGGGTGAGAGAGAATAGAGAGGTAATCAAAATGTATGTGTGTATGAAATTGCTTAACAACAAAAATTAATTAATGTTTTAAAATTAGAGCAATAAATTCCCAGAGAAATAAACCAAAACACGGCACATTTTTTTTAAAAAATGTGACTTCTATGTTTCTGACCATTTCAAAGATAGACATGGTTTAAAATAAGTCTCATGCTAGGCACCCCAAGAATACAATGTCGGTAATAAGAATGGAAACTTAGAAGATGATGCCGCTGGACATAGGTGGCCTCTTACTCTTGGCAGAAGACAGAAGTTTTTCCTCAATGTGCAAATCGTCATGGAAACAGCATCATAAAGATAGTGTCTCAGTGATTACAAAGTCATGTCCAACATGTCCTCTAGTCCTCGGGTGTTTATCAGTGCCTCTTTCCAAGTGCAGTCCAAGAACACAACCAAGAAGCATGAATACTAATTTTTGTGTCTTCTCAGATTTGCAGCTGTTTAACTGTCAAGTTAGAAATTGAATGTTTTTAGAAAGTCTACCCATGGAAAGAGTGAAGACCTCCTTGTCCCGAAACCACCATATCTGGATGTTTCTGAAAGAGATGGGTGGCGGGGGTTAAAGGCTAAAGATGCCATGAAGTTCAGCAGCTTTGTTCTGAGACTAGTGTCAAAGCTGAGCAGATGATCACAACCTCAGGACCAAGAGAAAGGATATGACATTTAGACAGGGCTAGCTTCCATCACAGATCTCTAGGACCAAGAGCCCAGCACATTGCCATGCCAAAGCATAAGATTTTTATTATTAGAGCAATAATTTCTTGTTGATATCCTACTAAGGTGTCACTCTTCTGGGGAGATACACAGAAATGCCTGTTCACCCCATATGCAGAGGGTGATGATAGATCAAAGAAGTGTTTCCTTCCAGATCCAACTTGGTGAACCAATGAGTTTACTAGGGTTTCAGAAAGGGCATGACTGACTTGGGCATCTGTGTCACGAAAAAAGTCCTATCTTTCCCCTTACCATGGGGAGTAGATGGAGTTGTTAAGCTATGATATGCTTTCTGAGCAAGGGATGTTAAGATGTATTTGCTCCCAACAAATGACAAAACTGTAGTGAGGAATGGTGGTGAAGATACGATTTAAGAAGGAATTTTCAAGAATTAGGTCTCTTGCTTTATGATAAGTGTGTCTCTAGCGTTGACTTAGAATCTTTATCATCAGTGTCTTGATATGAAATATGATTATGACCGATGTCAGCAGCAGCCCCTGCTGGTGGCCAGCTGCTTTGACAGCTGTCAAAGCTATTGGCTATGGGTGTTTAGCATTGCTCAAGTAGTTTTGGTGTAAGTGGGAGTGGGATGGGGGTAGGCGCCTGTAATGCTGTCTTGAACTCTGCCTAAGGGAAGTGGCGGAAAAGGTTAGTCAAAAAGTTCAAGGCTCCCTCTCCTCTGCCAAGTGCACTCTGCAATTAACAGAGGCAGGCACCTCCAGGCCTGGATGGGCTCATGGTATAACAGCTCTGGGGAATAAAACTGAAGATTCTTACCTTGAGGCCAAAAATATAGGATTGATTTTGCAAAGAAGCAGGCACAGAAAGAGAGACCATGGCCATGGCCATAGCTGCATCTGGTAGCCATTTCATGTAAACTTTGAATCAAGTGCAGTTGCCTGGAAGACATAATCCATTTTAGGACTCTTTAGAAGTATTAAAGTATAGAACTAATGAATGAAATACCAAAATAAGGTTGATGAAATGCTTCTGAATGCATGGGTATATAAATGCTTGCAAGTGCACATTGATCACCACTCTTTCAAGTTCAAAACACTCTGACCCCTCGCATGACACTCTCCACTAGACCTTTCTTGCCTCTCTATCCTGCTTTGCCCCTTGATTTTTGCCTTATCATTTTCCCTCACAGAAGCCTCAGACTGAAATCCTGGAAAGAAATCCTCACAGCACAGCCCCAGGATCCCCAGGGCAGGTTCTAGTACCATAGGCAGAATTTTCCTGATTCCGAGTCCAGGGAACCCATAGTAACACACAGAAGTGTGAGCTGCCTGCTCTCAGCTGTGGACTGAGGAGGCCACTTTAGCAAAGCTGAGCTGTCACATATGCAGGCTAACACCAGCCAGAGGGGCATGTGTGACACTCAAAGGTGCTGACACAGGAGAATTTGATCTGAGGCTCGAAGAGACTTCACCAAATAAGACCAGTGGAATGTATTCTTGCAGTGGCCTGCCATGCTCACACTTGGAATTGCTTCTCCACAGTTGAAATGTCTCTAGATGGTAGATGATATAAGCACAGAAGCATATGCAACTCCCAAGGATTGAAAATTCTATGCTAACAGCCCAAATCCCACCATTATCTTAATTCACTTGGTCTCCTCCCTACTCTCCTTCTCCCACTCCTTCATTCCCATAACTGCCCATGCCTACCCTTATTTCCTAGGCTATAACCCAGAGGAGAGATACACTAATTATCTGGCTACTTACTTCCACCCAGCTAGACAGTGTCTTCCTCTGAGCTCCCTCATTGGTTCCCAGTGATCTATGGATAACTATCCTAGGTTGAGTACTCACTTCTAATCGAATTTCATTCACCCCAGAGACTGGATTTGTACAAAGAAACTATTGCCACAGTCATGTCATGCCTCCTGAAGCTGAGGAGGCAGCATGATGAATGGGAGGAGAAAAGAGAAGATGTGGAGAGAAGACACACTGACATTTTGGAGAACTTTAAGTGTCACACACTATGCTTTGTACTTTCTGTCCAAAACTATCTAATTAATTTTTTAAAGGGTTCTATTTTTTGGCTGCCCAGAACATCAACCAAAAGAGTGAGATTTCAGCATAGCCTCTGATAATGTAGCCCAGTGCATCTGTAAAACTGACTTCAATAATGAAGGAATTTTTACATTTCCATCTTGTAGGTCAGCATAATAGAGCTATAGTCCACCTAGTTTTAAGGTGTTTGGTTTTTTGTTTCTCAGCTTTGTCTAACACAGATAGGCACAAATCTGTATGACAAGCACTTCCAATAGGAGAGTAGGTCAGAACTGGAATTCTTTACTTACAATAACACAAGGTGTCTGGAATCCTAGGCTCCAGCCAATGCCATCACCTCCATCCCAGCACATCCAGGAATAGTTACTTGGTTCCAAGCCCCCCCTTTAAAAATGAAAAATCACAGTGTTAGAATGTTTGCGAACTCTAACTGTGCTGGCCCTGTTTTCACACATGCTTTCATTTGTCACTGTGTCCTGGCACTCTGGCCAGCTGTCAGCTACTGCCCACACTTGCATCTCTTTCCAAGTGCATCTGCTTTGCATGGCCATCAAGCAGCTAGAGTGGCCAGGTCTCTACCCCAAGAACGCTTCCAGTGTTGTGACAGGATTTGCTGGTGTGACTCTGGGACATGTGTCCTGGGTTGCCTCGGGGAATTCCTCAGAGGATTCAGCCCTTGCTCCCACTCAGTTTGCTTGCCTACTGAGTCGCTCTCTATCCTCTGCCTGCCCTTCTCTATTTTATATACCCACAATCATCCCAGAGACTGCTGGAATCTACTCTAAATTAACCTCTTGCCTACAATCCTTGGCCTAGGCTCTGCTTTAGTAGCATCGCAAACAAAGAGTCTGTCTTAAGAGGTTGCAATGATCTGGTGGAAGACTTTGTGGAGCAGACTGCTCTTCAAAATCAGCCAATCAACTCAGCCTTGATACTCCCAATTCTACAATAGCTTCCTTCACTTGTGCATTTTAGTCTTGAACCTGCAGGAACCCCCCAGCTTGCTCTATTGAGCTGACCCTTGCCTCTGGTCCTCCTTATCCCTCTGGCATATCCCAGTCAGTCACCAGTTCCAGGCCACCTCAGACACTCATCTGCCTTGCCTGCAATAGCCTTTAACAATTTTAATTTATTATTATTTCCGTGCATATGTGTAGGATGTGTATGTCAGTTCAGGTGTATGGGTGCCATTGTGCCCTATGTAGCGGGGAGAGGGCTGAAATTCACTGGTGTCTTCTTCATCCTCCATTAACTGTTCATTATTCTTTCCCACAACCCATCCGGTGCTTCCTTTTGTTTAGCTTTCTTTGCCTTTGCTTCCATTGTTTTTTTTTTTCCTTCCCATTATTGTCTTCAATTATCTCTACCATTCTCTTTTCTTCCACCCCTCTCCATTGTGTATTACATATATGCAGTTCAGGTGAGAGGGAAGGAAAATGAAGGCAATGAAGGAGAGGAAAACAGCAGAGAAAAAAATAATACTTACATTGAAAATGCTTGTCCCCTTGGCATTGCCCAATAAGTAAATATGCATTGCATTGACTAAATCAACAAAAGTTTGTAACATTTACAAAGAATGGGCTTTATGTTAAGCAATCTTTACCTTAATTTCCTGTAATTCAACTACCCAACAAGTTAGATACCAAACACCTGCAATTCACACACAAGGAAACTGAAGTTTTAAAAAAACAAAATAGGCAAACCATGGTTACCCAGATAGAAACAACACACCAGACACTACTGCCTCACTCTGAAATCTCTGTTCCTGATGTATGTTTTCTCTTTTAACAGCCTTCTGTCTGGTGCTTTCTTTACACCAGTTCATTTAATTAATATTAAAGAATAGATTGCTTGATTTGTGGTGAGCTGAAAACAAGCCACACACAGCTAACCCTAGTTAAGGCACAGCTCCAGCAGTCACTGTTCACTCAAGCAAATTAGCTCAATTCTCAGTATCAGGTCCTTCATCTATCAAAGAGTGAGAATACCCAGGTGTCCTCTTCTGGATTGACATCATGACTAAATCAGCTAGCTCCTCTGTTATGCTACTAACTAGATAAGCAAAACAGACAGCAATCCTGAGAGGAAATAAGTCACAAGACAGAAAGCAGAATTGATTTTGTATGGCATGTGAATTCTGCCAGAAGTCCTATCTCACCTCCAAACTAAAAATAACTGCCTCACATTTTATAATTTTTACATGTTATTTATCTGTTACGTATATGTGCGCATAACGGTCAGAGGAAATCTTGCAGGAGTTGTTTTTCTCCTTCCACCATGTGTGTCTTAGGGATCAAACGCAGATCATCAGGCTTAGCAGCAAGCACCCCTATCCACTGAGCCACCTCGCCTGCCCAGCTGCCCTCTTTCATGACCTTCTAGCATTCTGTTCTTCCTCTGTGGTACTATAGGCTGCCATGCCTACAGTAACTTTTGGTTTTCTTTTCCATATCTCTCTCCCCTCCTCTGGGCCAAAGCTACTCCTGGACCAAGTCTGTGTTAGTAACTGTGCTGCAGACATACAGCTATCATCTGCCTCCTCCTTAGTCAGGAAAACTGTGCTCAAGGAATGGCTTAGGATGAGATGGGAAAATGATTTTGGATTATGAGGACTCTATAATCACATACATCTGAATTATTCTTATTGTCTTAAAGAATTTAGTTTAGATTTCCAGTCTTACGTAAATAATATACATTCAAATTCTAAAGCCTTGAAATCACAGTGTAAGGATGAGGAGGAGCTGTGGTATAAAGAGGCTTAGATCTGCATCCCCACAGAGACCTGGCTTGGGTGCATCCTACCCAATCCTATCAGTACCCATTACAGACTACAGGCAATTAAGTCTTCACGCTGGTGTGAAGAAATGTGACCATGTCTACGACCAAGATAATACTAAGTGATATGAAAAGCAGGAAGCTGCCATCTATTTATTAATTAGTATTCTCATCACCAAATGTATTCACTGATCATCAAGCCCCTCTCTTCATCATACCTATTTTATAGCATCTCAGACACTCAAAATGGCACCATACACACAAATAGATAATGGGCCCAAAAGACACATATCTACCACAAGTGCTAAATGTCAGTTTTATACAAACAAACAAGAGATAGAGAGGTGGCTCAGGGGGTAAAAGCACTTATTGTACAAGCATGAGGACCTGAAATCAAATCTCAAGCACCCATATAAAACTCTGGGCATAGCCTCTCTCTCTGTAAGCCAGAGCTGTGGGATCAGCGGCAGAAGGGTTATTGCGTCTTGCTGGCCACCTAATTCATTCCTTCTTCAGTGGGAGATCCTGTCTCAAAGGAATAAGGAGAGAAATAGAGCAAAATAACCGACATTCTTCTCTAGCCTCTGCTAGCGTTTGAGTGCACACCAGTTCATGCATACATGTGTGAATACATCACACACACACACACACACACATACACACACACACACACACACTAAATTAAACAAATAAAAACCAACATTTCTTAGTTAAAAGCAAGCAAATGACAGTCATAATACTGTCGTTTGCTACCGGCCAGGCACTTTTTTTTTTTTTTTACAAGAATTCTGCTTATATTGACACAGTTAATTTTGTCCCTGTGGGAGATAGTTTCTACTGTTATTTCCATTCATTAGATAGACTAAGTCTCAAGGAAGTCCCAGGCAAGGTGCTGTGTAACACCTGTCCTTGTCCAGAGTCTGGACCCAGTCCTGCAGGTGCCCATGGATTACCTGTGTTGACATTACATCCCAGTCCTTTAGGGGTGAGGTAGAACTTAGCACCACACACACTTGTTATTGCATCTCTGATGCACACTTGAACCATGACGCTCCCTGACTCATTTAATATAATTAGAAAGTCCTGAATCTCCTTGATGTATTAAGCCAGAAAAGAAAACATTGATTTGCCTGACAACCCAATTATTTGCAGTCTAGGCCCAGACCTTCCTCCCCATTTACTATTACTAGGCCCTCCTCACCTGTACATACAATAAGAACAGGAAGTCTCTGTACTGGGGAAAAATAGGTTCTTTTTTACTAAGCTGTGTTCTTTAATAAAGTTTCTATTTTTGATATTATTTATTTTTAAATACTCTTTTTTTAGGGTCTATTTGTGTGTGTTTGAGTGTCAGTATGTCCCACTCCGTGGCTTGCTGGCTGCTGGCTGCCTGGTTGGCTAGTCCCGAGTGATTTCCTCTCTTTCTCCCTCATTCTCCCTTCTCCCCCAAGCCTAGGTTCTATCTCCTACTTATTCTTTCTGCCCACCAGCCCCACCTATCCCTTTGCTGCCTAGCTACTGGCCATTGTGTTTTTTATTAGACCTATGAGGTGCGTTAGGCAGGCAAAGCAACACATATTTACATTGTTAAACAAATGCAGCATAAACAAATGTAACACATCTTTGCCTAAAGTAATCCCCATCTCTCAGCCCTCATCGCAGACTCATCTGAGATACCACTTTATTTGCAAAGTTTGGCCCCAAAATCTCTTCAGGAACACTAAGCACCATTGTCTCTGCTTACCAAATGTCCGGTGCATCCTTTCATTACTGCAATTATCACGTGCTTCCTTAAATGATTTGTTTTCAACCTAATTAAACCTTGGCTTCCTCAGGGACCACAGAATTTTATCCTTTTCATCATTGGCATGATGTCTGGAAGGATCCCAGCAATTTTGAAGAAAGCACAATTCCCAGAGAGGGTACCCTTGATTTAGTGACCTTAGACAAACAATAAGGATGAAATTTTCTAATTCAGTATGAAGTTAACTAACAATCCAGGATTTTCAGTGCTTCACATATTTGAATACTAGTTGTTATTATTTATAGTCACTTATCTTTCATATAAGTTTGCAATGTCAATTCATTAAAGATACTTATGACAAACTATAGCTAGAGTCTACAACTAATCTGTGGTTTAAATGCTGACACTAAAGAAAATAGGGTTGTCTTTGTTTGGTGCTATCACCAGAAACCATGTGGAAGTCCATGATCTGCTTTATCATTGAGGGTTAATGGCAAGGAAGCTTTTACAGTGGAATCGATAACTGCAAACTAATAGTCAAGAATGAGAGACAGAGAGACAAGCTCTTCCCCCAACCTCCACCTCACTCCTCAAAACAGCTTAGACAGGAAGTCATTGAAGAGAACTCTTAAAAATTATGACAGAGATGCTCAAGTGTAGCTCTTCACAGTTGGTGGCCTCGTGTGGGGTGGGGGTGGGGAAGGACTCGGTTTTCCTTAAGGGGCTGGCCACTGGGAGTTTGACCATGCTCCAAAGGGTATATGGGCAACACAAATTGGACTTGATGTTTTCTTTTCTTTTTGTGGGGGGGGGGCATAAGGATGGGAAACAGAGACCTGGGAAGACTGGGAAGTGAGTGTAATGGGATGCATTATGTGACATTCCCTATTAGTAAAAAATATGTTGGAGAAAAAGCAGAACATCTCCAGTTCAAAAAGTCAAATTGTACAGACTAACTATTTATGCCATCTTTGAAGGCAGTGAATCCACTTGCTAGAGATAGGGGTGGTTTTCACAGGGAAGCTAAGTATTAATTTAGAAGAGTCCGAATGTCCCAGAAAGAAGAACAGGGTGGAAGAGATGCTGAGAGTGAGGAGGAGAGAACGTGGAAGGAAAGTTGGTGTCAAGAGAGATGTAAATAACAGTGAGAAGTGGCCCAGCTAAGGAAGTCTACAGATACCACCTGAAGATCAGGACTTTCGTTTGTATCTAACAGAGCCAGTCGAAGCTGCCAAGAGTGAGAAGGAAAGTATCTGGTGAAGTCTAATTTAGTAATAATTTGCAGCAAGTCTAGTTTGGAAGACCCTACAGAATATACAATGAAGAAGTAATAAGTCACACACTGCAAAGCAAATTGCATTATTGATGGGTATATAAAAAAGAGGAATAAAATATTTAAAGATGCCAACATGATGTAAAATAGTCACTTTTCTTTCTGATTGTCACAAAGGCTCTCCAATGTATGAATGGGTGATCAAAAAGCAACAGGACCATTTCAAAAATATAAACGAGCTTGGGAGGAAGCAGGTGGCTTTGTGGGTGTTAGCTTTGAAGACAATTCAAAGGAGGAGCCGACTTAAGATTCCACTCTTCTTACTCATGTTACTGTTAGCATTGTTGGGGAGGTGGAATTGTTGTCATTAACTTTAATGCTAGCATTATATTAATGCATATTATACTTTAATATTAATATCTCTCAGTCCTGGAAAGCCTGGGTTAGAATTGCAGAGAGTCAGATCTGGGTGGAATGGTAAGGGAGGAAGGCTCCAAACCCCAGTAACAGCATTTATAGAGTAAATAGTAATGAAGTGACAGGTTCTGTGAGAAGATCTGGAAGCACTTTGTGAGCCTCCTGCCATCTCACTTTCAAGAATAAGCCCTTTTCTGATACCTCAATTTTATCAGAGTAAAAGAAACTGGCTGTCCTGGAGAGAAATATCTACCAAGAGTCAAAAGTCTAACCCTTAGTACATGCTGAGCCTTTTCCCCAGGCTGTTGAACTTGACACTGCAAAGTTGCCTGACAAACATGAACATCCAACAAAGGGTATATAAACAGGAAGCATTGTATCCGTCCCACTCACAGACACATGTGGCATCTGACCTTACATTTGAGTTCTGTCTCATCTTTAAAGCAGTCAAGTCCACCATACAGCATTCCACTAGGAGGACTGGAAATCTGTAGACCATGTTCTTCATCTTCAGAATTCCTTTTGTCACTGAAGTCGAGTAGTCACCAAATGTGGCTACTGCCTATGGACCTCCAGGAGAGCTTGTTTGATTACATTGGGAGAGCCTCACCCACAAATATTCTGCTTCCCTGTGTCAGCACCTGGGGCTCCAGAATGCCAACAAGTCCAGATGAGGCTCCAAAGCAACTCACAGTGACTCTGAACATCTGATTTGTCAGGCCGGCAAAGCTCTGGACCCCCTGCCCCCTGAACCCACCAAAGCACAAATGGCTCTCCCAGTGACTGTTTTGTATTCTCTTCTGCCAAAGATTTGTTTGAGCACAGATTTTTGGTGCCTTACAAGAATCAGTTATTTCTTTAAGTCAACCTTGACATTTTTCATGAACACTTTTTTTAAATAAGCCCATACATAAGGTATTTGGAAGTCACTATTAAGTTATCACCATATTTATTAACTCAGTAATTATCTCTTGCTTGAACCACAGAGAACAAGGAACTGAGGCCTCAGTGGTAATATTCTAATGTGTTGGGGTGGGGTGGGATGAAAAGAGAACCACAGAAGTAAGTCAAGTCATTCCCCATGTTATTAGTGTTGTGAAGAAAAACAGCAGAGTGCCGTGAGAGGTTCACAAGAAGTGAGGCTTAGACAGGGTGACTAGGAAAAGCTTCATTACAGAGGGACTTCCTGAAAATTAAATGATGAAGAACTAGCTGTGCTGTCTGCCAGAAGCCTGAATATGTAGTTAAAGTCACCAAAGGATTGCTCAATGGGAAATGACAATGAGCCTGATAGTTAGGCAATGGTGGTCTGAGAAATGATGAAGATAGCTCAAGCATCATTCATTTATGTGAAGTGGAGAAGTCTTCTATTAAAGATGAGGTAGTTCAGGCATTTGAGTTTCTTCTATTGGGAATTCTCTGTTTAGATCTGTGTCCCATTTTTTAAATGGATTATTTGACATTTTGGTGTCTAGTTTTTTTAGTTCATTATGAACTTTGGAGATCAGCCCTCTGTCAGATGTGGGGTTGGTGAATATCTTTTCCCATTCTGTAGGCTGCCATTTTGTCTTGTTGACTGTGTCTTTTGCCTTATAGAACCTTCTCAGTTTCAGGAGGCCCCATTTATTAATTGCTGCTCTCAGTATCTGTGCTACTGGTATTATATTTAGGAAGTGCTCTCCTGTGCCAATGTGTTCAAGGCTACTTCCTCCTTTCTCTTGTTGTTCAACATCCTTAACCATCACGGAAATGAAAATCAAAACAACTCTGAGATACCATCTTACACCTGTCAGAATAGCTGAAATCAAAAACACTGATGACAGCTTGTGTTGGAGAGGATGTAGAGTAAGGGGACCATGCCTCCATTGCTGGTGGGAGTGCAAACTGATACAGCCATTTTGGAAATCAGTATGGTAGTTTCTCAGAAAATTGGGAATCAATCTACCTCAAGACTCAGCAATACCACTTTTGGTCATATATCCAAAAGATGCACACTCATACTATAAGGACATTTGCTCAACTATGTTCATAGCAACATTATTTGTAATAGGCAGAACCTGTAAACAACCTAGATTCCCCTCAACCAAAGAATGGATAAAGAAAATGTGGTACATTTACACATTGGAGTACTACTCAGCTGAAAACAAAAAAAAAAAAGGTGACATCATGAAATTTGCAGGTAAACTGACAGATATAGGGAAAAAAACCATCCTGAGTGAGATAACCCAGACACAGAAAGACAAATCTGGTATATACTCACTCAAAAGTGGATAATAGACATAAAGCAAAAGACAGCCAATTACAGTCCACAACCCCAGAGAAACAAGATAACAAAAGGCACCCTAAGAGAGACATACATGGATCCAACCATGAATGGGAAATAGAAAACAGCTCCTGAATAAATTGGGAGCATGGAAGATAGGGGGGTTGGAAGGGGACAGGAGAGGAAGGAAGAGGATGAGGAGGAGAACATGAGGAAATGAGATGGTAGAGTTGGGGAAGGACAGAGAAGGAGAGAAAGGAAAGAAATATCTTGATAGAGGGAGCCATTATGGAATTAGGAGAAATCTGTAACTAGAGAAATTCTCAGGAATCCACAAGGATGACCACAGATAAAACTCTAAGCAATAGTAGAGAGGGAGACTGAACTGGCCTTCCCCTATAATCATATTGAGAACTACTGTAATTGTCATCAGTTAGAACCTTCATCCAGTAACTAATGGAAGCAGATGCAGAAATCCATAACTAACCACTGGACTGAGTTCCCAGAGTCCAAAGAGAGAGAGGAGTGATAATATGAGCAAAGGGTTAAAGGCCATGATGGGGAAACCCACGGAAACAGCTGATTCAAGCTAGTGAGAGCTCACTGACTCTGGACTGACAGCTGGGGAACCTGCATAGGTCCACACTAGACCACCCTGAATGCAGATGACAGTGGATGGCTTGAGCAGTTTGTGGGGTCATTGGCATTGGGACCAGGATCTATCCCTAGTGCAGGAATTGGCTTTTTGGTGCCCATTTCCTATGGAGAAACACCTTGCTCAGTCTAGATACAGTGGGGAGGGCCAAGTCCTGCCTCAGTGTGGTGATGGGACAGACTTTGTTGACTTTTCATGTTATGCCTTACCTTCTCTGAGGAGCGGATGGGGGATGGAGTGGGGGGAAGGTGAAGGTAGTGGGAGGAAGGGAAGGAGGGAGAACTGGAATTGGTCTGTAATCAACAAACAAAAATAAAGCGAAAAAAATAAAACAAAGATCAAGTGGCTAAGGAACTGGGGCCCCTGCATGTTACTTGTTATGTGTAGCACTAAGAACAGAGATAAAGGGTCCAGAGTCTCCACGACATGAAGCAGAGGCCAAGTAAGAGAAAGGTAAAGAGACACCACAGGACACATGTTTCACAGGAGCAGAGAACTTTCTGGGAGCTGTCCTGGAAGCAGAATGGACAGGAACAAATAGCCCCTTACTTCTAGGCCCAAGGGACACTAGGATCCATACAATGAAGTTTCATTTACTTGAGAAAGATTGAAGTTAGCAGAATATAGGAGTCTAGTAACGAACAACTGAGGAAACTTGAAATTCATTTTACCATTACAAAATTGAAATTGATAAAATAATGTTACTACTTTTCCTACAGTAGCGATAATTATGGTTTTTATTTGTAGTGATAATAGAGGTATTAGTGATATAAACAATCTTATCAGCTTGTTACAGCCCTATGTGAAGTATTTCTTATGCACATCTGCCAATAAAAACTCTGTGATCTTTCCAATGTACAGAAAAGTCATATATAATTGATGACAACTTTATGGGTCATAAATCATTGATCAGAACAAAGAAGGAACTGAAGCTTTGAAGAATTCTGGCAATCTCTGGGAAAGATAACAGACAAATAGCTTTAGAGTTGAGACCTCAACTAGGTGGCTTAACAGTGCAGATGATTGAGGCAGTTCCTTCATGAGGCTGCACAAGATGGTTATGGTAATTAGAGATTATTCCCAAACTCCTCTTGCCCATCTTATATTTAAATCACTGGAGGCCCACAATACCGGAAGGTGGCTCCAATACTCATTTCTCTGCTCTTTCACTCAACTAGTAGAAAATTCCTAATGATCTTTGAAGAACAATGTCCATTCATTCACAAAATTTGAGGGCTACTACCATTATCTATAGACCATCATAGACACAGGAAATAAAATAATATATAGAAGAAAGTCTTCTCACTTCATCTACCTGTATTCCAGTGGTGCCATGTATTACCCTCTCTGCACATCATTTATTTCTTAAATTTCTCAATAACACATTGAAGACCCTGGACATTTATTCCCTCACTTTTACAGGTCTAAGTGAGACCATGCCCTCTCTCTGTCCACAGCCTTCCAATAGCTCCTGAGCTTACTCAGTGTAAAAGCCAATGTCTTTAAGAGTTTTGTTCTTATTAGAAAAACCACATATAAATTCCAAGTTCCATGACTTCCCCTTCCCAGTCAGTTCAAGTTATAAGAAAGAAACAATCAAAGGCTAACCACTTGCAAAGTGGGCTAGTACATCAGGCAAGAGGAAAAATAGCTCAATCTACTTTGGATATAATCTTACACAGTAAGACATCAAAGATATCATTCTGGATTCTTAACTCTTTCTTCAAGTCGGGAAGATGTACAATATTTTACATGAATAAAATTATATGATATTGTGACTATAACTCACATTGTGATAAATGAATTGAAAATAAAATACTTTTAAAATGAACAAATACATTACTTTTGGTAAACGTTGATGAAAATGAATGCTTGTTAGGGTTTGATAATTAGACTTGTTTCAATTTTAATTTGCAAATTATGAATTTGCAAATCTATACATTACAAAGTGCCTGCCCCTAAAACAATAAAAAAAATGCTATTCAAATGTAGCCGTGGGTTACATGTCTATTCAGTAATACTACTTAGAAGTAACAGACACAGAGATGCCTCAGGAATCACTAATGACTGAGTTTTATTTCACTGCATTATAGGCAAAATCAAGACAGAACTTCCAGGGTCCTCTCATCTCTGTCTTAATGATTGATACGAATTTTTATTTTTCTATCACTGTGTTTTTTTTTTAAAAAACTTACTATAAAATGTATAATCAACTGGATTCTAGGAGTATGGCCCAGTGCTTAGCTGTGGGTGAGGGATACTATTTCAAGCCCAGATACACGGAGGAGGGCCTAGGCCCTCCCCCAGATGATGTGACAGGCTGTGATGATCCCCCATGGAAGGCCTCACTATCCTTGGTGAGCAGGTGGAGGGTGGGTTGGGGGACTTGGTAGGGGGTATGGGAGGATGGGAGGGAGAGGGAACGGGGGGATTGATATGGAATGATTGTTTCTAAATAGAAAAAAATGTATAACCAGCCTGCCTTGCTGAACTGTTTCTACTAGCTTATACTCAGTGTGTTTCTACTACCTCATAGTCTCCTCTGTAAAATCTGAAAACAAATATGCTGAGTTCTTTATCTACTATCCACACATTAGTGAATGTGCATCCAACATGTCTTCTTCCTGTTTTAACAGATCTCCGAAGCACACATGCCTGAAGACCTAAAGAAGAAAAGGGGCAACCTGCTCAACATGGGGAGACCCACGTGGGTTTTAAGGAAGAGTAGCTATTCACAAGGGGAGAATGAAGCACCCCAGTCATCAACGGATAACTCAACAGAAACACATCAAAAAGCCAAGCCTCGAGTCTTTCAGAAGCCCATGGAGATGAATTGGCCACTGTTCACTCGGCCCTTAAACAAAAGTTCAATCCAAGGCAACAAATGGAAGAAAGCAGATGCAACCCAAGAGAAACGAAGGTCCTTACTTTATGAGTTTTGCAAGAAAAATGGTGGAGTAAAGGATCCCCAGTCCAATCTTTTTCATATGGTATCCAGGATCTTTGTAGAAGACAAACACAAAATCCTGTACTGTGAAGTACCAAAGGCTGGATGCTCTAATTGGAAAAGGGTTCTGATGATCCTAAATGGGTTAGCTTCCTCTGCACTCAATATTTCCCATGACACTGTGCACTATGGAAAGCATCTGAAGACATTAGATAGCTTTGACTTAAAAGGAGTATACATGCGATTGAATACCTATACCAAAGCTGTGTTTGTTCGTGATCCCATGGAAAGATTAGTGTCAGCATTTAGGGATAAATTTGAGCATCCCAATAGTTACTACCATCCAGTGTTTGGAAAGGCAATTATAAAGAAATACCGACCAGATGCCAGGGAAGAAGCATTAAATAATGGGTCTGGAGTCAAATTCAAAGAATTTGTCTCCTATCTGCTGGATGCTCACCGTCCAGTAGGGATGGATATTCACTGGGAAAGGGTCAGCAAACTGTGTTATCCATGTTTGATCAACTACGACTTTATAGGGAAGTTTGAAACATTAGAAGAAGATGCCAGTTACTTTCTCCAGCTGATTGGTGCCCCGGCAGAGCTGAAGTTTCCAACCTTTAAGGATCGGCACTCCTCTGATGAAAGAACCAGTGCCCACATGGTAAGACACTACTTAAAGGACCTGAGTCCGGAGGAGAGGCAGAGCATCTATGACTTCTATCACTTGGACTATTTGATGTTTAACTACACAGCTCCACATTTGTAATCTGCATTCATTTTCTAAAGCCCTGCATTGACTTAATGATGATGGCCTTAAATCAACTACTGTAATTTTCCTACAATTCTCTGTATGGGGGAAATTTAACTAAGTGGAGTTGTCTTGATTGAATGAAGATTTTTTTTTAACCAAAGAGTATGACAGCAATTGGCACAAAGTTATTGGAAAAATCATCTTAAGGAGACATGTAAACAACTTGATGTGCTTTTGAAATGTTGAGGAAAGAGCTGTTTTGCCATTGTGACTTACACCGTGGAAGCAATAACCTAGCCAGCTATTACATTAACCAAGAAAGCCTCTTGCATGTAAAATAAGGGGGTCAATAATGGAGAGAATTATGTATCCAAATCTTGGCATCTATCATGTAATATGCATGTGTCTATTCTTAGCAGCCTGTGGCACATGCATCAAATGACTGGGTGGTGTTCTTATACCCTGAATCTTCTTAGCCACTGTGATGATGAACCCATTGTAAAATGTTTGGGTGGGCATTTTACTATTGATCTGGAGGCATTCTGTAATTTACAATATGAGAATAGAGCACAAAAACAGATGAGTCTGTGCCTTTTTTTTAACCAGTTGGTAAAAATGCACAACATGCAAAGATTAAAACAACTAAAGCCACCTTTTTCTTCCAGGAAAAACTTCAGGGGATTGATTTCCTTTTTGTGGGGGAGGTGGGTGAGCCCTCTATGATGAGACAAATGAGCACAACCAAGCAGGTCCTCATTTCCAAACAGCATCAGATAGAAATGTGCTCTTAATTCTGCTTTAATTGGAAAGGGGGCAATTGTTTCATGATGGAATAATCATCAAAACCAAAAGTTGCCGCTCTGAATATAGAGCTCTAACAATAACAGAGTTTTATAAGAATATTACTTGAATCAAAGCACCATGTGCACAGCTTTCTATACAGAATACACTCTAAGAATAGCTCTCATCTGCAGTCTAATTATTCAGCTTGGGAATAATTTTTTAAGAACTAATATACCACTTCAAAGACAGGTTATGTTCTAGAGAATAAACATAACAAGAGCCCCTAGAAATGTTTTTAATAGGCTTATGCATAAGCAAATTAAGGTATTTTCTTCTTACGTTTAAATACTCTACACTAACAAAGTCAAATGCCATTGCATTCAAATATTAAATCAAAGTCTTTGGAAAATAGGACCATGTGTCACCCTTATGAAAAGTTGTAATGCACTTTGGAAACTTTTTCCGAGGGATCTTAAATTTAAAGACACATTCGGATGAGAAGTATGTTTTAATTAGTTAACTACTACCCTGACTTAAGCAAACCACATGTCAATCAAATACTGTGGAAATGTCTTTCTTAAACACGTTTCTCTTCCCAAGCTATCGGTTTTTTGATCAGTAAATATTCAGCTATCTTGCAAAGAAAGCTACATCTTAATATTTGAATATTAATAGACCAAGATCCTTATAGTCATACGTGTCTCATTTTGATTTTCCATTTCATGGCTGAGTATTCATAAATTGCTTCATTCTGTGCACACACCACCCTATCTCCTCTGCATCTCACAGGAGTGGGTGAACGGCAGTGGCCACATCAGCAACAGTATTAAAGTCTGCACAACAACCTTTGCCTACTTTCCACCCCATTTCTTTATGCCTCTAGACCATACACTTAAGCCAAGTAATCCAAATTATATAAGTTAAAATGTTGCTGTACTGGGTAAAGTGGATTCCTAGTAACTTAGAGACCTTAAAATTATCTTTTTCTGGAGAGAGAAGAGGTAAACATTACAGGGAACTGAATGTTTATGCTCACACCACTCAAAGCTCATTTTAGACAGTGCCTGCTACAAAGGCAGCATTCCTAAGTAGAAGTAGGAAACAAGGATAACATCAAATATATATATATATATATATATATATATATATATATATATATATATATTACAAAACCACTTTCATAGCTCTGTAAAGGAAAAATGAAAATTCTCTCTCATTTAGCACTTCTCATACACAGGGACTGGGGCGACATATTTATATGCCATATTTAAACATACACAAATCCTTTGGCAGTGGAGAAGTGAGAGAGGACAATGCACAAATTGTCCCCAAAAGTCACTCTGTGACTTTTGTTGTGAGATGATGCCACCATACCTGTAGTTTCACGTTTTGGAGTTCCAGCTACCTACCCTCTTCAACCACAGTGTGAAAATTCTAAATAGAAACTTAGTGAAATAAACAACTCATAAGTTTTAAACTATGCAACATCCTCAGGTGAAATTTCTCACTCCTTCTCTATTTAACCTGAAATCTCAATCAGCCCTTTAACCAGCGCATCCATGTTGTGTGTGCTACCCACCCAGTGGTAGCCTGTGCAGTTATCAAATTGACTTTCATGGGATTACAGTGTTTAAGAGCCTTTATGTAACAGTCTAATGCTACAATCACAATGCCTATATCATTGACCCCACTTCATCTCATCGGACAAGCATTTCACCATCTCACATTATTATAAGAAAGGAGAGTGCATTCCAACAAGGGGTTGAATAAAGTGAGTGATAGCATAGTGCCATAAATTTTATTATAGCATATTGTCATAAGTATTCTCTTTTATTAGTTATTCTTAATCTCTTCCTATGTCTAATTTATAAATTAAACTTTATCATAGGTATGTATGCATGAATAGGAAAACAGTAAACTATATAGAGTTAGGTATTCCCTGTGCTTTTAGGCATCCACAGTGGGAGGCTGGCACAACCTACCATAGATTACAGGGGACAGCTCTACTTATCCATTTTCTGATTCTTTCTGCCTACATAACTAAAGGTTGCTCTTCGTCCCTTTCTCAGACTCTAAGTCTGACACCAAGCACAGCTATGCCTTTAATAAACCAGCTTTGACTTTTCTCACTGAATAACAACCTCTATATACCCTTCCTTTAGATGACTTTATGTCAGAGACAAAGAAGCTAGTCACCATCCTTGGTCTGTTGTTACATTTAATAGTGCTTCATTCTTCTGCCTTGAACTGTCTTCCTTTGTGGGCCATCTCAAGTCCCCATTTGTAGTATCTGCTTGTGTACATAAATCCATGTGGGTGCAACACTAGACAAACATAATTTCATGAATGGAAAGGCAAGGGAACTAATACAAACTCAACCTTACAGATTCCCAACTTACCCATTTTAACATCAGTGCACATGAGATGTGATTTCTCATCGTTGGAGGAAGCCCTCAAGTACCTAGTTGCTTTAATCCTGAACAGCAGCTTGGTTCAGACTCTTCATTCTGCTATTCCTGTCTAGAATTCCTCTAAGATAACCAGTTGGAAATTAATCTAAAACCACAGTTATTTAACCAGAAAAACCTATGCCTAGGCATGATTGGTGTGATTGCCCCAGAGACTTCAACAACTTTTAACAGGATGTATATGTACAAAATACTCAATTTTCTGTTTTCCTCATGTGTGTTTGGAAATGCCCATTAAGCTGATGGTCATAAGAGCATGTGCTATCTTCTCTAACATCACAATCTGTAAACTATTCCCCAGGAATTCAAGGACCACTTGGCTTCCCTTCATAACTAGAAGGAGGGGAAAATCTTGCATTTTGTAAGAATTTATTATCTATCTTTTAAAACAAATAGTATTTAGTAAAGAGCCATATATAAGCAGATACATAGAGTTTTAGATGTCACAGTAGCATATCTAGAGGAGTTGCCAGAATTGAGGGCAAATAGGCTGGGTGGCAGTAAGCATCTCCCGCTGTGACATCTCCTTTGGTATTCTGGAGCATCTTCAGTCCTGGGCCTCCCTAGCATTCGGAGTAGCAGAAGCATTGCCTCCAGCCAACACCCCCAATGTGTTCTACTATTTCAGAAAATACTAATCAGTAGAATTTACCCACCTGGAAACTTTAGACCAACATAAACTCAGCTTAATCCTACCTTAAGGATAATTCCTCCTCAATTACATTTATTAACAATATCATTATCATACAGAACATGCTTCCATATTTACTGTGCATCAGGCACTCTTTAAAAATTTTCCATACATTCATCTATTTAATTCCTCTAGCCATCTAACTTCAGTGCTAGTATAAGCAGCCCCCTTCCTTCCCACAAATAATAAGAGAACTGGAAGCAAAGTGCTTGGGTGATTTGTCAGAGGAGACACACTGCTAATCGGCAGGGAGCCAGAAAGCCCCACTATCAAACTTATTTTTAGACTGAAATTTTCACTTTTTCTTTCCTTAACATGCAGAATAGCTAAAAGTAAAAAATACAAAATACATAGTATAATCTTAAAGCATTTTTTGGGGGGGTTGGGTTTTTTTTGGAGACAGGTTCTCACTATGTAATGCTGTCTGTCTGACTCACTATGTTGGTCAGGCTGGCCTCAAACTCACAGAGATCTGCCTATCTCTGCCTCCTAAGTGCTAGGAATAAAAGCATGCAAACACCACACCCAGGAAAAAAGAATATTTTGGTTATAAATGTATATTGTCATGATTTAGCTAGTGAGTAATTACATTTCAGGTTAGCTCATCCCTTTACTACTAGTGAGTTAAGCTGACAGATTGGTTCTTTGGTTTAGGAAGAAATGAGTCCTTAGCATCTGCTGCACTTTTTTAACCATACTTACTCAGGAAACATAGTATTTTTTGAAAGAGTAAAAAAGGCCATGGAACAAGTCTACCCTAATAAAAACACTTGACCAAGAGAGTCTGGTCAGAGAAGATGTCCTGCCAGGTGAGTATCAAAACAGATATCAATATATAGAAATAACATCATCAAACTGGGTGCTCACAGTATTCCCTAGAACCTGAGTAGGGAAGCTGAGGAAGTCAGTTGGAGTTCCCAGTTGAGCTTTCTTTCCATGGCTGAACTTTTGGCTTCTCTTTCCCAGTGGGGGCATTTTTTCCCACAGATGTATAAGTGATGGTACCATATGCTAGAATGGTAAGCCTTCTGCCCCATTTTCATTAGTTTTACTTTAGGACTTTTCGCTGTTCTCTTCCTTGCCTGGCATTGAGTGAGCAGTGGGCATCTCACCCCCAGACAAAGGGCCTTTGGAGGACACTATGGTGTCCTTGGGTTTGAAACTGGAGGCAATAGCACTTGCAGAGCCTGCTTCTCAGTGAACTCATACAGTACACAATTTACAATACAGTATACATTACATCTTGGTTATAGTTTCTATTGCTGTAAAGAGATACCATTACCACAGCAACTCCTATAAGGAAAACATTTAATTAGGGCTGGCTTACAGTTCGGAGGTTCGTCCATTGCTATCAGGGTAGGAAGCACAGTGGGTGCAGACAAACTTGAGAGATACTGGAGAGATAGCTGAGAGCTCTACAGCTGGATGTTCAGTCAGCAGGCAGAGAGAGACACTGGGCCTGGCTCAAGCATCTGAATCCTCAAAGCCCACCCACCTCCCATGACACACTTCCTCCAAAAGGCCACACCTCCCAATAGTGTCACTCCCTTCAAGCCTATGGGGGCCATTTTCTTTTAAACCACCTCACATATAATACTGAAGATGGTTAAGGCTCAGAAAGACTTACTCTGTAACCTCCAAGGCTCCTGTCAGAAATGAGGCAATGTTTCTTTGTCTGAGTCAATCTCCAGAATCATCTAAGCATCAGGGAAACCTAGATTCAGGAAGATAACAGGAAAGAAGTGATGTTGAGAAAGGGTTTGTGTAAATATGCGCTGAGCTAGAAGATGATGGCTTCTTCCTTTGATACACAGTGCCTGAAAAGAGTGGAATCAGGGAGTTCAATAGAACATTGCCTCAAATCACTCAGTTCTCAGAACTACTGAGTCACTCACTGGTCTCTCACTCTTTCCTCAAGATCCTGGCCATCTATACTAATCTATTCAAATCTGTGTAATCCATCCTCCCTTCCATACTCTAACCCTCAGCTCAAATGTCACAGGTATTCATAATGCTCTCCTCTCTATGTAGCTATACATATGAAATATATACATTACTGTCACCAAAATTCCCCCAAGGAATCTCTTTAGATCATTTTTTACAATGTCATCTCTTTGTAGACAATCAATCAGATCCACAGGAAAGGCAAAATTGTCTTCCTTCAAGTGACATGCATCAGATCTTTCTAGAGTCCATGCAAACATCCCCCCCACACACACACACACACATTTTCCCCTCTATTATTTGCTTGCTTGTTACTTGTTCTACCTCTTATGTATATACAAGTTCTGTTGTCAGGGCTGGCTAAACAGCTCAGCCCCTAAGAGTGCTTGTTGCTCTTGTAGAATACCTGAGTTTGGGTCCCAGCACACACATGGCAGCTCACAACTGTCTGTAACTACAGTTCCAGGAGAGCCAACACCTGCTTTTATTCTCCTCATAAACTTCATATACACAAAGTACACATACATACATACAGGCCTAAAAATAAATAAATCTATTTTTAAAAGTTTTAAATCTCCATTATCATTGGCATGTATCTTAGCTTTTCCAAAATCTACGGAATGTGTTCCTTCCATGTGGAAGAGTTCTATGTGCATTTGAATACTCTGCACTATGTCTAACAGAGCAGGGCATAGCCACCCACTCTAACAAAACCTTTGATGCCAAGGTTAAGGGCATTACTCTTAGTGTATCTATTTGCTTATGGTTTCCAGGCACTTGAAAGACCAGTGGATCTAGAGGGAAGAATTAAGCCAGAGCAACTAAAGCGAGAGATCTTGGGTTTTGGGCTCTTTAAGTTGATTGCATGAATAAACACTAACCCAACTTAAAAGTGGAACTCATTGGTTCTATTATAAAAGCATCAAGGTTTTAGAACTATTAACAAGGGCCAGAAGGGAAATTCTGCTCACTATAAAGAAGTCTCACTTAACTTTAAGAGAACTACAAGTGCTTTAAACCCATGAGCTGGATGCAGAGAGATGTTTCAGTGGATGAAGCACTTGCCACACAAGGGGTAGGACCAGAATTCAGATCCTAAGCACCAGCATAAAAGCAAGCAGGCTTGGTGGCCCACTTGAAATCCCAGCACTCAGGACATGGAGACAAGTGATCCCCAGGACAGGCAGGCTAGTCAGACTAGCTCTATCCAACAATAGACTCTTTCTCAGTAAGTAGAAAATAAGTGAGCAAAAAAAGACAGACAATGTTAATCTCTCACATGAGCCCATACATGTAACATACACGTCAACTTTTTAAACAATATGGAAACCTTCTATTGATCATCTGTAACCACTCTGGACTCTATGGCAGCTGACACGTGAGCCTGTAAGCAACTCACTGCTGTTTCTCCGTTGAATTCTTACATGGGTCAAATCCTCAGTGCCAGAAGAAAGCAGGTCACTCTTACTTCACCAGCAAAGGGATAGAAAGAGTGGAGGCTATGGAAAGCAGTAATGCTGTATGATCTCTTTTCCTTGGTGGAAATAGCCTGGGGGAGTCAGAAAGGGGAGGAAGCCCAAAGGAGAGTCAGAACAAAGAAAAGGAGGAAATGTTTCCACCAGGCATGCTAGTTGTTAGTTGTGCTATACGTATGCTCTTCGTTGTAAAACCACATAAGCTGATCACTTGTAAATGCCCATGACTTTCTTTGTCTATCCCAACCCTAATACTTCCCTCCATCCCGTAATTACCAAAGTTGGAAATAGTGTCCAAACAGACTGTCTCCCCAAACATGCAAATGTCCCCATGCTGCTATTGTGGGTCCTGTGCTGGAAACATCAAGGCAAGAAGCAGACACTTCTGTCTATTTCCCACCAAACAAAGGTGACTCACTTCCGCCATCTCACACATCACTTCACTCATCTGTAAGTCACTCACCTAAAAGAGAGATGTAAATTAAGTGGTCTTTTATTCAATTGTATTGCTGGAATGATGCATTTTTATTTCTCTTGGAAGAAAAATTAAAACAAAAGAAATTTCAAACTGTAGAAGAGCCATTAGAAAAATATCTTATGCACATGTGTTCAATGGCATGAACAAAATGCCTAATTCTTTATGAAAATGAGCTTTTATTCTACTCTCCCCACCATTTTATAAATGAGGAACCTGAGTGTCAGAGGCTTAATAACTAGCCCAGAGCCAGAGTTGAGCTGAGTCTCTGATGCCAAAGACCACACACAGCAGTCCACAGGCCAGATTTAGAAACAGACATATTTGGCTTGGCCTACGATGCATTTGACTTAATATTCTGTTACTTGCCAACATTTTAACACTGGAACCATTTCATCAACAACAGATATGTTACCCCAAATCCATTTTAAAATAATTGAGACAGGTGAGGCTGGCTTGGGGATCCCTCCACTTAGCCATTCACTCCATCTGCCTGGCCCTGCGATGCCTCACTTTTCAACATCTGCTCTTTCTTCACCCACCATGCTTGCAAAGGAGAAGTGGGTACTGAGAATGGTGGTGTTTGTTTATATTGTAACCCTGCTGTCTGCTTGAGCATCTGCATCCTCCCTTGCAATGATACTCAGTCTTCACTGCCACCCACAGTGGGCTTTCCAGACTCCCAACATTTGAAGAAGTCTCTTTGGACCAACACCAGAGATGTTGGAGGAAGTCCAATATATTTCTTTGACATCTTTCTGTCTTAGCTTCTGGGTACCCCTGAGGACAGCACTCCTTACAATTCCCTCAGCAGAAACTTGGCATTGTCTAATATGCCTAGGATCTTGGGTCCTAGGAACAGGCACTGGCTTCTACTTCATTATTGGGGTGTGTGTGTGTGTGTGTGTGTGTGTGTGTGTGTGTGTGTGTGTCTGTGTGTGTGTGTGTGTGTGTGTGTGTGTGCTTTAGTGTTTCTATTGTTGTGAAGAAACACCATGATCATAGCAATACTTATAAAGGAAAACATTTAATTGAGTAGTGGCTTACAGTTTCAGAAGTTTAGTCCATTATCATCAAGGAGGGGAGCATCACGGCTGTGAGTAGGGCATCTTTCAGGTAGAAATGGTGCGGGAGAACTCCACATCTTGATACAAAGGCAACAAGAAGTGAACTGTCTCACTGAGCATGGCTTGAGCATATATGAGACCTCAAAGCCTGCCTCTGCAGTGACACACTTCCTCCAACAAGGCCACACCTCTTAATAGTGCCAATCCCTTTGAGGGCCATTTTCTTTCAAACCACCACAAGATGTGTGTGTGTGTGTGTGTGTGTGTGTGTGTGTGTGTGTGTGTGTGTGTGTGTGTGTGTGTGTGAATGTGCATGTTACTATGTGTGGTTACATAAGTCCATACAAAGGTCACAAGAAAACATCAGATCCCCTGGAGATGAAGTTTGGGTGGCTGTAAGCAAACAGAACTCAGGCACTCTGCAAAGGCTCCCCATACACTTAACCTCCAGAATCCCCCAGGCCCACAAACTTTTCTTCAACTAGCCTCCAAAGAGCTCTATTCTTTAGAGAGTTACCTATCACCTTTCCTCCACTCTGAAAATGACCAACTGTCCTACTGACTCTGGAAACTAAGCTCATGAAGTTCCTGTCCCAGAGATCTGCTGCCATTCTGCTGACTTTAGCAATTCCCAGTGACATTCCACTGTTTTTGTTACTTTACTTCCAATATCTCACTTAAAGAGCTGGACAAAACAAAAACAGACTTGGCCCCACACAGCTGCAGACACATAGCAGACTACATATTACTTCATTTCATTCATTTGTCTACTTAAAATATTTCCAGAGTTTAGAAATATACTCAGAAGTATACATGGAAATGGAAATGCACTTGAGTACTGGAATATCTATCAACTTAAATTGATAATATTATTAGGTTGACTGACCTTTAGGGAAATTAAACACTTGTTAAATTTATTAATTTGGGTTTTTTAAATTTTGGTTTAAAAAAATCAAAATCCTATTCAAGATTCTCTGAATCAGGGTCATTAAGACACTCAGTTGGAAATCGATTAGCTGTCTCCTGGAGTGATTCTTACAAGTATCAAATTCTGAAGGTCAGTATGGTGTGTGTGTGTGTGTGTGTGTGTGTGTGTGTGTGTGTGTGTGTGTGTGTCTGTGTGTCTGTGTGTCTGTGTGTCTGTGTGTCTGTGTGTCTGTGTCTGTATCTGTGTCTGTGTGTGGTGGTGGTGGTTTTTACTCTTTACACTTTTGGCTCTTTTCTCTTTCTTCTTTGTGCTCTTTGGGACCCCACCACCCAGCTCCCAAATAAATCACACACAGGGACTTTTTCTTACTTATGAATGCCCAGCCTTAGCTTGGCTTGTTTCTTGCCAGCTTCCCTTAAATTATCCTGACTACCCTTTGTCCTCTGGGCTTTTTCCTTTGCTTACTTCTGTATATCTTACTTTCACTCTTACTCCATTGCTGGCTGGGTAGCTGGGTGGTTGTGTGGCTGGGTGGCTGAGTGGCTGGGTGGCTGGGTAGCTGTGTGGCTGGGTAGCTGGGTGGCTGGGTGGCTGGGTGGCTGGCTGGGTGGCTGGTGGCTGGGCTGGGTGGCTGGGTGGCTGGGTGGCTGGGTGGCTGGGTGGCTGGGTGGCTGGCCCCTGATGTCCTCCTCTTCTTGTCTTATCTTGCTCCTTCTGCCTCTTTTCTCCTTCTATTTATACTCTGTGCCTGTCAGCTGCACCTGTCCTTTCTCCTGCCTTGCTATTGGCTGTTTAGCTCTTTATTAGACCACCAGGTGTTTTAGGCAAAAAAAAAAAAAAAAAACCTCAACAGCTTCACAGAGTTAAACAAATGCAGCATAAACAAAAGCAACACATCTTTATATCATTAAACAAATGTTTCAGAGCATAAATAAATGTAACACACCTTAAAACAATATTCCACAATAATTGGAGATGTGTGCATGTGGTATGTGTATGTGGTATGTGCAGTGTGGTGTGTGTGTGTGTGGTGTATTGTGTGTGTGTGTGTGTGTGTGTGTGTGTGTGTGTGTGTGTGTGTGTGTAGTATTATGTGGCGTATGTATGTATTTGTGAATATGTGTGCCTGTGTTTGTAAGTCCTGATCAATTATTATGATAATTAAGATGAGTCTTTGCATTTTGTCACTTTGTTGAAAAGTTAAAAGTCCCTGGGCTCTGAGGCAGGTCAGCAAATCTTGGTACCAACATCCTCTGGGATACTGAGCACTTCGGAAGCAGAATGTTGGCGCCTGGTGTCTGCCAAGTGCAGGAACTGGAGTGAAATGATGAAGTGAGTTATGGGGACAGCGAGTGGCACTGCCCAAACTTTTTGAAAGCTTTCAGAGGGAAATGGGGAAATGGAAACTTTCCCCTGTTTGAAACACAAAAGACAAATGGGCCTTTAAGGGGTTTTGGCAACTCAACAGCACACAGAGCACAGTGAAGACAAGCTGGGTTTCTCCAATAAAAAATAGAAAGCTGGTTTCAAATTGACCTAAGATGATGGAAAATGGAAAATATTTGCTATTTGGGTTATTAGTTTGAGAGTGAGCGCCCCAGGAAATATTTTGCAATTTAACTTAAATGACAAAACATACTTTTTCTTGGACTTCATTAAAGGTTTGTCTCCCTCACCTTTTGATTGAACCATCTGACCTAAGCCACACCAAGCCACACTAGACAGGTTCTGACTGACACACGAGTACGGCCTTTACTTGGGTTGAGATTACAGTTCCACAACATGAATTCTCACCTAGACTGCTGAGGGGGAAAGTTCTGTAAAAATAAGTCTGCTTTTCTCTTCTCTCCTTCCTTTGTCATTGTATGTGTGTGTACACGTGTGTGGATGGATGCACATGTGTGTGCATAGAGGTACGTGCATGTGGAAGCCAGAACTCAACCTTGGCTGGCATGCCTTGGAATACTGCCCACCTTAATTGTTGTGGTTTTTGTTGTTTGTTGAGACAGGGTCTCTTATTGGCTCGGAGCTCAATGGTTAGCCTAGGCTAGATGGCCAGTGAGCCTGTCATCTGCCTGAATCTGCCACCCCAGCCTGAGATCACAAGTGTGCACCATGCCAGACTTGCTGCCACCCCCAATGTGGATTTAGAAAATCAAATTCAGATCTTCCTACTTGTAAGACAAGCCCTCCACTCACTGAGCTATCTCCCCGACCCTACCCTTAATCTTTTTGTTTTTAATTTATCTTAGTTTTAATTATGCTATACATGTGTATCTGCCTGTGGGTATATGAACATGAATGCAGGTGACCAAGAAAAGACAGAAAAGTCATCAGATCCCCTAGACCTGGAGTTACAGGTAGTTGTGAGCTACCCAAAATGGGTGTTCTGAAAGAGCAGCATGTACCCTTAGCCACTGAGCATCTGTCCAGCCCCTACCCCGTCATCTTTAAGTGTACAATTCAGTGACATTAAACACATTCCAGTTGTGTACCATTCCCACTCTCCTTGTGTGTGTTTCAGCTTCAAAGTACTGTAGCAAACAGCTGAAGTCATTAGCTTACAAAAGGAGAAGGTTAGGCTCAGTGTTTGGGATGTTTCTGTCTCCGGTTGCTTGTGTTTGAGAGCCTTTGACCAGCAGGACACCAGGGTGGGAGTTCACTATAGTTGAGATACAAAAGAAAAAGGAAGAGATGCCCCCGTGGACCCCTGTATCCCCTCAAGGCAAGCCTCTAATGACAAGGATTTCACAGTGAGTATCAACCCCTCAAGTTTCTGTTATGTCTAATAGCACTGAGCTAGGGACTAAATCTTTAACATTAAATCTTTGGGGGACTTTAAGATCCAAACTATAGCACCACTGTGGTTTAAATCTGAAGTGTCTCTCACAAGCTTCCACGTGGGAATACTGCTAGTGTCTCAGGGAAGTTAGTTGCTTAACCTTTACAAGGTGGAGACTCCCTGGAGGAAGCAGATCACTGGAAGTAGGCTGTAAAGAGTTATAGCCAAGCCTCACTTCCTGTCTGATCTCTATTTCCTGACGTAGACACACACTGGTCAGCAACTTTGTGCTTCTGAAGCTATGCCTTCCCCACCATAATGGACTAACTAGATTACTATATTACGAAATGGTCAGTCTAAATAAACTCTTTGTCCTTTAAGTCATTTGCTATGGTGATTTGGTCACAGTAATGAGATAAGTGACTATTATAAATGCTACTGATAGAAATCATTCATCCTCAACTGTGGAGACTCTAACCCACTGAACGATTCTACTTTTCCCCCTCCCCAAACTTCTGAAAACTGTCATTCTTCTTTCTATGCCCAGGGATCTGTCTACTTCAAGTAGATTCTCATGTAAGGAGACCCACATAGCATTTATCCTTCTCTCTGGTTTATTTCACTCAGTTTAACATCCACAAAGTTTGTCTGTGTTTGATGAGTAAGAATGCCCTTCCTGTCTAAGGCTGAGTAGTATTACATTACAGACAGAGTTCCCCCCTCTAATCCACTATACACATGCTGAACAAAAACAGTTTACAGCATCACTAAGCATCTTGCTAAGCATCTTATTGCCCAGCCTCAGGGCTCACAAAACTACAGTCTCTTCCCGCTCAGTCAACCGCACCAACTCCACTACTGTCCAGCCAAGCTGAACCGGAACACTTCTCAAACACACCTCTCGCCGTTTCCCCTGTTGTCAAATGCTATTTTCATAGTATTATTTTTCTCTTCCTTCTCTCAGGACTCTCTCCTGACTCCAAAAATATGATACTACCCACCCCATTCCAGTGACTTCTGTCAGGTCACTTACCTGCTCTGCCTTGGGAATTTCTGCCAGTCTCCTTGCTTCGACACCACCCTTAGGCTGCTAATCCCAAACCACTCTTTCTAGCTTGCATGCAAATTGAAGGTGTTTGTATGCATGAACATGTGTGTGTGTGTGGATGCATGTACCTATGCATATGGTGGAAGTCAGAAAAAGATGTTGGGTCTCGTGCTCTATCAATTACTATCACCTTATTTGCTTGAGAAGGGGTCTAGAGCTAGGCTGAAAGCCAGAAGTCCACAGCAATCATCCTGCCTCTCTGCTCCTTCCCTCCCCCAACATGCTGGGATTATAGGCATTGCCATGCCAGGATTTTTATGTCGATGATGGAAAATTGAACCGAGGTCATCATGCACAGCAAGTGCTGAGGCATCTCCTCAGATTTTTCTGCTCAGGGCTCTGAATATGGTTTCCAACTTGTTGCTTCAGTGAAGATACCACTGGCTCTTTGTACAGTGCGAATGTACTCCACGGGTTCAGTTGTTTCAACAGTCAGTGGAGTTTGGGAATTTCTGGGACTTTTGGGATGTGGGGCCTTGCTGGAGAAAGTAGCATCTTCTGTGAACCTATGTCCTGTCTAGATACAGCTTTCTCCAGTTCTACCTGCTTCCCCACTTACTTTCAGAAACCCAGACTGGTCATAATCCTCTGGCATTGTTTGATTTCCTGTTTGCCTGGGTTTACTCATGCTATTCTCTACAAGAGAATCCAATCAACCTCCATTTGCCTCCCCAGTAATCTCAATCACTAAACACAAATGAAGAAAGTGTTTTTCCCCACCTCTGCCTTGGCTTAGATTTATTGACTCCTTGTATTATGAGGAAGCAGTACACTATACTATGGTGATCAAGAACCTGACACTTGACATTGGTAATAATTACACACCTTCAAATTTCAAATCCTGTAATTGGTTTAGTGTCTCTGAGTGCTACATTTTTTATCTCAGAAATGAAGGCAGCAATGCCTACCACACAGAACAGGTATAGGAAGTGCATATGAGTGTTTGCCGAGTGTTCTGTAAGTTGCTACTCTTCCTGGTACCTCATTCCAACCTCTATATGAGTCTGTCTGTTGGTCTAGAATTCTCATTGTTTCAATGTTGCTTATGCCCTCAGCAGGCTTAACTCCTTGAAGCTGAAGTATGAGACTTATTCATCTTTGTGATACGAAACAAACTTTGTTAAATATTTTTGGAAGAAATGATACAAGGACAAATATTTGTGTTCCATGGCACTGGATCTTTCCCAAGGCTCACTCTGGTTGTATTATCACAATAGGAAAATGTGTCATATCTTTTTTGTTAGAGTCCTAGTTACTTGTTGAGCAGCAAACCTTAATAAACAACTATCTAGCTGAATGTAATACTATCAGGTGTTGACTATTTTAAATAAGGTAATATTTAAAATAGAATAAGCAAATGTAGAAGTAAACTAATAAACTAAAACTCCATTACCTCAGTTAACTTCAGCTCCTCTCTTTCCATTATGTCTATATCTAGACCTGACTGAATTTATATTCCCTCAAATAAGCCATGCTTTCCCCTGCCCTGGGACCTTTTGATGAGCCTGAAACACTATTGTCAGTCTTAATATTACATTATTGTTTGGAGGAAACTGGCACAACCTCCAAAATCAGGCCAAGTCATTCAGAATTACTTTCTCAAAACTACACCAGGGCCCCACTTGAGAATGAATAGAGAGTCACAATTCTTACTCTTTGCTCAGCACTGAGCATGTAGCCAACTCTTAGTGGGTCATGTGACTGATAAAAGACTAGCGCTCTGGGCTGCTTCTGCTTTGCTAAGATACTGGCACATGCTAAACTGAAATGTTACACAGCAGTTCTTCTGTCTCAGTATAAGACTAAACTTTGAAATTGCTTTATGGACAGAAGCTATATATTGTTCTATAGGAGGAAAGACAGGACAGAAGTAAAATTGTTCTCTATGTCAACAAAACCAGTAAGAGGCATTGGTTAACGTAGGATGTGATGGTGCAAGGCTTTCAAACTAAAAGGGGTCCAAGAATAACTCTCTCAGCCCACAGTACCAGTCAGTGTTCCACCTAGTCCAAGAGCCCCATCTGCTGAATTCCTGATAAGCCATGTCCATTTCTAGAACAGGTATCAGTCATGTTTTCTGTGGTCTTCTAAATACATACTGCCTAGGAATCTTGCCATAATTCTTTGCCTATATAATCCACTAAACCTCAGTGCACCCCTTCCTCAAAACTCAATAAAACGTCAATGATTAGTAATCTATAGTTGTGGCAATAGACAAACATTTTCAATAACCCTCTACTAATGAAAGGGATTCTTTAAAATTTATAAAACATTCTCCAACACCTGCTTTCTATCCACCTAATGGGAGCATTTACCATTGTCTATTCTATGCACTCATGTGTGGCACCTTCTCCTGACATTTAGTCTCATTAATGGGTCTCCCCTAAAGTCTTCCCACATGGCAGCTTTGGCAGAAGAGGAGAAATATTGTGCTAAATTCTTCCTTAGTCATCAAAATCTGTCTTCTACTCAGGGTCTCCTCTGTGCTGTGAACCACAGGGACAGAGCCAGCACAGGGGGCTGTCCTGGCAGCAGCTGAACCGATTCCCAGAAGCCACTCCTGTACCCTTTCCCAGTCCCACCAGGCCTGCAAAGCTGGCTGGCTGGCTTCACATTCATTTCTCACCCTCCCTTGCTTTCAAAGGACACTTGTAGACTATATTTCCCAAGCCAGCACAGCCTACTTCTGATGCAAGGTAGCCTGCTAAAGCAGGACAGCTTTTGACAGCTTTCAAGTAACTCTTACCTCCTGAAGTGACAAAAAAGATTATGCTGAAAATTCAGGGCCATAATCAAACTAATCACAGCAGAGCTGAATGCACCGCATCAATAGAGTTGTTCTATGCCAAGGTCAAAGCCAAAATCAAAAGAGAGTAGGGTCCTGAGACCTGGAATGTAGAACCCTTAATTCAAAGTGTCTGAGATTCTTAAATATCAACCCTAGCAAAAGGGGCTATTCCCAAAGAACAGTTTGCCATGGAAACAACCCCGAAATGAGAGGGAGGTGATTCATAGGATGCTTTAGAATCTCTAGTTTGGGCTGGAGATGTGGCTCATTAGATGAGAGCATTTGCAATTGTGAGGATCTAAGTTCAAATCCTGAGAACCCATGTAAAAACCAGATGCACAGCATCTGTAATCCAGTACTCCTGTGTGAGAGGCAGAGACAAGAGAACCTTTGGTGGCTTGTGAGCCAACTATCCTGGCATAATGGTAAAAATCAACAAAGAGGCCCTGTCTGACACTGGAAGGTAAAGACCAATGCCCAAGGTTGTCCTCTGAGCTTTACACATATGCTATGAGACAGGTACACCCACAGTCCTGCATGGCTACTCCCACAGTCATATATGACACATGTGCACCCAAAGTCTTGGATACAAGTGTGTACTCAAACACACACACACACCACATATCACATGGTAAAAAGTTCCTTCAGTTAGAACACACATATCTGCATAGAGCAGGGAAAGACACTTTGTGATAACATAGCCTGCCTGCTTCAATAACTTTAGGGTATTGCTAGCATGTATCATCAAGAATCAGATATGAAAGAATATTTCAAAGGAGCTAAATGTAATGGAAAAAATGCAAAGTGCAAAATACCATAGTACACTCTTCATTACTGTGATGATACCACGCATGCTCAAGAATCAAGTTCCAGCAAGGATCACTGAACCTAGTCCTCATGGCTGAGATTTTCTCTTGAAACTTACATATGATGGTGGCCTACCGAAATTTTCAAAATATAATGACATTAGAACTGACTTACAATACAAAAATCCAAGAGCCTACCACCATGCTATGGTTACCAGGATGAGCCAAGAACACTGCTTTTGTGTTAGTAGAAATACTGGATTCCAGAATAATAGAAAGCAGGTGTGCACTTGGCTTTCTGTAACTGGGGGAATGTTATTATCATAATGGGCCAGAAGGCAGGAGTGGACCTTCAGGGATATATAGCAATAGCTAATCAATCTTTTGTACCTAGGAGAGAGATAACTGACAGCTGCCCAGGATATTGTTCAATTTGTATGTTTAAAAATTCTGGGAGTGAGAGAACAGATGGTAACCTCACCTGCCTAGGTAGAAAAGTAACAGCTGTTCATGCAACAATGTCCTTGAATGATGTTGGTTTACATATAAGGCCCCTTCCTTAAAGAGAAGATCATAGATCCTTGAGCAAGACTCTATCTAGCAATTACGGTAATGGTAACATATATTCCACCCAATCTCTCACAAAGAGGTTTTCTACCACAGTTAGTGGGGCTGCACATTGTAAAAATACCCAGATCTTCTGTAAGAGAGAAATTCTTATCTGACATTGATATACCCAAAGTGCCCTCAGGATCCTCCTGATGATATTTAGATATACTCAAGTGGGAGTGAATGTGAAAGTGAAATCCCATGCCAATATCTGCTTCTCGGTGAGTTCAAAGAGTTCACAGGCCCACTATCTTATATCCTCTATATTTAAGTTTACATTGAGACAAATACACTTAGAAGAGGCCGAGGCCTTATACTGGTCTGGTTAGATGTGACATCGAGGCCATTATGATAGGAAAGTGTATGTGGGATGCTTTGGAACTGACTCAGATCTTACCCACACACTGTCAAAAGCAATGCCATGTGCAGACATTTTAGGTTCTTCCTTAAAGGCTTTGTTTGATTCCAGGGTTATGTTCCCCATGGCATCCTTAGTCAATGGCTGCTGTGATTGGCCAAATAGCATCTGCTCGGTGCAAGGAGAGCTTGCACAACAAATCCATACAACCTGTGCCATCTGTTGGGAGGATTTCTCCATCAATGGGAAAAATCATACCCAAATCACATTCACACAGAAGAGCTAGAATATTTCACTGTCTTGCTCCAGGGCAATATGAACTCTGTTGCCCTTCATTGTCCATGGGGACCTTGATGTTTTTTATCATCCAGAAAGTAATCACATTGGCTGACAATGTTGATAATATCAAGTTAATTTGCCCTGTGTAACAGGAAATGGCAGGCCCCCCATATACTATAAAGATAATGTACACAGCAGAATGAGAGAAATGGCATGAACATTTAGGAGCTTACCACATCAGAGGTTTTAGGACACATACATTCCCTGAGAGGACTACAGAATCCCTTCCTGGTAAATGACAAGTTATTCTACCTCTTATCTCCACCAAACAAGAAAGCAGTGCAGATCTTGGAGAGCCTTTCTAGATTTTAGAGGGAGCAAATATTGTTTAATTCATGTTAACTCACAAGCCTCTCTGTTCATTCCAAGCTATCATGGAAGTTTATGCTTCGAATGTATTAGTCAGCTTTCTATTTCACTAGGACAATACCTAAGAAAGGTTCATTTGGCTCACAGTTCACAGGATGCCATCTGTGGTCTGTTGATGCTTTCCTTTTGCATCTGTGGCAAAGCAGTGGTAGAATGAGTTTCTCCTGGTGGCTTCTGGGAAGCAAGAGAGAGAAAGAACCCTATAGGATCACAGTATCTCCTCCAAAATCACAATAGCACATCCCCAATGATGTAACTTCTTCCCACTAACCTCCACTTCTTAAAGCATTCACCACCAGCCTATACAAGTACTGACTGGTGACAAGGACTTGAACATACTGTCCCTTCGATAAGCATTTATCCAAACTTGAACACTCACCTTGTGTGATGAATTAAATGTCTGTTGGGAAGTCCCAGCAAGAGAGCTGAAGCATATACTTCCTGAGTTCTACCACAGAGGCTTGTTTTCCTTCAATAGTACTAGACCACTCTCCATCTGAAAACATAGTTTTTAGTATCTACCATGGCTACTATTGGTTATAAACTTGATAAGATCTACAGTCACCTTGGAAACAACCTCTGGGCATCTCTATGACAGTTTTGAGATTGGGTTGAGTTTGGAAGACCTTCCCTCGTGTGAGTGGCAATATTCCCTGAGATGGAGTCCTGAACTGAATAAAAAAGAGAAAGCAAGCTGAGCACCAACATCCTTTGCCATCTGCTTCCTGCCTACAAATGCAATGTGGCCAGCTGCTTCCAAACCCTGCAGCCGTGACACTCCTAATATGATGAACTATACCCTCAAAAGAAGCCCTCCTATCTTCAAGTTGCTTTTATTAGGTATTGTGTCACAGCAAAGTGAAAAGTAATTGACTCCACCCCATCCCCACTGCTATGTGTTGGCATGGATGAGGGGAAGATGCCCTCCCACCTCTGCTCCTTGCTTCCTGCAGCAAGCAAACAAGATGGTTCCAGGATCAGGAGAGTGAAAGAACGAGCCCTGGCCCTCACTAGCTGCAGCACAGAAAGAGGGCCCCGTACCCCACCTGGAGAGCACACTAGAGCTGACCCTGTTGTTGGGGGCTCAGGTGAACACCAGCCTTTAGTGTATGAGAACAGGAGATCTGACCCCCCCACACACACACACACACCATGTCCCTTATGGCAATCGAGAGAGAGAGGGGACCCTGCACCTCACAAAACAGCAGAGCTGGCACTGGTGGTGTGAGTGTGGGTGACCCAGACCTGAGGATCTGAGAACAGGAGAACTGGTCCCACTCCTTGCTGCAGGCTGTAATGGGTGAGCTAGCCAAGGCATTGCTGGAAAGCTCGCTCAAGTAGTGACCATGAAGGAAAGCTGGAAGGCTGACCAACCCAGCTACTACCCAGGTCCAGAACCAGGGCTATGAGTTGGCCCACCCCAACATCCACCTCATCTATGAACTGTTGGAGCATGTGAAGGGAGGAACCTACACAGATCCAAAACAGCAGGATCTCCATGTCATGAGACAGCAACAGGATATCCAAGAGGAACCCAAGCAACAGCCCATTATCAGTGAGGTAGCAGTAACCATAGGTCTCAAGCCAGGCTAATGACTTGTGGCAATGAACACTTGCAAACAAAGTGAGACACAACGGGCCACACTACAACTTCCATGACAAAATTCTTCTATTTTTTATTTGTTTGGTTTTTTTTGTTTCTTTGTTTTATATGGTTTTTGTTTTTTCTTATAAATTTTGTTTTGTTTGGGGGGATTGCAAGAGAAGAGGACAGATGTAAGAGGATGGGGAGATGAGTAGGATCTGTATGCATGGTGTGAAATTCACAAAGAATCAATAAAAGCAAACAAATAAATAACAAAAATAAAAAAGGAAAACTGCATCAGAACATAGGATAGCAAGTATCTGTGTCATCAGAGGTTCCTGTTGAGAAGGAAGTAGTACCACATAATCATAAGGGACAACAGGAATGCTATATTTAGAATCAGATTTAGATCTTCTAGGGATTTTATAACACATAAATAGATGACTAATAAGTGGCCTATATTCCCATGTCATCTGCCTCTATTGCATGAATAACTCTCAAACTTGAACATCTGGTTTGAAGGGTGTTTCCCTATGAACAATCAAGTAGGAAATTACCCAGGCCTAGTTCACAGCTGAGTTAATGTGATATGTGGGTTTTAAACCAACATATACCTATAGGTTTACAGGAGCAATGCTAAAGGAAAGTGGTAGAAGACCTTTGTAGCAGATACCAAAGAAGCCAGGAGATATATCCAGCCATCGACTGCCTAGAGAGAAAAAGGGTCTGGGAGGTGTATACATGAAGGTCCCTGATGACTATCAATGGCTTGGCCTTGTTTTTAAAAACACAGACCATTTAAAACTCATCTTGGATAATGAAGGAAAAGAAGACATGTGGGAGAGGTCTGTAAATGAAATCTAACAATGGACTCAAACTGTACAGCTCTTTATGTATTAAGAGCATAATCCTTAAGACTCCTGCAAGAACCACATGGACAGAGGACCTTCACAAGCATGCCTCTCTAATGCTGTTGCCATGAACCTGTCAAGTTAGATGGCCATGTTAGCAAAGATGAAGACACTGCATAGGTCGAACATGTTAGGTTCCTTTTCCCAGAACAGATGCTGTGGATGTATAAGTATGACCTAAAGGTCTGTGTTAAAGCCTTGTTTCCCCAGGACAGCACTAATGGGGTGGGGAGCTGGAAGGCTCTTGGGTTACTGGAGGTATACTTGTGAAGATGGTAGTGGGACCAGCTTCTCAGTCTCCCTTGTCTTCTCAGTTCACGAAGTCACCAGTTTTCTCTACCATATACTCCTGCCATGATCTGCCCCCTACACCAGAGACCCAGATAAATGGGACTGCTTGATCAGACCCTCCAGAACCATGGCCAACATGAACTTTTGTTCTTAGAGAATCCATTGCTTTGGGTATTTTATCATAGTGAAAGAAAGTTGACTACCACACAGATCTAGCTACTTCTATTACAGAATGCCCTACTTGTTTGCAACAAAGACCAGACATCACTTTAGTATCAGTTGATTGCACTTGCCCTCAGCCTAGATGAATCATCACTTGACTGTACTAGAAATTTGTATCCACTCCACGTAGAGTTTTTCTTTATTCAATCTACTTTCTCATCATCACCACACTTAAAAAGCTTGACTTACCAACACACTTCCCATCCAACACTACTTCCACCAAGGGATTTGTTTTATGGCAAAAAAGTTAAGAATGTATGTAGATAGAGGACTACTCCCTGAGCCAAGACACACGGGGGTGGGCCTGGGCCCTATCCCAAAGGATACGATAGACTCTGATGACACCCTATGGAAGGCCTCAACCTCCGGAGGGAGCAGAAAGGATATGTGATAGGTAGAGTTTTAGTGGGGGGGTGGTGGTAGGGGAGGACGGGAGGGAGAAGGGGACTGGGATGGTCATGTAAAACAATCTTATTTCTAATTCAAATTTAAAAAGAAAAATCTGGGAAAAAAAGGAATGTATGTAGAACCATGAGGTCCAAAACCACTGAAGGGACCAGGCATTGCTTGACTTAGAAGCAGCTAATAAAGGATACAACAGCACAGTAGAGAGTCTGGTATAGCCTAATACCAGTTATGGGCTGGGACATTGTACTTCAAGATAGAATAACACACTGACTGGCAGTGTTGTGTCCCCAGTATCTGCAAAACAAGGCTCCAGGTGGAAGGATCCTTCCCTCTTTCCATTACTTACAGTGTACAACTAACAAAATATACATTTCCTTATCTTGGAAACTTTGTTTCTCCAGGAGAAATTTTTACCTAGGAGATACTAGAAAACCTCAATAAGTTATTGTAGACTTTAAACTTATACCAATGAGAGGATTTTTAAGGAATTTTATTTTACACAGATGGATGATATCTTTTAAGAATATTATAAACAGCAGTGCTCATATGTCTGCTGCCAGATGGGACAGGCATCTGGGAAGGAAAGCTACACACAAAATGGACAAGAATAAGAATACATTAGAAGCTGGTAAGGTGAGCTATGACCCCAGGAGGAACTGATACTAGAGAGCACAGATGAGGAAGCACAAGTGGAGGACTGGAGGAGCTGTTGATCTGTCTGCCTCCTCAGTGGACTTAGAAACAAACACATGGGCCACATGGTAGAAATTGGGATATATATGTTCTGGGGAACTTGAACTGCTCATCAAGGCAAATCTAGTTAGGACCTCTGTTGAGTGTGGGGGATGGGTTATGAAGAGGAAGCACAACCCATCACACACACACACACACACACACACACACACACACACACACACACACACACACACACGTGCACACCCTGACCCCTGCTGCCACAGGACACCATTCTTTCTCCCTGGCCACCTGATGGCAGACTGTCCCATGGGGCTCACCCCAGTATGAAAGGTAGTGACATTTCCACTAGAGCTTATACTACTGGTCCTTGTCAGCAGGATCAAACTTCACAGTCCTTCTACTTGTGAAATTCTAGTTATTATTACTGAGTGTATTCGCATGATATGTGCCACAGCCACAGGAGTCAGAGGACCACTCTTGTGCAGCCATTTCATTCTTTCCACTTTTGCACAGGTTTCTAGGGTTGAACTCAGGTTGTGAGGCCTGAGCAGCAAGCACATCTGCCCAGTCAGCTGTCTCACCACCACTATCTCACATTCTTGGATCCATTCTCAGTAGCATTCCTTGGGACACAGGGCTGCATTTACAAACAGAAGGCTCGGCAGAACGGAAGAGTAATATACTTAAGACCTTCCACTTTGTGATCATGTGCCTGTATTTCTCCACCCCAAGTCTTTGCACGCCTCTAGTTCCCAACTGAAGTCTCCACCTAGCACAAAATATCTTATGATTTGGAAGTTATTTATTATGTAACTCACTCTGAGAATTAGGCTTTGGGTACAGTTTCCTGAAATCTTAGCTCTGTGACTAAGCTACCTGAAGGACTCAATAGCTTTGTCTGTTTGCTTTGGTTTGCTTTGCTTTGGTTCTGTCTGGTCTGATCTTGTCTAGTTTGGTTTGTACTGGAGGACTGGCAATCACTGAGATTCCTGCTTCCCTTTGGGAGCTCTTAAGCTGGGAACTCAAAGCACTGAATCCACCACTTTGTCCAGGATTTCCAGCATACATCACATGCCACATTCCTTCTAAAAATGGAGACACAGACTCAGCCACATAAAGCCATGTGTTCTCTAGGCGCTGGGTTACAGGAGAAAATTAAACATTTACCATGGAATGTGATGAGCTATCAGTGGCTCCCTTGTCATGGTAATGGTTACTAATGTTTTAACATCTAAGCAGATAAGAGGATAGGCTCAGAAAGCTCATCCTTAACTTTCTTATTGTTCTCCTCCAGTACCAAATGTAGCCTCACTCAGGATGTGAACAGGGAGTAGAATGTTGGCCCTGATATCAAAAAAGGGAGGGAGATTTATTGGGAGGACTTGCCTACACTACCGAGGAAACTGATTAAACAGACGGGGTGGGGCAACTGTTTTTGTGTTTGGACTGACCTTGAGGTAATCAGGGTTTGCAGTTGAGGAAAAGAAAATCATTTTGTTTTCATCTTAAATGTTCCCCCCAATTGCTCATGTGCTGGCTTCATCTCCAGCCTGGGAGATACTGGGTGGTCATGCAGCCTGTAAGAGGCTGGACCTACTAGAAGGGAATTAGACCACTGGGGATGCGTCTTTGGAGAAGGAGACACTGGGCTAGCTAGTACTCTCTCCCTCCCTCCCCCTCCCCCTCCTCTCCCTCTGCTCCACCACTGCAAGTTGAACAGGTTTGTGTGACCACACACACCTAGCAGTAGTGCACTGCCTTACCACAGGCACAAAAGCAACTGGGAACAGCGAACATGAACTGAAATTTCTAAAACTGTGAGCCAAACCTTTTCCCCTTCTAAGTTCATTGTCTTAGATGTTTTATCACAGCAATGAAACACAGAGTAGCATAGTAGACATATGGTAAAGAAATAATCAGCAATAAATTAGAACCTGTGCCTGTCTCTCACTGCCATGAACTTGGGTGGTGCAAACTACCTTGTCTGAGATGCTAGTATCCCTCCTCATGGAGGTACACTGCTACAATCCCAGCCCTTGATACAGGACAACCAGTATGCAGGACTATTTCAAAAATCATCCTAAAAGTGGTCGTGCTGCTTTTCATATCACCTGAAATTACTTTTATGATGATCTTTCCAGAAGTGAATAGTACATTTTCCAAGTAATTTCATGACACCAACTCAGAGAAAATAGATACTTAGAGAAAACAAAGATGACAACAGCCACCAGCACCCAGCTTGGAGCCCTGAGGAGTCTGGGAGATTCATGGAGGCGCCAAAGGGTGATGCAGCTGTGGGAAAGGAGTCTATAGGGCCCCAAATAGCTCAGGAACAACTAAGGGGGGAGGGCAAGTCTCTTGGGAAGACGCTTATAAAGTAGACTCATGAAATTGGAAAGGAAGATGGTGGAAGAGAGCCCCATGTGGCTAATCTACACCTTTCGCTGCCACATCTCTGCCAGTAGGCTGCAAGCATAAAGATCACACCCGATGATGAGCCATGGGGTTGCAGGCACTGATGACAGGGAGATGTACGGTGGCCTGGCACTCCCACAGAAACAGATCAATACTGACTAGGGCCTTCTGGCTACCAGCATGGAGCCACCTGGTAGCTCCTGTGCCGCTTGTCTTTGGAGACTGAGAGTGAGGGACAGCTGCCCACAGACTACAAGCACAAAGGTCCAAAATAGTGAGCCTCCAGGCAGCAGGTATTGAGGATGGGGAGGAATGTGGTAGCCAGTGGCTCGCACAAAACCTGTCCCTAGATGCCCTGCCTAGTTGAAACTTCACCCTGACTCTGAACAACAGCAGGATATCTGAGATGAGTCTTGGCAATGGTATTTATGTTGCATCAGAAACCAGAAACTTGAGCCAGGAGGTGGTAGGGGAAGCCTTTAATCCCAGCACTCGGGAGGCAGAGGCAGACAGATCTCTGTGAGTTTGAGTCCAGCCTGGTCTACATGAGCTAGTTCCAGGACAGGCTCTAAAGTTACACAGGGAAACCCTGTCTTGAAAACAAAAACAAAAAAGGAAAGAAAGAGAAAAAGAAAGAAAAGAAACCAGGAACTTTGAATCAGACCAACAATTCATTGCAATGAATATTTTCATATAAAGTTGTTAGGACAAATGAATATACTGTATGACTTGTTTTGTTGTTTGTTTGTTTGTTTTTCTTCTTCTTTGTGTTTTGGGGAGGGAAGTCACAAAGGTGAGGGATGGAACTTGGCAGACTGGGAAGTAAGTGTGATTGGGGTTCATCATATGAAATTTCCAATCAACAAAAATGTTGTGAAGAGAAAACAGATGCTTATTCTCTACCAAGCATAATATATATTATTATTATTAATTTTACATTTTCCCATCATATTTAATTTCAAGAAAATGATTTAGACCATCCTTGTTATATGCAGACTGCACGGGAGATGGACATACAAAAATACCCTCTGCTGAATATGTACACCGTAGAAAAAAAGAGTCCAAATTCTAAAAGCTCCAGCTGTGATAAATTTCATACAATAACATGAAAGAAAGCTTTAAATTAATTTTAAATCAATTTAAAGGAAGGAGAACAGCATCCATGCATGGAGAAGTTCAAGGGTAATATGCTAAGGACATGGCATTCAAGTTGCTTTTAAAGCCTGAATTGAGTTCCTAATAAGGACTAGGAAAAGATTTTTAAAGATGAAGAGAAAGCAATACAGTATAGGCAATGGTGCATTTCAAGGGAAGCTAAGAGTGGCTGCTGTAGCAGAAACTATTGCATATTGGCTGAAATGTGAATGGATTTAGGATAAAAGCAGCAGACTGAAGGATTGATTGGGAATGTATGCTGAGTTTGAGCAATGATGCTGTATTCAGTAGCCCATAGAGATGTTCTGGGAATATTTTAAGATGTATTTTATTTCATTTTATGTGTACAAGTGTTTTGTCATCGTGTATGTATATGTACCACATGTGTGCCCTGGGAGGCCAAATGAGGACACCATATCTCCCCAAAACTAAAGTCACAGGTGATTGTGAACCACCATGTGGATTCCGGAAGTAAACCCAGGTCCTCTGCAAGAGCAAGTGCTTTTAGCCACTAATCCACCTCTCCATCTATACTGGGATATTTTTAAGTAAGAAAATGACATGTGCAAAGCAGTGTCAGCAGACATGGAAGTAATTGTAAGGAGGAAAGCTGGACAGGCTGCCATGAATCAGAGAGAGCTCTAGATTGCAAGCTGGGAACCTGGTCACAGCTAACCTATGTCTACTTTTAGGCAAGTTATTTCTCCCATGGGATCTGGTTTTCTCCTATGAAAATATCATGATGGAGGAATTAATTACCTCCCAATTCTCTTTCAGATCTAGAAGGCTACTTCTGTGGAAAGCCAGTGTGGTGATGACAATGTGTGTAAATGAGTGACTTGAGTGATCAGGAAGGTAGATAGTCACACTTTGGATTACATTGAGTGTCTCAGATCTGAAATGTCATTTAGGAATCAAACCAGCAACATTTAAAGAACAAATGGATATCCTATAATTTAGAGGTTATTCCAATCAGACCTAAATTTTAAGGTTTAATAAACCAAATATTTTGTCTACTATTCCAAATATTTCTACTTTTAACATTTAACCATACATCTACCTAACATATTCCCAAGCCTTAACTAGAAATAGAATTAAACACATTTCTCCAAGACGATCTTTCCAAGCATGGTAATCTCCATGTTATTGAACTCACAGGATATTTGCTGCATATGAAAAGAATGAATACTCAGGATGAGTGCGCATATATATATATATATATATATATATATATATATATATATATATATATATGGGTGAGAAAATCATTATGCTGTTGCAATGTTGTAATTTAATTTCTTTAAACCTAGAAAGTTCTGTCTTTCTTTCAAAACCAGGCTATTGCAAGGTGGCTTCAGACACTGGGTGCTTTTGTTGTAAAGCTAGAAGGACTTCACTTTCTATTTGCTTTCATAGCCTGATCCCTTTGTCTCAGCTCTGTAGCCAAGGACCAGACAATTAAAATTTCCCCAGAGGTCCTTTTCCTTGGCTCTTCACAAAGCTGCTGCCAGGGCCCTGTCTCTTCACAGCAATGGTTCTCGCCTTCCAGTGAGAAAGCAAAGCTGAGAAGACTTTTCCAGACCTTTCAGAACTTGCGCATTGAAATGCAAACTCCCCTGGCGCCTCCGAAAATTCTGAGAAATTTTTGGGTTTGGGTGGTGTTTCCAGGAAACCTGGCACTCTGGTCCTGTTGGTGGCTGGTTTGAGTTCTCCCTTTCCCAATGACATTCAAGTCCAGTCATCCCCTGTCTCCTGAGGGCAAAATCCAACTTGAACACTAAACAAAAGAGTAACTTTTTCTTTTTAAATGTGGAATGGTGGCCAGGAAACCTCAAAACCCTTCCTTTGTTACATCTTCTCTCCAAATGTGATGTAGCTTCCTGACATGCACCTTCTTCTTAAGAAGGTGGACCAGTGCAGGTCTGAGGGCAGCTTGCAGAGACCAGGTTCATACCCTGCAGGATGGCCACTTGGATGTGATGAGGATGATGTTCTGGTCTCTCTAATGTGACATCCTGACTGCACTAAAAGTTGTTCACCCACCATTTCCATTTGTGTCCTAGAGGATTCTCTGCTTTAACTCTCAGTGTAAAATGAAGCTACCTGTCTTTTCTGTCTTCACTTCCTCAATAGGGATAGGTCAGAAAGCAACTGCCAAAGGCTCAATTACTTCATCACTGCATTCTAACCTTATCTAGAATCAACTGCATTATATTGCCCTTATATATTGTTTTAATGGGTGGATTTGCTCCCATGATGTCATCATATAATTTTGTAAAAGATGGTATCTCCCCATTGTCTCACACACACACACCTCCAGGGATAGAATCATGTCTGGCTTGCTTTTTATTTTCCATACATTAAGCTCAGTGGATATTTATGTAACAATGATGGCTTCAGAAAAAGCTTAACTACCTAACATGTTGAAGGAACAACAGGTCAAATTCATGCCACAGCAGTAAATAAGATCTCACCGGTAGTAAGGCTGAATGGATTTAAGCATTCGGGAGAAGAGCAAATGAAAGCTAAGAAGGAATAAGCTGCCCTTTGTCAAATGCTCTGAAGTGCTTTGATGTTGGAAACCATGTACACACCCCAAATCACAAAAAAGGGGCAACTTAAACACCATAATGAACCCAAGTAAAAAGCACAATCCTATATTTAACAATAAACTTTCTCTCTCTCTCTCTCTCTCTCTCTCTCTCTCTCTCTCTCTCTCTCTCTCTCTCTCTCTCTCTCTCTGTGTGTGTGTGTGTGTGTGTGTGTGTGTGTGTGTGTGTGTGTGTGTGTGTGTGTAGGTTATGTAAAGGCCAGGGGGTTTACATAGTGTTATCTTCTTACATGGCTCTCTGTCTTTTGAAATGACATCTTCAATTGAACCTGGTGCTTGCTGATTCAGCTAGAGTGACTGGAAAGCAAGTCCCATGGATTCTCCTATACCATCTACTCAATACCCCCAATTCCTGGATTACAGAACACTACACTTAATTTTTATGTGGATACTGGGTATTCAAATTCAGGTTCCCAATATTCAGGACAAGCACTTCACTGGCTGAGCCATTTCCCCATTCTCAACAAGAAACCTCTTCTAGGATGCTGTTTTATCTTCTGAAAAGTAAAGAAGATTCCACTGACTATATCTCTGAGTCATGGCTATGCAGTCTTAAGACTCTGAGAGCCTTTGATCCTAAATACTCACGCATATAGGTCATAGCGGTTTTCTTAAAAAGTTTACCATTTTTAAACCCAGATGGAAGCACAGATCAAAATAGGAAAAAACAAAAACAAAAAACAAAAGCTGCTGGCTATTAGCCAGGGAATACCTACAGTCCACACCTACACACGATGAAGACTAAAGCACAATGCTGGCCACATAGTTTGTGCCTGAAGCAAACTTTTTGAATGACTATATAAATGTCCTGAAGCATCCCAGAGAGCAAGGGCACCAGGTTTGGGAGCTGCTTGCCTGTTAGCATGTCTTCTGGCTCGAACAGGCACAGGAGCAAAGAGCTACACCAGGCATGCTCACCTCATTCTTGTGGCCAGGAAAGGCATCCCCAAGATTGGCTCCCCAGAGCCATTCATTCCCAACAACTCTCCATTTCCCTCAGTGGCTGGACAAAAGGCATGTCTCTAAGCATCTGTCTGTCTGTCTGTATATTTGGAAGACCTGGAGACCAATCTAGAGGGCTGTGTATACAGTTGTCCATTGAGACATGGCCCTTGTCCTGTTACATGGTTTTTGAGGTTCTAGGAAATAGGTTTGTCTCAGTGTTGATGTAAGACAGCAGTTAAAGGTTCCCAAACACAGATTATAAATGATAATAAACTAAAATATCCAAAAAGTTATAAAATTGTCATTTGGATTGTAACACTAGTTTGGAAAGCAGATATAGATCAAACCAGCTCTCTCTTTCATTGCAGATGTGCCCCCCCATACATGCCTCACAATAAGATGATAATTACAAGCATAGGGCTGTGAAGAATGTGTGGGGGATGCTCAGTTAGCAATGTTTAATGTTTTCTGATAAATGCACAGACTATAGTGTTCATCACTAGAAAAGACTCCTTTGTCTTAGTATGAGATATTACACAAAGAATAGCATTCATTTGAAAATTAAGTTAAGAAATAAGATTTTGAGGGAGTGGCCTATATTTGCTTTAGAAAATAAAAAGCTTTGCAAAGCAATGTACCTAGTTCTTAGAAGCTTCCAAGCAAGCAGACTAACAACCAGTTCAAGGGGAATATTGGAGAGAGTGGGGAGAGTATCTCCCAGTCAAAGCATGAATGCATGGCTGGGGACAGGACCCAAAGCAATGTGTTCGGCTGGCATTCACAAAGCTCTAGGTTTGTTCACCACCACCACCAACTGGGGGCCGGGGATGAATTAATTTAATCTTGGACCTGTAATCCTAGAACTCACGAGTCTGAGACAGGAGGATTACTATCAGTTTAAGGCCAGCCTAGACTACTACATAGTAAGTTCTAAGCCAGCATGAGCTAAAGAATAAGATTTTGTCAAAAAGACAAATAAAATAATGATGATGATGAATATATGACATCATCTTCACTCTGTCACACACTTCATATTTAGGAAGTGATGTGGGGGTTCTTACACAGGGCCCCGAAGCATGTAGAGGGTCACAGAATCCACCTCACAGGAGGCAGAGGGTGAGAGGGAAAGACAGGAACCCTTGGTAACACATGAAAAAGCAGCTTTTCCACTGGAGAGTAAACAGTGATGTGTCAGTTTGCAAAGGAATCAAAGGAGAAATTGCTTTCAAAGGCTTCAGAGTGGTCCCTGCTTTGAGGCATGGGGAGAAATTGATTTCAGTAATTGAAAGAGAGTTTCACAGTGAATGAACAATCAGCCCCATGGGAGACCCCTCCTGCATGGCAACCAACTGCAGGGACATTGGAATGAGGAAGTGTCCCATGCACAAACACACCAGGTGGGCTAAGACCCTAGTCTCTTTCCCAAGTGTTTTAAGCATCTCCATGTTGAGGTCTGGAAATGGCAGAAGATTTTTGTCTGGTGTGGCCTTGTCACCATCTCCTAACCAAAGGAAAGATCGTCTCATTCTGGACCGAGTCATTTCCCCCTCTTCTCCTCTTCATCCTTCCTTTTCGTCTTTGTCTTCTTGCTTCTCCTGTTTTCCTCCTCTCTTTCTTCTTCTACCTCCTCGTCCTCTTCCTACTAGGTTTTCTCTGCTGATAATGGAAACAAGCTCACAGGTATCCATAGCAGCCAACTACAACCCAAACAGACAAATTCTTTTGCTCAAAAATCTGATTTTCAATTTTAAATAAGGAAAGCAGAAACTATCTCTCTCTGTGTCTGTCTCTCTCTCCCTCCCCCTCCTCTCTCTCTCTCTCTCTCTCTCTCTCTGACTCTCCCTTTGTTATCTTCAGTGGGTGGCATAACTAAAACAAAAAAAGGCTAAATATTAAAGTTAGTCTCACATCCCTAAATACAGGAAAGACTTAGGTCACCGATTATATTATAGCCTTATTTCCAAACAAGGTCACCTCTAACATATTGCAAAATAATTAAAAGCATTTCTCAATGATCTTGAAAGGGGATGCTGCAGACGACTTTGTCAGGCAGCTTTTGTCACTGTAGTAGTAGAAGGAGACAACAAATCAAAGAGAAGAAAGGTTTATCATAGCTCATGGTTGTGCCTGGAGTTTCTTCCCAGCCTGGTCCCACAGCCAATTAGCCCCAAATAAACATACAAATACTTACATTAATTTATAAACTATTGACTGATGGCTAGGGCTTCTAACTGGCTAGCTCCCTCTATGTATTTCTACAGGCCTGATCTTACCAGAGAATGCCTGGAGCATTCTATATCCTTGGTCTCTACATGCCATCTCTCTCTGGTGGCCTATCTCTGCCTTCTCTCCTTTTTCCAGCATTCTACTTGGTTTGGTGGCCCTGCCTTTGCTTCTTGCCCGGCTATTGGCCTAACAGTGTTTTATTCATCAACCAAAAAGAGAAACATATATACAGAATGACATCCCCCATCACATGGTCTTGAATGCTTCAATCCATGATCAACTGGCCCATTGCCTTGGGCCTGTGGCAAGGTAAGCCCCTGAGGGAGCAAGTGGTGGAGAAAGCTGCTCACCGCTCAGCAGCTGGGAATAAAAAGACAGGGATGAAGCAGGAGTCTCGACATCCTCCTCAGGGGCACGAACTAATGATGCCTCTCCTCCCACTAGGACCCTCTTGCTACCATAGCCAAGGAGACATTTTCTATATATTCATGATCCAAGCTACAGCATGTATCTCCCTCAGCCTAGAACTGTGTATGTTTTATTTGTCTTATTTCAATCTATGCTTTAAATTTGTTTACTTTATTTGTTTTTGGTATTTTGAGACAGAATCTTTCTATGTAGCAAGGCTGAACTCAAATTCACTGTGTAGGCCAGGCTGGCCTTAAACTCACTGTGCATCCCAGTCTTGCCTTAAACCTACTTTGTATCCCTGGCTGGCCTTGAACTTGTCCTCCTCACAAGTGCTAGGCTTTATAGGCATATCTGTATTTGGCAACTTATTTTATTGAGTTTAACTGACCAAAAATTATATATATATATATATATATATATATATATATCTATATATATATATATATAATCACACACATACAAAGTTTACATGATATTTGGAAATGTATATCCATTGTGGAATGGCAACACATTTAACTCATCCATTTGTCTTAATGCTTAAAAACTGACTCTCGGCAATATTCAAATACACATTCTATTAATGTATTTTTATTGTCATCACCATGATGTACCATAATAGAATACTGTGGCTTTTCCTTGCTTCCTCCCAATTCTTCCACCACTCAGCCTCCTCTGATCACCATTCACTTTATACTTCCATAAATCAAGCCTTCTGGTTAGTGTGTGTGTGTGTGTGTGTGTGTGTGTGTGTGTGTGTGTGTGTGTGTTCTCACCTGTGAGCATGTGCTTGCATGTGCAGGGTGATGGGTATGCAGATGGGAATGAGTGGACAACTTCCAAGAATTTGTTCTCTCCTTTCACCATGTGGATTCTGGGGACTGAACTCTGGTCATCAGCTTTGACAGCAAGCACCTTCACCTGCTGAGACATCGCAACTTCCATGAATCTGCCTATTAGGCTTCACACATAGTTGAGATCATATGCTGTCTGTCTCTGTGCCATGGTATCCCCAAATGACAGACTTCTTTCTCCTTCTTAAGGCTTTACCATTCTCATTTTCCACTTGTGTATTGTGTAGACCACTTTCCTGATGCCGTGATCAAGACACCAAAACCAACCTTTGAAAGCACTTACTACGGCTTGTATCTCCACAAAGTCCATGATGACAAGGGAGGTATGGGAGCAGGAGGCTGAGAGACTCACCTTCATCCACAGGAAGCTGAGAGTGAAGTAGCAATGTGACAAGGCTACAAACCCTCAAAACTCACCCCTACTGAGGTGTTTCCTCCAGCTTGCCACCAAGCCCAATGGCCAGGATTTGATCTCCAGAACCCTCATGATTAGAAAGAACTAACAGGAAAAAGTTGGCATCTGATCACCTGGCATTCACACCTTTATTTTCTTTTTACAGTGACCATTATCGTCAGTGAAAAGTGGTTTGTCACTGTGGTCTTAATTTGTACCTCCCTGATTAGTAGCAATATGATCATTTATTCTGAGTATTTTAAGAATATCTGTATTCAGATCCTTTGTCCATTCTCTGAGTTATTTTCTCATGACTGAATTGTTTAAAATGCTCACTTCTTATATATTTAGGATATTAATCTCTTATCAGATGTATCAGGTTAAAAATACTTCTCCCATCCCATTCCACAAAGAGGGATAGTCCCTGAGTCAAGACATACGGGGGTGGGCCTAGGCCCTATCCCAAAGGATAAGATAGACTCTGATGACCCCCTATGGAAGGCCTCACCCTCCCTGGGGAGCAGAAAGGATGTGTGATAGGTAGGGTATTTGTTGGGTGGAGGGATTGTAGGGGAGGAGGGGAGGAAGAGGGAACTGGTATTGACATTTAAAACAATCTTGTTTCGCCCTGTGTTGGTGGCATATGCCTTTAATCCCAGCACTCAGGAGGCAGAGCCAGGCGGATCTCTGTGAGTTTGAGGCCAGCCTGGTCTCCAGAGTGAGTGCCAGGATAGGCTCCAAAGCTACACAGAGAAACCCTGTCTCGGAAAAAAAAAAAAAAAAAAAAAAAAAAGTCTTGTTTCTATTCAAATAAAAAAAAGGAAAAAATACTTTTCCCAATCTGTAGATGGATTCTTCACTCTATGAATAATTTTAGTTATTTATTTTTAATCCTTTTATTTTACTTAGTTTTTGCATTTGTTTATTTTTGTTTTTATTGCCTGTGTGTTGGAGTTTTATTTAAAAATGGCCTCCCAGACCAATGTCATGGAGCTTCTCCTGTGCTGTCTTCTGTACTCCCGAGTCTCAGAGTTAAATCTAATTTAAATGTTTACTTGTGTTTTAATGTGATAACAGGTAAGGGACTCTAAGTTTTCTGCTTGTGAAGACCCTGTTTTCCTGACACTCTTGAATATATTGGCCTGCTCTGTTGTGTGTGAGGAGACTGGCCTGTCCTACTGTATGTGAGGAGACTGGTCTGCCCTTCTCTGTGTGAGGAGACTGGCCTGCCCTATTGTGTATAATGAGACTGCCCTGCCCTACTGTGTGTCAGGAGACTGGCCAGTCCTGTTGTGTGTGAGGAGACTGGCCTGCCCTATTGTGTGTGCTAGGCTATGTTTCAAGCACTAAATTTGCTTACGTATGCGGATTTGTTTGGGGCTGCCTCTTCTGCCTCACTGGTCTATGTGCCTTTAATTGCTTTACCAGAGTTCCTAAGTCAGGGTCTTGACCCAGCAGCCCTAAGATGACAGGGTTGGCCATCCATCCCTCATAGGTCAATTACAGAGACAAGTGGTAGGTGATCAGTGGAAGGAAATTTATTTCATGTGGCAACAGTGGGGAGAAAAAGAAAAAGGTTCAGTAACACCTGCCCCAAGTCTGTCTTTGGCTCACTGCTAACACCAAACAAACACATCCATCTTGACTTGTCATTGTCTGGTCTCCAGTCTCTCCTACTATGTGGTCTGACAGGTTCTCAGACTGTAAAATCCTTTTACACAAGACAGGGTCCCCCCCTTCCAGCTCCTGGACCCCCAGGCTTTTCCTTCTCCCAGCAGAAGACTCCTAGAAAATTCCGGTTCCTTGGGGTCCAGTGTTTCAATAGCCTGATAGTCAAGGGCATGTTGTCTTATTGGAATACCTTCATTCCTGCCAGACCAAGAACGGATATGTCAATTAGGTTTAATATGATTGATTATTGGTTACAGTCATAAAGGTTGGTCTCAGTTGTCAAATTGACTGGAGTAAGAGATGCCGAGCATTGACAAAGTGCACCCACGGATGTTTCTGTGGGGGAATTTTCAGAGAGGGGTGATATGTATGGTGGTGACTGGGGCAGGGGACAGTGTGTTCCCTTTCATATAGACTTCACCATACAATGGACTCAGGGTCCAAATAGGAAAAAGTTGTCGCTCTTCCTCCTTCCATCGCCTATAGACATCAGTTGCCCTTTTCTTTTCAGTCTTTAAATATGGGCTCAATATGAACAACTCTCAAGAACTCCTAGTCTTAAGTTTTCAGCTAGAACTGCTGAGCTCTCCTGCCTCATAGATGAACAGCTACCATGTTCCCTACCTCTCAGGCATGCTGGTGACCACACATGGACTACTTGTGTAGGATAAGGCAATCTAATCTATCCCTTTTTGTATATGTATCCTTTTTTCTTTACTCGTTTATTTGGGTTTGCTCCCCTCAGGAACCTGACTTCTTTCTGATGGTCAGTTTTAATTATCACCTGGGAAAAGTCTCGGTGGAGGATTGTATATATCAGGTTGGTCTGTGCACATACCTGGAGGAGACTGTTACCATTATGGTAACTGAAGTGATAAGACCAGCCTACTGTGGATGGTATGTTCCATGGCTTTGCTTCACATGTGCTCTATTCTGTCACTCTGTGGAAATCACATTCTTTGCTAAGACACACATGACTGACTGCCTCCTTTTCCTTCCACTCTTGATGCTACTGTGTACCATAATGAGGTTACATATGTGTGTGGAACATGTCATTCCAAGGTCCATACGCATCCTAAACTGCTTGTCACAGGACATTATTGAGACGTAAGGTTTCACACAGTGACAATATAGTTTGGGTGTCAAGAGACATGCAGAAGTGGCTGGCCCAGGCCACGAAAGCAGAAAATTCCAGAATCTTATTTAAGAACTGTGTGGTTAAAAGAGTGTTCAAATGGAAAGTGGTGCATGGCAGGACCTTCGAAACCAGGGGTCCATGTGAGACCCTCAATGGTGAGTCTAATAACAGCACTATTCCTGTCTTCTCTGGTGGCCAGCACAGTGGGTACCAGTGAACAAAAGAACCCAGCTTCATCTGAGAGATGCAAAACCTTGATTAACAGAAGCATCAATTCTGTGATGCTTTCTGTGTGTTTTATCAAATATCCCTTGCTTTGTGTGGCATGACCATTTTAAACCACCCTCCAATGAGGTTCACATAATCTTCATCTGCATTGTAACAGAAGTCATTTCCTCCTACATGGTCTCTTTGCTCCTCATCTCCTTTCTCAATACAGTGTCAGTCCTCATCATTAACATAACATAAAGGTCACTGATGGTATGAAAACATGGCTATGGTTAGTACATAGAATGGACTTTCCTGAAGTTTGCATATTGAATCAAATATTCATTATGAAAATGTAGCTAGATTATCAAATATGCAGTGTTGTTAGACAGAATGATGATAAGTGGAAATCTGAGCTGTGTGTATCTGGATGCGTGTGCAGTTAAATATTACCTAAAGACAATGACACATCTGAACAATGCATCAATTAGTGATGTCATCATACTGTGAACACCACAAAGCTCACTTATCAATAACCTACATGGTACAGAACAATCATAGAGATGGGAGACATAAAAAAAGGGCTGTGTCATTAGGAAAATCTATACTTCTTTTCCCAAGATTTCCACCACATCTGGATTAAACAGACCTGACCCTTCTAAAATCAATTTCCCCTATCTCCCTATCTCATAGAGACATTAGCAAGACCAAATAAAGGAGAGGAGAGAGCTAGATGTGGTTCTCTCAGAAACTGACCTTCCATCTATGACCCCAGCCACCTCAGATTCCAAGTCCCTCATTTGACCTGTCTATTAAGGGCCCTGACTCCCATTCACTGACGCTGTCTCTCTCAGTTCCTCTCATTTGGCTAGATTCTAGGATCCAGGAAACAAACCGTTTAGTTAGCTTAGGCTGCCATCACAAGGTACCAGACTAGATGGCTTACGTGGCCAACATTTGCTGTTTGTTGATGGCACTAAAGCCTAAAATCCACGATCAAGGTGTTAGCAGAACTGGTATCCAGTGAAGCCCCTCTCCTGGGGGTGTAGTCAGACACTTTCTCACTGTCCTTGCATGAAATTTATGCTAGTGAAGAAAGAAGAATGGGGACAGGTGGCCTGTGGTGTCTCCTCCCTTTCTTATGAAGATACCAGCTCTTGAACATGAAGGCTCCCTTTGTTACAGTCACAATCTAGACATTTGGGAGGCATACAATGCAATCTATAACTCTCACTTCGTTTCTTCATCACTGTCCCAGGCAAATTAATGAAACAATGGGTATACATTAAAGAGTTTTGGCTAAAGAGTTAACCACACATAGAGTTTTAAATAATTACACAACCCCAGGCCCTCTGGAAGCAGAAGCCTTGGAGAAGAAGGTACCCAGGAAGCCCTGGTTGCCGCTGCTGTGCTGGAGCATGCCATGCACACAGCTCACTGAAGAACTCTGACCTACATAACTCATCTTTATCCTCAGCCCCACTTCTGCCCTCCCTACCTGTTCCTCGTGCTCTTATGCTTTTCCTTCATACTTAATGGTAGTGGATCAAATACTACTCAAAGACTTCGTGATTGCAAAATTACAGGCCATTTCTTTATTTTTTATGCCCTTTACTATATCTTCACCAACTGTATTCTAGAGCTCCAAAAGCTCTTTTTGTTCTCCATGCCATGTCATGCATCGTTCTCTGATGGGATGTAGTGTTCTTCACTGGTTCTTCTTTTCCCGTTCTCGGTAGTACTGTCTCAGCCCACCCTAGTCTTCTTTTCCAGGTTATCCACTAAATCAGTCCAACAATTCCAATTATTATTTCTAGAACAATAACCCTAAAATCTTTAGAGTTTTTGCGCATACTCACCATTAGCCTCTTTCAAATATATTTCTCAGGGATGTCCTACTCACATATAAATTTGCATCATTTCTTTATTCATCAGATATTAAAGAGTAACAATGTGCCAGGCCCTATACTAGATCGGGGGTGTGAAGCAAAAGTAGGATCATCTCTGCTTTTCAGAATGCATAGTTTAATGAAGAAATAAAAGTAAGTAACTACAATGCATGACATTAAGATTCCATGAGTGGGAAGCCTGGGTACGTAGGGTGTAAAACCAACTAGGAAAGTCAGGAAAAGCCTCCAGGGAGGCACAAATTCAGAACCAAAAGCTAAGTAAGAGTCAATGGGGAGAGGGGAGACTAAATGGTAATGGTCATTTATTTTTTCCTTTCTGTCATCAGCCCAGCCTGGCTTCATGGGGCCCCATAGATACAAGCCTTGGGGCATTTCGAAGAAGCCAAAAGGTACAAGTCTCCCATTCTCCAGCAAGGCAAACTCAGGGTGTGGGGATACACATGCCTTGGCCATGGCCAGCTAAGTGATCTTCTTCAATACTGAATTTTGAGTTATGAAATCGTTGCTTTTTATTTTTTAAATTTCATTTTATATGTCTGAGTATTTTGCCTGCATGTATGCATATGCACCACATGTGCCTGGTCCCTGCAGACGAAAGAGGGTTAGATTCCCCAAAATGAGTTATGGATGGTTGTAATCTTGTGGCTAGTGGGAACCAAACCTGGGTTCTCTGCAAAAGCAACAAGTGCTCTTAACATGAGCCATCTTGCCGGGCGTTGGTGGAGCACACCTTTAATCCTAGCACTCAGGAGGCAGAGGCAGGTGGATTTCTGTGAGTTCAAGGCAAGCCTGGTCTCCAGAGCGAGTGCCAGGATAGGCTCCAAAGCCGAAAGACCAAAAAAAAAAAAAAAAAAAAAAAAAAAAAAAAAACCAAAAAAAAGACATGAGCCATCTTTCTGGTCCCTGGGTAATTACTGTTTTATAGGACCAAAGAAGACTAAGAGGCAGCAGCCAAATAGGTAGAGAATAAGGATGCAGAGTAAAGTTGAAGGGAAGAGAAACAAGTTTTCCTAGAATGCATTGCATTATAGGTAAGATCTCTGGGATTAGGGTGACAGATTTGAGACTGCACTTCAGGTGAGAGATGCATGACTGTAGACAGCTTTCCTGATTCCCAAGGAAGGACTTGGAATATCACTGCACTTCCCCAGATTAAATGAGCATTCTTGTGGAAGGCTTTCAACATCTATGCTTGGCACTAACCATGATGGACCAAGTTCTCACTACAGCCAGAAGCTGCAGAAGAGTCAAAGAAAATCAGAACAGTATTTGTCACCTGGAGTCACAAAAACAGAAATTTCTGGTCCCTGAAGAGAGTAATTCACAGGAAAAGAAGGGAATAGAAACTAGATCACAGTGGGCTGCAAAGAGCAATGTATACAGAAACAAGAGACAATTACCCAAGAACAGATGGTTCTAACAGGGAAGCAGATTCAGTGGTCTCTGGTAGATGACATGGAGTTAAACATAAAATTGGGCATTCTTCCAAGATGAGTGATATTTGAACATGCTTAAAAGCTAGCAGAAAGGATTGAGTGAAAAACTATTAAGACAGGGACTAATTGTTTAGATTAGTATGTCTCATTGTATGGTCTGCACACCCTTCTGCATCCTTGAGACCTCTTCTGTGGAAGCCTAGTAAATGAAAACTCCTGTAATAGTCATGATGATACCTGATTTGCTGTCCATTGATTCTGCTCCACCTGTATAAACACAATGGTCAGTCAAACTGCTGGCACCGTGGCATGCATTATAACACAACCATCAAACCATCTCCTTCACCACCATACACTATAAAATCAATGCCAGCTTCTTATAATGCCCGCAATGAGGGACAGAAAGTGTGAATTTTATTCTTCCTAACCTATGAGTACACATCATTTTAGTATGGCATGCGGTAAAGTGGGAAGCATGCAGTCATGGTTTTGTTCACACCACATCTAAGCCAAACCCCTTTTTCAAGAAATACCATCTCAACTTTAAAGAACAGCTGGAAGGCCGTGATTATTCAAATTTCATGTTTGAAAAAAAATTCTTGGAAATAAACAAAATGAGCCTTTCACTCCAAGAAAACTTGACAGTATTGTTCCCATTAATAATATTTGAGCTTTCAAACAAAAATAATAATTTGTCTGCCCTCCATGAGTTTGACAGTACTCTCAATATTAAATGCTTTCTTGATGTGATTAATGGCGATGTTTAATGAATATAGTGCTCTGGATTGTAAAACAAATGTTGAAGAGCTCAGGAGAGTCCTAGCACTCAGTAAACCAGCACTTTCTACAGCACAGAGCATGTGCTGAAGCCTCGCTTTCGAGGAAGAGGAGTCAAAATGAAAAGATGATCTTAAAGTGCCCAGATCTGAAAATTTCATCCAAAAATCACACATTTCAGGGAAGTTCAAAGCACTGTTGTTCAATGTGGGTCAGACGATAGTATTCACAATTGCCTGTGCAGATACTAAAAGCCTCCCTTGCCAGCAGTATCCACGTATGAGGCTAGATTTCTTACCACCCTTCCCTAACCTACCTTGTCAGACAGATGACACATGCAAGTGGGTACAAGAATCCACTGTCTCTGTAAAGCCAGGTGTGGAGAGACTTGTACAAAAGTAAACCAGTGACTGATTCTTCAGTAGTTAGTTTTATTTGGAAGAATAATTTTTATTTAAAACTTTAATCTAAGCCAGGCATGGTGGGTCACATCTGTAATCCCTGTATTATAAAGGCAGAAGCAGAAGGAGCTGCTACAAGTTCAAGACCAGCCTAGTCTACACAGCCACAGTCATGCCAGTCCTGGTTACATGACAAGATTTTATGTCAAAAGTTTTTAAAAATTCAATGTAGCTACTAAATACTGGGTTATTATTGCTATTAACACTAGTAAAACTTTTAAGTTATCTGTTTCAGTTCCCAATATAGTATCTACACAAACAATTTGCATAATGGCTCATGGCACATACTGCTGGAAACCCTTGGCTCTGATGTAGGACTGTTATGTGACACAAATCTCATGTTTTTGCTGCACCTGCCAAGTTTTCTACTCTTGTAGAAACTCAATGGATTAAACGTAGAAAAAAACCTGTCAATATAATTTGTGTTTGGATTGTAGTGTGTTAAGGTGTTTAATTTTGAAAGTTGGTATTTGAATTGTTGGTTTGAGTTTTATTTAAAATAATTAAATGAATTTTGGTTTGAGATTAAGGCAGAATTTCCAAAAACTTCTGAAGTGGCCCTCAACATACCCTGTCATCTAGTACTACTTATCCATGTGACACTGAGTTCTCAGCACTGACGATTATACAAAAAAAAAAAAACTGACCACTCTGAAAAATGTTGTAGATGCACTATCTGCAGTGTCATATATTAGCCAAGATTTATTTCCTTATGTAAAAGTAAATAATCATATTACTGTGCAAATTTGTTTTTACTTCTAATAAATTATATTTGTTTTTAATTTTGATATATAATATCATTAAATATTAGCATATATGTCAAAATTATTCAAAAATCTGGGATTTGCTATCAGTAACTGCTTGATTTATGCATTTATCTAAATACATGGGGTCAGGTAAACATTTCTCATGTGAAAAGGTGCCATAGTAACAGGTCTCAGGAGATCTGGATTAAAGAATGTCACTACCCAAGTTGTTTCCCAATACCAAATGGTCAGCCACAGAAACATACATACAAGTAACATTATACAGGCTGAACAGGTTGTAGGCAGGAATGTATATGAGTATATATTCATGTAACAATAATTAATAAAAAAGAGGCCATGAATTTTAATGACAGCAAGGAGAAGCAAAAGGGAGGGTTCTCAGAGAGAGAAAAGGGGATGGGATAGTGATATAATTACAGTATAATTGTGTATATATAATAGTATATATAATAATAAGTGTAGTGTAAGTATAGTATGATGATGTAATTATACTATAGCAAAAAATAAAAGGAGTAATGAAAAAGAAGAATCATGCTAAGGAGACAGCAAGGAGTAGAATCGAGAACAGAAGTAAAGCCAGGTGTGGCAGTGCATACCTTTGATCCCAGAACTCAGGGGGAAGAAGCAGGTGGATCTCTCTGAATATGAGGCCAGCCTGGTCTACATAGTAAGTTCCAGCCAGCCAGGATACATGGTGAGACCCTGTCAAAAAATTAAAAAATAAAGGAAGAAAAGAAGAAAGGAAGGAAGGAAGGAAGGAAGGAAGGAAGGAAGGAGGAAGGGAGGAAGGAAGGAAGGAAGAGAGATTTTAAAAGGACAGCAATAAAGGAAACACAGAAGGACAATTCCCCCCCCCAAAAAAAATAGAAAGGGATTAGGACAATAGCAAAAAACATTTTTTTTTGAGCAGGAATTTCCACATAAAGGCTTGATTTCATTTTGACATCTAAGTTGATGGCAGGTGGATAGCAAGTTGATATCAGGAATTCAGCCACTCATATAACAATTCTAAAAGACAGAATCACCTGGCAACAACCACAGAGGGACAACTGAGCACCAAGGAATCTAGGAAACAGTGGTTAGAGAAGGATCTGTTCCAAGATCCTAACAGGTGCCTGTAACCAGGAACATTATTGCATTCTCTCCCTCCCTCCCTCTCTCTCTCTCTCTCTCTCTCTCTCTCTCTCTCTCTCTCTCTCTCTTTTCTTACTCCACTGATTTTAATGCAGACAAATGTATAATAGAATTGGCTCTCTAAATTGAAATAATAGATTAACAATAATAATAGAGAAATCATCATAATATACCATACATAATTAACGTTAGAAGAACATAGTATCTAAACAACTTAGTGTGCACACTCACTCCTGTTGGGATGATGTGAGGTACCATGATGCATGAGTGCATAGATGAGCTGACGTGAGTGACAGACCCTTGTGATGGAGCCATTAGGCCACTATGACAACATAGGAAGAGATCATTTTGCTTCACCTTAGAGCATACTCCAAGGTGATTTCATCATCCCATTCACTTTAGCCATGTTTGAGTTTAAGGAGCTAAAAACTGAGGAAAACAAAGCCACAGAGAGGAGGGTTTCTGTGTTTCCAAACTGGGGACACCCCTGTTCTTCTCACCTTCTGAGGAGCTGAGCAGCAACACTGAGCATGCCCACCAGCTGGCTTCCCCCCTACAGATGCATACTGCTAGCTCAAGCTCCTTTCTGCCCACTCCTACTCAGATTAACACATTCCTCATATTGACAAGATAACACACACTATAATTTTTAAACATTTGATTACTTGCTTAGTCCAGAAGTTGTTTTTTTGTTTTGTTTTGTTTTTTGTTTTTTGCTTTTTTGTTTGTTTGTTTTTTTCAGTTTTTCAAGTCAAGGTTTCTTTCTGGCTTTGGAGGCTATCCTGGAACTAGCTCTTGTAGACCAAGCTGGTCTTGAACTCGCAGAGATCCACCTGCCTCTGCCTTCCGAGTGCTGGGAGCCACCAATGCCAGGCTCCAGAAGTTGTTTTTCTTGTTTTTGTAAATCAACAATTTTTAAATTCATTTTCTGTACTTGACCTTAAATCTAACTCTAGAACTTTGGACAATTATCAACATTGTCATACCATATTAGCTACATGGATCAGACAATTTCCTACAGAAAATGGTTGAACAGAGTTGGTTCTCTGTTTTTAAAATTGTACGATGAATTGCTGACTCATTACATAGTAAAAAAAATAATAATCCTGAAACAATAAAAAAAAAGCTTTGTTTAGTTTCCTTAACTGAAATAAATAAAGTCAGTGGTGATGCCCTTGTGTTCATCCAAGCATAGGGCTGGCTCATGCCCTTTACTGTATTATTTTGACAAATGGCTAAACATTAGAACTTTAATCTTGCCAAATATGAAATCACCAGAATAAAAAGCTCTACAGAATGCATAATACTTTAAAATGTTTGAATTGTGTTCATGTTGGTCTGCAGACTATTACCCCCAGCAAAACTGTCAATCACCAGAGATTGATAAAACAAGATATTTCATAATGATTTAAAATTTAAACAATATCTATACATAAATCCAGCCCTATAGAAGGTACTAGAAGGAAAACTCCAACCCAAGGAAGTTAACTACACTCCCAAAAGCGCAGGCAATATAGAATCTCACACCAGCAAAATCCAAAGAAGGGAAACACACTCACACTACCAACAACAACAACAACACAACAGGAATTAACAATCACTCAACATCAATGGACTCAATTTGTGGATAAAAAGATACAGGCTAACAGAATGTGTACCAAAACAGGATCCAGCCTTCTGTTGCATACAAGAAACACACTTCAACATCAAAGGTAGACATTACCTCAGAGTAAAGGGTTGGGAAAAGATTTTCTAATCAAATAGACCTGAGAAGTAAGTGGGTATAGCTATCCTAATTTCTAACAAAATAGACTTCAAACCAAAATTAATCAAAAGAGATGTAGGACACTTTGTACTCATTAAAGGAAAAATCCACCAGAATGACATTTCAATTCTGAACAAGTATGCCCCAAATGCAAGGGCGCCCACATTTGTAAAAGAAACATTACTAAAGCTTAAATTGCACATTGAACTCCATACATTAACAGTGGGAGATTTCAACACCCCACTCTTGCCATTGAACAGGTCATCTAAACAGAAACTAAACAAAGAAATAATGAACTAACAAACATTATGACTCAAATTGACCTACCAGATATCTATAGAATGTTCCACTCTAACATCAAAGAATATACTTTCTTCTCAGCACTTCATGGAACCTTCTCCAAAACTGATCATATACCCAGTTACAAAGCAAGTATCAACAGATACAAGAAAATTGAAATAACCCCCTGTATCCTATCAGATCACCATGGATTAAAGCTGGATTTCAACAATCACAGAAACAACAGAAAGCCTACAAACACAGAGAAACTGAACAACTCTCTACTGAGTTACTGCTGGGTCAAGGAAAAAAATAAAGAAATTAAAGACTTCTCAAAATTCAGTGAAAATGAATGCACAACATACTCAAACTCACAGAACACAATGAAAGTGGTGCTAAGAGGAAAGTTCATAGCACTAAGTGCCTGCATGAACAAATTAGAGAATTCTCATACCAGAGACTTAACAGCACAACTGAAGAAACTCTAGAACAAAAAAAGCAAACACACCCAAGAGAAGTAGATGGCAGAAAATAATCAAACTCAGAGCTGAGATCAATAAAATAGAAACAAAGAAACAATACAATGAATCAATGAAACAAAGAGTTGGTTCTTCGAAAAACTCAACAAGATAAACAAACCCTTATCCATACTAACTAAAAAGCAGAGAGAGAATATCCAAATTAACAAAAACAGAAACAGTAAAGGGAACATAACAACAGACACCAAGGAAACCCAAAGAATCATTTGGTCATATTCAAAAACCTATACTCAAAAAAATTGAAAAAATCTAAAAGAAATGGACAATTTTCTTGATAGACCACTTACCAAAACAAATCAAGATCAGATAAAAAATAATTTGGCCAATAACCCCCAAGAAAATAGCAGTCATTAAGTCTACCAACCAATAAAAAAAGCCAGATGGTTTTAAAGAAGACTTTCAAAGAAGAGCTAATGCCAATACTCCTCAAATTATCCCACAAAATAGAAACAGAAGGAACATCCACAAATTCCTTTTATGAAGCCACAATCACCCTAGCATCCAAACCATCCAGACTCAACAAAGAAAGAGTATTACAGACCAATTTCCTCATGAACATAGTTGCTAAAATACTCACAAACCAAATCCAAGGACACATCAAAAAAGTCATCCACAAAGATCAACTAGACTTCATTCCAGAGATGCAGGGATGGTTCAACATATGAAAATCTGTCAATGTAATCTACCAAATAAACAACCTGAAAGAAAAATAAATCCACATGATCATCTCACCAGATGCTGAAAAAGCCTTTGACAAAATCCAGCACCCCTTCACAGTAAGCTGATAGACAACATCAAATTAAATGGAGAGAAACTCAAAGCAATTCCACTAAAATCAGGAATGAGACAAGGCTGTCCACTCTCTTCAATATTCAGTATGGTACTCAAAGTTCAAACTAGAGCAATAAGACAACAAAAGGCGACCAAGGGGATACAGATAAAAAAAAAGAAGAAGTCAAAGCATCATTATTTGTAGATGATATGATAATTTACATACGTGACCCCAAAAAATTCTACCAAGGAACTACTACAGCTGATAAACACCTTTAGCTATGTAGCTAGATACAAGATTAAAAAAAAAAAAAACTATACCCCTTCTATGTACAAATGGTAAACAGTCTGAGAAAGAAATCAGGAAAATAACACCCTTAACATAGCCACAAGTAATATAAAATAACTTGGGGTAACTGTAACCAAACAAGTGAAAGACCTGTATGACAAGAACTTCAAGGCTTTGAAGAAATTAAAGAAGATAACAGAAAATGGAAAGATCTCCTATGCTTAAGGATCAGCAGAATTAACATATTAAAAATGGTCATCTTACCAAAAGCAATCTACAAATTAATGCAATCCCCATCAAAATCTCAGCACAATTCTTCACAGACTTTGAAAGAATAATACTCAACTTCATATGGAAAACCAAAAAAAAAAAAAGGTAGCTAAAAACAATCCTGTACAATAAAAGAACTTCCAGAGCTATCACCATCCCTGATTTCAAGCTCTACTACAGAGCTATAGTAATAAAAACCGTATGGTAGTGGCAAAAAAGACAGGTTGATTAATGGAATCAAATCAAAGACCCATAAGTAAATCCATAAACCTATGGACACTTGATTTTTGACAAAGGAGTCAAAAGCATACATTGGTAAAAAAAAAAAAGAAAACTTCTTCAATCAATAGTACTGGATAACTGGATGTCAACATGTAGAAGAATGCAAATACATCCACATTCTATCACCATGCACAAAACTCAAGTTCGATGCATTAAAGACCTCAATAAGAATCCAGATGCATTGAACTTGATATAAGTGAAAATGGTAATAGCCTCAAATGATTTGGCACAGGGGACAACTTCCTGAACAGAACACCAATAATTCATGCACCATTACCAAAAAATTGATAAATGAACCTGAAAAGCTTCTGTAAGACAAGGGACACTGTTAAAAGGACAAAATGGAAGCCTACAGAATAGGAAGAGATCTTCACCAAGCCCACATGTGACAAGGACTAAAATCCAAAACATATAAAGAACTAAAGAAACTAGACATCAACAAACCAAATAAGACAATTAAAAGATGGGGAACAGATCTAAACAGAATTCTCAATAGAAGAATCGCAAATGGCCGAGAGGCACTTAAAGAAATGTTCTGAAATCCTTACCCATCAGGAAAATTTGAACCAAAACAACTCTGAGATTCCATCTGACACCTGTCAAGATCAAAAACACAAGTAACAGGACATGCGGACAGGATGTGGAGCAACAGGAACAGTCATCCCTCAACCAAAGAATGGATAAAGAAAATGTGGTACATTTACACAATGGAGTATTATTCAGCTGTTAAAAACAATGACATGGGGAAATTTGCTGGCAAGTGGATGAAGCTAGAAGAGATCATTCTGAGTGAAGTAACCCAGACCCAGAAAGATAAACATGACATGTACTCACTCATAAGTGGTTATTAGCCATAAAGTAAAGGATGACCACGCTACAGCCCACAGACCCAGAGAAGATAAGTAACAAACAAGTGGGGTTGGAGGGAGAGATGCATGAATCTCACTGTGAAGGGGAAGCAGAGTGGACATCGCCTGGGGAAGGGGGAACTGGAAGGGAATGAGGACGGGAATGGGAGTGATCAGTTTAAGGGAGGATGAACAGAAAGCCTACTGGGAAAGACAACTGGAACTGGGAAGGGGCATCTCTGATAGGAGCTAGAAACCTAGAGCAATGGAAACTCCCAGGAATCTATGAGGGCGACCCTAGCTAAGACTCCTAGCAATGGAGGATATGGAGCCTGAACCAACCATGTCCTATAACCAGGCAAGACTTCCAGGGGAAGGATTGGGACACCAACCCAACCACAAGCCCTTCCACCTACAATTTGTTCTGCCTACAAGATGTGCTAGAGTGAAAATGGCACAGAAATTGTGAGAGTGATCAATTAATGATGGGCACAGCTGGGAACCTGTACCCTACGAGGGAGCTCACCCCCGAGAACCAGATCCCAGAGGTTGGATGCCCCAGAGACCTAAGATAGAACCAAACACTAATAGTAAAAAAGTCAGTGAAATGATTCCTAATGATATTCTGCTGTTCCATAGATTGCTACCTAGCTCAACTGTTATCAGGGAGGCTTCATCCAGCAAATGACGGGGAACAATGTAGAGACCCACAGTCAAACATTAGGCGGAGTTCTGGGAATCCTACAGAAGAGGGGGGGAAGGAACCAGTGGTGTCAAGGACACCACAAGAAAATCCACAGAACCTACTAACATAGGCTCATAGGGACTCACAGAGACTAAACTGACAACCAGAGAGCCTGCATGGGACTGACCTGTATGTTACATTTGTGTAATTTGGTCTTCATGTGAGACTCCTAACAGTGAAAGCAGAGGCTGTCTCTGACTGTGTTGCCTGTTTGGGGGATCCTTTTTTCCTACCAGATTGACTCATTGAGCTTTAATAGGAGAGGGGTATCTAGTCTCACTGCAACTTGATATACCATGGCTAACTGATATCCATGGGAGGCCCACCTTTATTTGAAGAGAAACAGTGGAGGAGGAGAGAATGGGGTGGGGGAGAGTGGAGAGGACAGGAGCTGGGAAGAGCGGAGGGAGGAAAAACTTTGATTAGGGTGCAAAAACAAAACTATATAAATAAACACACACAAAGATAACAGTAAGGGCTAGGGACGTAGCTCAATAGTGGAGCATATGGCTAATACTCATGAGGCACTGTGTTCAATCCCCAGGACCATATAAATAACAAAACTTTAAAATATGTGATCAATAGCAGCTCCATGCTCTCATAATTTATAAAATCAGTATCATGTGCTCCTTGATGGGTTATAAAAACTATTTCGACAAGTGCTTTTTTGCATAGGTGCTGGGAATGGAACTCCAGTCCACGGGGATGGCAAGCACACTACCCATTGAACCATCTCCCCAGTTTTGTGTGGCGATTTTTTAAGTGACTTAGGCATAGGGTTTTGCTGTTATATTAGTTACTTTTCTGGCCCCAGTGATTAAATACAATGATCAAGGCAACTTGTGGAAGTAAGAGTTTATCTGAGATTATGGTTCCAGAGGGATAGGAATCCATTGTGGCAGGAAAGCATGGCAGCAAGCCACAGCATGGCACCCAGGGCAGGAAGCTGAGAGCTCATGTAGGGGAAGCTGTAGCCAGCCCCTAGCTGTAGCCATGCCTACTTAGGGGCTGGCTACAAGCTGACATCCCAATTATTAGCACAAACGATAGTGTGAAACAGAAGTGTGGGGACAAGGCCTCAAAGTCGTCCTCCAGTGACATTCTTTATGCAGCAAGGGCTTACCTCCTAAGCTCCCCAAACAGCACCACCAACTGGAGACCCTGTCACACTTCAAACCTCCCCAGATGGAATGCTCCAGGAAAGAGGTGACTGCCCAGATGTATTTAAAGACAAATCAGGGAATCATGTGACAGAGACTGGGGAAGGGGTCACCTTTAAGACCAAGGTAGGAGCTGGCACAGTGTGGCAGCATGGGGTCCCTACAACAGGAACACAGGCCAGTGTGCAACAAAATACACAAGCATGTGTGTATTTTGCTTGGAAATACACTGGAAAGCACTGGAAAGGAGACTTGACACTTCTGAGACCTGGTGAATTTCTCCAAATACACCTTCCCAGGGCAGCAATGTGGGCAAAGGACATACAGTGGTTCAGGGAGGGAAGAAGATCCGTTCAGAGTCCATCAAAGCTCATCCGGCTGAGTGTGCTCTTCATTGCTTGACTGCTCCTCATCAGTTCCTTTGATGGAGTCACAGATTGTAGTCGCCATTAGCTGCTTCTGCACTGGAAAACATTCTGACTCTAGCATTAATTGTAAAAACATTTTTTAAGAACCTCTATTCTGCTCTTGTGCACTGGGGCGTGTGTGTGTGTGTGTGTGTGTGTGTGTGTGTGTGTGTGAGTGTGTGTGTGCACTTAGAGGCCAGAAACCAACATTCAGGGGCTTCCACAATAGCTCTCTACCTTGTTTCCTTTTGAGATTGGGTCTCTCATTGAACCTGCAGTTCACTAATTGACTAGACTGACTATGAACAAACCCCATAGGCTCCTCCTAACCAGCATTGGGATTATAGGCTCACTGCCACACCGGGTTTTTATGCTGGTGTTGGGATCCAAACTCAAACCCGCAGCTTGCACAACCACCACTTTGCCAAGCCCACTCCTCAGCCCATGATCTACTCACAAAACTGAGTATCTTTGTTAGTCCATATGGATTCTGAGCTGCTCTTAGTGACCATTATGGGTGATAGTGACCACCAAAGTGCTGCTTTAGCTCCAATACAGTCTAATTAATTCCAATTTAAAGCAATCCCTACTCCAAGCTGCATTCGTATGATTAGCTAGTTTTTTAACCTGGTCCAACTCAGTAGATCCCAATGTTATTGGCTTCCCAGCAAGCCAATTTCCCCTGCAGTGTCTATGCTGCCTCTAAAGCACTAGCCACACTCGGGACGGTCATATTAGCTAGGTAGGAGATAAGGAGCAAGAAAAGCATCCAGTCATCCAACCACATTTCTGCTTTTTTTTGTACCAGCTACAGATAAAACACAGTCACTCAATAAAGTCCTTCTGTTTCTCTTTTCCTCCCTCCCTTTCTTTCTCCCCACTTGCCTGGACAGGGGAACCCTAGACCCTTTGGAGGTCCGCCAGTCACACCAAAAGAATCTCTTGACTATTTTCCCAGGGAATTCCTGCCTTAAATGTCAGCAGAGCACAGCTCTGTGGCAAGCCAGTGGCTTACAGGTCTGAATCAAGGAGAATGCACTTGCTCTACCAACTAGGACACTTCACCCCATCCAGGAGGCACAGGGGGAAGGGGAGATTAATTTTTAAAAGTTTCTGCATTCACTGGGATGCAAGTTTACTCACCTCCACTTCAGCAAGCTGCGCTGAACAATCTAGTCCTTGCTGTTGTTTAATCACTGTTTCTTATCTGGCTCTGTGAGGGGGAAGAAAAGCTGGAAATTACCCAGAATTACAACCCTGACACAATGCCTCTGATGAGAACACAAAGCTTCCCTAGACCTATGCTGTGGAAGTGGCTGTTGTTTTGTTTATGTGTTTGTTTCTAATGAATATACTGATACAGAAGACCTCTGGGGGGACTCATGAGCCAAGATTTGTGAAAAGGAAACAAGATTATTAGATGGGACACCAAGCTGCAGACACTTCCCAACTCGTACTGAGGCATTGCTCTGTGAGTGTGTGTGTGTGTGTGTGTGTGTGTGTGTGTGTGTGTGTGTGTGTGTGTGTGTGATATGTTTATGAGTGCACATGAGTGTGTTTCAGCCAAATGTCAACATAGATGTCTTCCCAAAGCCCTCCACCTTCTTTTTTGAGACAGGTGTCTCACTGAACCTAGAGCTCACTGACGCAGGTGGACGGGCTGGCCAGAAAGCCCCAGGGTCCTCCTGCCTCAGCCTCCACAGTTCTGCCGGTTACCACATCACTATGCCAGTTTTTAGGAGGGTGCTGGGGACCAAACCCAGGTCCTCAGGCTTACATGGCAAGCTCTTTACCAACTGAGCCATCTGCAAAGCACAGTTAGTCCACCTTTAAAAGACTTAGGCTCTTGCTGCCCAATGTGAGAAAACAAGTTAACTCCTTCTGTCCTTTGCATCTAAACCCAGATCCAAACAGCTCAGTTTAGAAGCTGTTGTCACTTTGGCTATGTTTCCTACTTCCTATTGCCTTGCCACCATTACCTCAAGCTTTCTTCCTCGCTGTTTTCTGCACCCATGTCCTCAGGCAAGGCCACAGGGAATGTCTGTCTATATCCAGGAAAGTAGCTTGCTTATTACTCTACCAGGACACTGTTATGGGAAGATGAGAAAAGCCTACTCAGTTACAAATGGGATAGCCATCCCTAATAAAAACTACCTCTGGTGGCTAAAGAGTTAAGCCCTGTTCTGTCTTAGGCCACTGTGCAGAGTACCAATGAGTATAAGAGGTGGTGCCAAATGGGGTGGCTCCTCCCTTGATGGAAACACTCCCCCCTTAGGAACTGGACTGTCAACACATCAGCCAGCCAGAGAAAAGGGAAACCGTGGCAACCAAGTTTTGCTGGCACTTTGTGAGGTAGTAACGGGAACTGCAAAGGCCATGCAGAGCATACTGATGAGCCCAGGGAACCTGCAAAAAAGTCATCCCAGCACCCCACAGCCCACCCTGCCCCCAGTACCTGGACCTGTGAAGTCTGAGACCTCAGTACATGATGTGTTCACAGAGCACTGAGCCCATCAGGACTCCTTGAGTTCAGATACCTCATAAACACAGGGCCTCCATGGTCAAGGCAGTTACACTTGGCATATCTGCTTAGAAGTCAGGGTTTTAATTGGGGAGGAAAATGCACAGCATTTTAAAATCTAAACAGTAACCTCATGAGTCGACATGAAATGCTTCAAAGGGTCTTTGTGGGTTCTTGCGAAGTCTCCCTACCCACCCTCATCAGAATATTCTGACCTTAGGAAGGATGTCCTTAAAGGTTTCACAGTAATCACATAATCAACCATACTCTGAAGGAAGCCCATGCAAGTGATGTTACATGGGGATTATCGAGAAAAGGCATTCAAGTGCTCCTCTGGAATTCTCATTCAAAAATGTGATTCATTTTCCTAAGTAGAGATGAGTGCTTTGTACACATTGCCTTGTCTCATGCAAACAAGTTGGACACCCAGAGAAAAGATGACAGAGTGAAAAGTTGTTCACTTCTAAATGTCTTTCTTATACTGCTCACTGAAAATACACACACACACACACACACACACACACACACACACACACAAACACACACACACACCATGAAGAAATCAGTTAAGTTCCAGAGAAGCCCCCCGGTAGAGGTATTTATCACAGTTTTAGTTGTTGAGTTGAGCAATTTATTCCTGATAATCATTATATTGATTAGCCAACACTGATTAATTACTAAGACACACTCATAAACCAGGGGTTAGGATTAGTTCTTGGCTATGCACCTGGGGTCTATCAAAGGAAAAAAATCTTAACAATGATCTGGTAGGGCGTGTAGATATTTCCCTTACCCCCCTGGAGCTCACCAGGCAGGAACAGCTTCATGCAGCCTCAGACATGCATGTAGAGGGGACATACACTCTGTCATCTCCCTGCTGTGACAATCTTACAATCCTGAGTAATTTCTGAGCACTGCACTTTGAACAGCCAAGTATGTAGAGTCAGCCCTGTTCCCAAGTTTCCAAATATTAAATTTTATCTACTGTTCCCAATAATTCTGTCCCTATGTAACCTCAGTTTTTACAATCTGTTGCTTCATATAGAGAAATTATTATAATAATCACTATTATTATTGAACTCAAGGAATAGAGAATCTTCTCAGCTCACATATTTCACTTGAAACTCAATGTCTAGCTCATAACTCATCTGAATTGCTGGATCATACAAATCCATTTTCTATTAGGTGCTCAGATTCAATAAGAAATCAACAAGGCAAATCTTCCCCAATTCTTGGTGATCAGAATGAACCAAATAAACTCGTAGGGAAGTCTTCACTTGAAAAGCTCGGTAGCTAAATAAGTTTGTCAGCAAGTGCTTTGCATTCCTCAAATGCCCTGTGTCTATAGTGATCAGGTACAGGGACGGTTTCTAGTTCAAATATAACCTAGTGATTACCACATGGTGCAGAATCTTTCCACCCCTACACTCCAAAAACCCAATCAGACAAGTGCCTGTAATCTGACTCCCAGTTCACTGGAGCCCAGGGGCAGGCAATGAGAGCTGCACTCTGGCCAGGGACGGCATGAGTGACAGAGCTGCGGCAAGGCGGTGGGGGTAAGTCCTTCTTTGATTTAAGGAAACAATGCTGCACAGTAAAAGATGAAGCTCTTTCATTGCAGATATCTGTGTCTTCTCACACAGAATCTAGAAGGTGACAACAGGACAGGTTTGGGGGGGTCTTTTAAGGCTGGGGACTAAGTTCAGGCACAATAGAAGCAGAGGGAAAGGAGAAAAAAAAAGATGCTTTTAGCATGGGAAATTGTAATATTTTTCACTAAAATACTTACTCACCAGGGAACTGTCCAGGAGTGGATGAGACTTGTTCAGTAGCATGTGGAGTGTCTGGTTCATATCAACAAATCCCCCTTTGTTCTGCAGCAAAAAAAAAAAAAAAAAAAAAAAAAAAAGCAAAAACAAATTATGTTGGTCCATTTCCTATGAATGTAAACACATCAGGGCACGTTGATGGTGATCATGGGGCTGGGGAGATTCCCACAAAGGCAGAGAGGTAAATACATGCTGGAAGTTTGGACATTTGCAGCTAGCCCAGGCTGTTTTGGAAGATCAGATTTTTGTGGGTTTTAAGAAAAAGAGGGAGCTAAAACAATTTATGGTTTCTATTTATGGTCGCAGATTTGGGTGTTTTGTTGTTTGTTGAATTTATCTAGTGAAAATTTGAAGTTCCACGAGCAACTGAGTTTCTTGCGTAGGTCTCTGGAGAGGGGGACAGGTGTGTGAATGGGCAGGGAGAGGTGACAAAGGGGTGGTAGAGAGAGGCTGGCCTTTTCCAGGACCGCCTCCCCTGGGTGCTCTGCCACTGAGCAGGGACTGTTTCCTGCCCACCCAGCTCCCTTCACTCCCTTCACTTCCTGCTTGGTCCTCTTTCCTCTGGGTCGGGTTGTAGAAGACAGCGCTTAGAATAGCATTTTGCCCTTCTGTCACCTGGCTACCACCTGAGCTGCTGGTGAGTTCACAAGTGACTCTCCTCACTCCTTTTTCAGTGTGAGTTCTCAAAGCGTTTCCCTCTTGGGGACCTTTCTAATGCCTCCCCTGGGGCGCCCTCTCTGCCCCACTCCAACTGCTGTTTTTGTCTCTATATTATCTTCCTTTGAGGCATAAGTCAGCATTGGCCCAGGTGGGGCCTTTCATAATTTCACGATTCACTTAGAGGACCTCACTTGGGCAGGGGACATTTGGGGTGTAGCTGGCTGTCCCCTTGGGTGGGTGAGCATGAGCACAGCGTACTTTCCCTTTCCAGGCCAGAAGGAAAGCCCCCTTGCCAAACTGACAGCAAATCAGAAGTCCTAAAGGTGAAGGAAACCTTCCCAGCCAGTGTCATACGGTGTTTCCTCACTGCCCGCACAGAACCCAAGCACCCTAGGCCAGTGAGTGATGTCCAAAAGTTAAGAACCTCATAATATGTGTGGGAGGTTACAATTCTACCCTCCTTGATGGTTTTCCAGCCAGCCCTCTAAAGAGTCTACTGTGCTAAATGCTGTCTATCTGTCTTATTACAGATGAGGGGCAAAAATGAATGTCTTAGGTAAGGATACCTTCCAAGGGGGTGGGGGGAAGTTGACAATTCCTAGCTAAAATAAGCAGTTGCACTGGTGTCTTCCAACCACACCCTCTTCAACTCCAAAGATCTAAAGACTGTAAAGAAGGTAGGTGACAAGAGGAAAGTGACTTCCTTCCCAAAGGCTGCTGTGGCATCTCTCATTTCCTGATCCCATTCCTTCCAAGCTGTTCCCTCACCTTCTGCTCCCTTGGCCACCTCCACAAGCTCCTCAAGATGGGGCATGTAATGCTGCAGCTCCGGGCCAGCCAAGGGCCAGCTCCCTTACTGTGGGAGAGAAGTCCTCAGTAAGAAGTCAACAGAGCCTCTGCACTGTTAGCTGGCACGTCCCCTTTTTCTTGCTAATCTTCCTAGCTCTGTACCCTGCAGTGGGTAGACAGCATGGGGCTGGCTTACATACTCCAGACTCCAGAAGCTTGTAGGAACAGGTGTTTTGGAGAGCTGCCGCATTCATGGTTGGGGGACAATGGAGCCCAAGGAGGCACTATCCTGCCTCGCAAACCCTTTTAAAAGCTCCCTTCTCTGGTGCCTGCCCCCTCTGACAGCTACTTCTGTCTGTTCACCTGGCCATTGCCTGGGAGCCTGGCACCAGCCTGGAGTGCCCACAGCCCCGCCCTTCCAGAGCCTCTCAGGCTCCCCCCTGGGGAATGAGATTGTCACGTCCCAGTGCTGCAAGCCCAGATTTGCCCAGGGGCTGGGGCACAGATGCCCCTCTGAGTCCCAAGCTACTGCCACCTGCAGTTCACCACCTCCTTGCCCAGGGCAACATCAGGAGTGTCCCTGTTCCAGCTGAGTCCCTGCCTGTCCCCAAGGCCCACACCAAGTACCAGAAGCAACTCTGCCCTCCTCGAGTTTACCTTCCCAAAAGACAGTTGTGCAGCCCCAGCTTCCTCTAAAATCTCCAAATCCAGACACCTGAGGATAGGAGTGGGTACAGGGCTCTACAAACCCATTTTCAAAATGCCTTTTTGAAGCTACAAAATACAAAACTGGAAATGATCTGCTTCTTTAAGATATATTTTTCTTTCTTTTCAGAAAAAAAAAAAGAATTTTTCCTTATTCTTCAGAAAGATATGTTTTATTTTCTTTGTACTTCAAAATTGTATACATAAATGACCCACATTGTCACCCTGTCCAACTCTCTCCGATATTTCCACACTCCCAATCCCTGGGATGCCCTTATCCCTGGTCATAGGAGCTTCTCCTCGAGGTGGACAGCAGAAGGTGCAGAGATGCATGATAGGTGCTGGGATTCAGTGGAGACTGAGCGCCCTGCCCTTCTTCAACTGATTTGTTCTATGTATGTGATGAGTGTTTTGCCTACATGTGTGTCTGTGTGCCACCTGGGTGCAGTGCCCACAGATGGCAGAAAAAGGCTCTGGAGCCTCTGGAAGTGGAGTCACAACTGGTAGACTGCCACCATGTGGGTGCTGGGAAGCAAACCCAGGTCCTCTGCAAGAACAGCCAGTGCTCTTAACTGCTGAGCCTTCTCCACCACAAACCCACTCCCCGTAAACTGCTTTCTAGCCACAAGAAAAACACACATGCAGAGTATACCTTGTAAAGCTTGCCAGAGGGAAGGAACTCCCAGTTAAACATATTTTATTCTTAAACTCTTAGGGAACTTGGTTGGGACAGTTTTGTTCCTAGAGACAGGTGGGGTTTCTGTCCAGTGAATAGGAAATCCAAGAACAACCTCTTGGCTACTAATTAAGGAGAGTCCCAGAAGCATTCTGTCTTGGTTAGCAAAGAATACTTGCAGCCCATCCACAGGCTTCAAGGCCAAATCTCAGTGCCCCTTCCAGCTGGAAAGCTAAATCCGTGGCTTCTGATTCTCACTGTGTTCTTCCTTCCAGTAAGTGTGGACGTTCGTGCAGTAGAGACAGGATCATGGTGGCTTTCAAAGGGGTCTGGACACAAGCTTTCTGGAAGGCAGTCGCCGCAGAATTTTTAGCCATGCTTATCTTCGTTTTGCTCAGCCTGGGATCCACCATCAACTGGGGGGGCTCAGAAAACCCCTTACCTGTGGACATGGTCCTCATCTCCCTTTGCTTTGGACTCAGCATTGCCACCATGGTGCAGTGCTTTGGCCATATCAGTGGTGGCCACATCAACCCTGCTGTGACAGTTGCCATGGTGTGCACAAGAAAGATCAGCATTGCCAAGTCAGTCTTCTACATCGCTGCCCAGTGCCTAGGGGCCATCATTGGAGCTGGTATCCTCTACCTGGTCACACCTCCCAGCGTGGTGGGAGGCTTGGGAGTCACCACGGTAAGAACCCTTAGGTTCTTATTTCTGTCCCAGACTCCAGGCTTCTTGCAAACTCTGCTAAAAGGTGGCCCAATGTTCTGGGACACATTCATAAAATGGCTAGATTAAGGAGCTAGGGCTATAGCTCAGTTTGTAGACTGCTTGCCTGGCATACAGGAGGTCCTGGGTTATAGTCCCAGCATCACGTGTATGAGGTGCAGTGGCACATATCCACAATATCAGCACTATGGAAGTAAAGGCAGGAGAACCAGAAGTTCAAGGTCATCCTCAGCTACATATTGAGTTCAAAGCCACTCTGGACTACATACAAACTTGTCTTTAAAAAAAAAGTAGAAACCTATTGTGGTAGTTTTTAAAATATACACAGACAAGCCAGACGTGGGTGTTGCCTATAATCCCTGTATTTGGGAGATGAAGGCAGGAGCATCAGGAGTGAAGGCCATGTGGACTACATAGTAAACACTGTCTAGACAGAGGCAAATATTGAAAGGACATTATTTACTATTGAGTGACTTGAACATGATTAAAAAGATCTCAAAATGTTTTGTTTTCATTTTCTCTCCCACCACAGTAACCACAGGAGTATGTTTTTTGTTTTGTTTTTTGCTTTGTTTTGTTTTTTGTTTTGTTTTGTTTTTTGAGACAGTATCTCACATTCATTATCTAGCTCAGGTTGGCCTTGAACTTTTAGCAATCCTCCTGTCTCAGATTCCTATGTGCTGGAATTTGCAGATGTAAATCAGTATGACTGGCTTGACTGTATTTTTGTCTTAAGGCCTTACAATTGTTTATTAGCAGGGGCGACAATGTGTGGCTTTTTATGTAGGGGACTTTAGATAATCTGCATGAAGCGTCACGCCTTTAATCTCAGCACTCAGTAAGCAGGAGCAGGCATATCTCTAAGTTTGAAGCCACCCTGATCTACAAAGCAAATTCCAGGACAGCCAGGGCTACACAGAAAAAACCCACCTCAAAAAAAATAATAATAACCCCACAGTTATTTGATTTTCCCGTTACTCTTTGTGGCTTGGCAGTATTACTGGTTAGCTCTGCACCAGAGCTGCCTTTAAACACACGGCTTATGTTTTAGCTGAGATACCTAGGAACTAACCTAAACCTAATTATGGGTCTAATAATTGCCCTGTAACATTATAAATCTCGGATGAAAATCTTTTACGTGCTAAGTACAGCAGTAACACATTTTGCTTGTGTTGCTAACAACAACATTCAATGAAAACTCGGTCACTGTAAAATTATCTGTAATGGCCCACAATGAGTATAAATTGATTCCTTCTTTTTAGGAGGTGGGAGGGATGGAAATCTCAACCTGGTACTGGTAGAAGACTCAACCATTGCTTCCTATGCAGATAGAATACACCCTTCAGACTGATGCTTTGCTTCGACCTAGACTCCTACTTCAATTCTGATGGAGCATCTCTCTCTCTAGGTTCACGGAAACCTTACTGCTGGCCATGGACTCCTGGTGGAGTTGATAATCACATTCCAGTTGGTGTTCACTATTTTTGCCAGCTGTGATTCCAAACGGGCTGATGTTACTGGTTCAATAGCTTTAGCAATTGGATTTTCCGTCGCAATTGGACATTTGTTTGCAGTAAGTTTTAAGTTCATTTGAATAATTGATCATCTCATTTAGCCTCACCCTGAAGCAGGCCTGAAGATGCTGTTTATAGCTGAAGCTTTCTTGAGTTGTTTTTAGTATTAATCAGCTGGGGACACTGTATTGTTTCCTATGACAGTCCTTCTGTAGCCTTTACCAATGTAGCCAGTGACCTGACCAGTACAAAACCGTTGAAACATTTGTATTATCTCAAGAGTGTTGTTTACTTCAGTGTTACCTTCTCAACAAATAAATACATGTTAAAAAAAATGGTCTGCAAACTAGCTGGACATAGGCATGTACCATGCAGATTGTGCCATAAAATACACAGCTCCTTCAGATCCAGCCATATCTGTTGATGTTAAGGTATCGATAACTTTGCCAACTACAGAGTGGCTAAATCTCAATGTTCCTCTGAGGAGAAAGCAGCAAGTTGCAGCAATTGGCACCTGCTAAGACCCTCTTTCCAAAAGGTTTGCAGTTTTGTTCTTTTTTCCCTGCAGATCAATTACACCGGGGCCAGCATGAATCCAGCCCGATCCTTTGGACCTGCAGTCATCATGGGAAACTGGGAAAACCACTGGGTAACTACTAAATCGATATACCCCATCTTCCTGAAGTTAGGAACAATTGTTCACAATACTTTCTTTTTATTGGCCTAAATTAGTTCACTAGTTTCTGTTGCTTTCTCCCCAACTCCAACTCTCAGCTTATTATTGCATCTGTCACAGGAGGTAGAGACAGCCTAGCAGAATTCTGCTACAAAAGATCTCATAGTGATCTGTTCTAGGTCTTCACTGACAGCTGGGTTTTCTTGAACCATTAGTCCGGACATATGTTGGACAGGCTGCAGCAGAATACTTGGTACATGGGTTTCCTATGTAGAATAAATTTAAACCATAAGGGTGTGCTTGAAAGCTTAGTTCATTCTGGGCACATCAGTGATGTGATAAAACGTGCTGTTTACTGAAACTCTGCAGTGTTTAAATCATGAAAGAAAGCCCTCCTAGCAACAACAGAAAATAAAGTTTTTCTTTTTAAGAGAGAAAGAAATACTGTTAAAGTATCACCTATGACAAAGGTATTTACAGTCCTAGTTTACATGAGCATAACATAATTAATAGTATATAGGGGCTGGAAGCATGTGGACTATGCCTGGTACCAAATACATGATGTAGATGTTTATGCCACTGTCACCACAGCTGTATCTAGAAAAATAAGTGAGTCCCAAGAAGGTGCACTTTTTAATCTCAGGACTAACTTCTTGTCAGTCTGGGCCTAGAGTAGTGACAGACATAATCATTTCTGTTTCAATTGTTTGTATCAACAAAAGAATTTATGTCCTTTGAATTACAGGCAATTGTGAAAGCCACTCATGCTTAACTTAAATAACCTACAAATACAAGGAAAATAAATGTATATGCAAGCCTGAAAATAGACCTAACTTTTATGGTCATTCATATATTGTGAATGTGCTTTTACATTTTGTAAAATTATGAATGTAACAATCTGTTGTTTGTGCTTTGGTCTTGTGCATATGGCTGCAATGGATCTAGCCACAGCTACCCAAAGATAGCATGACCCAGCAAAGGAGGAAAATATCACACCATGACTATATAAATTCCCTTATAAAAAATGTGCACTGAGTTGTTAAGACGTAACTTGGGCACAGACATGCAAAATTTTGATCTCCAAAGTCATTCATCAGACTGGTAATTTTGTCACTGATACTTCTGAAAAGACTACATTAGCAAAAATGGAATTTATGTTCTTTGTATGTGTGATATATGTTGGTGTGTGTGTGCGTGTGTGTGTGTGTGTGTGTGTGTGTGTGTGTGTGTGTGTGTGTTTGTGTGTGTTTTCACATGTGTGAGTGTAGGCACACATGTGCTATGACTTTTGGAGGTCAGAGGATAACCTTGGATATCAGTTTTCATTTTCCCCCTTGTTTGTAGCAGGGTCTCTTGTTCACCACTGGTCACTAGGCTAGGTGGCCCTGGGGAGACTCCTATCTCCACTTGCTATTTCCTATGCTCCTGTGGGAACAGAGCAATTACAGAGATGCACTATGGTATCTGGCTTTTATGTGGGTCTCAAGGACTCAAATTCGAATCCTCATACTAGCATGAAGACACTTCCTTCACTCATGAGTCATTTCCCAGCCCCCAAACAGAAAATTTTAATACAAAGTTTACACATTGTACAATAAATGAACAGGTTTTTATTAAGTGACAGAATGACAGTTTAGTGAGTATTTTTCTAAACCATTTTATGTAGTTTATGTGTTTTTCTGTTTTCAGCAATAAAATCATTTCATAAAAATTGAAAAGCACTTTAAAGTCCCAGAACTTTGTGTGAGAATAGCAATTTGGCACCAAGATTTATTTTTGAGAACATGGAACTCGCTGTCTCCTCCAGAGTGTCATGGAAAGGGTAGTGATTGTTTAACAGTGCCTGTTCTCCTTGTGGGACTTGAGGCCTGTGAAGCAGCACAGATCTAATGAGACCTTACCGAGGGAACAAAGAGCAAAGGCATTTAGAGGAGGGCTCTCATTTCTCCTTTGAAAGGGCACAGGGAAGATAAACTCTCCTTTGGGCTCTTTCATGTTCAAGATAAGGAGCTTGCTTGGTCCAGCGACTCTTGCAGCTACTTCCCTGTTAAGGATATGTGCTCAGCTTCGGCAGGAAGCTTGGCTGTCCTTTAGGCTCTACAGTGAAGATGTTGAGTGCAGTTCATTTCCAGATGGTGTTTTAAGTAAGACATAGTTATAATTTTTTCAAATGAGAGATCAAACAGTAAGTTGATGCCATCTTAAGTGAGCTCATAACCTCCCAAACTGTCAACTTTCCAATCCATAGGAACATAAATTTTAATAATGTCTGTATCAAAGGTTATAATGAGATAAGAAAAGTGTTCAATATGGTCTGTTACAGTGCTCAGTAAACACGGCCTTGGTCCCAAGTGACTCTATTGATGAGCGCCTAACATTCTACAGAGTGTGTGTGCTGTAAAAGCATGTTCCAGCCTAATCAGAGTGCAATCGTAATTCATTCTGGGTGCATCAGTAATTCGATAAAACATGCTGTTTACTGAAACTCTGTAGAATCACTTGTTCATCCTTATCTAGTCACCACCCCTAAAGTCAGTACAGGTCTCCACTAAATCACTGTGCAGAGGGAAACACTCTCCGATGAGAAAGATGAAGAAACTGTAATGTTTCCTCTGCAATGAAGTCTCCAATTTTTAAAGGGGAAAAGCATAAGGAAACTAATTAATAGCCAAGTCGGTGACTTACAGCTTTAGATTGTCTGGGAATCAGGAACTGAACTGGTTTCCATGAGGGAAAAGTTACTAAGTGTCATTTCATTTAGTCTTCATAGCCATGTGAAATGCATATTATAGCCCTTACTTTGCAGATAAAGAAGTAAAGTGTAGAAGTTAAGTCACTAGTGGACTAATCTAATTGGTGAAGTGATTGTCCAGCATGCAGCAGGCCCTTGGCACTCTCTGTAACTCCATACACACTGGGCATGGTAGCACACGCCTGCAATCCCAGCACTCCAGAGGAAACAACTGAGGGATGAGTAGTTCAAGGCCATCCTCGGCTACATGATGAGTTCAAGGCAACGTGGGATACCAGAGACCTTGTCTCTGAAAGAAAAACACCCTGATATAAGCACTCAGAACTGCTAAGTGATGGGTCATGGACAGCATTCATTGTGCCATACTGAATAACAAATAGCCTAAATGATAAAACTGCACCATGATACTGATTATACAGAAAGTCAAGGTAAGAGGCTAATATAGAATACATAAGCGAAACACGCTCCAAAAATTATTTTTTCTTTTTATCTTAAAGAATTCCTAGTAGAGTCTGCTTAACTTGTGGAGCCACCAGAGAAGGGCTATTTTAGGTTAAGACTTGTCATATAGTTGGTAAGCCTGATATGACAGTACCCACCAATATTTTTAAAAGTTCATGATGCTGAGGGTGGAGGAATGTGAGTTAAGGCTAGCTTGAGCTGTGTAATGAGTCTTAAGAGCCTCCTGAACTAGGCCTGTCTCAAACAATAATAATAAAAATCAGAACATTAAAATATATTAAAATAAAGAAAATAGAAGACATTATTCTTTTCTTTTATGTTCAAATAACTTAGAGATCTTTGGTGTAGATTTCATATATTTTATCATTATTTTCAAATCCATCTGTGTGTGTGTGTTGAATTCTATATTCATGGGCTATCCAGGGAGACCACTTTTCACTTCTCCCTACTTATCTCTCCTCTTCCATCTTTCCCCCAGATTTATTGGGTTGGCCCAATAATAGGAGCTGTGCTGGCAGGGGCCCTTTATGAGTATGTCTTCTGTCCTGACGTGGAGCTCAAACGTCGCCTCAAGGAAGCCTTCAGCAAAGCTGCCCAGCAAACCAAAGGGAGCTACATGGAAGTGGAGGACAACAGGAGCCAAGTGGAGACTGAAGACTTGATTCTGAAACCCGGGCTGGTGCACGTAATTGACATTGACCGAGGAGAAGAGAAGAAGGGGAAAGACTCATCTGGAGAGGTATTGTCTTCGGTATGACTAGAAGACAGCACTGAAAGCAGAAGAGACTCCCTAGAGCTGGTCTCGGATGTCCTGCCACCCATTAAGGAAACAGATTTGTTATAAATTAGCCATGTGCGGGTTTCTTGTTTCATGCCTTATTACTCACTTTAAAAAACACATATTTTGCTATTATCAATGGAGGTTGGAGAAGAGACCTATAATGAATATGAAATTTAAAAAAAGAAATATTTTTAAAGGGGCCCCAAAGCAAATATGCAACTAGTCTCTCGAGTTCCCTTTCATTAGTAACAACTGGAAATGTGTACCAGGATTAGGTCAAGTCTTGCCTTCAGAGCATGTGGGCACCCCTGTGAGGAAGCTGGTATTGCCAACCCTCACTTGAATATTGACCTCATTGGATTGATTTACCAATGACAAAATACAGTATGTCATAGTGTCATGCTCATTCACGAAAAAGAAATGTAGTAAGTTCTTTCATGAGTCATCCCTTACTTACAACTACCTCCAGGGGGGGAAAAAAAAAACTTAGCAAGGGTCATCACTGAGAAGCCATTTGCATTTATATGGCAAATATCTGACTGGCAGATCCCAACCCTAATTCATTATAATCCTTCTTCCTCCTGAAACTCCAAGAAACTATAGGGCTAAAGTCAAGAAATTTGGAAAGAATATTAATTTCTTCCCATGTGTTAGTTCCATCTAATGAAAGATATACATGGGACATCCAGTGAGGCTCAGAATAGACAGAGCTATGGGGTCTAATGGGAGGTGGGGCAAAGGCCTTCCAACTGTGCTCTGTCGCCACATAATTGGTCTGTTTTCAGTGCTCATTCTTAACTGCACCACACAAGACTCACCACCTAAGCCTTTAATGGCGTCACTTACTTGTTAAAATTTATTGGCCAAACTGGGGAAATTGTTTGTCATCCTGTTATCTATAGTGAAACACTAGCTGAGATTAGCCGAGTCCTGCCTTTCTGTTGGTGTCTAAGCCCTGCTTATTCTTGAAGGTGTAAACTGTTCCTGCCCATCCCAACTTGTGATGCTGTCTCACTTCCCACGACATCCGTTGGTGATCTTCACTGTGAGTGTAATAACACCTAGAGTGAGTTAAAGTACGTGGCAGACAAGGTACAGCGTGGTTGCCTAATAAAAGGGTGAGGAGACTGCCTCTGTTTCAAGCTCCCCTGTGACCCATCTTTCTTATTGCACGTAGCTTAATGTGATTTTAAAGTATTTACCCTACTGCCCAGTTTATTTGTTTAAATCATTTGTTTTTCCCATACTGCTCCCAATAGAATGCTGTGTGTAAACCCCAGTTTCTACCATCATAACTGTCTAGCCTAGCATTGATCTTAGACAATGTGCTGCAAATGTCAACTTCACTAAACAAAAGTTAGTAGTGGAAGAGAGATGAACCATCTCTTCGAGGACTAGCTAGCTTGTAAATAGCTGAGAAGCAAGGGCTTTCTTTTCCCAGGCACAATTCCAACTGTGTGTGACTTCTTATTGTTAATGGCAGTTTTGTGTCTGTGGCAACGAGATAATGGACCACTATTAAACCTGATTCTCTTCGGTGCTAGGAAACTGATGTACAAGTTTCCAGACAGCTGCGAGACCACTGTATGCTTCTCAGTGCCACCGGCATACTTTACTGAAGATGCTGGAAGCACCGGCTCCTTTTTCAGGGTGTTGAAAATTAGACAGACACCAGATACATAAGATTGCTCCCTAACAGAGCAGCACTCACAGAACCAGGGCAGAAACCTCCCAAGGGTAGTTTGTGCCCACTATTTCAAGTGTCTTCACAATACACCACATAGGCTTAAGGTTAGGGTGATATCCACCATCAACAAACTTGTCAGGTCAAAAGAAGCTTAGCTGACACACATAGCTAAGCAGATTTCTGGGTACTCTTTCAAAAACCTTGGCTTGTGGTGATTTCTATCGTGCTGTACAGTTAACTTCATATATATACTTGCTTTAACATTCATTTCCAATGGCAGCATTCAGTATAGTAATGACTGCAAAACAGTGAATCATGGCTTTGTGATTTGTTTTTTTTAGAAACTGGCATAATGCCAGGCACACAGTAGGTAAACAAAACAAGCATGTTATTTGATATATGACTCTCATTTGGGCTTTAAGAATACCAATAATCTCTTCTAATTTTTAATTTTGCTCAACATTTAATAGAAGTATAATTTCTAGTAATATCAAAGGAAGGCAACATGGATGTGAAAACATGTTTTTACAAAAAAAAAAAATGTGTTTTTACAATCTACTGTTGAAGGGCAGAGGGCAAAGGTTTCGGCATTCTTTATCTTTGCATAGGAGACCACTTGTCTTGTATTCCACTCAAGGCTCTTGTCAGTAAAAAAGTAATGAAATTGTACCTTTCTAATGACATCTATACAGCAGGGGTCCATTGCCTTGTGGATGGCACCAAATTAGCCAGTGTATTAGGAGATCGGGGCTTTTCCTTTAATCCTTTCTTATTAATGAAGTGCACAGTGCAAACAGCACAGAGCTATTCCCAAGAGACAACTACTGACGGATACACAGCAGAGAGATCAGAAAGGAAAATCAGGAAGACATGAAAGATTTATACAAACCATGGAACAATGCCAACTGTGTTCCCTCAGGAAGAGCACACAGACATCTCCCAAATTTCAAGGTGGTCCATACACTGAGAATGCACATAGTCTGTCAAACAGTGCAGAAAGGAGTCTTTTTAAAAAAGATTTTGAGGGTTTCCTTCAAATGTAGGACTCAGATTTTAAATATGTGTTTCCATTTTCCTCCAAAACTCTTTTAACCTTTTACACTACAAGGAAGTGCTTTCTGGAGCCTAAGTCACTGGTAACTTTAATTGTTTCTGTCATTTGACACTACTCAGAAAATCTTTTCCTTTTGATCATTAGAGGGGTGTCCTACCATGGCTCACGGGCACTGCTGGCCACATCTCCCCTCTGCTGAAGATTTCATAGGAGATTAGAAATCTCTGGAAAATGTGCATGATAGAAATGAGCAGATTTATTAGAAGTCAATTCCAAAGCATAGCTCTTCTAGATGAATCCAGGCAACATGTGTGCTGGTCTAGCCTTGTTGATGGATGCAAAATTCCAAAACAGAGTAACAAATTAAAATGCTGCCCCTAATCCTTGCATGATCCTTTGACGAAACATTTTGACACCTTCTCCATGCATCACAAATGTGGCAGAGACACTGCTGTTGTGACAATTGAATAGACAACCTTATAAAAACTATAAATGTTCTTATCATAAGACTACAAGGTATGGAAATTTGAAACATTTTGGACCTGATAGTAATTACATTTTTCCCCAGTAAACTCACAGAGTGGAAATTATTAGGAAAACATGGTTACTATGTAAATAACAAAACTCACTTTCCTTACATCAAATTTTCTGAGTTCATGTCTATGTTTCAATACTTTTCAGAAAACCCTCATAATGCAAACCTTTGAAAACCATAATTCTCAGAAGTAAATGTTAGACTTTTAACTTCAAAAATCAAAAACTGGGAATACTCACTTTTTGCAAATAACTTCCCATAGCCTGTGAAATACATACCCAACAAATGTTATATGACGCATGCTGTAAACACCAAATTTAAGAGCAGTTACACTGTTAATCTTTTAAGTAAAAAATCAAGAGCTAAAAAAATACACCTAAGTTATATATCCCATTGTAATGTATCCCTAGATTATTTTCAGGATTAAGTAAACATGGGATTCATGAAAATATATAAATTATGTATCATTTTATGACCCAAATCACAATAAACTTGTAACTCATGATGAACTAAGCAAAATATAATGAATGTGTGGTTATATTTACAATTATTTATTAACTGAAGCATTATTCCAACATTGGAGTTAATGTTAAAGAGATTTAAACTGTAATGTCTACTACTTGGAAAATCTATTAAAAAGTATTAGCAGTGTGGCTGGGTTCCATGTCTTATGTTGCATATCATATTACTAGACTCACACAAATAAATCTTCAAAGTTTTTAAAGTAAATTGTGTATTTGGTGGTATTTTAAAATTCAGTTGTAGTATTTGGCACTTTCATTAAAATGAACAGGAGGTTTTGATATTTGAATATAATCTACCCCAAGTAAAATGGTGCTGGAGCTCATAAGATCAAGTATACTTGGTAAATGTCGGCAGAGTTTATACTGAGGTTAATACTGGGGTTTATGCGGACACAGACAGTGAAGACTGGCTTTTCATAGGCTTCATTCTTCTTGTCCACATCTACAAAATAGAGTATAGGCTATCAGCTATTATCACAGTGAGTCTAAACTCAAAACTCCAACAAGTGACTGGCACTGCAACATAGATGGCCTAGCTTCAGGGTGTCCAGAAACTCCTGTGCATCCAGATGGATAACATAGACTCAGTAAGTACTTATTTGCCTTCCCCACTGTACTTGGTTTAAGGACTTCCCAATTTTTAGCAGTTACAGACCTTCATTGCAAGGTTGGGGGTGGTCATTTATGGAGTATGCAACCAATCTCTCACAGCATTTGTCACATTCTGGTGAAACAACTTCTTGGGTGCCTGTCTCCTCCACTAGAATCTAAACTCCTTAATGGCTTTAAAGTGTCTTATTTATCCTGTGTGTTTCTCTTTCCCCACTCTCATCCCTGAGCTGTAAGAGTTTTGACATTCCACTGGAAAAGTGCTTGCTGCAAGGACAAAGCAATTAAAGAGTGTCTTAGAATCATGAGGAAATGCCACAAAGCCCTATTCTTCAACGTGGTTGCTTTCTGCTGCTGGGATGTGTGTGCTAAATATTTGAATTCTTATAATTCCAGGTAAGAGCTCAAAATTAGTTCAAACACAAAAGGAAAAGGAAAGTGTACACAAAGCGTGCAACACTAATTGGATTTCTAAAATGTATACCCAATGTGGAGGCAACAAGACATGTTTTCATTGCTGTGTTTATGCAACAGCCAGATGTTAGATGAAATTTAGTTCAGTTGAACACTTCGGCAAGCAAAGTATGTTAACAAGCCTGGAAAGCTTGAGGTGCAAATGTCAGCCTGCTTTTGATGATTATTTGGTTTGGGAAATGTCCAAATCAATGTCACCTGAACTAATTCTTTTTTTTTCTTTCCATCTTCCCATTTCTTCCTTGTCTGGTTTTTTTATTGTTTTGTTGTTGCTGTTGTTTCAAGTGTTTATTTTCTATCCTGGCCATGGCCTCCCTGATCCTTTCCTTCCAGTTTTCCCCTCACATACCCCTATCCAACCCTCAATTTTCTCCTCTTGGGTCTCCATCCAGGGAAGGGCAGGTTTCCCATGAATATCAACAAAACATGGCATATCTAGGCACCTCCTCCTGTGTTGAGGCTGGGCAAGGCAACACAGTATGGGGAGTAGGGTTCCAAAAGCCAGTAAAAGAGTTGGAAATAGCCCCTGTTTCCTGTTAGGATTCCCATAAGAGGACCAAGCTACACAACTGTAACATATATGCAGAGGGCCAAAGTCAATCTCATGCAGGCTCCCTGGTTGTTGGTTCAGTCTCTGAGAGGCCCTATGATCCCAGATTAGTTGACTGTGTGAGCCTTCCGATGGTGTCCTTGACCCCTCTGGCTCCTACCCTCTTCTCTGCTCCTCCTCGGCAGGATTCCAGAACTTCACCTAATTTGGTAGAGGGTCTCTGCATCTGTCTCCATTAGTTGCTGAATGAAGCCTCTCTGACGACAATTAGATCAGGCACCAATCTGGTCACATGAGATGGCTAGTTCAGGCTACTTATCTACTATTGCTAGGAGTCTAAGCTGGGGTTCTTCCTGTAGACTCTTGGGAGAGTCCCCTACGACACCCCCAGCAGTCCCCTTCGGCACTCTACCCCTTTGTGCCCCCAAGCTTGATGGCCCACGTTCCCATCCCTACCCACCCTCAGTCCACTCACAATATCTCTTCTATTTCCCCTTCCCAGGGAGATTGGGGTGTACCCACAAGGTAAGCCTCCTTGATACCTAGCCTCTCTGGGTCTGTGGATTGTAGCATAGCTATCCTTTATTTTACACTTATGAGTGAGTACATACCATGACTGTGTTTCTCAGTCTGGGTCACCTCACTAGGATGATTTTTTTTCTAGCTCTACCCATTTGCCTGCAAATTTCCTGATGTCTTTGTTTTTTGTTCTTGTTGCTGCTGTTTTATGTTTTGTTTTGTTTTGTTTTGTTTTGGAGGAGGTGGATTTTTAAAAACATATTTCGTTATTCTTGAAGTATTTCATAATGCATACAATGTCTTTCTTTTTATTAATTTTTTTCATTTATTTTCCATCCTTACCACAGTTTCCCCTCCATCCTCTTTTCCCATCCCCTTCCCAAACCTACCTCCCCAGACACTTCTCTGCCCTGCCCCCACATCCACTCCTCCTCTGTTCCTGTTCAGGAAAGGCAGACCTCCCATGGGTGTCAACAAAACATGGCATAGCATGTTGAGATAGGACTAAGCTCCTCCCTTTGTATTAACTCTGGGCAAGGCAACCCAGTATGAGGAATAAGTTCCCAAAAGCCAGCTCAAGCATTAAGGACAGCCCCTGATCCCACTACTAGGAGTTCCACAAATAGACCAAGCTGCACAACTGTCACATATATGTAGAGGACCCAGGTCGGTCCCTTGCAGGCTCCCTGGTTGTTGGCCCAGGGTCTGTGAGCGCCTATGAGCTCAGATACGTTGTTTCTGTGGGCTTCCTTGTGATGACCTTCACCTTAATGGCTCATAGAATCATTCCTCCCTCTCTTCAACTAGATTCCCAGATCTCAGCCAAGTGCTTAGCTGTGGATCTCTGCATTTGTTTCAATCAGTTACTGGATGAAGGCTCTCTGATGCTATCATGAATCTGATTACAGAAGACGGTCAATTCAGGTGCCCTCTCCACTATTGATTGCTAGGAGTCTTAGCTGGGTCATCCTTGTGTATTTCTGGGAGTTTCCATGGCACCAAGTTTCTCTCTGACCCCAAAATGCCCTCCACCCCCAGGTTACCCAGAAGATCTCTTCTATTTCCCTTTCCTAGGGAAATACATAGGTCCCTTTTTAGGCCCTCTTTGTTACCTAGCCTCTCTGGGGCTGTGGATTATAGCATGGTCATCCTTTACTTTACACCTAAAATCCACTTATGAGTGAATACATACCATGTTTGTCTTTCTGGGTCTGGGTTGTCTCACTCAGGATGATTTTTTTTTTTTAGTTCCATCCATTTGCCTGCAAATTTCATGACATCATTGTTTTTTACAGCTGAGTAATGCTCCATTATATAAATGTACCACATATTCTTTATCCATTCTTCAGCTGAGGGACATCTAGGTTTTTTCCAGATTCTGGCTATTACAAATAAATATGCTATGAACATAGTTGAGCAAGTGTCTTTGTGGGATAATTGAGCATCCTTTAGGTATATACCCAAGTGCAGTATAGCTAGGTCTTAGGATAAGTTGATTCCCAGTTTTCTGAGAAACCAACACACTGACTTCCAAAGTGTCTGTACAAATTTTCACCCCCACCAGCAATGAAGGACTATTTCCCTTGCTCCACAGTCTTTCCAGCATGAGTTGTCACTTGTGGTTTTGATCTTACCCATTCTGAGAGGTGTAAGATGGAATCTCAGAGTTGTTTCAATTTGCATTTCCCAGATGGCTAAGGATGTTGAACACTTCCTTAAGTGTTTCTAAGCCATTTGAGATTCTTCTGTTGAGAATTCTCTGTTTAGATCTGTATTCCATTTTTTATTTGAATTAGAAACAGGATTGTTTTACATGACAATCCCAGTTCCCTTCTCCCACCCATCCTCCCCTATCTCCCCCCACAACTAAAACCCTATCTATCACATATCCTTTCTGCTCCCCCTGGATGGTGAGGCCTTCCATAGGGTGTCAGCAGAGTCTATTTTATCCTTTGGGATAGGGCCTCGGCCCACCCCTGTGTGTCTTGGCTCAGGGAGTATTCCTCTATATGTAATGGGCTCCCAAAGTTCACACCTATGCTAGGGATAAGTACTGAACTACTACAGGAGGTCCCTTAGATTTCCGAGATTTCCTCACAGAAACCCATGATGACACCAACTAACAATCTAAGCAACAGAGGAGAGGCTACCTTAAATGCCCTCCCCTGATAATGATATTGATGACTGACTTATATGCCATCCTATAGTCTTCATCCAACAGCTGGTGGAAGTAGAAGCAGACACCCACAACTAATCACTGAATTGAATTGGAATCCAGTCGCAGAGAAGGACAAGTGAAAAGCAAAGGGGTCCAGACCAGGCTGGTGAAACCCACAGAAACAGCTGACCTGAACATCAGGGAACTCTTGTTCCCCAGACTGATAGCTGGAATTCTAGCATGGGACTCATCCAGACCCCAGGAATATGGGTTTCGGCATTCCATTTTTTAATTGGATTGTTTGGTTTGTTCATAACTAGTTTATTGAGTTACATGTTTTGGAAATCAGCTCTCTATCAGATGTGGGGTTGGCAAAGATCTTTTCCAATTCTGTAGGCTGCCATTTTTCCCTATTGATGGTGTCCTTTGCTTTACAGAAACTTTTCAATTTCATGAGGTCCCATTTATCAATTGTCGATCTTAGAGCCTGTGCTATTTGTGTTCTATTCAGGAAGTTGTCCCTGTGCCAATGCATTCAAGATTATTTCCCACTTTCTCTTCTATCAGGTTCTGTGTAACTAGATTTATGTCAAAGTCTGTGATCCACTTGGACTTGAATTTTATGCAGGGTGATAGACTATGAATGTATTTGCATTCTTCTACATTCTGACATCCAGTTAGACCCGCACCATTTGTTGAAAATGTTTTCTTTTTTTCCTTTGTATAATTTTGGTCTTCTTGTCTAAAAAATCAGGTGTCCATAGGTGTGTGAGTTTATGTCTGGGTCTTTGATTTGATTCCATTGGTCTACCTGTCTGTTTTCATGCCAATACCATGGAGTTTTTATTACTATAGCTCTGTAGTAGAGCTTGAAATCAGGGATGGTAAAATATAAGATGAATGGGTGAGAATCCATGGGTGGATGCATTCATGGATGAATTCATGGATGCATGTGTGGATGAATAGAAGAAGCACTCTGATCTAGAGACATCTGTGTGAAGGAATGGAAATCTTAGTCTACATTCTTTCTTCCCTTTCAAAGGACCACTTGTCATAAAAGAGTACAAGTTTTTGAAAGTATTATCAAAGGATAAGGAAGACATAGAAAAAATAATTAAAATAATTATCAACTTAAAAACATGTGGTTATAGAATGTATATATTATTTTCAATCATTTTATCTTAACCTCATTACAAGGTAAGCATCACTATCATTTTCATCTGCAAAGATGAAGAAAGCAATGTTTCGTAGAATAAACAAATTACCTCACACTGCACATAATAGAAAAATCAAACTCTGGAATCTGTTTCTCAATCACACCCATCTATATGATCCTCCTGCATCTAATACAGATCTCTCATGGCCCTAACAACCCAATCTCTCAGTAGCTATATTTGCCTTCAATGACATGCACGTGTGTGTGTGTGTGTGTGTGTGTGTGTGTGTGTGTGTGTGTGGTGTGTGTTTGCATGCATGTAGGTATGTATATATGTATGTATTCTACCTGCAAGGGGAATCCTTAATTTACCATACTACTATGGAGCAATAAAGTATATACCGAGAAGCAGGAAAATTCCAGATCATAGAAAAGATCTTGCAAAAGGGAATAAGGTGAACTGCTGCAGAGGATTTACTTATACTTTATAAAATTTAGGAAATTAGGATTTTTCTTTCCCTGAGAAAATATCATCAAAATCACTATTTGAGGATATAGCTTGGATGGTTCCGAAGAGGCTGCAGTTGGGGATTAATTGCAGCTACTGTTAAAGGCTTCAACAGCTCAATAACAATAGCTCTTGAGCACTTACTCAGTATATGCCTTTTCCCAGACCTTATAGAGACCATACAGGGTAGTTATTGCCATGATGCACATACAAGAGAAAGCTGATGTCCAAGAAAGTCAACCAGTATGTTCAGTGACAGGACTACCAGGGGATAGAAGTGAGATTTTTACCCAGGCAGCTGTCCACACCCCCCTGCTCCTGGTCACTGCCTTCTGGGGACTTGGAGCTGAGCCACATTCAGGTTCCAGTAACTCCAGCTTCCATTATCTGTATTTGTCATGCCTTTGATTTTTATATCAACTTCGATTACAATATACTGGGACATTTCAGTTGTGCCCGACCTAATCTCTCAGTATCGCCTCAATGGCCTCTGAAGGAAGATTTAAGCCTCAAGTGCAAATTCCACACAGATAAACTAGCTAAGCTTATAAAGTGTTTTTAAAGGGGACTTTAAAGGGGTCAGGGGAGCTTTCTTTGGTGAGCAAGAATAAGCCAAAAGCTTCTCCCACAATGTATCATCTGCTCTTTTGCTCAAAATTAGCAGCTCTTTGTCCAGGGACCCACAGAAAAAATTGTGAATTTACTTATTAAATATCTCTAAATAAAACATTAAGAAGGATATTTGTAAATAGTATTTGGAAATAATCCAAACTTCTGTATGATCACTTTGATTGGAACAGACTATAGTGTTAAAAGACAACTTTTAAAAATGCTCAATTTCTAATTTTCAATGAGTTGAATTACAACAGTACTGCAGTGGCAACAGCTTCTGAAAATAATTGGCATGGTGCCTATTGCTAATATTATCTCACTTAGTAAGAAGAAAGCAGTTTATTCAGCAATAACAGTGAGAAATGGGCTAACAAGCTCGTCTACACCCTACTCACCACAAACATGACTAAAACTTCCACTGTCTTTACATAAAGTCCTTATGCAGTCAGCCCTGCATGGTGACACATATCTACAATCCCCATAACTGGCAGGCTGACCCAACAGGATGGCAAGTTCCAGGCCAGTCTGAGCTACCCAGGGAAGCCTTGTCTGGAATTTTTGTTTTAAGAGGGGATTAGCAGAGACAGCTCAGCCAGTAAGATGTTTGCCTTGCAAGCAAAAATTAAATCCCCCGGAACCCATGTAAAAAACTATCCAGGCTACCCAAATATGCTGTAACACTAGCAAAGGTAAGACAAAGACAGGTGAATCCCTGGAAGCTCACTGGCCAACTGCCCTTGCTTGCGGGGAGTTCTGGACCAATGAGAGACCATGTCAAACCAAAAGTGAAGCTGCCTGAGGAATGGGACTCAAGATTGTCCTCTGCCCAATGCATGCAGGCACACAGACACACAGACCACATGCATCTCTCTCTCTCTCTCTCTCTCTCTCTCTCTCTCTCTCTCTCTCTCTCTCTCTCTCTCTCTCTCTCCCTCTCTCCCTCCCTCCCTCCCTCTGTGTATGTGTCTATCTGTCTTTCTCTGTGTCTCCCTATATCTCTGTGTCTGTGTCTGTTTCTCTCTCTCTCTCTCTCTCTCTCTCTCTCTCTCTCTCTCTCTCTCTCTCTCTCTCTAGTCCCTGTGCTAAGTCAACATCATAACTTGTGTTGTTCTGTGTTGCAATTAATGCCCCAGAGAGAAATGGCTTGTGAAGCATCTTGGTCAGACTGCGGTTCTAACTTCAATTGTCAAAACCTCAAGTTAAAAGGGAAAATCTTCTTGACGAATGAGAAAAGGATTTTCAGCATCCTGGTGTTAACAGGAAATGTGGGGTAAAGGCATGATTTCCTCATTTCTCTTAGAAAATTTCTAAAAATTATTTCTTTAAAAAATTAATAAGGGGCTGGAGAGATGGCTCTGCGGTTGAAACCATATTGTTTTAGAGAACAGAGTTCAGTTCCCGGCATCAGTCTGGGGTGCTCACAACCATCTGTAACTCCAACACCAGAGAATCTAATGCCCTCTTCTGGCCTCAGAGAATACTGCACTCATGTGAATAAACACACAAACACATCATTAAAAATAAAAAAAAAATGTAAATTAATACTGAAGCAAGAGTATGAGCCTAAATCCCAGCCTATGCTTCTTGGAAAGCTATTACAAGATTTCAATGTCAAAGCTTATCACAGAGGACTTGAGTTGATCTTATTGTTCTTAGAAAACTGATTATATGGAAACAGTCAAACTGAGGAAGGAGAGGGCTGAGATTTCTCCAGTGGCCTGCAGTAAGAAAGAGTGGAGAAATATCGACGGAGATTATTCAGCCCTGTGGTGTTGGTGCATTGTGGTTAAATCATTCATATTCTTTGAACTCTAATAAATCCTCATCAAACAATGATGACATTTTCATCTCATCAAAGTTTAATCACAAGAGTATTGTAATTCTGATTTTCTTCACCTCAGTTCAAACTGAAAGTAATTGTTAAGAGGCTATTTTAATTCTTACCATTACATCCATTCACGTGTCTCCTGTGTGTTATTAGTATGGCCCATTTCATTCTCTCAGAGACACGTTGTATTTTCTACTATTTGAGCAACCTTAGAACTTTATCCTTTACTTACAAATAGTACATGTAAAACTCATTTTAAAACACATTTCAGATACATTAACATGAATGGCCATTGGCTTTTTTTCCCTTAAAACACAGACAGGCATGAGTGGGAATAAATTCTACTGAATTAATTTATTTTGGAAGACTTCCTAATTGCCTGAACTGTTGATTGCTTCAAGGAAATGGTAACCACTGACAGACCGATAGGTTTGCTATGCACAAAAGCAGAGAAGGAAACATACCTGCTTTGCTATGGCTATGTGGCCTTGACACTTGGAAAACACTTTCTCCTAAAGGAACAGGGCAGAGGTTTCCTAGCTGAGTATGAGTGGCCTATTCTCTCTTTCTGAAGTGTGTGTGTGTGTGTGTGTGTGTGTGTGTGTGTGTGTGTGTGTGTAATGTGTGGTGTGTGTGTTGGAAACTTAGCTGGGTGGGATCTTGCCCTAAGGTCACCACTCCCTTTATCCCATTTCATAATCTGTTTATCACCTTAAACACAGAATTTAGCTCCATTCCACTTCCTACTATTCCTTTTCTCCTCAAATTGTTCTACATCTTGTGTTTAATTTTTTGAGGCATGGTTTCTCTGTGTAGTTTTGTAAACCAGGCTGGCTTTGTACTCACAGATCCACCTGCCTCTGCCTCCTGAGTGCTGGGTTAAAGATGTGTGCCACCACAGCCAGGCTCCAACTACTGTGAAGAGACACCATGGCCATAGCAACTCTTATAAAGGAAAACATTTAACTGAGGGCTGGCTTACCATTTCAAAGGTCTAGTCCATTATCATCACAGTGGGACATGGCAGCATGCAACAGACACGATACTGGAGAAGCAACTGAGATTCTACAACTTGCTCCACAGGCAGAAGAAGGAAAGATGGTTACTGGACATAGCCTGAGCATATAAGAATTCAAAGTCCACCCTCACAGCCACACACTTCCTCCAACAATGCCATATCTATTCCAACAAGCCACAACTCCTAATGGTGTCACTCCCTAATAGGCCAAGCATTCAAACATGTGAGTCTTTGGGGACCATACCCATCCAAACCACCACATATACCGTGTGAATACAAGTGTCTGTGGAAGCCACACAAGGGACTTAGATCCCCTGGAACTGGATTTCCAAATGATGCTGAACTGCCAGACTTGGGTCCTGGAAATTAAACCCGCGTCTTCTGTAAGAGCAGGAAGTGCTCCCAAGAGTTATGACATCTCTCCAACCCCACATTCACTATTAACTTGGTTTAATATTGAGAGCTTTCTCTGTGTCTTTCCTCTACCCTGTTCCCATATTTACATGCCCTGTTTCTTCTGCCTGAAGTTCTCTGTTAAGACAATTTCCACACTTGGAACTCAACTGATGCCTTTCAAAAGTGTAGACACTTCAGGTGGAGGACCACCATGCTTAGCACACACTTGGCTTTCAGAAGGCCTTGGATTGATCCTCAACCACAGGGGGGAAATATATTAAATACCAAGCTTATACTAATAGTTCTACTAACTTTGTGCTACCAAAGATAATACACTAAGACCACCATCCATTTCCCCTTTTCCCCTGGAGCTGATCACTTCCACCTATTCTAATAAATATTTTGGTAGTTACTTCTATGTCTCTAGACAACAGATTTATACTGCCACTTGCTGATTTGCTGGTGCTTCATTTTGGATATTTATCTACTGACCTGATACTAGTAAGAATATTTACTGTCCCTTATTGCTTCTTTTCAACATGCACAAACACATACCTGCATCCTAAACTGTATGTAAATTTTTGCTTCCTTTACATGAGCTTCTGTCTTCTCTGAAGTTAGACGGTCTTGGTTAGTTCAACTTCCAGCTTCTTCAGCAAGTCTCCAAAATTCTTCTTGATGTGTTTAGACATAGAGCCCCGTTGACGTCTTAGATCTGAAGAAGTTTCTATGTGAGTATTTCTGCTCCAATCTGAGCAAAGGAGATGCTTCTCCATGATGGCTCTGTCCCTAGAGTTGGCGTTCGCCATTCCTTTGGGGAGTTCCTGCCTTTTATTCCTCCATCTCTATCCCCTTTTCATTTTTTGTTTATACTGGCAATTTTTGGTTTTTCTGATTATGAAAATTGTATAGCTAATAAAAAATCTGATGCAATTTATATTCCCGCTCTCTCCTTCCTTCCCTATGGGTTTTTCTACTTCTTTTTCTCTAGTGCATTGAAATTGCATGATAATATGTCATTTTTTTCATTCATTCAGTTTTCCTAGATGCATAATGAGCACCTTAATTTAGAGCTTGACTACTTCACTTGTAAGAGATCTGTGTTGGCTCAGGATCCCCAAGACCAAGTGCTCAGCACAAATGAGATTCATTTGCCCCAGAGGGACAGAAGACAGGAAATAAGAGACTAAGACAGAAGACAGAGAAGAAGAGAGAGAAGGGGAGAGGGAAAAGTCAAAGGGGGCAGGGATATTTGTCCCATAGGGACAAAGGACTGTCTCTGGATAGAGAGGAGACAGACATGTTCCATAGGAAAATGGCAGTTTACAAAGATACAAAGGGAAACTTCATTTTCGGATGAGGTACTTAATTTTAACTGGGCATGTTAATTAGGTAAGCTAATGCAGGCTTTTGATTGATGGACTTCAAAACTTTGATAGCTGGACCTTGGTAGTCAATCTCAGGAGGAGGAAGTGTCCAAATAAGGGAGTAGACATTGGTGGCTAGCTTTAGGACTGTGATCTCATTTTTTTAACCGAGGCAGGAGGAATCAAGGAGGAGAGTAAGGCCTGCCTTAGCCATGGTTACTATGCTCCAGACAGCTGGAGTCCCTTCAGTCAATTATGTTTCTGCTTACCAACACAAGTGCCAATTACAGGTGCAAGTTCAGCAGAAAAGAGCAGAAATGTTAGGTCTAGAAACAAATTGTGACTGGAAGACTCAAAAAAATCTCTTTTCCAGAAAGTTTTGTTATGAGCTACTTATCCTTCTACTTGAAATGTTTCAGTTTTTATTCTAGATTAGAAGTCAAATAACATATCCAAATGAGGAGGATTCTGAGCCTTGTAACTCTGGAAACATAACAACCCCCCTCTCATGTTCAAAGATAAATTGAGACTAGATTAAAATAAAATTAAGCTGTTTAGGTCTCTTTTTATTGCTTAAGCCAAATGAAATGTGAAAAGTGAACAAATTGTACCCCTATTCTAAAATTCTATCATGTGAAGAATAGAAAATGATTCAGATTTTCAAATACTTCCCATGATAATTTTGCAATTTCCAGTTGCAAATATTTGCAACATATGATATTAGAATCTCTTTACTGAATCACTTCCACAGTAACACTGAATAGAGTCATTCAAAAAGCTATGAAGACATCGTGAAGGATTATAAAAGAAGATTTGGGAGAACATAAAATTTGCCTGAAGTAAATCTTGCTTCCTGTATCTTTTCTTCCTAACCTATCATTATAAACTTCAGGAATTTGCCATGTTTAGTACCACCTGTCTCTGTTTAAAAGGTACCAGATAAACAGAAACAAAGGTAAGAAATAGTAAGCAATACGGCTGGAATGGTGCTTGCCTCTGTTCAGTCAGGGGTGAGATACTTAGAACTAATGTTTCTGATATCAAGTCAAAAGAGGAAATATGTTTATATTTAATATCCTTTGATGTCAAAGAAAATTATTATACCCATAGGTTGGTGCTGCTCTCAATGCCAGGCAGAGAAGCCTCTTCTTAAAGAGATCAGCAGTTAATCCCCACTGCTCAAGGTGCTAACAATAAGTGACTGTTGAGTGCAGCAACTTTTCAAGAGTTGCTGATCTAATTTTGTATTAAATTCTAGGAATAATTTAAGCCTATGGATCTTGATGAATAGATAACTACAATACATTGAATGCTCGTTATAGACCATGAACTCTTCTTTAAATGATCAATAATTTAATTCTCATGACAGCATAGAAAGACATGCTGCTACTCTACTTTACAGGCTTAAAAATAAAGGCACAGAGAGAAACATTACCCATAATCCTATCCAAAAAGCAGTAGTTATTACCAAGCACAGATGGTATAAGCAAGTGTAGGTATTATAGCTCTGGAGCCACAAAGGTATCCTGACTTATCAGGAAGCTAGGCTATACCTAGAGCTGCAATAGGACAGCTGTGGAGGGTAGAGCCACAATAGGACAGCTCTGGAGACTGAAGCTCCAACAGGACCGCTCAGCTCTGGAGGGAAATGTGTCCTGACTTGTCAGGAAGTCAGGTGATACCTGAAGCTGGGGTCCAGTGGGGGCTAGTCTCCCCACAGGATATGGCAATCCTGCTCCTTTCCTAAAAGACATCACAGCTGAGCTGAGCTCTGCTCAATTCCCCTAAGGAACATCTTAGCAGAGCTATCCGCTTCCTCTGCTGCCACCCACCTCAGCTACACTGTGCTACAGGGGAAGCCCCTGCAGAAATATAGCAATCTCCTCATCTTCAGCAAAAAGTTGTTACCCCCTCCCCCCTCAGCCTTCCTCAACCCCCCTGAAGTGAGGTCTCAGCAAGGTTTTCACTGCTCAGTCCCCTAAGGGACATCTCAGCAAGTTTCTTCTGTTCTGTTCATCTGTACTGCTTAGCTTTGTTCAGCGACCCCAAGGGAACACCTCAGCAGGGTTTTTTTCTGCTCAGTCCCCTAAGGGACATCTCAGTCAGGTTCTTCTATTCAGAGCCAACAAATGAAGGTCTTCACCCAAAACTCTTTTGAGATTTATTTGAAGGGGGAGTCTAGGAGAGTGGCTGGCCCTGCCAGGGTGGAAAAGCAAATGAACAGGTAGATGGGACTTACAGGGCTTTTTAGAGGTGGAGTTTTCTCAGGGAGAAGTTTTCTGCTCAGGTATTGGTTAGTTTTCCTGTTTAGGGATTGGTTAGTTTAATTGGTCAGGGGCAGAATCAGCTCTGGTTTCAGGTCCAAATTGTGTTGTTTTGCCCCCCCACCCATGCCACTGGCCCTTTTTAGCTTTTTTGCTCTATTTTCAAGACTAAGGCATATTTCTTTCACAGGCTCTGGTTTCAGGGTCAAAGTGTGTTTCTTTGGCTCTGGTTTTAGAGTCAGGGTATGTTTCTTAGGTTCCCGGTTCAGAGATAAAGTATTTCTTTTATTGGCTCAGGTTTCAGACCCAGGATATGTTTCTTTCACTGACTCTGGGTTCAGGGTCACAGTGCTAGATTTGTGTTCAGGGATTAGTTGTTTTCTTTGGCTGGCCCTTTAACCCTACAGGTGGTCTACGGACAGTGCCCACCTTCAGACTGCCACACTGTAACCTTCATCAATGTTCACAGATGACCAAGGTCAACACTGTATCAAAGCTAGGAATGGTGCTAGCTTTCCATTTACCCACAACCCTGATGTTTCTGAGTGGGAGCCATTAAACTAAATCATCCTCATCCACAGAATATGCTGATCAATAAAATATCATCTTGCAAGTTTATTATTTAAAAAGTAGTTGCATTACAATTCAGTCTCCCAAAATGGTAGCCTATAGAATGGGAAAAGATCTTCACCCACTCCACATCTTACAGAGGGCTGATTTCCAAAATATATAAAGAACTCCAGAAACTAGACATCAAAATACAAAGTAATCCAATTTAAAGATGGGATACAGATTCAAACAGAGAATTCTCAACAGAATAATCTCAAATGGCAGAAGTGTGCTTAAAGAATTGTTCTAATTTAAGATGGCTAACATACTTAGCCATCAGGGAAATGCAAATCAAAATTACTCTGAGATATAATCGTATACCTGTCAGAGTGGCTAAGATCAAAAACACTAATGATAGGTTATGTTGGAGAGGATGTAGAGTAAGAGGAATACCCCTTCACTTCTGGTGGGAGTACAAACTTGTACAGACACTTTGGAAATCAATATGGTGGTTTCTCAGCAATCTACCTCAAGACCAGCTTCACTACTCTCAGGCATATATCCAAAGGATGCTCAATCATACCACAAGGACACTTGCTCAACTATATTCATAGCAGCATTATTCATAATAGCCAAAACCTGGAAACAACCTAGATGCCCCTCAACCAAAGAATGGTTAAAGAAAGCATGGTACATTTACACAATGGAATATTACTCAGCTGTAAAAAACAATGACATCATGACATTTGCAGGCAAATGGATAGAACTAGAGAAAAAAATCATCCTGAGTAAGATAACCCAGACCCAGAAAGACAAACATGTTATTTACTCACTCATAAGTGGATATTAGCTGTGAAGTAAAGGATAACCAGCCTATAATCCTCAGCCTCAGAGAGGCTTGGTAACAAGGAGGGCCTAAAGAGGGGCTCATGTATCTCCCTTGGAAAAGGAAATAGATGATACCTCCTGAGAAAACTGCAGGGGAATTGGTGGTGGTGGATGGGAACACAAGGGATCCGGTTGGATGGGTTGGGGTGGGACAGAGGGGAAGAATAATGAAAGAGATGTCATGATGGGGCAGGCATTTCAGGCTTGGGTAGAAAGCTGGTGCCAGGGAAATTCCCAGGAATCCACAAGGATGATCCCAGCTAAGACTCCTAGCAACAGTGGAGAGAGTCCCTGAACTGGCCATCTCCTTTAATCAGACTGGTATCTTCATCCATTAACTGATAGAAACAAATGCAGAGATCCACAGCCAAGCACTGGACCAAGCTCCAGGAATCCTCTTGAAGAGAGGGAGGAGGAATTGTACAAGCCAAAGGGATCAAGGTCATGATGGGGAAACCACAGAGGCAGCTGTCCTGAGCTCATGGGAGCTCAGGGACTCTGGGCCAACAGCTGGGAGCCTTTGTATGACTGGGACTAGGCCCTCTGCATGTGTGTGACAGTTGTGTGCTTGGTCTGTTTGTGGGGCCCCTAGCAGTGGCATCAGGACCTGTCTGTCCCTGCCACTTGAGCTGACTTTGGGGAGCCTATTCCCCATGCTGGGATGACTCATCCAACCTGCACACGGGGAAAGCAGTTTGGTCCTACCTCATCTTGATGTGCCATACTTTGTTGATTCCCATGGGAGGCCTGCCCTTTCTGAAGGGAGGAGGAGTGATTGGGGAAGGGGTTAAATGGGAGGCAGAGGAAGGAAACGGAAGGAAAGGAGGGAGGGGAAACCGGACTGTATGTAAAATAAGTAAATAAAAAATTTTCATAAAAAATTTTAGATTCAGTCCTCTAAGTTCATGAAATTGGCAAATGAGATCATACTGAACTCACATTGTGACAGCAGCCATGAGCTGGTGCTGAGTGGCTTGGGCTTCTTTTGGATGAGGTGTGTTTCTGGACACATAGGCTGACACCAGTACACACTGTCTCTTCCACGAGATGCTTGTTGCTCCTGTACGTCACCTCTCCACTGCTAGAGGCATTGAGACTGTACTCTGGTGATTGGGATGCAGTGTAGCAAAATTTGGGACAGTGATAGGAAGCGAGCTCTCACATTGCCAAGAAAATAAATTGGCATTTGGATTCTGTCTCTCCGGACTCTGGGGGAAAGTTTGTGTACTTAATTTGAAGGTGCTACAAGCATAGCTAAATACCAACAGAAGCAAAATGTGCAAAACTGAATTCTTTTAGGGACTGTAACTGTGTCAAAAGGGGAAGAGGAGAGAATATGAATGAAAGAGTATCCAAAAAAGTAGTAAGAGGCAAAGAAAGGCAATGACAGAATGGTACAAATAGATAGCTAGGGAAGGCTGGTCCCTATAATGGAAACCCCCCATGGGTCCCATCAAATCCTCAAATGCTTTTAGTGACAAGCAGCGAAGAAGACAGTTGAGAGACACCACAGAAATTACACTGGGGTTTCTGGGTTCAGGTAACCAGAGAGTTAGATCTAAAGATACACAGTATTCTGGTAGTCCAGCTGCCATGCCACTCCAAAAGAGGCTTATCCTCTCTCGGCCTCAAGGAGACTCATGAGTTTGGCAGAGGGTATGATAATGGGGGCAGGGTATAGTATTCTACTGAACTCAGTCCTAAACAACCAGGAAACTTTTATATAATGCAGTTAGTAAACTTTGGCAATGTAATTCCCTTCTCCCCACCAATATAGGACTGGGGTGCAGGTGATCTTGAAAAAATAATTAACAAAAACAACAATGAATGCCTTTGTATCACACAAACATATTTTGATAGGATTACAATGACTTTCTGAAAGAAAATGAAAGGGGATAAATGAACCTGATGTATAATAATTACTGGTAATCTCTTGATAATTATGCTCTCTTTTTTCTTTATTTTTGCTTTTCAATTATTTTGAAAAGACAATCCCCAAAGGCCAAATGTTTAGGATCAGGATATGACTAACTGACAGTCAAAATGATGTTGATGACAACAAGCAACAATCATGATCACAAAAAATAGCCTCCATGATAGCAACAATACCGGAGGTGCCATCAGAGCAAGCGTTGCTATGGAAACTGTGAATAGAGGGGGTGAGAGGCATAGGGAATCTTTTACAACGGAATGTGGTGTTCTTGGAGAGAATACGCATGTTGTATTGCATCCTAAATATGATTCACATAAGTATCAATCTTGTGTGATATGCACAGGAGAGTGGGGACAAATGGCTTGCAAGGTGGGGGCAGTGCTGTGGTGAAGAGCTGGGGATTGCCTCTAGGTTGTGTCTCTGAGCAACAGCTGCCCCAGCATCCTTTTAGGAAGGAATCTGAGCAGCTGCCCTGTACAGAATGCATACAGCAAACTGAAAGTGTTCCAGGCATGGTCATTCTTTTCCATCTTCACCTCTGTGCAGAGTGGCCCAAGTTTAATAGTGGCACACACTGTTCTTTAAAACACAATATAGCAACTTGTTTCTAATGTGAAGGCTTATAAAAATCTCTCTGATGATTCTCCAAGAAAAAAAAAAAAAGGAAAGGCTGTTGTAAAAAGAAGTCCGAAAGCCCATCTGGATGGCTTTTAAGCTTAGTGGTGCTAACCATGGGCATGCTTTTTGTTTCAAAGTTTTCAACACTGTGTTATACAGTTACACATGCAATTGGCCTTCCTGTTAGTCCACACATCAACAGACAGTTGTGAAGAAAATCACTCTCGTTGCACAGTCCACATGTCAGAAAGAAGCATGGTTGGAGGAGGGGACTGTGCTACAAAGCAGGCTTTGGAGAGCTTCCATCTCAGAGATGGCCGGCACCTGCTGGACAGGATGTCCACCATAAAGTCACCAGACAATGACCTCACCAGACAGTGGGAGCTTGCCCAAGTATATCTTGCTGCAAGGATCCAGAATTTGGCATCTGGGTGACAAGGGCAGCTGGACCAATGCCATTTGTATAAACCAGTCTCCATTCTTCCTCCTACTTAGGAGTGTGTGTGTGTGTGTGTGTGTGTGTGTACATATATATATATATATATATATATATATATATATATATATATCAAAAAGCATTGTGTCTGTTTTGTAGTGTGCATGCTAATCTATTAATAACACAATAATTTATCCTAAACCATGCATTTTTTAGACATTTTCCTTAACCACAAGTTGGGACAAAAGAAGGACTATTATGTGTTTCTCTCATCCAAAGCAAATAGCAATGAGTAATGCTTCATGCAGACCTCAGACAGCACCATCAGTGGTTTGGGGAGACAGAATGGTATTTAAAACTCACCTTTACCTCTTACTATCTATAAGAATTTCATCTTCCTAAACTTAAGTTTCATCTTTGTAGAACAGAGATGAGAAAATTACTCAGATTTGGGGGCAGATTCAAAGCAAGCTTCGATGGCTCATATCTTGTCCATGAGTGTTCAGTGCCTTCAGTAAAGGTAACCAATGAAAATCTGGTAATTTGTTCCCCTAAGGAAGTGTACCGAAGATGCTGAGTCACTTCCAGTAGAGCCAGAATGCTGGTCCAAAAGGGTAGCAGATGGAAAGATAGGATGTCCTTGAGGTCAGCCAGTGTAGGCCAGAAGGTGTGATAACCTTCATACAATATGCCCTAAAAAAATTCAAAACAAGAACTCTACTTTAAGAATTGTCCCTGAATAGGTTTCAAAGCCCTCTAAGGACAAAGGACTATACTGCTCGGGGTTCTCCAGAGGAACAAAACCAATGGAATGAATATATATTACAAAATGGGTCTTAGGAGAATCCATAATATAGATTAGTAAACCCAACAGTGACTATCTACACCTGGTGCTGTTCAGTCCATGAGGCTGGGGCCTCAACAGTCCCAATCTGGTACTGAAAGCCTGCAGGATTCTTAGAGAGCCTGTGGTCTACAGACCATGTCAGAAGGCTGAAGAGACTGAACTCTGATGGCAGAGAAGCATGCTGCCAGCTACAGCAGGAGATTGACAAGCAGCAAAGGCATGCAGCATGCAAATACAGGCTCTTCTCCCCTCAATTAACCTCCTAGAAACACTCTTACAGAACTAAAGGTGTGTCTCTTGGATGATTCCAAATCCAATCAAGTTGACAAACACGAGCGACCCTCCCATCGACCTTCACTCATTGCTTCCCCGGGGGCACCTGACAAGGAGTAGCCATGGCTTCCATGCAGATGTCTTCTCAGATCACAGACCTGGCTCCAAGCTGCTTCTAATGCTTCCCTAAATGGCCATTTCCACAGAGTGCCTTCCTGCTACTAATTTAGAATTCTGCAAATGATCTAGAACAAAGTTCTCAGGCCTCTTCATCTCTAAATACTCACTTTTCCTAACACCACCAAATGCAAGAAGAATTCAGAAAGTGAACAAAGCACACGCTACATTACCTAAGTCTTAGGTCCCGTAATCCCCTTTGACTCCACTGAAAGAAATCATTGAAACACCATGGTATCCCAAACAAGCAGACTAACATGAAGTAGGAGCCAGTGATTTGAATTCTAAGAGTTTTCCCCTTGAAAAAAGATTTGTAGTGAGGCTGTGATGCCCAGAAAGAGGAAAGGGAGTAGAGTTGCAGAGAGAGCTTAGGATAACGTGAAGATCATATGCATACTCTACATTTTAGGAGTTAGATGAGCACACAGTGAAATCTCAGCCCTCCGTGTTTCCATTAAGATTTCTATTCTGTCTCCTATGAAGGTTGATATCAAGCAGTAGGCAAGCACAGAGTGTACACCCCCACCTCACAACGGAAGGTTCAGAGGGCTCCCGGTAAAGGTTGAGCCTATCATTAGTTGGAACAAGCAGTAGCCCCAAGCTGCAAAATATTAGAAGCAATGAAAACACAGAGTGGCTGTAGGTCCTGTGACTGACTGCAGGCTGGCAGGACACTTACCAGTCCACCTGGAGCAATGAGAGTCTTCATTTTCACCTTCCCATTCGGTCAGAGACATACAGTATTGATTTCCAACATTAAATTGCACAGAGAGTTCTTTAACTATTGTGACTGAATGTAGATATTTCTGGTTGTTTATATGAAAACAAAAGGGAAAAGCCTGAAGAAGTTAAACAATTTGATATACTATACACTGAAACCTATTTGAATAAGCAAATTGCATTGATTTATATGACACCTTTGCTACCTGAATCTCTATGACAAGATGTAATTTTAAGAACTTTAGACTGGTTTTTTTTAAAGACAAAATGCATCATAAATCACCATGCTTCAGTTTAATAATTGTGAACTTTCCCAAATAGGCCATAGCACACACATCTAGCAGGTCTCTGCACCCATGTGTTTGCCAACAGGAAGACAGTTGTTTCTAAATCCATTGACACTGCATGTACTATTTTGATATGTAATATCATTAAATAATATTTTATCAGGGTTGGAGAAATGGCTCAGAGATTAAGAGAGCCCACTGTTCTTGCAGAGGACTTGAATTTGATCCCCATACCCACATCAGGTGGCTCCCAGCTGCCTGTAACTGCCAGCTCCAGGGAATCCAATGCTCCCTTCTGGCTTCCACAGGTGCCACACACATGCACAAAGTCACATACACACACACAGACATAAGTAATTTGTAAAAAAAAAAAGTCATAGACATATATGGAGTAAAAATTTCTGTTTATCAAAATCCTATCAGAAAGAAGCATGCAGACAAATCACCTAAAAATTCCATCCAAGCCAAGGAGCAAGTGGAGGAATTGAGGTGATAGTGGCAACGTCAAAAGAATACCAATACATCATACTCTGTATGATCTTTCCATGCTCCTTCCACTTCAGACACTGGCACAGGGCACCATAATGGAGGCTTCATGGATGTCACATGTGAGGGAAGCCAATGAAAACCACTAATCACAAGGTCACACTCAGTGGTGATGTCTCAAACTACTTCATAAGGCTAAGTAGAGTGAAATTGTAGGTTTTAAATTTAAATGAAATATGTAAGAGCCATGTAAAGTATTTATCATGATTCCCATTTTAACATTTTTCATTGGCAAAAGGGCTAAACTGTCAAAGAAAAGCAAATTAAAGCTGTTTTGCCATGTCACCTCATTCCAGTCAAAGGGCTATCATCAAGGAAACAAGTGACAACAGACATTGGCCAAGATGCAGAGGAAAGACAAGTCCTCACAAACCACTAGAAGGAGTGTAAACTGGTGTGACCAGTACAGAGGCCTTCAAAAAAGCTAAAAATAGAACTGTACCACTCTGGTATTTACCCAAGGGATTTAAATCTGCATATGAGAGAGATATGTGCACAACCGTGCTTATTGCCACACCTTTCACAACAGCCAAGTTATAGAACTCACCTAGATGTCTGTCAACAGACAGGTGGATCTTAAAATATGGGGTACACATACAAAACAGAATTTTATTCAGCCAGAAAATAATGAAAATATGGCACTTTCAGAAAAAAATGGATTGAACAAGAGACCATTATGTTGTGTGAAATAAGCCAGAAAGATAGGTATTGCATGTTTTCTCTCCAATGTAGAATCCAGATTTTTTGTGTGTGTGTGTGTGTGTGTGTGTGTGTGTGTGTGTGTGTAAAGAGAAGGTAATAGAATATATGTAACATGAGAGCAAAAAAAAAAAAATGGTCTTACTGGGGGAAAAGACCAGCAATTGCAGGATATAATAGCAAACATTACAAAAATGACACAGTGAAATGCATAACTTTATTACCAACTTAACAATTTAAAATGAAAAATAAACACACATATATACTTGTTCTCTGTATTTAAAAATGCCCAGAGGACATCCGGGAAAGAGGCTCCATGGGTAAAGTATCTGTCACACAAACATGAGGAAACCTGGGTTCAGACCCCAGAACCCACAGAAAGCCAGGCATAGTATGTCAGTGCCCCTGCTGTGACATGGGAGGCTGTTAGAAGTTTTCTCAGAAGTCCCTGGGCCAGAAGTCCCTAGCACACACAGTAGCATGCAACAAATAGGTCCTGTTGCAAACAAGAAGGCCAAGACCAACACCTGAAACTGTCCCCCTTCACACACATGCTGTCACACACACATGCTACTGAACTTGTACACATAAATGCAGACACACATATACACACAAATTTTATTATTTAGTTAAAATTAAAAAAAAAAACTAGCATGCCCTCAGGGTTGGAGAGCTGTCTCAGGCAGTAAGAGTGCTTGCTGTGCAAACATGAGGACCTGAGTTCCAACCCACAGCCTCCACTTCAAAAAGCTGGGCACGGCCAGGGGCACCTGTGACAGGAAGACCACTGAAGTTATCCCCAAGTTCAGTGGGAGACACCCATCTCAAGAAAATAAAGCAGAGAATGGTAGAATTGGACACCCAATATCCTCCACTGACTTCTACCAATAAGCGCATACACACGTGCATATGTAATACACACACAAAGAATATGTTATTACTTCCAATGCTGCTTTTTAATTTTTCTGCAAACAAGGAAGATTCTACAATGTCATGAGGTAGGATACAGAATAACCAAACTACAATACATCCTGTTTATCATTTGCCTTGTAGGCTGTCTCACAGAGAACTTTCATCATAAACCTTGATGTAATTTCTCCACTACCAAACATCATTATAGAAATGGCTGACTTTATCTACCTGCAGCATGACATTTATTCAATCAAAACAAAAATTCTGGGGTCTTACCTACTATATCCCAGAAACTCTGACCTGTGAGACTTCTTCACAAAGTCGAAGGTGCTCTTTGAGTATCAGTGGCTGCTTTAGCAGTTCCCAAACATTGGCTTCCCTTTAGCAGTTCTTGGCTGCTCTTGAAAAAGAAAGAGGCTTGATAAGTTTCACAGAGATAACAGAATTCTCATCCACTGCCCCCTTTTGTGTGGGAATCAGAGGATATTGTCATGTAACCAACACTAAAGGCGGCACAGAACTCAGCTAGGTGGCCTCACAGAGGACAGAATGTTGAGTAGGCAGCACCACCTAATGGCTGCTGGACAAAGCCTATATCACCACCTTGAGAATATTGGCTGCTACTTTTTCATTCAGATGAGTTTGAGTAATAGGCAGAATAGACATCTGTGCTGTTATTTTTAACCAAAGTCCAAAGAGGCAAATTGCCTGGGCCACCTCCTCATGTGGTGGTGGGAACAGGACTGGATGATGAGGTCACTGGAGCTAATAGCAACCATTTAGTGTATTCAAAGCAGATGGACTCGAGGCTCCACCACTGATAAGAGTCTATAGTGTGCTCTGCTGAAGTCCCCTCTTAGAATTCTTGCTGCAGCCAAAGAAAATAGAAACAAAACACCTTAGCATGGTCACTGCTGTGATGCACAATGTCTTAGCATCTCTCAGAAAGTGAACTCAAGGGGAATCCAGCCTAGGCTCTTTTCCCAAAGAGTAACTTCAAAGAAGCTGATGGAAACAAGGGTGGTGTCTCCTCCTTCTCATTGCTAAGCATAGGCCTGAAGAAATGCTGCCTTTAGCTTTTTCTACCCTAATCATGAATTGCCATCAATCAGAGGCAGTCCAAACCCTTGTGTACCCAAAGGAACAAAGCATGTTGTTTTATTACAGCATTTGATTTCATTACTTCCATATAATTTTTCTGAAAAATAGAACCATCCTCCCCCACCATCCTCTCCTACTGCTTTTGAATCTGATTTTTGTCTTTGGGGTTTAACTCCTTGATTTTTCCTCCTCTTACCATAGTCTCTAACTATTCATTCATTTTCTCATCAGCATCCTGGTGTTCTGGGGCCCATGTACCCACCTCTATACCCTCCCTTCTAATTGTCAGTCTTACATTATTCTAGCCGGACATCTTGGGTTGTTTGCTTTGTGGATTCTTTATTCAGAGTCTCAAAACGTAGCCTAAGCTGATGACATATGTATGATCCTCTTGCCAAAGGAATTGCAGGTGTGTGCCACCACATCTGGATGCCATTCTGGCTTTGGTCCATGTTTTTATCAGTGAGCATTACTGGGGAACAAAGCCACATACCCTTAGATCTGTCCATAGATATGATCTACAACATGTCCTCACTATTTAAGCCCACCTCCCCTGGGTCCACTGAGAAATCTTTCATTATCTCTACTGTCTTCTATTGTGCTTCTATTTTTAGCTCTTCCTTCTCTTTCCCGTCCTTCTCAAGCCCTGAGCAAACCGCAGCCAAACCATCACAGCACTTGCCTCTCTGAGTTCATAGATGACTTCCATTTCAGCTCACATGATGGTCTATTTTCATAAAGGACCTTCCTTCCCATAGATTCCCCCTTTCATTAGCATTCTGCCAGCTGTTTCTTTCATGGCTATCCTCTTTGTCTTGGACATTTAACCTACAGATCTCCACATTCTCCATCTCTCTCTGTCTCTGGAATCTTTCTTCTTTGGTCCAAAACACTGCTGTTAGCCCAAGCACAGCAGTACATACCTATAACCTGAGCCCTTTGGAGGCTGAGGCAGCAGGACAGCAATCTCAAGGTGAACACGGTCAGCACAGCAAGACTCTGTCTCAAAATAACAAAACTCTCTTTGGACCTCAAGTCAACAAGGCCAAGTTTCAGTCTGCCCTTCTCTGAAACTTGAACCTTACCACTGTGTCTTTCTACCTTTTTAATTCCCTAATTACTACCAGATGTTTCTGTCACCAATTGCATTGTGGCTTCTAAAGCATTAGTGTGCTAATTACCCAATCCAAAGACCTGGTCCTAGACTTCCTCTTCGCCATCTCTCTGCAGCACCAGCCTCACTAGCAGTGTTCTCAAATACCTTCTTTCTTTGTCTTGCAAGCACTTATGCCTACCTTAGCCTTGTGCCTCAGCCCCAGTCATTCCTCCTTCTCTCCCTGTGATTTGGTATGACCTCTATAGTAACCACATGTCCAATGTATGTGATATATAAAAGAATGACTTAGATAGCTCTGGCTGTCAAGTTGATGTATTCCAGGGTAACCTGAAAATAGAAGCACAACTGAAGGATTACCAGGACCACATTGGCCTGTGGTCATGTCTGAAGGGGATTGTCTTAATTGTTAATTGATGTAGGAGGGTCCAGTCCAGTGTGCACAGTGCCATTCCCTGGGCTGTATACAAAAGCTAGCCTTTGAGCCAGCAGGCAGCACTCCTCCACAGTTTCTGCTTCAGGCTCCTATATGAGTCCCTGCTCTGACTTCCTTCAGTGATGGGCTATGACCTAGAAGTGTAAACCAGATAAATCCTTCCCTCTCTAAAGTTGCTCTTGGAGTGTTTGATCACAGCCACAGGAAAGAAGCAAGTCAAAGCATTGCTTCTACACAGCTAACATTCCAAATGGAGATAAAAATAACAATAACAATGAATAACAATTATTTAGTATATAAAAAGTGAAGCAAGTGTGACTATTATCTATTCCACATATGAGAGAGTGGAAATACAAGGAGTAAATGTTTTCCACAGGTATTTATAATCTACATTGGAATTTTCCCAACCCAGTGTTCTGATTGAAACCCATTCTTAGCCACAATGCTACACAACACCATCAACACCCAAGCAAAGACGTCTCGAAAATGAATTCTCAGATGGAAAGGGGTTCTTTGCCACTTGCTTCACCTTTCCTTAAGTTTTTATTTCCCTTGGCACCTGCTCTGCTGTAGGACCCTGACCATGGTTGTCAGCCTGCAGTAGGTCACTCTCCACATACAATTCCAGGCACATAGAGGAAAAGAACCACTGAAGCTGACTTTACTTTCTTGTAATGACCTAGGACATTGGAATTTTGAAGAGTGTTAACATCTGCTGTAATTTGAATATGAAATGCCCTCCAGAGGCTCATGCTTTGAAACTTGGTCCCCGGGTGGTGGCACTGTTTGGGGGTTTATGGAACTTTTAAGAGGTACAGCCTTGCTGCAAGAAGTGCATCAAGGGCACAGGGAAGGGGGGCTTTGAAGCCTGGCACCACTTACTGTTTCTCTCTCTCTTCCCACCATATGTGGATAAAATGTGATCACTCTGCTTTCTGACTGTTAGGCTGGCCTCCAGTTCCTGATGTCATGCCTTCCCACCATCATGGACTATACACCCTTTGGAACCAAGAGCCAAAGTAAAACCTCTCTTCTATAAGCTCCTTTTTGTCAGGGTATTTTCTCACCACAGCAGAGAAGTAACTAACACAACATCTAAGGAAAACTTTTAGCAAGAAAATACACAAAAATGAGGAATATGTGTAGAAAATCTCATGAAGTACAAGCTTATGTCTCAGGTATTAATATGCAGGGTTTAAATGAAAATGGCCCCATAGGCTCATATCTTTAATACTTGGTTCCCAGTTGGCAGAACTGTTTGGGATTAGGATTAGGATGCTTGGCCTTATTGAAGGAGGTGTGTTGCTGGGCTGTGCTTTGTGATTTCAAAAGACTGGAGCTATTCTTTCCCTAGTTTTCCCTCTCTCTGCCTGTGACATGTAGACAAAGATGCAAGCTCTCAGCTACTGCCCTACTGCCATGTCCTTTTCCCACGACCATGGGCTCCAAACCTCTGAAGCTATAAGCCCAAATTAAACATGTTTTTATATATGTTGCTTTGGTCATGATATCAGCAATAGAAAGGTAGCTAAGACAAAATATTTAACTGACAAAGCCAACCCATCTATTTCATCTCCTGCACCCCCACCCAGGCTTCTGGAAAATGTCTTTAGATACGATTTTCTAGACTAAGGGACCTAGCAGAAGGCAAGGCAGATGCCCACTGTGCTCTGAGCCTCGTCATTGCAGACGTAGATTATTATATTTCCTCTTTCTGTTATGTTTCTACCCCTTCAATAATCTCCATTAACCTGACATTCAGTCATACAGAAGTCAATTAGGTGTTCTCAAAGTGGGAATCCAAAAAAGTTCATTTAGTTCATTTTAAAAACTACTGAGCTCCTCCTTTATGCCAGGCCCTGTGCCTGGTATAAAGTCACTGATTAATCAACATTGGTTGAATATATGCACCTCAGGCCTGACAACCTGAGTTTGATTCCAGGATCCCACAAGGTGGCAGGAGAGAACAGACTCCCAAGAGTCAGTTGCTCTGACCCCTACAATGTGCAGATACATTGATGTGCCTAAACTCACAATCATACATACATAATACATACATATATACATACATGTGTGAATACATGTACACATACATGTGCACACAAACACATATACACACACTAAAATAATTAAAAGAAATATTAGTTGTATAAATAAACAAATAACTAAAACTTTGCTTTCCATGTACTGAAGCCACACAGGTGAGTAAGGCAAAATTCCAGCCCTCAAGGAACAATTTTAACTGCACAGTAAGCATGTAGATATTCAAATTTAACATTTTTAAAAAGGATTGGGCAACCTGTTTCCATTCTTTGTTTCCTCACATTGCTATTCTCATTTAATGAGAATGCTATTCTCATTTAAAAAGTCATTGTGCCACCCTCCCTGGGGGCTTCCTGGTCTACCAAGTCAGTTCCCTTCCCACTACTTATGACCACAGCAGCTGATGAACATTGAGCTCTAGTCTGCCCTGGCCTGGTGTGTTGGACACACGAGTGATGTCTGTCACTGTGAGAGAGCATCTGAGGGAGGAATTTAAGGGATGAAGGATCCCCATGCACTTGTGGTGGTGGATGCAGAGGAGAGTTCTTCCTCTCGTGGTTGCCAAGAAGCAGAGAGAGAGATTACACTTGACTGTTCTCTTTTGCTCTTTCCTAGTCTATCTTGGCCTCCAGCATATGGGATGGCTCCACCATTACTCTCTCTGAAACCTCTGTCACAGACATACCCAGAGGTGTGCTAAATTAATCTTCTAGGCACTTCTCAATCACAACAGTCAGCTCTCGAAATGAAGCATCACAGCCCACATCATCCGTGTTTCTTAGACTATTATCACTTCAAGTCCTGATTTCAAACTCATTGGTTTGCCCACTTCTTCTACTCTGTCAATCGCAGCCATTCACAATGGGTGCCTGTCTCTAGCTCCAGTCTCACCTAAGTTAGGACCTCTTCCTCTTATGGGCCTCTGTGCACCCTCACTTTAGCCTAGTGGGGGTGGCTCTAAAGCGCTCTCCAGCCTCAGCTCACTCTTCCCAAAATACCCCCATTTCCACTCCCCCCAGCTTCCGTCTAAGTCCCTTTGATCTGCCATAAATGATTAGGGTCAGATCCTCGACCCTTGGAGTCTTATTTCAAAATGAAATAGGGCCAGCCAGGTGGCTTAGCCAGTGAAGGCACTTACAACTGTGCCTGACAACCTGAGCTTGCCCTCAGAATCCACATGGTGGAAGGAGAGAGAGAACTTCCTAAAGCTCTCCTCTGACCTACACATATATGCCATGACACAAATACACACACACACACACACACACACACACACACAAAATAAATAAATAAATAAATAAATTGATTGTTAATTAACATTAGCACACATAAATAGATTAATTGTTTTTTGAAATAACAGAAATAAAGGTACACAGAGATTACAAAGAAGCAAGAAAACAAGAGTAATATGATGGTATACACCAGAAAAAGAGTACACCATCCAGACCGACAGTCCACACACAGTGAGAAGACTCAAGGAACCTGGCAGCTACCGGGGGCTTCCATTTTATGGGATTCACAAGAAGTTTGGTCAGTAGGGGTGGAATTTAGGTGGCTCTCCATTTTAATTGAAAGATTAAATTACACATCCTCCCTTGTGCTATGCACGTCCCTTCCCTTAGTGCATCTGAGTTTAATAATATACTCAATTGTGTATAGGCATAAGATAGCAAATAAGAGACTTTTTTTTCCTGAAAGTTCTCTTGGAGGACAATTTGTTTATTGCACATGTATCCAAAACTAGTTCAGTCCAGGCTGGACTTTCTGCTCTCATACCCTTTCCAGTCATAAGGAGAGTGTGGGTTGAACAGAATCTGAGTTTGATGGTTATTAAGGGAAGAGGTGTATTCCGTTGTTCACAGGCGGGTATGTGTGCAGCTTGATGCAAGTGTGTGGGGGGGGGGGTGCTGAGTTGCTAACGCACTTCTAGGTAATGTGGGGGTGGGGGTGTGCCAAGTCCATTAGGTAAGGGTCTCAGGCTGCCAGGTGCATAATTAGAAGAGTTGTGTATTCATACCCCAAGTCAAGTCAAGTTCCAGATTACTAAACTATCCCCTGTCTTCCTGCCTCGTATACCTAAGCTTCTTCCTCGTTAGACAAAACCTTTTCCTTCCCTTGATTCTTAGTGAAACATTCACACTTTGCCTGTGAAATTTTCACTGTCTTACATTAGAGTTGTTCCTATCCTAGTCCTTGAAGAGTTCCAAACCCTGGGAAACTTGATCTCCTTCAAACTCAACCGTAAAGCACTCATCCTAGTTAGTACTGGATTGGCAGCAATTGTGTCTATAACTAAAATGAGTATAAAATGGTACCAATGCATACTAACAGGGCTTTAAAAACAACATTTAAAAGAAAAGAAAGAAAAAGAATTTGCTTTTCATGGAGAGAAACCCTAAAGTGGACTAATAACAGTTTTCAGCAGTCCTTCAGTAAGAACATTGTCTTCTAAGAAACCCATGATTTTTTCCCACAAAAGCAAAGCCATACTCACCAGGGAGACTTGTGAAAGTTTTACTAACTCAAGCTTAATTCATCATCACTACAATAAACACAGCGTAAAGTACATGCCCTGAAGACAGTAGGTCAATAATATCACCACTCTCATGAAGGATGGCCTTGGCAAAGGACAAGTGAGGCTGGGAAAACACACACACACACACACACACACACACACACACACACACACACACACACACACACACACACACGCGCGCACACACACACACACACACATGGGGGGGGAGAGAGAGAGAGAGAGAGAGATTGTTTTCCAATGTTAATGTCCACCACCCAGAAGAAGGCCTCTTAATGACTGCAGGGCACCAGGAGTGGGGGTGGGAAGTGGGCTGCAAGATCAAGAATATTGCCCATCAAGTGTTTCCTAACCAAATGAATTCCATCCATGAGGTCTATTGATTGTTAAATAAAATACTGTTTGGCCAATGAGACAGCAAGTAGATGGGACTAGGAGTCAAAGAGGATTCTGGGAAATGTAGTAAAGAAGTGCTGATCCAGGCAGGAAGTGACATAGCAAGGAGACTCATATTTAAGTGAAGGGCCCTCTTTTTCCCCTCCACTCCTGCTCCAGCGGCAAGATGTGATCCATTGGCAAGGAGGGACGCCAATAAGGTGTCCAATAAGATAAGTCTTATAAAACATATAGATTTATATAGTTAAGACTGAGTTAGCAGATGAGAAGTCCTAGTCATTGGCCAAGCAGCTTTGAACCTAATACAAGTTTTTATGTATTCATTTGGGCGGGCGGCTGGCATAAAGCTCACATGTGGCAGTGGGGCTCAGGCAGCTTTTGGCAGAAAGATTTTTCGTAACTTCTATTCATATCCTCCTGGCATGAATAGCAATTCTCCCCCTCATTCTTGGCCTCACGCTAACATGTGTGGCTTTCCCTTTCTTGTACTACTATATGAAGTCTGGTATCCTGAACTGACCCTTGACTCTGCCTATTAATCACGTCTCTGACTGGTGTGTCTCTGCTCCTCCAATGCCTCGTCTCCCACAGCATACTATAATACTGGGAAAAGGATGAACTTAAAGATGAGGATGTCTATGACAGTATGCATTCGCCTGTTGTGTCCCTTCTGCCTCACCTTCTACCTAGCACACCATTAGCCAAGGATAGGTGGTAATCACAAAGCATTATGTCGCCTCTCCAAGAAAGGGACATGATGAGAACGAATTGCAATTCCTACGTGCTGATGCTCGGCAATGACATCCACCTTGTTCCTTGAATGCCACTCACCCTCTGGCTTATACGAGCAAACAACCCTGATATGACATCCTCACTGAAGGCCCTGATGCCAGTGTCAGGTCCCTTTTATCCCATTTTTCCCCTCATGCCTAGCACCAGTTTTGCCCCATATCCTAGTTGAATGTTTATGTCCTCCCAAAATTCACACAGAAATCCAATCCCCTGTACGGTGATACCAAGAGGTAGGGTCATGTTTTGGTTATTCTCACACAACTGTGGCCAATACCTGGCAGACACAGTTTAAGGCGAGTCCTATTTATTTTGACTCTTCATTTCAGAGAGTTTCAGCCCATCCTGGCAGAAAAGACATGTCAGGCAAGGTGATTCCATCGATGAAAGTAAGAACCTGGAGCTGCTGTTTCTCACACCAAGGTGGAGCAGAAAGCTGAGAGTGAGGACTGGAAAGAAAGTCAGGGATATAACCATTGAGACCTGCCCCCAGTGGACAATCAGCCCCAGGTCCCAAAAGTTTAAACCCGTAAGTCTGTGGCAGTCATTGAACATTCAAACTGTAACACACCACAGAAAGGACTTGGTCCTAAGAGTGAGAGCCTTGTGCATGAGACTGGTACCCTATAATAAGTAAGGTTTATGGCTCCCTCCACCAAGTGAGAATACAGAAACAATCATTCTGAAGCTTTGTAAGCCCTCACTGTGCACTGAAATCGCTAGTGCCTTGGCCATGGCTCCCAGAGTTAAAGAAACGGTTTGTTACTATTTATAAATTAGCCAGTTGGGTTGATGAGATGGCTCAGTGGGTAAAGGCACTTGCTACTAATCCTGATCACCTGAATTCCATCCCTAGAATCCATGTGGTAGAAAGAGAGAACTGACTTCTGCAAGTTGTCATCTGACTTTCATATGTGTGCCATGGCATATGTGTATCTACATCCACACACAAGGCACACACGTGTACACACACACAATATTAGAAGCAATTTTAATAACTGACTTTAAGGTAAGTTTATTAAAACAGGTAAACTGGTAGAAAACATCAAATCTTAACTATTTTACTGTGCAATTGCTAATGTCATGTTTAAATGATTTACTTTGTTAATGGTAAAACTCTTTAGCCAGAATCTGGCTGATCAAAATTTTGATTAACATTTTGCATTAAAATCAATTAAGAAAACTCAAAAGATAATGAAAACTAATAGATGTTAAGAATTTCAGAAAATAAATCTCTAGATGTCCCGCCATCAATTTCCTATAATTTTTCCATGTAAAATATTGTACAATAAGAATTTAGAATCTGACTGTAACCCTCAGGCCCTTTAAAATTCTTAATAATCAAAAAGGCAATTATGCTCACTATACTGTAATTACTAAAAAGAGAGAGTGCCCTCATACGTTTTACAGAGATTTTCTAAGGAGAGGAGATGGTGGCGGTGGGGTGGAATCCCTAATTAACTTTCAATTAATCAGAAATTCAAGTTTAACCAAGAAAGTCCACTTGGTGAGTATGCTAGGTGCCACGCCCTGAATTTCTTGTACTTAGGTGACATGCAAGGCAGTTCACTTCCCAACTGATGGATGGGACCTCTGTCTGGAAATCAGTTTAACAAATGACTCCACTATGCATTTGGGAGGTCAGATGGAAGGATGTCAAGCTTTGAAAGGTTTAGATAGTTCAGATATGCAACTCCAAGTGAGAAATACTAGTGTTGAATACTAGGAGTTCTTTTTCTTGACATAGGAATACAATGTTCTAACTATAATGTACAGCTTTAGCTGGGACCCTTTATGCTACACATGATGAGAAGAAATCAACAGAGACAGATTAAATGAAGGATATTTGTTAGTTGTAGCTGAAAGCCTGAAGGAAACTGCAGTGAAGTTAGAGTCAGCAATTGGAAAGACATTATGAACAGCAGAGTTCTGTCTCTCCCTGGTGCTGAATGTCATCTAAAGTTGGACCATTCTGGAATAACACAACCTCAAGCTACCTCCTCCAGAAGGATAAGAAGGCTCATCCCAGACCATTTGGGGAGAAGCAATCTATTTTTTTCCAGAAACCCAGCACAGGTCTCATCAGGTCTTTTGATCTCAAAAAGTTTAAAGATCCATCACTGTACTAATCGCAAAGCCAGGGGAGTTGGATAGTTTTATATCATAAGACAACTGGAGGTCACCTTGGAGCCAACAGTAGTTTTAATTTTATCTCACCCCATATAGCTGGGAATAAGAGAAAGTGGTCTCCCTACTCGTGTGTAACAAGAAAAAAAATGAGATTGATGTTAAAACATAAGCAAGGACATGAACATCTAACCAGATCAGTAAGCAGAAAGCAGATTCTAAGAGCAGTTTCTTATCATTAGCTTCATGATGTGTTTAAAAGAACTCTGCGTGTGTTGTATATGTGTATACATGTACACTCAAGTATGCATATAGAGGCCAGAGGTTGAGTCTGGGGATCTTCCTCAATTACTCTCCACCTTATTTGAGGGGACAAATCTGTCATTGAACCAATAGCTCACCTATTGGAGCTTGTGTGGCCAGCAAACCGCAAGAGTCCAGCTGAGCCCATCCCTTACTCCCCATGGCAGCATTGGAATTCCAGGCACATGTCACAGTGCTCGACTTTGTGTATAGGCACTGAGAGTCTAAACTCATGTCCTCATGCTTCTACAGCAAACACTTGACCAACTAAGTCACTTCCTTAGCTCCTCCAAGGAACTGTCTTTGTGTATGTATGCACTTTTGTGTGTGTGTGTGTGTGTGTGTGTGTGTGTGTGTGTGTGTAGATGTATGTGATCATGTCTGTGCATGCAGAAGCCACACAATGATGTCGCATGTCTTCCTCTATGTCTTTCTGCTTTATATATTGAGAACCTGGGACCTCATTGAATGCAAAGCTCCCTACTGGCTAGACAAAAAGCCCTCAAGCCTATGGGCTCCTCCTGCCTCTGCCTCCTAGCAGTAGGATTGCAAGCACACACCACTATGCCCAGCTTTTACATGGATGCTTTGATCCAAACAGGTCTTTGTGCTTTCACAGTAAGCATTTCACCCACTGATCCATCTCCTTAGCCCCTCAAGGGACTTTCTTAACTGATTATAGGAAAGTGACACCAGCTTAATGCTGCCCACATTCCCCTTGAATTCCGGTGTCCTACATAGAGCAAAACACCAGAAAACCTGATCATGAAGCTTCAGCTGGCTCTTTGGGGAAAATGAGAACTAGTGTCCAATCAGAACGTTATATGAGCTGGAGCTATAATCGCTGGCATTGGTTATGTACTTGTTATGAAGTATTAGAAACTTATTATATGCTTTAAGCCAGGCAAGGCTCACAGCAACCCTATGAGGACCCTTCATTACTGTGAGGAAACCCAGAAAGGTTAGCTAACTTAGCCAAGGTCACACCACTCATCAAGTGGGAAAAGCCAATAGCTGAGGTCCATCCACATGCCTGGAGACACAAACAAGCTGGGGATTCATGGGTCCAGGGCTTTAGTTTGGTATCAGGATTGCAAGGAGTATCTTTTAGGGTCTCATCATTGGTGCTTCCCCTTGAGTCTCCTCCTATTTAGCTTCCAGAGGTGGTGTTCCAGCATCCTAGGATGAGAAAACTATATTAAAAACAACAGCAACCAGAAGTCCAGGGTCAAAAGTTAGCAAAAAATATCTTGAGCTATAGGATGACAGAGCCAACAGGAGAGGCAAGGCCAATGAAGACAACACAGACACCTCTGAGAAACCAAAGTGAAAGGTACCAGGTGAAACAGAAGCCCTAATGGCCTCCGAGAAGAATCTGTGTCACCTGCACCAGCCAAGGGGAGCTGGGACATTCAGAACTTGCACCCTTAGACTCTACTAACAGAGGACCTGGGGCCAGAGACCATTTTGCCACCCTTATCATTGTTAACTGAGCTTTGTGATTTGTCCCTCCAGCCAGTGTGACCTGGAAAAGTCAAGGTTACACATTATGGGACATGATTAAAGGGAAAGTATTACATTAGCGATACAGAAAATCCTGATAATTACCATGATTTCATCTTTTAACTAATCTTCTCTGCTTTTTTGCCCAAACGTTAGAGGACAGGGATGGAAAAGCATTTGTTACAAAAGCCATCAACCCATTAGATACATTCTCTCATCCTACCGAAAATGTACTCAATAGAGAAAAGTAGAGACTTCAGCCCAAGTTCATTCAGGGGAGACATGAACATGGGAGCCAAAAGAGAAAAGTTCCACAGCTGCAAGGAGGACTTGAAGCAGTGAGAGGCAGGCAGCTCAGAAAACCCCAGGAGGGACGACAGAGTTTGGATGAGCAGTCTTTGAAGCTGAAAACCAAATGCTGAGACAATGAGTGTTAGGGGTGCATAAACATGCCTTCTTCAGTGGCTGGTGCAGGCTTAGCAATTGGTGGGAGAGGGTGAGAATTTCTCCCTCCTTGGCATTGCTTCTATGCAGTCTACAGATAACTGCCAGCTCACTACATAGGTTAAGTGGCTAGTGGCACTTTCCAAAATTCTGCCTTTCCCCCCTCACTATAAATGAAAAGATAAAGACTAGAAATTGCTTTGTTAGGAGCTCTGAATGGTAGCCTTGCTGGAACTTTTTCACGGCTATAATGAAGATCTTGAGTAGGCTTTAAATATTAAAATTCAGATTAACCATCAGCTAGATGTAACGACAGCTAAAAAAAAAATGTATAGATGTGCTGCAAGACTTCATGAATGTAAAATCTAGGAACGTGTCAGCCGAACTTACAGCATTTCTTCAAATCAAAGAATTTCAGGCTCAATTTCCTCCACCTTTACCCCCCATCAGTTCTGAGCTCTTACTGTTAAGTGGTGGTCCTGCACATCGTTTTAAAACCAAGCCTGTTAAAGCTAACAGCCCTTTCCTAAGACACACATTATCCGCACCACTGCTTCTTCTGGACACTTACTCCCATGTTCATTTTATACACAGGACTTGGAAGACCTGCTTTTGAGGGCTGTGCCCTAGAGCACACACCTGCTTCACTTGGCCCTGACATCATACACATTGAATTGAAACCACATTCATAGCCAGGATAAAACTACTACCTGGGCACGGTGGGGGGGGGGACACTGAGAAGCCAATACAAAGTTTGAGGCTGCCTAAGCCTCACACAGATGTCCTTCAGACACATTAGAAAAAGCAATAGCATCAGAGGTGGTTGGTGCTCTGCAACTCTGAAACTCCACCCCTTGACAGGTGTTGGAGGAGGGCAGTTTCTGCTTTTGCTTATTTCTTCATTTCATTGTATTTCCTTTCTCTTGTTCCTTCTTTTTCTTAGTTCGGGAAACTGAGGAGAGGGCCTCACACATTCGAAGCACGCACATTACCACTCAGTTGCTGCTCCCCAGCCCCAAATGTCAATGATTTGTGCACGAGTGAGATTTATGTCCAATTTTAAGTTAGATGCGTGAGTGTCTATGTCCACAGGCCCAAGGTAACATCTGGTGGATATGGTCATTTGCTTGACTGCAGTGAATACACATACATCAAAAACATTAATTGTGGAAAGAAGAGTAAATAAGAGAGTGCTGGGGGTGGCTCTCAGTAAGAGATCATTACTGGAAAACTATGAAGAGAGAAATAATTCTCTTTTTAACTTTTCATTATATGATGTCCTACACAATGGCTTTAGAAACAACTGTAACAGCAGTACATATGGTGCCTCATAGTGGTAAGGTGATAAGCTTAAACTACAGTGTGTGTGTGTGTGTGTGTGTGTGTGTGTGTGTGTGTGTATGTGTGTGTGTGTGTGTGCAGTTAGTCACTGCTGGTTTTCTCTCTCTTTCCCTCCACTGTGTGGATCCTGGGAATCAAATTCACCATCAGACATTTGACAAGCAGCTCTTCCAGCTACACCATCTCCCTGACCCCAAAATGGTGACCATAAAGGGCACGAAAATCTACCAATTTATGGTTAGAAGTTAGGTTTTTATCCTTGTCATATCTGCTCGCTCTTACCACACTGGTAAAGGTTTAATGTCCAAATCACAGCTAATCAATTTTAGAGCCCAGATGTCTTATACCCTAAGCAAATCACCCAATAAAGTCCTCAGTGCATAGTGTCCTCACACAGTGGTCTTATCAGCAGCCTTAGGCAATATCCTTAGAAACAGGAAAAACAATATTTGAGAAAAAAAGCACCTTTGTGGAAGATAATAAATGGTGTTGCCAATAAGTAACTCAAGTGCGAGTGGGGCATATGGTACCGTCGGATGTTTTCTGTGTGCAACTGTGAGCTAGTGCAGTACTGTAGCATGCTGTCTGTGTGCAACTGTGAGCTAGTGCAGTACTGTAGCATGCTGTCTGTGTGCAACTGTGAGCTAGTGCAGTACTGTAGCATGCTGTCTGTGTGCAACTGTGAGCTAGTGCAGTACTGTAGCATGCTGTCTGTGTGCAACTGTGAGCTAGTGCAGTACTGTCAGATGCTTTTTGTTTGCAACTCTGAGCTAGTATGGTACTGTAGGATTCTGTCTGTGTGAAACAGTGAAGTAATGCAGTACTGCTGAATGCTTTTTTGTATGCGACTGTGAGCTAGTGCAGTATTATTGAATACTTTTTGTGTGCAACTGTGCGCTAGTGAAGTACTGTCGAATGCTGTCTGTGTGCACCTGAGAGCTAGTATGCTACTGTAAGATGCTGTCTGTGTGAACTGTGAGCTAGTAAAGTACTGTAGGATGCTTTCTGTGCAACTGTGAGCCAGTGCAGTACTGTAGGATGCTCTGTGTACCTGGGAGCTAGTACATACCCTTTGTGATTTGCTTTCCAGAAGGTGTTATGCTGCCAGAGCTGTTGTAAATTGAGGGGACTGCACAAAGACCAGCACCCCAGCTTCTCCACACCAGAGATCATCTTCCTATCTTTCAAATACTAACAGCAAGCCATTCCTCCTGTGAGCTCAAGCAATCTCATCTGTGGCTCTGGGCTTCAGGACTATCAACTACTTTAAAGGTTGCTCTCTTTAACTTGGCTTGGAATTAAGACTTTCAATCATTGTTTCTGGGTTTCAATATCCAAATGCTTATGTCTTTGTCAGACTCATTATTATAATTTGGTTAATACAAGGCTTTCATAATGGCGAATGGGGAATGGCGATTCCAGGAGAATGTCTAGTGGATGTAGAATACCCAGCTAATGAGGTGAGACTACTATGCACCTCCATCTGGGAGACTCGTGCCTTCCTAGTCATGTAAAAGAGGCCTGGCCTTTCCCCACACAAGACACTCTGATGTCGGTTGTCCAAGACAGGACCTGGATATCAGTATTCTTTTAAATCACTCCAGACATTCGTAATAGACTGTCAGTATTGAAGCAATTCATTTTAAATGGAGCTGATTTACATATTCACCTGACAGCCTTTAAGCCTGCTGTGGAGATTCCATAGTGTTATGAGTGATGGACTCTAAGGGTACCTGAGATACACCCTCAAGTGACCTCCATGTGGTCCTATATCTTTAGTGTTACAAGAGGGCTGGCAGGAGTAAAAAAGGATGTTCTTGAAACATCAGACAGCTAGAGGCACAAGCCTGCCTGCTCCCTGGTTCTGTTAGATTTGCTCTATTTTTCCTTTATTAAGATATATCATTAGAAGGATTTTGTTGTCTTTGTTCAGAATGTGTGCTGCATCCCTGTTCCTCTCACTCATCTTGAAAGCAAAGGGAATGTTAGCCAGCATCACAATCCTTCCCTAGAGGCTTTTCTGGATGAAAGTGATGGCACCTACTGACACAATAAAAAAAATCACTCCGTGTTAAAAATAATGATAATAAGTTAATTCCCACAAACCTCCTAATGATAATAGAGAATTAACCACATTCCTAGAAGATCAGCCTTCCATGCTACTAAGCTTCTGTGAAGGAAAATCTTGAGAAGCAGGAGCTGTTACAAGAGGGTCTTGAAGCCTTCACTTGTATCTCCTGCTAATAGGCCAGAAGAGCTTGATGAGCTCCTCACTCTGGACTCAGTGTCACAGACTCTGCCTGCTTTCCTGCCTATGTCAAATGGCTCCACAGAACTGAGAAATGTGTGGAATGAAGTGATCTCGTGACTGTAGAGGTGTTATCATCAGATGCCCTTTAGGCTGAGACTGTAAGAAAAGACATCAATGGCATCAACAAGTAAGTGATAGTGACTTATCAGAGGCTGAGCTAGCTTTGTGCTACCGTGACAAGGTTCCTGAGATAATCATCTTCCATAGGAAAGATGGAACTTTTGGGGCTCATAGTTTCTGGGGTTCAGCCTATGGTCATGTGGACTTTGGACTTCTGATAGCACTGTACATCGTGGCAGAGCATGGGGACAGAGGAAGCCTGTTTATCTCATAGGAGCTAGGAATCAGAAAGGGGAGAAGAGGTCAGTCTCAATATCCCATTTCAGACCACACACCCCACGTGACCCTAACTTCCTCCCACTCGGTCTTATACTTTAATTAGCATGCCACACTGGTGAGCACACGTTTTTGGGAGACACAGCAGTTGTAAACTACACAAAAAGCAAGGGACTGCCAATCCCACCACCTTCATGAAGTTTTATAAAGTGTTATGAATCTATCACTTAAAATAATCTCTAAGCCCACTTCTTAAACTGTGGGTCACTGCAGCATATGAAGCCAATAACTGATGTGGAAGTCATGACACACCTGGAAACAGCAGTTTCTGAATGCAGAATCATCAAAAAATGAATAAAAATAATGTGTAGTGAACTCGAGGCATTCCTGGCAAGCCTTACCCATGATGCATCATGGGACTTTACTACAGCATCAGTTCTGAACACACAACATGCTCACTTTGCACTGTGCATGCCAGTACAAAGTGTCAGTGAATGCTGCCTGGAACATTGGCTCAGATTCAAGACCATCGTGGGTTTTCACTGTGCATATGAAGTCTGTGGCTCTCACAGAAACAGTGTTCTAATTATGGCAAACAAAGATGTTTGATTTTTAAACACTCATATTTGAGTGGTGGACTTGAATTCCATCAAAAACCTTAGGTGTATTTTGGTTTGAGAGTAAGAATTTTCATGTTTCTGGCATGGCCCTAAACATACTTCTGCTACTTTATTCCATGGAGTTACTAAAACATGAATGATCATAACACCAAAATATCAAATACTGATCAACCTGAAAAATGATGAAGGTGACCTTTGTCCTACAGTATCCATACTCAGCCACATTTCATTTGTTATGGAAAAATAAACAAGCAACATCTTATTAATATGCAAACTTGCAAAAATCTTTAATAAGAGTTAAAAATTACATATGTGATAATTGTTTTAATATGGAAATTTTATGATTTGTCCTCAGTAAATATTATGCTTGGTTTATGTATGTATTTCATATACTTAGATGCTTGAAGTCACAAAAAAATTTCTGGTGAAAAAGGTTCATGAGCAGAAAGCAGTTAGGAAGTTGTGTCTGTAATATATGCTGAACCCAAGTTTATTCCACATACTGGGATTAAAGTTTAATAAAGCTTCCAGATAAGATAGATCTAATCTGAGGGTAGAATTGTGGTTCCCAAGGGCAAGAAAGGGCAGAGGTGGGACTAGGCGTGGGTATGGGAGGGTGTAAGTCAAGGGGAAGAAAGATAAAGATGCACTTGTACAGAGGGCATCTTTGGGAGAAACCCAAAGATCCCATTTCCAGCATGGCTACTGTGGGTAAAAATATTGTGTTGTGAACTTGACATCTACGGAGAAATAAGATTTTACATGTTCTTACCAGAAAAGAGAAAACAGTCTTCATGAATGACTGGATATGCTAATTCACTCAACTATAGGGAATCACCTTAATAAATATATTTACATTAAACGATGATACCAGGCAAGGAGGCACATGCCTGTAATATTGGCCGAGGCAGGAAGATTGCTTTGTTTTTAAGGCTATCCTGGGCTACACAGCAAGTTTCAAGACAGCCTGGCATTATCTCAGAAAACCAGAATAAATAAGTTGTCACATCAAAGGGTCACATTCCTGTAGTCTCAGAAGTGTCACATGTACAGATCAGAGCCAGCCTGGGCTACCCAAGGAGACATTTTTTTCAATACCCTAAGTAAATAAACAGTTGTCTTCCAAATAGTACAGAATAATTATTTATAAAAAAAATAGTGACAGTTGAAACAATTAAACCACTTGTTACGTGACAAGTATTTGGTTATTAAATCCTTTGTGACACCAAACATGTAAAAATCAATCAAAAAGTCAATATTACGTAAATCACTACATTTATGACATTTATAAAGTACATAAAAGTATACACTAGCAGAAATAATACTTTGAAGAACAGTGAAGTTATAGGAAAATGCCCAAAATAATGGGTGAACGGTCACCATACTAAATGGGACAAACCCACAAAAATGTCGGTTTTATTTACAAATGCCATTGAACTCCCAATGTTCCTTGACTTCCTATGTGGTTAGCTCTCTGTAAACCCATCACACACGAAAGTTGGGAAGAAGAAACTGTGTTTGATATGTCAAGCCTTGCAAACAGCATCAGTTAGCAGCTCTACAGAGTAGGCTATTTCCCCTTCATGATCCAGGAGCGGCTGAGGACGTAGGCTTGCTGCTTCAGAGAGCATCACTAGACAAGTCTCTAGCACAGAGCCAGAGCCTGAGAAAGGAGCAAAGACAAAAGTACAGTTTCCACTGAATGCTTTTCTTTCTGCTCCATGCTAAAGCTGAAAGAAATGTGACAGTGATTGTTAAGCCAGGGAGCCTGCATATTGTACAAAAAAAAAATCATTTAATTGTTTCACTCTGTGTGGATTATTTTTAATTCCTTCTCATACTTTCTGCATCTTCAAATTTTTCTACACTAAGCATGTACCTCTCGCATAATCCTCAAATAAACAATAACATTTTTCAAAAATAGAAAACATGATGGTTAACAGTGCACATGAATTGCTGTTATGATTAGCCATATGGCAAGGCTGCACTAACACTCTGGTTTGGCATTTTCCCACGTTATACTGTTTCTAAATTGCATTCACTTAGAAAACTTAAAGAAAATTCTCTGTGTTTCAATCACATCTTTATAAAATTAGCCATTTCTTTATGTGCTTAAAGCTCTTACTAAGTTGAAGGTCTTCTGGTTGCTATGACAATTGACTCTGGATCTCTGCTACCCTGTGATCCCATCACTTGAGCATCTGACAGCATCTTATTTGAGTTGTTTGTGTAATGATGCAGAGACCCTTTGCACACTCTTGCCTTTATGTAACATGCTCTAGTAAAGAACTAGTCCTTTCACAGTGTGCCATTTGAAGGGAGTTCAGAGAGGGGATGATAAATAACTAATAAGAAATAACAAGAGGATCATCAAGCCCAAGTGGTTCTGAATACAGACTCACGGGCTAAAGCTGAGTTGCAAATAGAATCTATGTTAGGAAGCATGCCTACGTTTGAGATAGATAGATAGATAGATAGATAGATAGATAGATAGATAGATAGATAGACAGACAGATAGTGCTATCCCACCATTCACAGTCTCATCTATTTACTGAATAATTAAAGTGTTCACATTCTGCATAAGGCCTGTGATGCTTACAGAATGGAAGATACAGAGAAGAACACAACAGCCTCCTCCCAGAAGGAGCTAACACAGGGTGGGAATTGCAAAGTGTTGCTGGAGACTATATTTTTGGGGCAACCTTTGAACACCAAGGTGGTTGCGTATCATTTAAAACACAATGAGGATGAGTGCGATGCACTATTTTCACAGATGTGGCTTGGAAAAGAGGGTGTACCTCCGTGCTTTCATCTTCCATCTGCTACAGGCTAAGGGATTCAGAGCCAAAGAGAAGCCAGAACAATCCACAATGCGAGGAGCCATGAAGGGTACTCTGCTGGGGACCTTTGATCCTCTTTAAGATGCTTCACCTTGGAGGAGGATTCTTAGATATTCTCACTTTGGAAGGCAGAGCTTAATTCCCAACTTCTTGGACATGAGCTGGACTCAGAGAGTGACTTCTGACACACGGGATTCAGAAATGACAGCACATGATCCCAGGGGGCAGGTCATGCCACACAAGCCCACCTGCTGCCTCACAGGCCTCCCTTCTCTAGGGAGAAGTCAGCTGTTGCCTCATATGAAAAGATAGAGTGTCATTTAGCAGAGGCTCTGCTGACCCAACCAAGCCTTCATGTGACCTACCTTCATGAGCAGTTTTGACAACCTTGTAAGAAACAGAACCACTTAGCTAACTTGCCTCCAAATCCCTCCACTACAGAAATAGTGATTATTTTTGTAAGCCTGTAAGTTTAGATGTTAATGCACAAATAGATAACTATTTGATAAAATAAGTAGAAATAGACTGAAAGAGATAGATAAAACAAATGAAGTTTTTGGATTAACATCTGGAGAAGAGCCTCTGGCTACCCAGTTCCACCAAATTGGATTTCCATGTGAAATCACTGGAGGCTGGGCATTTGTCAGATGTGCTAACATAACCTTATGTAGTTCCAGGAGGTAATACACATTCATATTCAACCTCCCATGTTCCACGTGTTTAGCACATTTAGGTACTCAATAAACATGTGCTGAAGGAATAAATGACTGTGGTTATATAAAAATGGCCCCAACGTGCCCGAAAAGAGGCAAAAGCCAAGGGTAGTCATAAACACATAACAACAGTTCAGCCTGTCCCAGCACACACAGACAACAGAGGTCACGTGAGCTGGTAAAGGCCTGGAAGAGTTCCAGGCTGTGGCGATCACATGCTTGAACACAGTATGTCTAGGAGTCTTATTACTTCATTGAGCACCTAAGGTAACACCCGGCTGATCTGTTGGTGTCCATCCACAACTTTTGTCTCTGCAGCTTTGGAGCTTGGGTAAGATGTGCTAGAGAAGTCAGGGGGCACAAACCCACTCATTTCATGGCCACCACATAAAAGAAAGGAATGAGCTAGATGCCCCAAATCTCCTTCAATGACACTCTTCCAGTAACCAGAAGACCTCCCAGGAGGCCCTGTCTCTTAAAGTTCTGTCATCTCCCACTTGTGCCGCAGGCTGGGGAGCAAGCCGTTAATGCATGAACTTCAAGGAACATTCCAGATCCAATATAGCATATTATCCATACATTTATGGTGATTCTGGTGCAGCTAGCCATACTTCACTGGCAGCTGTAAGTATAGCACAGCAACTCTATACAGTACACAGTACTTGATACCGAGAGTAAACAGCTGTGTTGCTGGGTTGTGAGCTTGCTAACTGCAATCCCCCTGCAGCAGATGCTTGCCTGGCATGTTGACCACTTCTCCGGATTGTGTAAGGTTTCATCCAATAGTGATTCAAACAAAGATAGAATGATGGAACTCCCAATGATCCAAAGACAGCACGCAGAGGATACACTGTTCATTTTTGTCAGCAAAAGCAGGAGGTTTTTCATGGAACTGATGACATTGTAACAGCGCCATGAAATGGAGAACTCTGAAAGACAGAATTAATAACAGGGGCCCCAGACAGAAGTCACATCAGAAGAACAGGGAGTTGAAAGAAAAGAAAAGCAATAAAGCTGAAAGCTAAGGTAACTTGATTGCAGCACTAATGTGGAGGATGAGAGAGTCCATTTTGGAAATAAAACCAGGAATCAAACATAAGAGACTTTAAAAAGAAAGGAAATGAGTTTTACTTTTCAGTCATTGATAAAAGTGCCGTGCATAGAGCTACACCTGGCCTTCCTGTGTAAGCATACGAGAATAGAAAGTACTAGAAGACTGCCAGTGTAAGATCTGAGCAATCACAGATTCTCTCCCTCCAGAAGAGAAAATCAAGTAGAGGAAGCATAGGAACACTGGGCGCTAGGATATTTTGGTCCCAGAGACACTGACGATTGGGGGGGGGGGGAGCCCATGCTATTCCAATTCCTGAGTAATGCTTGTGAGTAGAGAGGGATTTCTTCTGCACAAAGTTAAACGGGGAGACCCTGGAAATGCCCTCCTCAGCATTGGGTCTGACTAAGCTACCAAGGCTTCCTGAAAGAGCACGCTTTACCTTGCAGAAGTCTAAAGAGAACAAGTCAGAATCTACTGCCCTGCTTTGCTCAGTGTTCGGCCCCAAAGCACAAGTTATTTATTCCCTTGAAGCAGAGCATGGGACACAGAGAGTAGAAACTGTGAGGGTGGAATATCTCATGTTCCTAGACACCTCACCCTGAATATGGCGCTGAACAAACAGAAATGGTTTGTTACCCTCAAACATCTTAATATGCACAGGAAGATGGGAAGCAACAGGTGACGTAGAGAAAACAACTCAGCTTAAAAGAATCCTCTCATCTCTTCAAATACCCTTCCTTGAACAGTTATCTGCCTCCATCTTTCTCTCCAAAGCCTTCTCTCACCTGGGTTGCCCTCTATCTAGCCTCTCACTAGCCTCTGTGACCATCTCCCAGGCCAAAACTCCCCCGAAAACCACAGTCTTCCATCCAGTGGTGCTTCCTGTCTCTGTCAGAACGAATTCCTGATCCTGCCCCTTTCATCTCTCTTTGGGGGCAGAAGCCACACCAAGCCACACTCACAGATCATCTGCAGCACTCAAAGGATGAGAAACTTGCTGGTATATTTCAGCTTGCTTCATTAAAAACAACTCTAGGCACTACAAAGTGTGTGTTATTAATATGCATATGTGGTATCTCAGAGGCAGAACTGCCTTTAAGGTGTATTTCCAGCAGGACAACGTTTTCCCATGTGAGGCGGGCAACAACAGTGAATCATATGTGTGGGAGAGAAATGCCCGTGGGCTGTGTACAGTACTCGTTCCCTTTGTGTCTCACTTCCCGCTCCCCCTCGCCCCCCTCCCACCCACTTTATTAATGGTTTCTGCAATTACTGGTAACAGTGCCTTGCCAGCAGAGAAAAATCAGTGACTTTCTGACAGATTGTGGGGAGGAGGGGTGAGAGAGTTTGCCTGTGAAGAGGGATGAGGGGATGGCTAGTGCAAAATGGAGGCTTTAGAGGCAGTGGACTCCAGACTGTGTGGAGGTCAGAAATCAGATTGGGTAGATTTTCTATGCCCTGGCATCTGACATTTCAAAAATAAAAAACGGGGGTCTCAGAAGAGGAAATTTCACCCTAGAGCAGACCCCACATTAGCTAATGATGATTCTCAAGAGATGCCACAGAGGCAGACACAGGAGGCTCCAGAAATCTAGGTATAATTTTATGTCAAGTGGAGAGTAAAAGAGACACCTTTTATACGGTTAAAATGCCCAATGAATACATTTGGTCTTTCTTCTTTTTCACTTAGTGCTCAGTGCACAAGGGATAGAATTCATATTACAGCCAGAATAGACAGCATACTTTTGAAGGAAGGTCATATCTTTGAAGGAGGGTCACATCAAACAGATAAACAAATAATAAATAGTTCTCAGAAGAATATGGATGGAGAAATGCCTTAACACTTTCATTTGGGCTAGCAGATTTGCTAATGGAAAGGCTAGTCAGGCTAAAGGCATTTGGGTTCTCATTCAATTGATAGAACTGAATACTAAAATTACACACAGCTTAGATTAGACTAAAATTATTTTGCCTATCAGAATAGCCATATTCCTCTTGAAACCATAAGACTAAGAGTCTGTATGGGAATATTTCTACTTGTTTGCCTTCTGTGAACTTACAAACCTTGTATGTGCAGTGGACATTATGGTGTGAGGTATCTGAAATGACTTGTCAGAGAACAGATGGGCAGAAAGGTAAAAGTCCTGTGCCATGAGTGGGAGATCTCCACAGTCATTGGTATGGGCTGCGTTTATGGCATAGCTTACTATTTAAGTAAAATAAGTGATAAAGATAACCACAACACTAAGAGTTTTTCAAACTACTGTTCTTAAAGATTTGGGAACATATGTGAATATACATACTAAAATTGTATGGACTACATTTTCTGTTATTACAAAGTTTTGTGAAATTAAAGAAACCATGATCAAGTGTCCCATGGGATTTTAATGGCTGCTCGAACTCTCCATTTTATTTCTTGTGAACTATAAAAGAGGACCCAGACATACTAATCATGCATTAGTTGCTTTTCTTCTTGCTATGGCCCATTACCTGACAAGCCACCCTTAACGAAAGAAGAAACAATCCTACCTCACAGCTAGAGGCTACAACCTGCTAGGCAGGGAAGGAACAATGGACATGACATGAGGTGACAAGTCATATCCTGTCAATAGACAGGAAGCTGAGAAGAACAATGTTCTTCTTTCTTTCTTTTTCTTTTTTTCTTTATTCAGCCTGGAACCAAACCATGAGATGGGACCACTGATATTCAGCATGAGTCTTCAGCTTCTTCAGCTAAACCTGTCTGCAGACATTCTCTTTGACATGCCCACCAGTTCAGTCAATGATGGCTAACCATCACAGACAATGATGATATAGGAATCTCTCTTCCCCTTTGGTTCTCTAACTGTACAAAGCTGTGATTAGTGACTTCTCACGCTCCAAGAAATTCTCCTACCCTTTCTGCACTCAGAGATCTCTATCTCTGTCTGTCTCTGTCTTCTTTCTTTGTGTGTGTCTCTCTCTGCCTCTCTTTGTCTATGTCTCTGTCTCTCTCTCACATACACACATACATATGCACGCATGTACACAAACACACACACACACACACACACACACACACTCACACACATACACACACATCATGTGTGTCGCTCTCCCCCTCACAACATATCTCCACATACAGAGTCCTTTTAACAGAGCAGTTACTTCCACCAGTTTCCTTTGGGGTGAAATACATTAGTCTGCATAGCTGTCATTGATTCCTCTTTTCTCATGCAGGGGACTGGGTTAATATCTGCATGATAAATATTAAGACACAAACACATACACATATAGATATACATATATTATACAATTATTTTATTTGTGCTCCAAGTATAAATATAATATATATATATATATATACTGTAAATATACTATGTTGCATACACACATATGTTTCTGTGTACATATAAAGAGATGATAGGTAGATGATGGATGAATGATAGAGATAAATGATAAATAGATGACAGATGAATGATAGAGATAAATGATTGATAGATAGATAATATATGAATGATAGCTGATAGATACAGATATTAGAAGACAGACAGTCAGACAGCCTGACATATAGATAGATAGGAGACAGATACAGAATCACATAGAGAGGAATTAAGATTATTCACAAGCCTTCTGTGCTACTGCCTGGATTTGACTTTGTCAGAAACCCATTCATCTAACTCTGAAAGTCTGTTGACCCAAGTTCTGTGAGTCTCTGATCCATTTGGGACATCAAGTCTTTCCACATCAGGCACTGAGTTGAGCCCAAGGATCACAGATGGACATAGTTGAGAGGAGTTAGAATTCCACAGGGAAGAGGGAGAGTATTGTTTGCTGACTCAGTGGGACTTTATCCAGAGAAAGGGATAGTCATGGTCCTTAAAATACAAGATGCAACTCAAGCCCTGACCTGTGTGTCCAGTCATCAGAGATGGCCTTTTCCCATAAGCTGGCTTCCTCCCTGACCTTGGTATTTGGAGAGTAAATGTTTCCAATGGCCTGACAGAGTCACCTCCTTCCTCAGCTCCCAGCTCTATCCACAAACACTAAGGACACTGTAAAGATTCCCCCTTCAAAATGCCCTGGCAAAGGTATACAACTGTGTCCTCCCTGAAGAGAACATCTCCCCTGTCACAACACAGGGCCAGCTGCTTCCTTGGGGTTGTCTCTGCACAGATCTGCTCTTGAAGAGGCAAGCACAGTAGCTTTCAGAGCATGCCTGTTTCCTGCCTGGACCATTCAGGTTTTAGTTCTTGCACCTAGATTCCATTCTCTGGAAGAACTGACAGTACTCATCAAGTACACCAAAGGTGGCACTCAGTTGCCCCTCCTCCTCTGAGAATGCACACTTCAGAAGGTAGTAGGAAGACTCACAAGAGACAACAGCCACGGCTAATGGAAACACTAAATGTGCTGCGGAAACCCAAAGAGGGAGAGACACCTTTGAAAAGAATGCTTTGTAGGGGAAAAAAAGTGGCATTGGTGATGGGCTTTGTAAACGACCTCTCCTGAGCCCATTTCCATCTACTGGTGAAGATTCTACATGTCTCAGCCCCAAAGACCATGAGTTGTCACCACAAAGTCAGGGACAGGAAGATCAACAGAGAAACAAAACTGATTTTGTTACTATTTCCAGAAATCTAAAATCTTTGCTTTTCAAACTCACTCACATTTCCTCTTGTACATGGTTACACATCCCACACACCTTTTGTTAACACCTCTCTCTCTCTCTCTCTCTCTCTTTCTCTCTCTCTCTCTCTCTCTCTCTCTCTCTCTCTCTGTGTGTGTGTGTGTGTGTGTGTGTGTCTGTCTGTCTGTCTGTCTGCCTGTCTCTGTCTATCTGTCTATGTCTCTGTGTGTGTGTGTCTCTGTCTCTCTTTCTATCCCTCATTTCACCCCCTCCCAGTAACCCATCTGGATACCTGGATACCTGCCACCACTGAGCTATCTGTTTATTAAAATGGTAGAAAAAAGTTGTGCTTCAACAAAAGGACGGGACATGTGGTCCTTTGTATTGGCTTTGCTTCCATGAACTTGTCTTCTGGTAAATTACAGGCTCTACTCAGTGTCAGCATAACACCTAGAAAATATGTCAAGTATTATTTATACAAAAAACTTCTGCCATTAATGGACATAAATGCCCTGCTAAAGGAGCCAAGAGGAACAATCATTATGTAGATTGACAGAGTGGCTGCAAAGAAGGGACAACAAATTAGTTACAAATGCACCTGGTACCCAAGGTCCAAGTACAACCCATAGAATCGACACCAGCCTTGTGATACCCCCATGAACTGCCTATCAACACAAAGTGTGGAACTAGATTTGAGGATCATATTTTTTACGATGGAGAGAATGATATCTATAATTTTATATTACCTCAAGTCATGCCATGTGCAAACTTATTTAAGAGGACTCAGGAAATAATATCCTGAAAACTGTGGGCAGGGATAAAAAAATTCTATATGTCTCATTTGCATATCTCTTAGTCATTATGGACAAAAAATAACAATATTAGTTCCCTTAGGGACAAAAATAACAACTGAAAACAGTCATCCAGATGTCAGCAGGGCTCTGAAGATCCCAGAGGAAAATGAAAGCACAAAATATTAAGCTTAGGGATTTCTGCTGCCCCATAGAAAATGCCAGTAGGGATTCCTAGTCCAATTTGTCTGCTGTTCACTCTGTTTCCTTCCTTTTTGTATTATCAGTTCCAAAAGGAGTGTTTCCAATACTGTCTAGACCTGAACTGACCTGTTATTACAAATACATGCTGAAGAATTCCAACACACTTCATGGAAGTAGAAATTATGAAACCATGTTTGGTCTGGGAGGTGGCTCAGCAAGGGTCTTGTCTTCTTTTCCTGATGCTATAATGAAACAAAAAAAACCTGACAAAAGCAAGGAAGAAAGGGTTTCTGTTTATTTGTTTTGTTTTTTAATGTTCTTTTTATATGATTTCTTTATTTTTATTTTAGGTGCATTTGTATTTTGCCAGCATATATGTCTGTGTGAGAGTCAGATCCACTGGAGGTGGAGTTATTGGCATTTGTAAGCTGAGAATTGAACCCAGGTCTCCTGGAAGAATAGCCAGTGGTCTTAACCTCTGAGCCATCTCCCCAGCCCCAAAAGGGTTTATTATGGATCACAGGTCAAGAGTCCAGAGTTCACCATTATGGGAAAGTCAAGGTAGCAAGAGTCTAAATCAGGTCACATTACACCCACAATCAACACAATCAGAGAGTGGTGAATGTTGATGCCACTAAGGCCTTTTTCTCTTCTTATATAGTCAAGAACTCCTGTCAGGGAGGGGTGGTGCCCACAGGCAGCCAGTCCTTCCACCCCAATGAATGAAATCAAGAGAGTCTTCTACATGCACGACTGGAGGCCCACTTCCAGAGAGTCTATATTTGGTCAAATTGACAAGGCTACATATCATGGTTTCCTCACACATGAACAGACTCATTCACTCCCACCTACATATACAACAAACATGTATGCATGTTTAAATGCAAACACACATGTGCACACACACTTGTATCACACAAATGAAAAGAAAGATGTTCTTATTTCATGGGAAAGAACTGTACTCTGAGCTTGGCAGGAAAAGAAGTTCAGAGAAAAACCTATGTATTACAGGAGAGTCCATTCAAGGACTCACTTGGAGCTATCATTGTGTTCTACCACATCAAAACATGTAGCACAGTCCCTTCCTGAGATGATTAGAAATAAGAATTCTGAGCCTTAGACACAAAGGAACTGCTGGACACAGCAGGCATCTGATTTTCCCAAAGCATAGATGTCACTCAATTCATCATCGAAGGACATGATGCTTTCTTTTGCACAACACAGACTGCCCCCATCTCAGAAGAGAAATCACTGAGCAGAGAAGATATCAGGGAATCTACTAAGAACAGTCAAGACTTCTGTTAGGATTAATTAGAAAATGAAAGAAGCCATGTTGTGACCTTAGAAACCTCTTCAAAAGATGGTCATGCTCTACTTGAAACTAGATGTCACACAAAAGAATGAGCTATTTGTTTTCCTTACTCATACCCATGGATGAGCATGAAGACTTCAGTAATAGAACATAAATCCAATAGTGAACAGAGAAAAAGCTTGAAGAAAACCGTAGACTAAAGAAGGAAAGACCTAGGATTAGGTACAAGATTAAGGTTGCAGACAGAACTCAACACAAGAGAGTACATGTTGAAGGTTAAAATGACGCCAAAACAGAATGAGCTACCTTAGATGATGAGCAAGAGAAGTACAAGGCCAGGAAACCCTGGTCCCAGATGCTGTGTGGCATCACTTCTGTGTTGGAGTGGGAGGTGATCCAGATGCTCACCAGGAGCATCTGGGGAGCAAAGTTCTCTATGTTCTGCCATAGCCATCAGAAACGTGTACATGTGCCTAGATCAGCACAGCTCTATGAAGAAAGGGAGCATGTGAAGCCATTATTCTGAAAAGCATGCTAACTTCATGGCACATACACTCTGACGATCCATGAATAGAGAATAAAAACGTATTTTGTTGGTAGAGTCTGTCCCTGTTCATTCTATTTCTGGGTAACTGAGGGAGGTTCTGGGAGGCATGATGCCACTGGCTATCCCCACTGTGGAGCAGAGCCCCTGAACAGCTTGAAGCATTCTGCCTGTGATCCCTAAGTGGGGAGGGGCTTAATTTTCCTTTTTACGTCTACATATCTCCCTTACTCTCAGTGTCCCGATCTATATAAATCAGGTGTGATTCATATAATACATGTGTACACAACATATACTCACAGCAAGCACACTGTGCACTGGCATTCACTTACAAGTGACTTAAGCAGCATAAAGATAATGAGGGAATATTTATTTTATATTTTCAAGGCCAAGTTATGGGATGTCTTTTTTCCCCGTTGGCTTTGCTTGAATATTGTTTATTAGAAGCTCACTTGCCCCAGGAACAAAACCATCTTTTTTTTTTTTCACTACATCTATTTTGAGCTTCAATACATGAAGTATGGCTGAGTACTGGAAGTAGAGAACCAACTAATACACAAAAAAGGTTCAACATAACTTCCTTCACAGCTGTTCATTCTTGACATGAGGTCTGCCGCCCACCACACACACAACAGTCCTTGATGGCATCCCACGTTGCAGACAAGCCACACAGCCAAAGACCTCCATGTCACCCTTACTGGCAGGCTGCTGACACCTTTGTGATAATGACACCTTCTCCGTGAAAGTCTCTTTCTGTGCCTCAGAATGAGCAGTTCCTCTAATTCCTTAAGGATAGTTTGGCCTTTTCTCTTGGCTTCAGATTCTCTCCTGTAAAAAGAACTTTCTCCTTATCTTTCCATATTCTTTCTTTGCCCTCATTTTTTAAAAAACGCTTTTGAATTATTTTATGTTTTGAAGGTTTTGCCTTCATGTATGTGTGTGTGCTCTGGGCATATCTGGTGCCTGTGGAGGTCAGAAGTCCCCTGGGCCTGGAGTTACAGAGGGTTGTAAGCCACCATGTGGGTGCTAGGAACCAAAGCTGGGTCCTCTGTAAGTGTCATAACCACTGAGCCATCTCTCTAGCCCCTCACCCTTAAATCTTAATGCTTGGTTGAAATTAGTTACTCTGGGTGCAGCCATGGTGGCACACACCTTTAATCCTAACACTCAGGAGGCACTGACAGGTTGATCTCTGAGTTCAAGGCCAGCTCCAGAACAGCTAGAGCTACATAGAGAAACCCTGTCTTAATAAACAAATACATAGATTATAGATGGATAGATGATAGATAGATAGATAGATAGATAATTATTTACTCCCTGACCTCTGTCCTCAGCAGCAGAATTGTTTTTCAGTAGCTGCTACATGTCCTCAGTTGAACATCCCTCTGATCTTGGCCTCATAACAGCCCATTAGCTCACCCTGCCTCTGTCTTGGGTCAGTTCCCTCTAGGGTTTCCTCAACTAGAAACAAAGTTTAATCAAATTATCACCAAATTATTTCCTAAGTTGCCAGACATTAAATGCATCCCTTCCTCTCACTGACAAGTTTTTGTTGGGACTGGACACATACTCAGTTGGTAAAAACGCATGAAGTCCTGGATTTGACTCAGCTGTGCATAAGCCGGGTGTGTTAGCACACACCTGCAATGCCCGCACTTAGAAAGTAGAAGCCATGGGATCAGATACTCAAAGTCATCCTGGGCTACATAACAAGTCTGAGCCCAGCCTAAGCTACTACATGAGACCCTGTCTCCAAAAAGAAGTTTTGTTTTGTTTTCTTAACTTCTCAATGTTTGATTTTTCTCCATCACAACCCCGGGATCTCAAGCACAGCAGTTCAAAGACAGAAGAGTCCAACAGGGACCAAGCCCACCTCCACGTCGGGGGTGGGGAGGGTAGGGAAGGGTGTTCCTTACCTCCTGGTTTCATGTCACTCCATGTGGGCACCAGCAATCCACCCCACGCTTACTGTTTACTAAGACCTCCATGCTGTTCCCCACCGCTGTGTCTTATCACTATTCGCCCTGCACTTTCTTTTATTCCCAGCATCCCCTGCTGCTTGGCACCTCACACTCCCTTGCCCAGGCCTTTCCTAAATACTCCCTGACAAGAAGCCTTTTCTGAACCCAACCAACCTTAGCCTCTTGGATGTTCTCAAAGGCTCTTGCCAGAGGTTCTTAACCTTGGCTGCACACTGCGTCACCAGGAAAGCTTTGCTAAAACCCCAGTGCCTGGTCTTTATCCCAGACCAATTAAATCGGAACCCCGGGGGAGAAGCCCTGTGCTGGCGTTTTTCATAGCTCTCCAGGTGATTCCAATCTTCAGTCAGGGTCGATAACCGCTGCCTGCCGCCATTTATCACTTTCTCCCTTTTGGTTGTAATTACACTATATTTGTCTTATTCCCAGGACTAAATTCGAAATTCCCCGAGGGCAAAGACCGTCTACCACATCTGCTTATCCCCTGCAGTTCCTAAGGACTCAGAGTTGCAATAAATATTGTGGGATTGAATTTGAAACTTGAAATTAACCATAAACTTCAATTTTAGATCTTGCATATAATTTTATAAAAGGAATCGAATTAGTAGAGGACTAATCTGAGTCTTTTTTTTAAAAGTAAGATTCTATATTCCATTACCAAATATATTCTGATATGCCTTTGAAGTCAGGTTAAAACTCCTGGACAACCTGCAGGGCTGTGTGTGCCTGATGCCGTCCTTGGCTTTTACACCTTCAGTTTTGAACTCTGCACAAATACAACAAATATTCTATTTTCCTCGGAGAAGCCGCTGCAAAGTGTGACTGGGTGTGTGCTCATTTCTAACTGAAATAAACAAAAGCCGCTGGAGTGGTGCGCAGTGATCCATCCGCCTTCCCGGTGCGGATGCAGAAGGTACCTCGAGCAAAACCACAGTGTGAACTTAGTGCGGAGCACCTGACCTCCTTTCTAGAGCCGGGGGGGGGAAAAAAGAACAGAAAAGAAAAAGAAATGAAGAATGAGACAAGGAAGATTCGCCAGCCCTTTGTACGGCTACAGTTGCTAAGGAAACTGCTTTCTTAGCCTCAACCTGTCCGGCGCAGCCCGTTTCAGGCATCCTGATCTTTTTGAAAATAAGGATATCAAAGAGGGGAGAGATGATAGAGAATAAAAGTCAAGGTTACAGTGCTCCAACCGGAGTCTGGCGCTGCTTCTCCCATCCATACTGTTGCTTTCTGAGTCGCCTAGAATATTTGCCACCTGGCAAAACCCCCCTGGAACTAAAATCTTAGAATTAGCCAATAGGGTAAACAAAACAATAGGAAGCCTTATTTGACATGCAGCAGTGACTAAAAACTGCTTTCTCACCCCAACCTGCTCCTTTCTCTCCTGCTGGGAAAGAAGGAGGCATCCATAACCCAGCAGGGGAGCCGCCTCAGCCCTCTCTCGCCCCACATCTCAGGAGAAAGTGCTCCAAGTTTTTCAGCACAGTGGATGCAACCCGGGACGCCTGCAGCACCGGTGAACCCAAACTGCACTGTGCAAGGTGAAAAAAAAAAATGCCAGTCTCCAAGGCAAGTGAGGGGCTGGTCACAGCAAACGGGGATGTCCAACTCAACCTCATCCTCGGAGGTCACTAAGGGGATAAAGAGATCTAAGGGGTATAAAAGAGAGGAATTGCCCCAGCAACAACCAGGTAAACAGTAAGCTTCCTCTGTTGTCCCTTGAGGAATCATTTTTCTTGGCCAATGGTTGCCATTGACATTGATTTGGGAAAGTGACTTGACCATCAGCGTTACTGTGATTGTCATTAAGGGATCATAACACTTCCCTTCCTCCATTGTCCACTAATTAAGTTTTTCGCTGCCATCAGTAAAAATAGCCATTTCTTTCACCAATTCTGATGAAATGTAGCAAAGAAAAGTTTTCTATGCAAGAGAAATCCAATCCTACCCTGGGAAGTGGTGGTGCACACCTTTAATCCCAGCACTGAAGCAGGCAGATCTCTGTGAGTTCCAGGCCAACCTTGTCTACAGAGGGAGCTCCAGAATAGGCTCCAAAGTACACAGAGAAACCCTTTCTCAGAAAAAAAAAAACAAAAACAAAAACCAAAAAACAAAGAAAAAAGAAAAAAGATGCATGCTAGGCCAGTGCCCTACCACTATGTAAACACACACACACACACACACACACACACACACACACACACACACCCCTAGACCCAACCACTGGCATTTTTTGAACAGAGATTTACATAAATAAAATTAAATGCTGATTTCCTATACAAAAAATGTCTGAATTGAAGTGTGCATTTTTGAATATCTGAAAGGAAATACATAATGGCTGATTTTTGTCAACTTATATAGAGTCTATATAAAATATATTGTTATCTATTTTGAAATCCTATTAAGGCAACTATAAATATTGTATTATATATTACACAGCACATGAATCTCTTTAAATCTCCCCTCTGTGTGTGTGTGTGTGTGTGTGTGTGTGTGTGTGTGTGTGTGTGATACACGCATGTGTTCATGTGAATGTACAGGTATACACCTGCAGGCATGTGTGGAAGCCAATGGTTTGACATAGATATTTTCTTCAATCACTTCTTCGCCTTACTTCCAAAAAGATTTATTTTATTTTTAATTGTGTATAAGGGATTACACATGCACATGAGTACAGGTTTCCTCAAAGGTCAAAGACAGTTTCCCCTGGAGTCAGAGTCACAAGCAGTTCTGAGCTGCCCAGTTGGGCACCAAACTCAGGTCCTTCACACTCTTAACCACTGAGCCATCTCTCCAGTCCTCCCTCCTCAATTTCTGAGTCAGTGTCTCTCACTGACACAGGAGCTCACGATTGACTAGAGTAGCTAGGCACTGGGCCCCAGAGATCTGCTGTCTCCTCCTCCAGTTCTGGAGTTCCAGGCATATATTTCCACACTCAGCTTCCTACATAGGTGCAGTGTTCAGAACTGGGTTCCATTTTACCAAGTGGGCCACCTCCCCAGCCACACATATGTCTTTGGGTTTGAATTCTTATTTTCTTGCTTTCCTTCTTTCTCTGTGTGTGTTTAGTTTGCCATGTTATGAATCTGACGCAGAGCCTTGCATGTACTGGGCAAGCTTGCTAGCACAGTATTACACTTCCAGAACATCATAGACACTGTGATTTTAAGCTTTGTTAGCTTTGTTTTGATAGAGGATCTCGCAATGTTGGTCCTTCTGGCCTTGGTCCCCCGGCCTGTACTTCCTGTGTACTACAGGTATATACCACCATGCTAGCCACAGAATTTTAAAACATGTATTAGTGCTGAGTTGTATGATGGCTTATTATTCAGATACTAAACACTTCAGGTGAGTCAGGAAATAATGCTTTAGATCTAAGGTTTTGTTTCTGTCCTCAGTCAAAAAGCATTTTTTCTTGTAGTCTAACAGAGTCCTGCTAAGTGGACAATAGTTGTATTTAGAGTCTAAGGACTAACTGGTACAAACATAACTCAGTAGCTCTGGTCAAGCTACCCAAATTATTCTACTTGGAAGAGGCAGGAAGCACAACATAATTACAGTAAAGCGGAAAGACTAATTAATGACCAGTGGGATTCTCCCAGAGACTGTGAAATTCATCCAAACATTGATTAAGGGATTCCCCCCCCTTAACTTTACAGGTGGATGGAAATATGCCAGTGTGCTATCTCAGATATGTGTCTCCTGACAGTTTTCTGCAGAGGCCACAACCAGAGGCTAGTCTATTCCACTAAGCTGCAAGATTGCCATGCCAGTCATATAGGACCACAAGAGCACCTCACCACCCCTGGAAACATACTCTGTAAAATCAATAGGTCAAAAGGGGGTTCCTGTATCTAAAAACCATGACAGTGAAATGCGCAAGAAATCCACTCAAAATACAATATGGAAGTAGACTGGTTTACAGCCCAAGTCTCACCGCTCAGTCTTGTCGTCACCCCCAATAAAGCAGGGATGTTACGTGAAACAGGTAAGAACAGTGAACAATGCTTTACAATAGGTGACAGGGCCTTTTTATTGCTGTGAAGAAACACCATGACCACAGCAACTCTTTTATTTTTTTTGGGGGGGGAGTCCAAGATAGGGTTTTTCTGTGTACCTTTGAAGCCTGTCCTGGCACTCACTCTTTGGACCAGGCTGGCCTCAAACTCACATAGATCCACCTGCCTCTGCCTCCTAAGTGCTGGGATTAAAGGCATGTGCCACCAACGCCTGTCGACCACAACAACTCTTATAAAGGAAAACATTTAACTGGGGTGTGCTTACAGATGAGAGGCTTAGTCCATTATCGTCATGGTGGGAAACATGGAGGCATGCAGGCAGAAATAGTGCTAGAGATAGCTGAGAGTTCTACATCTCGACTTGCAGGCAGCAGGAGAGAAAGACATAGAGCCTGGATTGAGCATCTGAAATCTCAAAGCCCATTCCCCAATGACACACTTCCTCCAACAAGAGTGCTGGGATTAATGGAATGTGCCACCACCACCCAGCTAAGCCATGTTTATTTCAAACCACCACAACAAGTGAGTCAAAATCTCTATGTATGGGGCCCTAGTGCTTCCGAAGCTAAAAATCACTGATGGTTTATATAAAGAGTAATTTCATTAGTCACAGGTAAACTGATTTCTTAATGCAAGGGGCATCTTAAAAGGGTATGAAGACATTCATTGTTGAACTGTGGTCTGGGATAAAATGGTGTGTGCACCACATGCACACTGAACTTCTGTGTGTGGTACACCATTGTGGGTTTTCTTAATATTCTTACTTTTCTTTAGGTTGTTTTCTGTGTTTTGTTTTGGAGTTTTGGTTTACTTTTTTGTTTTGTGGCATTGGCAATCAAACTCAAGGCTCCATGTGTAATAAGCAAGTATTCTACCACAGAGCTAATGCCTTAGTCCCGTTCACTTGCTTTTACAAACTGCCTTAGCTAATAAAAGTTTGGGGCAAGCTGGACTTCAAAAGACATATCAAGGAAATAAAGATGTAACTTCACACTAGGGAATGGACTTCTGCAGAGAAGCCAATACTTTGGCCTTCCTGAAGAATGCAAATTCCCATATAAAACCTTGGTCACCTCTTCTAGAACAATCTGAACCACAAGACAGTCTGTGTTCCCTTCAGCAAAGGCTAGCAAGAACTTCTATTACATGAAGCTGTTCTCTCATGGACACCTAGGGATATTTTGAAACACTCCCAGCCAAACTCCTCCTTGGTGGCTTCCTCCCTTCCAGAAGACACACATGCATGCTCTGACAGGGAACAGACTGTCTTTAGGACTTCATTAGAGGGGTTTGGTGTGTGTGTGTGTGTGTGTGTGTGTGTGTGTGTGTGTGTGTGTGTGGGTGTGTGTGTTCATTTAAGCACAACTCTATCCATGTACAAGTACGTGAACTTGGGGGAGAGAAGTATACATGCACATATGCACACACACGTAGAGATCAGAAATCAGCCACAACTGTCTTTCCTCAGATGCCATCCACCCTGATTTTTGAGACAAAGTCTCTCACTGGTCTAGAACTTGCCAAGTGGGCTAGTGAGTCTCAGGGATGGTTGTGGGGTGTTCTTTGAGTCCCCATGCTAGTGCGATTAAAGAAACATGGCCATCACCCCAGTTCTAGAGGATGCACTTAAAGCTTGAGCTTCAGGCAGGATGCAAACAGTCTGCGAACAGAGCTATCTACAAGCCCATGTGCTTCTCCCTGCATAGCTTAGCATCTTTTTTTGAGGGGAAAGGTAAGGAGAACTGAGGAATGCCTTCATTTCCTTCGCTGTCATTAAGCCCCGCTGTGGCTTGGGCACTGTCAGCTCCAGGCAGACTCCCATCTCTGATGTAAGGCCAGGCTGCTTTGATTTCGCTTCGTTTGGGATCTAGCTCAACCTTGTTATATGCCAAATGCCCTCCAGGGTGTCCTACTTCTTTGGATCTTCTCCTGTGTCAGGGTTCCTGAAACTGTCTTTCTGTCCTTTCAGAAAGCCTTGCTTCCCCACCCTTCCCAGGCAGAGCTCCCAGAGCCTTTGGCTTACAGTTTTAAAATACTATGCAAAAAAGCATCTTGTTATCTTAAGCAGACATTATTAAAACGTGAATCGCTACGAGAGAAGATATGGCAGCCAGGTTTGAAAATAAATGGGGCATGCTCTGAATTTGATTGAAAGGAAAAAAAAAAGAATTCAACATCAACTGAAAATTAGGCTAGGGAATAAATTCTCCTCTCTCTCCCCCTGCCCAGGTTTTTCTTAGTTCTTTGCTTCCTTTCCTATCCAACCCCAAATTACTTCCATTCCCATGCATTTGTCAAGTCTAAAAATCTGGTGCAAACACACATTGATTGGTTTCAAATATTTAAAATGAAGTAGCTTCCGGATGACACCAGGGCACCCTAAAATTCCATAGACTTTGCAATTGCCGGGACTTGTGTTAAACTCTTGATGTAACAAGTGACAGACCTCTTAATCCGTTGGTCCTCAGTTTTCTCATCATTAAATGAAAAGGTGGGAGAATACTAAATGAAATAATGACCTATTGATGTTAACTAAATATCATCTTTAGAAAATATAAGTTGGAGGGGCTGAGAGCCCAGCTTAGGGGGGATCCTTGAGACCCATGCTTAGCAGGCAAGAGGTCCTGAGTTCAATATTAAGCACTAAACAAAGAAAAAAGATAAAGAAATAAATGAAAAAGAACACCAGTTGGTGAAGAATAAGACCCTTAGACTTCATCTATGGTTGTATAGCCTTGGGCTAATGACTACTTCCCCGTCTCCACTCCCACCCCCACCCCCCCAGCACATACACAGCTTTTTCAAATGCTAAGTAGGAATCAAGGTTTTCATTCACAATATACATATGGCACATTCTAACTGCTCAGAATGTCAGTATCTTAGCAACATGTTATTTAAACTAATCCCAGGCCTATAAACAATGCTGACGGTTTCCTCTTACATATAAAATAAGTGTGTCTCAAACTCATGCTTTACTGGATAACATGGTTATGACTTCACATATTAAAGTGCATGCTTATCCTGTTGCTTATGATATGCAGTGTGGTGATATATTGTTTATGATTTATTGAAGCTTGCCTGAGGATCCAGAAAGCAAAGTCAGCCACAAGCCATAGAAACCAGGCACACACCTTTAATGCCAGGACTCAGGATTAAGAGGTAGATTGATCTCTGTTAGTTCAAGGCCACACTGAGCTACATGAAACTGATCCAGACCTAAAGAGAAACAGCTCACACAAAGATGATCTCAGCACTGGGGATCACATGCCTTTAATCCCAGGACTCATGAGAGGTATTTAAGACAGGAGCAGTGTCTTAGAGCTGGTATTTATTCTCCAGCCACGTTGCAGATAGGGCAGCATTCAGTCTCAGGATTCTCCAGCCATGTTGAGGAGAGCATAGTAATCTGGGATTTTAGTCTGAGGTTTGATAGAGCCAGGATCACCTTTCAGTCTGAGGTAGAGTGAGAGCTAGTGGCTGGCTGCTTTGCTTTTCTGATCTTCAACTTGAAGTTTGAAGCCCAATATCTATCTCTGAGTCATTTATTTTTCATGCTACAATGCAGTGTTTTATTTTAGACATTTGAAACAAAGGTAATTTTGTAGTCACCAAAAACCATGGTCCCACCAAAACATTTCTGTCCCCAAGTACAATAGCATCACATTGTCCTATTTGGGAAAATCATCAGCTTTATTATAAATTAGGAACTGAGAGAGAATCTTAAGAGTTAAAAGTTAACAAGAAAAAGTTCCCATTGTAATAAGGGATTTGGGTGGGTCAGTGGAAAAGCCTGCTTATTCCTACAAACAAGAGCCTGGGAAGGAACATGTGGACTGAAGAGAAGGCAAGCATTTAGGAGTCTGATCCAATAGTTAACCATTCCAGATGGGGCCATCTGCCTGCCCAGACAGAACCCTAAGACCAAGGCTGTCCCTATGACTCTCTGTCAGTGGATCAAATAATGACAAAGCATGGTCCAACTGTGCCTATCCATCAGACACAAGAAGGAGTGTGCTTTGGCTCTAAGAGACAGTAGTCCTGGGCACAGAGTAGAGAATGGGAACCCCTGGTAGCAGTCACTGATTTTGTTTACTCATCTGGGGTTAAGATTGCCATTTGGTGGATACACATGGATAAGTAGGATAAATGCTTGTGACATTATACAACATTTGGGTGTAAGAATGATTTTCATGGGACTTGAAATAAGCTTTGGTTCTGAAGAATAGCAATGCTATCCTTATGCTATTGTTTTCATAGGTAGAATGGCAATTGAAGCATGGAGACTCTCCCAAACTCACAAATGAACAGCACATATCCTCTCTTCCACATTCCCTTGGCCACCCATGGAATGCATATATACACCCTGAGATGCAGTACCTCTCAAACCACATCAGTTCAGCAACCACCAGCTTAGCCTTCTCCATCATCCAGGCTGTCTCTGGTGGCTACTAGCTCTATTCTCCTAACCTATGAGACACAGCCACAGTCTCCAGGCTCTGTGAGGTGTGTATTAAAGTGGGAACCTAAAATAAATAAGTAAGCTCTTTACTTAAATAAGAGCTTTGGCCAGCCTGACCACCTCAGTTTAATCTCAGAATCCATATGGTGGAAGGAGAAAATCAATTCCCGTAAGTTGTCTACACACACACACACACACACACACACACACACACACACACACAAATGTAAATAATAATTTTTTTAAAATTAATAAAGTAGGAACTGTCATTTCCTTACACCTTCATTCCCTGGGCTCTCAGCATGTCTGAGAGTACTTGTGAATGCAAGGGAGGGATAAAAACAAAGACACGTTTTACAGTTTAGTTAACACTAACATGCCCCAGCTTCTGTCATTATCCTGTTTCTTCATGTTTTCTATAATCCAAGATCTCAGGAGGAAAAGATTGATCTGAAAAATTAAGATATGAAAATACTTTACTGCTCAAAATCAATTCATTCCAAAAGGACATTTACAGGTCTAAAAGAAGATGCTCTGCTATCCATATGCATATGAACCATAAAAGTCAAAACTGTTCAAATTCTGCCATGAGGAAATTGCTACATCTACACAACAGAAAATGGCTACTTTTAAAGCAGTGACCGGGACTTGGGAAATGGGTCAGCAGTTAAGAGCTCCAACTATTCATGCAGAGGACCTGAGTTCAATTCCAGTGCCCACATCCCACATTGGGTGGCTCAAAACTACCAGAAACTCTAACTCCAGGAGATCCAACAACCAATTCTAGACTCACAAGGTATCTGCATTCACACATGATAGACACCCACAGACACAGAAATACACACACATTCACATAATTTTAAAATTTATAAGTGCTTAGAATATTTAATTACATAGAGAAATTCTCACAAAATTGATTGTTGCTGCTGTTGTTGTTGTTGTGTGTACAGGATACATGTTACCTGTGTCTGTGGAGATCAGAAGACAGTTCTGTGAAGTCAATCCTGTCCTTCCAATCGGGTCCCCAGGGTTACTCAGTAAGAGCTTCACCCTATGAATCATCTCACAAACTCCCCATGAAATAGCTTGAAGTAAAAAAAAATAGATCACCTAATCAGGGCAGGGAGTGAGCAGGCACACACACACACACACACACACACACACACACACACACACACACGTACAAAGGTGTTAGCAAGAAAGCTACAAGGGGTTTGTACATAACCCTTACACTTTTATATACCCTCCCCAAACACATAAATTTGTATATATTAACTTTATTGTCAATTGGAAGACATTATGAGGGAATAAAAGTTACAAGTATACTAAATAGAGGAGAAATGACTTGTGAATGCCTCTTCATGCAAGTTTGTGGGCCCCAAACTACAATGGTTTCTGCCAGGCATCATGGAGTGAGGGAGGTTGTTTCAATTATTGCCTCCCAGGTCAAGTTTCCTAGACCAACCCCCCACCACCACCACCATTGCCATGTGAGAAGTCGCTGGTTATTCTGCACAATAACCCAGCCTCTTACTTTTCCTGCCCGTTTCCCAGAGTTGACTGTGAAATCTGAGGAATACATACAACTATATACCCAATTCTCCTGAAACAGCAAAACAAACTTTGCTATTGTCTTCTCGTTTGTTTATCTGTTAGATGGAGCCAACACTGACCACACACAGGCAGGAAGTCATAAGTAGCAGCCTCACTGGTTTGGGACCTCGGGAAGAAGTGTTACTAAGTATAGCAGGATAACATCTGCTTCTAATTGGAATGATTTATCAAAGTGCCCACCAGCAGGAACAGGTCAGCGACTGCATAAAGCTAGCACAGACTCTTTCAGCACAGAACCTGGAAACAGTCCTGTCTTGTTTCTGCCTGTTGAGACTGACTAATCAATCGCCTCTGACTCCGCCTCTCCATCTGCATAATGGAAGGGACATGAGATGCTGATGGCCAATGAACAGTTCTGGCTACAAGGATGCTTCTCCTTCACTCATGTATCCGTCCAACTTCCATCCAAATCCTCCAGTTGCGCTGGACCCAGTGCTACTCTTTGTTCTCAAAGACAGGCTGTGGAAAGATGCCTGCAACCCCCACAATCCTTTGCAAGAGGTCCCCTTGCACTCCCCACTCCCTCCTCTCTCATAGGGCCCTGGAATAATTTGGTTTCGGAGTGGCTCTCTAAGGTCCATATATAAAGGTTTGTCATCAGCATAGCATTGCCCAGAGGTGGGGAACTTTTAAGAGGTGAGTCTAGTGGGAGGAAGTTCCTGGGGGGGGGATGATTTTTTTTAATTTCTATTTTATTTTATTAGTTCAAATTAGGAGCAAGCTTGCTTCAGATGTCAATCCCTTCTCCCTCTCCCTCCCCTCCCCCCAACATCCACCTGCCCCTAGCCATCCCCCCTCCACTCCCCAGGCAGGGTAAGGCTCTCAAAAGGGCTCCCCAAAGTCTACCACATCATCCTGGGCCAGGCCTAGGCCCTTCCCCATGTGTCCAGGTCAAGAGAGCATCCCTTCATATGGGATGGGCTCTCAAAATCCCTTCTTTATTTTAAGACCGTACATATGTAATACAGTGCGTTCCCCTGTACAAATGGAAAAAATTAAGTTGAACATTTCTAGAACAATATGGCTGTTAATTTTTGTACAATGCCAACTGAACGTGGTAAACTGGGATACTTTTTTCCAAAGTTGACAGCACAGCTAAAGTTTCCAAAAATTCAAATTATATATATATATATATATATATATATATATATGTAAAAAGACCAATAATGGAAGTATGTTATGCATCAATAGCAGCAACAGCTTTTCCAGGTTCTGCAGTCATTTAAACAAAATTGTAGAGATATCCAACACTCTCCATTTAAAAAAAAATAAAAAACAAAATCTGGGGGGATGATCTTAAGGGCATGATGGTACCTCTCTGCATGTCTTGCTCTTTCTGCTTTCTCACCACCATGAGGTGAGAGGCTTCCCCCACCACAACCTAAAAGCCACAGACCAATGACAACTGGGACCACTGACCATCTGCTGAACTCTCTGAGAGCCAAAACAAACCTTTCTTCTTTGTAATTTAGTATCTGTGTATTTATCGAAATGACGGAAAGCTAACAGCAGGCCACCAAAGGGAAAATGGGCGTTGGGGGACGAAAGCGTTACCAGTCTCACCCTCGCTAAATGTATTATAGCTTAGCCTGTGATAGAATAATTTACATAGGGTGTAAGGGTTCTCAAATAAAAACCACCTTACAAGCTGAGCGCCTCTAAGTCCTGCAGGGTGAGTGTACCAGGAAATGACTAACAATTTTCTTTTGTCAATTATTTTGTATCCTTTCCCCCCTCACTTTGCTAGGGCTATGCCATAAAGACACTGAAAGCCAAAGCAGATTCTGGGTAAACAAAATGACTATCTCAGACAAGGCAAGGAGAGAAAAAGGGGGGCGGGTATTTCACCTCTGCAGTGTCACTAACAGTCCTCTGGTATCCGCCCCCAGCCCCGGCAGGAGAACCGGTCCACTCTCCCTGGGAACCTGAACTCAGAGCATAGCCTAGGAGCTAACACCCCTGCTTCCTGTGACCTGACACCTCGGGGAAGCCTGCTATCCAGATTGGCAAAAGGAAAAGAAAAGAAGTCAATTCCAGGATCTTTGTACTGCGCTGGTTGGCAAATGTACTCCACTATAGGCAGCACCACCGGTCAGGAAGCCGATACCTGTTCCATGGGCAGTCTGGCATGGGGCACAGAGTGCAGGAAGCTGCGTTCACGGGGTGCATTTGTATCACCCTGTGGTTGGTTTGAAGCTTGTTTCATCTTTCCCATTTTCCGTTCTTAAGCAAATCGAACCCAGGCAGGCAATCTCCCCCCACCCCCCAACCCCACCCGGGCTCTTTTTAAGAAGCTTGAAGGGCTCTTCTCAGCTATTTCCTCAAATGAAAGGAGCTGGAACAGAAGGGAACCTGCAACACTGCCTTGTGTCACATGTCATGAGCACCAGGACCCCAAAGCAAGCAATGATTCACAGTGACTCATGTAAAAAAGCAGGAAGCAGAAGTGTCCGCAACAAGATGGGCTCGGTCTCCTTCTATGAAGGAAGCAGTCTTGACAGCCACACCAGCAGGCTCACAGTAACAGTCTCCACTGTCATTTAAAATATGTCTGCGTGTTACTTGGACTTTTGTTATGCAAAGACACCTGAGCAAGCACATTAAGGGTAGGCATAGTTATTTGCATTCACGGTTTCAGAGGCTTCAGTCCACTGTGGCAGGAAGGGTATGACTGAGCGAAGCAAATAGAGGGAAATGCTGGAGCTGGTTGACTTTCTTCTTACCACCTTTCATTTCCTCTGCTTCATTTATCTCCAGTCAAGCTGGCCATCAAGGTTGACCATCAAAACTGCCCCTTACCAGGGCAGATTTCTCAAGGTCCCCACCCCAGACAAAGAACTACAGGCAACTATTGACTATGGATGCATGGATCAAGATTCACGGGGCAGTCTCAAAATAGGTTAATGTAACTTTATTCGGGGAGAATGTACTTACACAAGAAGCAGGTGACGGCCCCAAGTTCCAACTCCAAGGATTCACCCAGGCTGCCCTATGTGACCCAACCAGAAGCAAGAAGTCAGCCACCTGTCCAGACCCCAGACCTAAAACCCACTCTACATCAGATCAGCACCTGTGACCACACCCATTTGGGCGTGGCCAGCACTACAGGTGCAGGCAGCTTGGATATCTCACTACAATTGCCCTTCTAGTCTAAAGAAAAAGACTAGATTTAGAGTTGATACAAAACTATACACAAAGGTAGCAAATATCAAGTATGTTTTAGGAGAAGGAAATGTAAGAACATATACACCTAAGACCTATTGCCAGTGAATCAACAAGGGCAATGGCAAGAACTACATCTGACTGCTGGGAAAAAGAGGATTTGCTTCTCCCACCGATGAGTCCCTTATTGGTTAAACAATACGGAGTGGTCAGACTTGAAACCATTTACACATAAACAGTAACAACGGACTCAGAGGCTTCTTTGTATATGTATTTACACATAGACATGCATATGTATGTATATAACAAGTGTTATCAAAAAAAGAGGATATCAAATGGGATAGTAGGGGAGAGATTAAGGGAGAGTAATTGGAAGGGGCTACAAAGAGCCCTGTACCAAGAGACACAACCAAACATGCTGCCTTGAAGGTTAACATGTTCCTGGGGATGTATTCAGTTCATCTCTGAGACCCTGCAGTCTTAATAACAGCCCCAATGCTATTTGAAAAATCAAACTTCATAATCTCTGATAAGATTTGGGACACATTTACCTACAATCCTTTGTAAAACTAAAGAAAAATAAAAGAGAAAATCTCATACTTTCAAGATACAATGACTTGGAGCACAAATTCCCATTACTAAAGGGAGGAGGAGCTGATAGACGAGAGGGATGGATGCAAAGCAAGGCAAACACTACATCCGCTAGAGCATGGTCCTCAACCTTCCTGAGGCTGTGACCCTTTAATGCAGTTCCTATGTTGTCATGAACCCCAACCATAAAAATATTTTTGTTGCTACTTCATAACTAGTTTTGCTACTGTTATGAAGCAAATCATAATGTAAATATCTGTGTTTCCTGATGGTCTTAGGTGATCTCTGTGAAAGGGTCATTCATCCCCCCTAAAGGGGTCTCAATCCACAGGTTGAGAACTGTTCCTCTAGAGGCATGATCTGTATCTGGGGCACATGGTATCATGATGTTAGCTCAAACTGGCTTAAGGCAAGTTCGGTCCTTAGGCCTTTTGGCTGTGGCTCACATTACCTCTCTTGTGTTGGCTCTGCTTACTTCCCATAGTTTCCTTGGGAGAAGCTCCATAGCCCTGACAGCTCTCACCTTATAAATCATGTGCTGTGACAGTTAATATTGTTTGTCAGCTTGACAGGATCTAGGAACTTCTAGGAGACAAGCTTCTGGCTATGTCAGTGAGGAACTGTCCAATAGTTGATTGAGGTAGGAAGGGCTACACTAACTTGGGTGGCACCATCCTGTTGACTGGGGTCCTGGACTGAATAAGAAGGAGAAAGCAAGTTGAGCACCAGCATCCATCTCTCTGCTTCCTGACTAGATGCAACTGACCAGCTGCCTCACACTTCTGCCACCATGCCTTCCTTGCCAGAGTGGACTCTACCCTGGAGATGTAAGAAAAACCCTTTCTTCCCCCTTCCTTCTTTCCTTCCTCCCTTCCTTCCTTCCTTCCTTTCTTTCCTTCTTCCTTCCTTCCTCCAGTTGCTTTTTGCAGGGCATTTCATCATATCAATGAGATAAGTAGCTAATATATATAGTATAGTATAGTGTGTGTGTGTGTGTGTGTGTGTGTGTGTGTGTGTGTGTGTGCTTGTTTTTATCAAAAACTTAAAGAAACAGTATTTGTGGGGTTTTTTAGTCTGTAAGTTAGAGTTATGATCTGTAAGTTAGAATAATGATAACTTCTGACCTCATACATTTCTATAAAGTCCCTAGGGGTCATGTCACTTGAGGTACAATGTATTTCTGTCCATTCATCTACTCCCTGTGCCCTTAAAATTCGGCTGTTCAGTATGAGGTGTGAAGTTTAGAGCTATAAATTAAAAATGTGTTCTTTTCCTCTGAAAACTTAGTCTCCTTGTGCATCCCAATGGCAAATGGCTTCCACCACACACTACTGTTTGTTCATCATTACTAGCGGGTATCATTCATGACTGTAGAATGCAAAAGACCACTGACATCATGATGAAGATGACACAGAGATACAATCCACATTTTCTACCTGGGAAGACTTGTAACCATTGTAACTCAGCAAGCCTGCCTAGTAAGCACGTGAAAACAGGAGGGAGAATCTAAATAACTTCTTCAAGCTATAGCAATACCATAGATACTATACCCACTTTTCCTTCATGATAGATAATATTCATCGCGTCCCTCCTGTGCAGAGAACGGTCACAAACCTTTCACATAAATCACCTCATAAATCCTGTGTAAGAACCTTGGGAGGCAATCATCATCATTCCAGTATTACAGAAAAGGAAACAGGCTGTTGACAAGACAAGGCAAGTCATTCTGTCACTAAGTGGGAAACTGAGTTCTCACTGAGATCAGTCCAACCCCACAGCCTGTGCTCTTAAATCTCATTCTCTTTTGAACATGCAGTATCATGGTACAAATCTGATTTCTTCTTTGCACCCTTTAAGTGTGACTTTGCATTGCCATTTAGCATTACCAAAATATGAACTATTTGGCACAATTGGTTTCCGAGTATGTGATCTATGTCAAGTATGTGGAGCAAATCAGGCACATATGGGCAAAAGACAAAAAAGAAAAATCCCAGGTTATGGTTTTGTAGCACAGAATGACAATTAGCATTCCGGGAATCACCCATGCACTAATTAATCATGGATGTCACTGATCGCTTTAGGACACACGGGTAAGAAACTGCTTTTAATATCCAATCTCATATTATGGAGAGTCCTTTTCGTGATTCTAGTAGGAAAGACAGGCATTAGAACATCTTCGTAATGCTATCAATTAATAATCTCACATGGAGAGGTCTAAGGCTTGAAAGTCTGAATGCTGCCTGGAAACTGGTCACTCACTTTCAAAATACCCAGTATAGGGTCTGTGGATTCTTAAGATGTCAACCACCAGCCAACATTCGCATTCTCTGACAACAGTTAACTCTTCACATGACACCATCAGGGAAAATCACTACAATATACCATTTGGGGCATATTTTAACAATGAGCATGCGCTTGCGCTGATTTGTCCACAGATTTTCTAGCCAGATGCCCCACTGGCAAAGCCCGGGAGCCTTCCCTTCATTAGTTCTCCGCTCCAGCCATCCGAGGTAATTCCTTCCTCTTCTCTCTCCTGATCTGCCAGCTGCAAATAAGACTCTAGCCAAGGAATAAACAAGCCTTCCAGAATGTACCAGCGAGGCTGCTGGGGAGAACACACAGAAGGTTCTGCATGGTTTTGGATTGAGTGTGGGAGGAGCCACCTTCTCTCGGGCAGACTGAGAGCAAGGCTGTAAAGTCAAGGGCTGATGGGGGAGGAAGAAAATAAGGCAACCCTTTGCGGCTATGAAGAACCCATACATATCCCTCTCAAATCTTCCTTTTGCTCATTTGCTTTAAGCACTGTGTTCTGATTAGCGTTCGTTACAGGAGAATTCAAGAACAAGTTCTTAGGTACCTCGACCAGTGTCTTCCTGCTTAAGCAAGCAGAGTAACAAGGCAATAAGAATTTTGAGTGGATGTCTATGGAATCATTTTAAATCAGGAATAACATGCTTTAGTCTCCAGAATCAGTTCATGTTTGGGGAGAGGGAGAGATCAATAACTCAGCCAAAAATTACTCCCACGTGGTATGGACTTCCAGGGCCTCTTATCAGATCAAAAAGGACTCCATGCCCCCAAAAGTGCCAGGAGAGGCAGGAACAGGCATAACCTGCAATAGATCAACATGGCCATTTGTGTTCTGGGCACAAGCAGGAATGTCCACAGCCTGTGAAATAGTTACACATGACCAGATGTTGCATCTCTATGACACATGGTGGGGAGCATGTTCACATGATATGTCTGATCCAGGGTGAATACTCTCTTTTACTTCTGTTACCACCCAATGACAAAGGAGAGCATGGGTGAACATAGCACAGGGCTTACAGCTGACACAGATCATTTTATCTTCTCTGTGCTTATGTTCAAGCTCTGTGATTCACTATCCTTTTCATCTGTTTAAGATGATTTCTTTTTGCCCATTTCAAATGAAAGGGGCTTTGTAAGCAATTCCAACTGGGAAGTGCAATTTGATTTTTTATTATTATCATCTTTCTCAAAGGACGGATGAGTTGGTATTTTTATATTTTTAATTAAATGTATTTGTGTGTTGTTGTTGTTTTTTTTCTCTTTACTCTTTGCTCTTTTGGGGGCCAGCAACGCAGCTCCCAAATAATGACACGGAGACTTATTATTACTTATAAACACCCATTCTTAGCTTGGCTTGTTTCTAGCCAGCTTTCCTTAACCTAAATTATCCAGACTACCTTTTTCCCCTGTCCTCCATGGGGAGCAGAGCAGGAAGAGAGGGATGGTGGGGGGGCCTGGAGGGAGGGGCGAGAGGAAGAAGGGATTGACATGTGAAATTATAATTTTTAAAAATTAAATAAAAATAGTATATGGGCAACACAAACTTTTTTTTTTTTTCTTTTTTTTTTTTTTTTTTTTTTTTTTTTTTGGTTTTTTGAGACAGGGTTTCTCTGCGTAGCTTTGGAGCCTATCCTGGCACTCACTCTGGAGACCAGGCTGGCCTCGAACTCACAGAGATCCGCCTGCCTCTTCCTCCTGAGTGCTGGGGAGCATAAACTTTTATTTGGTGGGGAAAAGAGAAACAAACTTAAGTGGGTAGAAAAGGGGGTAGTTTTGGAGGGAATTGGGTGAGGGGGAAAATATGATTAAAATAATATTGTATGAAATTCTCAAAGAACTAATGAAAATGAGAAAAATAAATAACAAGTAACAAAATAAAATAACCAGGGTGGTTTTGCATACCTTAGCTGTAGCATTGCCATTAAGCCTACCTACCTCTCTGGCCTCCTCTTCATACCCTCTCATCTGTTTACCAGACACCGTCTACACTCTCGGAGCTGTTCCCCACCTGGGGATTGGTATCACCCACTCCTTCTCTAGCGTGGCCTTCATGGGTCATCTTATTCTTACCTTTCATTGTCCTTTGGGTCTCTGCTCTTCAGAAAAGCCTTTTCTGGCCCATCTACAGAGGTAAATTTTCTCTGCTTACCTCTGCCACTAAGTCAGTCTAGCACGCCATTTCACTACATTGCCCATCTATGAGACTTCTTCTTACCCAGGACTGTCCTATTTTTGTACCTCAGTATAACTTTGTGCCTCGCTGCACCAGAGCAAAAGCTTACTGGGAACAGACTGAAGTATCTTTTTTTGTGGTGAATTCTCCCAAAGTCCAGGGATGTATCTGACATCTAGCAGAAGAAGGCCTCCTTCTGGCATGCCAAGAATTATAAATTATGGTTCTCAGCACTGCGTGTACTCAAGACTAAGATTCACTGAAAATATGATTTATCTCTACCAGTTCAGCCTGAAATCTAAGGAGTAACATCAGACTTCTCACAGTAACTCACATCAACATCAGACTTCTCCCAGTAACTCACATTCTACTTTCAGCTGGAACCCCGAGTGGCCTCTTCTAGAATGTCCTCCCAAGCAGAGCTTCCTCTCTCTGTATTTATGATGGTTCACATCAGGCTGGTGCTCTTAAACGCTACCTCCCTACCCATGCCTACCGTCAGTGCAACAGAAAACAAAAACAGTACAGCCATAGCAGCACAGGAACTTCCTGAGGCTCAGCCTAAAACCCACCTCCTTTGCCCTCTCCAAAACGTCCCTGTCAATAGATCCCTATCTGCTGACTTGAGTACCAGCTTTTCCCTCTCCACTCTCTGACATACACAGAGCAAGCCAGCAGGATCATGCCCCTGCCTCCACAGCCTCCAGTCTCTCCTGCCACCATGCCAACCTGCCGTGGTGACTATACCCTCATACCCTGAGCCACAGCAAACCTTTCTTCCCTTAAGTTGCTTGCTACTGGGAATTCTGCCACAATGTCAAGTAAGGTAATTAAGACAGATCCCCCAACTGTTGTAAGTGAAGAACTGAGTCCCAGGGGCACCTGTACAAGTATCTAGGTTCATGAGTACTATTCTCTGTTCATTGCATGAAGCCCAGGTGGGGAAAGGCTTCCAGCTTTTCTCTATCAACTGTTTTTTGTTTTTTGTTTTTTTTTCTATTCGCCTGCTGCATAGTTATAGCTGCCTTAGGCACCACCCTTAACTTTAGCCCCTTCTACCACTTAGGAAGGAAGGGGGCCAAGGCCCCTTTAGTTATAATGGTGAACATCTAGACTACACCTAGAGGCAGTCATCACATGACTGATGGATCCTCCCATTTTTCTGTGAGGGAGCCATGAGGCTCTGGACCCCTACCTATCATGCTTTGTTTGTTTGGTTGGTTAGTTTTGACTTTGGTTTTTGGTTTGTTTGTTTTGTTTTTGTTTTGTCTTGGGGGTTTTGCTTTTGGTTTTGGATAAAGGATATGACTGTGTTGAGACACTGAGTTAAGCAGCAAGTGCCCAGGGGAGGAGATGTCTTTCAGCTAGGATTGGAATAAAAGACAGATCCATCAGGATCCAGAGCCTAGACCCAGAACTGCTACTGCAGTTCAGGGAAAGTGGGGGAGCCATCCAGGGATGGCCCTGAGAACCACATGTGCTTTGAAGGGAATAAAAAGACAGACTTCCTCAAGGGAGACTGCAAAGACTTCCTCCAGGGGAGACTGGGAAGACTTCCTCTGCTGCCTCATGACTCTCATGGGATGTTGAGGTAAGTGTTTAAAAAAGACCCATCAAAAAGCTGAAGGGGGCCAGACCAAAGCAAGATATTTGCGGCAAAATGGCCTCCTGGTTTTAGATTGACATACATTTTTTTTTTCTTCAGGGACCAGCTTTTACGAATACATGATTGATAAATGTTTTCTTTAATATAAATCTCATAGCAAAAGCAAAGATAGAACACTTTTCCATTTTTTGAGGAGTTAAGGACTGGACGTGTTACAAATGCATCTTCTTGAGTAAAGATATGAGGAATATGGCTACAGGATCTGAAAACAATCAGAACCCAGAGTTTTCAGGCCAAATATTTTACTTTACTTCTTATCTGGCTATTAATTAAACCTAAAAATGGGAGGATTAATCCACCTATTCCAGGTTTAAATGGGAACAATGGTAGTAACACATGCCTGTAATCCCAGTACGTGGGAAGCTGAGGCAAACTGGATAGCTCAAGGCCACATAGAAAGAGAGCTAATTTAGAGACAGAGAGACAGAGAGAGAGAGGAGAAAGAGAGAAAGAGAGAGAAAATTTTTTTAAAGAATCAAAATTAAATGAAAAGAAAAAATCTAAAGTAAGAGCAGGAACGGTAATTAATATAGGCTCTGGCTGACTGGAAGGAAGAAAAAAGTAATAACATGTAATTTTAGAGAAACAATCTCGTTCGTTCCCTTATTTACTGAGAAGAATCATGAACGCTTTAACTACTTTTGGCTGATCTTTGCTGTCAACATGACTAGATTTGGAATCACCGTGGAAACACACCTTTGGTAGGTCTAGAGGGGTGCTTTCATAAAGGTTTAATCCACAGTGGAAGAAAGATGTGAATGTAGGCAATACCATCCCATGGGTTAGGGTCCCAGTGTGAATAGGACACAGTGAACACCAACTGCAAGGCCAGCATTCCAGCCACCATGACTTCCCTCTGTGATGAACACTGGCCCCTCAAACCATGAGCCAAAAGAAACCCTTCTCCCTTACCTTGCTTCTTCGTCAGGTATTTTGTCACAGCTAAAAGAAAAATGACTAATGTTACTCAAACCCAGCAGGATCAAGAGCACCATGCCTCAGAAGGCATGAATCTGGGTCACTTTTTAAAAATATCAAGCAAAATAACTTTTTATTCCATCATTTAACAATTGTGTAGTTGCCATTTATTCTATGCACTAAATACTTTGAGAGAGATGCCATGGTACATGAGAAAACATCTCTCTTATAGAAAGAATTTTATAATTCTGCTAAGAAAAACCCAAACATTGAAAGCATTGCATATGACCACACAATAATATTAAGTTGGCAATTATGTTAATTATCTTCTTCTGCCTTACAAATTACTGCAGAGTCAGTAGCCTAAGGCAACACACATTTGTTTTTGTTTGGTTTGGTTTTGAAGTTCCCACAAATCAAGAATCTGAGCATACCCATTTACCCGGATCTCTCTGGGCCTGAGCATGCTTGAAGTAGACCCGCCCAGCCAGGGAGGAGCTCCCTGAGTCTGGAAACACCTCCCTCTTCCTTCCTGCTTCACCGACATGACCCCTACTGAGGTGAGTGACCCTCTGCTCTTATCCAACTCCTGTTCAAAGCCCCATTCACACCAATCTCTCTAGGCCTGCGCCTGCTTGGAGTAGACCCACCCACCCATAGTCCTGAAAACAGCTTGGAATTGGTACAAAAATAGGCAAATAGACCAACGGAATCAAATTGAAAATCTTGATATTAACCCACACACCTATAAACACCTGATTTTCAACAAAGATGCTAAATCTATACAATGGAAAAATGATAGCATCTTCAACAAATGATGCTGGCACAACTGGATTTGGACATGCAGAAGACTGCAGATAGATCCATATCTGTCACCATGCACAAAACTTAAGGCCAAATGGATCAAAGATCTCAACATAAATCCAGCCACACTGAATCTTCTAAAAGAGAAAGTGGGAATTACCCTTGAACAAATTGGCACAGGAGACTACTTCCTGAACATTACGTCAGTAGCACAGACACTGAAGTCTGCAATTAATAAATGGGACCGCCTGAAACTGAGAAGCTTCTGCAAGGCAAAGGACACAGTCACTAAGACAAATCGACAGCCCACAGAATGGGAAAAGATCTTCACCAACCCCACATCTGACAGAGGGCTGATTTCCAAAATACACAAGAATCTCAAAAAGCTAGCCACCAAAACACCAATCAATGAAATTAAAAAGTGGGGTGCAGAACTAAATAGAGAATTCTCAACAGAGGAATCTGAAATGACTGAAAAACACTTAAGAAAATGCTCAAAATCCTTGCATGGCATCAGTCTGTCCATCAAGTACCAAAATAAAACCAAAAGAGAAAACTCAGTTACTCTACGTCACCCTGACCACACCCTAGAAAGCGTGGTCAAGCACACCTGTAGCCAGCCCCTAAGTAGGCGTGGCTACAGCTTCCCCTACAGACCCCATATGCTGTCTGGGAGGCCAGTACAGGACTGATCCAGACCCCTGAACATGGATGTCAATAGGAGGCCTCTGCAATCCAGGGGGCCCCTGGTAGTGGATTAGCATTTTTCCCTGGTGTAAGAAGGGACTTTGAGAGCCCATCCCACATGAAGGGATGCACTCTTGCCCTGGACACATGGGGAAGGGCCCAGGCCCAGCCCAGGATGATGTGGTGGACTTTGCAGAGCCTCCATTGAGGGCCCTACCCTGCCTGGGGAGTGGATGGGGTGAGGGGGTAGGTCAGGGGCCGGGGAGGAGGGATGGGGTGAGGGGAGGGAGAGGGAGAAGGGATTGACATGTGAAACAAGCTTGTTCCTAATTTGAACTAATAAAAAAAATTAAAAAAAAAGAATGTGAGCACAATCTATCTGGGTTTCCTGTTCTCACTCTCAAGCCATAGTCAAGGACTCAGCTATATGCGGGGTCTCACCTGAAAGCTCAACTGGAAGAAGTCTGCTTTAGGCTCACTGCTAAAGCTGCTGACGGAACTCCCTTCCTATGGAGTCAACAGAACAAACAGGTTCCATTTCCAGCCAGCAGTTAGCTGGAAATTTGCACCTGGGTTCTACAGTGTGGGTTTCCCAGAGCACAGCTTGGTTCATCAAGCCATTGGGAAGCATCTTCCCATAAGATAGATGCCTCAGTCTCCTGTGTGTAATAGAACCACAATCTCTTTGAGACTGGGAGATGGTTTTCCCTAGCAGATTAGTCAGGGGGTCAGGATCACACAAATGAATGAATAGAAGTCATCTTGGAAGCTACCACCTCAATTTTTACATAGAAAAACTACAGAAGACATAAATACAGAAAACATGGCATCGATTGAGTTCTGCTAACAATTTTTCTTTATTACATAAGATATTAAAGCAGGAGAAATAGGGGCTAAAGGTATGGCTCCGTTGGTAAGATGTTTGCTGTGGGAGCACAAAGATTGAAATTCTGATCCCAGCTCCCATGGAACAAGCTGGGCATCCCAGGAACACCTGTAACCCCAGCTCTGAAGAATGCTGAGACAGAAGGCTGCTGGGCCATGCTGGCTTCTAGTTAATCTGCAAACTGGGTGTCCCAGGAACACCTAAACCCCAAATCTGAAGGAAGCTGCTGGGCCATGCTGGCTCCTAGTTTGTCTAAGAAAATGCAAGCCCAAGGTTTAGGGAGAAAATCTGCCTCCAAGGCATAAGTGGAAAGTGGTAGAAGACAACTTCTGATGCCCTCTCCCGGCCTCTGCATGCAAACACAGGTGCACAAGCATATACATGCACTCACATAGACAGGCCCAAAATAAATATGTGAACAGACAAACAAAATTGACGACTGATTGAGGCAAGTCACTAAAGTTGATCTTTGGCCTCCACATGCACACTGACAAGTATAAACACACATACAATATTACACACACACACACACACACACACACACACACACACAAATACAATACATACAAAATAATTTTCATGGAAAACATGGAAGAAGTAGTTTACTACTTGAGGTACCAGTGTATAAACAGAGTAGGGCAGTTTGAGTTAGTGATTACAGAAGTCATGTCCCAGCCATGGTCAGTTGGCCCCACTGCTCTTGGACCTGTGACAAGGCAGCTTACAGTGGTGGTGAGCACAGAGTAGAACAGAGATGTTCATTGCATGGAGGCCAGGAAGAGGAGTGGGCCAAGTTGCCAACATTCCTTTCAAGATGTCCATAGACACCCAACAGCACCATGCTGGAGACAAGTCTTTCCAACCAGGGCCTTTAGGGAACATTCAAGATTCAAATTATATCACAGCAGAAACTAAAGTAATCCTCGCTGCCTTATGGTTTTGAAAGGGTAAGATTTATAATTCTCCTGTGTACATTCTCACATAGAAAGAAAGCAGCAAGAGAAGGATGAAGCGATGGAGGAAGGGGAGAGAACACTGAGGACTGCTCAGACACGCAGTTGAGAAGACACTGCCTAGACACATGGCTCACAGAGAGCATTTGCCAGATATCAGTACAGAAAGCACCAACCACCCCAAGAGAATGGGGGTACTGCAGTTAAAAAACAATGGCCAGATTCAAGACACCTTCCCAAGTCATCAAAGGATAGAAACCCCTACTCAGGCCTGAAAATTCTGCCCCCACCCCCCAAAAAAAATATATGAGCTGGGAAAGTAGCTCAGTGGTTAAGAGCACCCACTACTCTTGTATAGGACCAGTGTCTTGTTCCCAGCACACAGACTGGACAACTCACAGTCTTCTCTAACTCCAGCTCTAGAACATGTGTCAAGCTCTTCCAGCTTCCACAGCATCCGAAGGCATGTAGCATATCTAAACTCATGCAGGCACGTGCATGTATGCATAAAATAAACCAATAATGTTTTAAAAGACACAGATAAAAAGGAGCACTTATATTCTCAGACAGTCTTGCTGTACCTTGTGTAAATGAAGAATTCAAACTGTCCCGTACGCACTGCATCTTTGAAATTGGTGTTTGGAAGGCAGTCTCTCCATTTCACTTGCTGCTTCCTACTGTTCTGCCATGAATTAGGCATGGAATTCAGTGGCTAGAAAAAGCCAGGTGTACAACTGACAAGTTGAAACGAGCAACACATCCCATTTCCATCAGAGGAAAGGCCAGAGGGAACATTTGTTTCTCCTCCTCCTCCTGATCCAAGTGATGACACCATTAAGACTTCTGTCAGGGGTACTCAGAGTAAGCAAGGAATCTCGTCTGTGACTGATCATTGCCCTCGAACACACTCCAAGTGTAAGAAGAGAATCCACAACCACCTCTCCTTACACTACCAGATTTCTCCAGAATTAAAAACAAAAAACTAAACTGCATTGTAAATCCCAGCTGTCCCTTTGCTCCTTGGTACCGAAAGCATAGATCAACAGCAGGAAGCTTGAGGGGACAGCAAACTCCCCAGGACTTATTTCTATCTCCAGGTGGAACCTGGATCTGGTTTGTTATTGTTCTTATTAAATGTCTAGGCTCCTGCTCTTTTCTTCTTACCATATTGTCCATCTCTCTTCTTCCTTCACTATTAAACAATATTCTAAACAAAATATCCTTCTCTCCAAAAGCATTAACCTCAAGTGAAAACTGAAGCTCAGGGAAATAGTGGGATTGTTATGTTTGTTAAGTTGTAAGTCAAAATCCAAGCATTTGTAGCTCTACTTCCTGGGAAGGGGCTCTAAGCATCCTACCAGACCAGAGGGATTCCCTGCTGCCTATGTAAATGGACTTAGTCCCTGTACTGGATAATATATTAAATTGATTGGAAGAGGAGACTTTGCAAGGCATATCAGAAATACATACAAGCAATGGCACTAAGGGTCCCTATTTACTTTTGTCTCCCAGGGACACATGTTCCTCCTCCATGGAGACTGCTTCTTCTACCAGATCCTGTCACCTCAGGGTGAGTGAAGGCAGCAAAAGGACCGCAACCTGCTAGGGCCATGCGTTTTACAGTTTAGCCAGGCAAGGCTATCTGTACTTTATTTTATCTATTTTATTCTTTTATTTTATATATAGACAGCCCAGCCTCGTCTTTAACTTTTTCCTCCTGTTTCAGCCCTCCTGAGCACTGGATCGCAGGTGTGTACCACCATGCTCAGTGTCTTAGTTACTTTTCTGTTGCTGTGATAAAACCCAGGAAGCATACAGAAGATAACTTATTTGGGGCTTATGGTTCCATAAGGATTAGACTTGATTGTGGAATGGTGGTAGCAGATGCCAGGCAGACATGGTGGCTGGAGCAACAGCGGAGAACTCACAATTCAAACCACAAGCAGGATGCTGAGAGATCTAACTGGAGATGGTGTGGGTCTTTTAAACCCTCAAAGCCCACTCCCAGTGGCATACTTCCTCCATTCAGGCCACACCAGCTAATCCTCCCTATGGAGCCACCAACTGAGGCTGAGTACTCAAATGCTGGAGATTTGGGGGGACATCCCATTCAAAACACAACACACAACAAGGCATTTAAAATCAAGGTTACTTATACAAAAGCAGTCTCTAGCAATGCCTAGCCCACCAGCTCTGGGCTTTTCCACAAACTGTTATACGACGAGTTACTAATGTGCCCAGGGTTAGGATACCAAACTGAAATACAATGACTCTGTCTTCTATGACAAGTACATTCTGTGAAAGGAGACGGGCACTCAGATGCAGGGACGGCTTCCTACATCGATGTCCCGCGCGATTATCTTGCCGGCAAGAACCATACAGGACATTCGGATCCTTCTGCAGTAAAGCTTTAATGCGTCTTGAGAGGAGAGCATAAGCTTACCAGAGCGGAGACCCCGAGCCAAGAATCCCGTCCCCTAATAAAGGCTGGCAACCACCGCCTGGGACGTGTCACCCTATGATTGGCTACAGCTCATTGGGCCATATGACGCCACGGAATAGGCAGAGATCAAGGAATGGAAAATTACCCAGCGCCTGCGCAATAATCTTGTTTACATTCGGTGCCTGCCGGATGCAGGCGTCATCTTGTAATGGAGAATGCAGGGACGGCTCCCTACACTCAGACATGCTTCAGGTAAGGTGGTCCACATCCTTTACTACACAATGGACAGGTACTTGGGGAGTCCAGCAGAGGAATAATTCATTCACAATTGTAAGGTAGAAGAGAAGACATGGAGAGAGAAAGAGTAGATGACGAGCATCCTAAGGACTGGCTGCTAAAGAGAATTCAATCCGTGGCCACGAGCAAAGGGCATCCCACATAAAAAATAGTATAAAGGAGCCCAAACCTGTGGAAGTCCATGACATGCAAAACTCTGGGTTGTAGTGTGGGGAGACGCCAGAGCTGAGTAAGAATAAATGCAAAGTCTTTGGAAGCAGATTGCAGGCCGTGTTCCAGTGCTGGGCTTGATACGCCAGAACCAGACACACTGGTCTTGCAGGGAGGAGAGAGAGGGGTTAGTTTGCACATCTTTTCCAGTTTTAGGGAACTCTCTCCCACTGAGCTACAACCCTACCTCAATTTCCATTTTAAAGTACTGTATGTGAACATACTGACTGAATCTGAGGATATGGATATTAACAGAAGAAGTCTGAGAGAGAAATCACAAGGATGAAGAGAGAGATAATTGGAGATGTTAGGACATGGGGTTCAGTGGTTCTGTCCTGACTGAAAAGGTTGTTCAACAAGGTGAATGATCTATGGTGAGTAAGATGAAGGGTTTGTTAGGAGAGCACCAGTCCAGAAAAGGGTGAAGCATGTGTATGTCCCTTTGTGGGAGAATTTCCAAACTCTTGGGATAATGTGTGTTGATTTTCAGAGACACTTCAGAGTCTTGGATGCAGCTGCTAATAGAACGAACTTGTCCAGGGGCCTCCTTGATATTCTCAAACTAGAGAGCCACTTGGACGGCTGTTGTAGGTGTGTGTGCATGCGTGCGTGTGCATGTGTGCAGTGTGGGTTTCTGGGGGTTGAACCTAGAGCCAGCTGCACTGTCCGGCAGGTACTCACCACGGAGCTGTATCCACAGCCTCCCCAACCTCCCCATCATTTTTATTTTATTCTTAAATTTTTTGAGACATGCTCTCACTATCTATAAGACTGACCTTGAACTGCCTTAGTCTGTCAAGTATCTGGGATTACAAACATGTGGCCCCAGCTCATGGTGGCTGCAGAATTCTTGACCATGGGATAATAAGATTCTTCCACAGTGGTCAGAATGTTACTTTATACTCCACTTCCAATCCCAGGGCTCCTGTGGTCCTGATCCAGAGAAGAGTCCTGGGCTGCTTGGGATTCACAGCCCAGAACTGTTAATCCAGGAAGACTGTTTGTTAGCCCAGGACTGTTAGAGCAGGAGGACCACTGATTAGCCCAGGAGGACTGTTAGCCCAGTAAGACTATTAGCCCTGGAGGGCTAGGAAGCTTTGCAACCTAACTCAGTCCCTGTTTTTTCTCCAGCAGTGTTTGATGACTCTGACAGTGCAGAAAAATGGAGAGGTTAAGGTCTCTACACCTAAACCTTCAGATCACTCTCTAGTCTAGATTTCTAGACATGAGCCACCCTAAACTGACTGTGAAGGGAGCAGACTACCCTGGGGCAGTCGGAAAGGGTGCATCTCCCACAGAACCACCTCACTCTCCCCTCGAAGAACACAATAAGAATGGTAAATTTAAAAGCTGGGAAGTAAATTAAAGCCTCCTTAAATTCTACCCAACTTTCAGCCAGTGTTCCTTTTTTCTTTTTTGAATTCTGACCAATGCTTAAAATTCTGTCACAACAGAGAAGTGCATTGGAAGTGTGTTCCACCAACAGTGTTCACACTTGCTAATGATTAACTCCCTTTGACACCACAGCAGTTGTAGAGGCAGAGTTAAACAAACAGCTTCGGGGGCCCAGAAATGAGTTACAGGAGACTGGGCCAGCGGACTTGGAGACTGTCCAGTGCTATTTCCCTAGTTTAGACTTGTCCTAAGGCACATTTCCATTTGGGGACCTGAAGTTCTGAAATTCCTTCCTCTTCCTGGTTCAACAAAACTAATTTATTGACCTGCAGGGCACAGTCAAAGACATCTGTTAAGGTTGGCATTTCCTTGACCTGTGCAGAGAATTCTGTTGAGTAAAATGGTTCGCCTTTTGTTCTCTGCAGCTTTTTCATCTCCAGTGCACATGCTTCCAGACAGAGCTAAAGGAAGTGCCTCATTAGAAAGCTGGGGGGGGGGGGTAGTTTTACTTCTTTACATGAGAGCTGCTTCCCTGCGGTGTCCTCTCCATGGAGCCTTTTCAGTGTGACAAAACTTTGGGTAAACATCGGAGAATCCCCTCTTTACAGTATTCAAGGAGAAAAGAACGCTTATTGAACTGCAATTTCTTGTGCTTTGAGTGGAGAAAAATCAGCCCAGCACAAATGTGAGAAAATTCCTGTATGCAAGCCAGACAACTGTTTTATGAACGCTGCCTCAAGGTTCAGGTTCACCTTGGATGAAAGAAATAATGAATCATAAACAAACTTTGGATCCCAGGAAAAGGAAGAGAAATGCTTGCACACACACCTGCGCACACTCCAGCCAGCAACTGACAGCCCAGGAAACGGAAGTGGGGATGAGAGAGACCAAAGGGTGACTGTGAGCTTCCTGAACTCACAAAGAGAGGTCCATGGAGGAGAACCTCCTCTGCTTCAGCTCTAATTTTCTGCTCACTGCCTTTGCCATAACAGAAGATGTCTGGAGACAGAAGCCAAAAGGGGACATGGGATGGATCTTTATATTCCTTCTGTTTCTAAGGAGAAAACAGTGGGAATTTGCCTGAGGATGGGGATGGGCTACTAATCACTTATTATAGCAGAAAGAAAGAAAGAAAGAAAGAAAGAAAGAAAGAAAGAAAGAAAGAAAGGATTTATCTCCAAATGAGAGATTTCTTTTTTAGTATATCCAGATCAAAAGGAGAAATAATTCTGATTAGTTTATAGAAAATAGAGACATGCCAGGGGTTAAAATAAATTGAGATCTAAACTGCACATGGAATCTGAGACTGCACACCTTATAATAATGCTAGTCCATTTGTGGTTTCTTTAATACAGTGTACTCAGACCTTTCAAAGCCAGAATAATTGAACATTGTAGGAGGGAGAAGATTAAACTGTTTGGTCAAGGATGGGAAGAGATGTTTTCCCACTGAACTCTGGGAAAAGCCAGGAAGTTGAAAAATATGACAAAAATAGATCTATATAGAAGAATTCTGGAAGTAACTATATTATACCTTCTGTTAACCTATCTGGCCATTTAAGATAGAAATTATAAACCGGGCATAGTAGTGCACACCTTTAATGTTCGCACTCAGGAGGCAGAGGCAGGTGAATCTGTGAGTACAAGGCTAGCCTGGTCTACAGGGTGAGTTCCAGTACAGCCAGGGCTATCCAGAGAAACCCTGTCTTGAAAAACCAAATATATATGAATTATATTCTAGTTAATATTTCTATAAGTGTGTGATAGAAACACTCTGACCAAAAGAAACTTCGTGGGGGATAGGGTCTATTTTGCTTAACTTTCAGGTCACAGTCTATTTCTGAGGAAAAGCATGGCAGAAACTCAGACAGTTACTTATAGAAAAAAAAAAAAACATGGAAGCTGATAAATAGGTTCATGTTTAGTAGCTCTTTAAAGAGACAAAGACAAACTTTCCAGGGAATGGTGCTGCCCACAGTGGACTGGGTCCTCCTACACCAATCTGCCATCAACACAATCCCCACAGACATGCTCACAGACAAGCTGATCTAGGCAGCCCCTCTCTGAGACTCCCTTCTCAGGCGACTTTGTTGTAGCAAGTTTACAGTTAAAGATAACCAGGACAGATTGTGCCTTAATGTTTGATGAGAAAGAATTTATTTTCTGGTCTTTTCTATATCTAATAAAAGGAAACAAGAGGACTCATGCATAAAACATGACCATGGTTTTTAGCATGTTTTCTAGAGTATAAAATGGGGTTCATTGAGAAAGAAGAAAGAGCCTGTTATGGTTCACATTAAATTGCTAATGATAATAAAAATTCATAATAAGCATGATCAAAGATAAAACACATCTCCTCAGTGGGCTGCTTTCTTTTGGTTTCTAGAAGTGAAATTCTCTGACAAACCCACACTATAAATATAAGTGAGCACAGCTGTTGGCTCTTGGGAAATGTGACCCTAACACTGATGTTCCTGGGCCCCCTCAACTCCAGCAGAACCACCCAGCAGAACACAGCAGGCAGGACTCTTCTGTCTTCAGTGATACTGTTCATTGAACACAGAGTGGTGCCAGGTCCTGCTTAGGTGTAGTCTAACTCTGCACCCACCTGTGGTAGTAAAGGAATGACTCAAGCTACCTTTCTTGCTCTGCTCAGATAGGCAGCATAGGGGAATGCTGCCTGGAGAGCCTGCATAAGGATCGAGCTAGACCATCAAAGGAGTGAGTGTGAAGACCAGCCTAACTGTGACAGGAACAGATGTCACGAAGACCCCGTGTTGGATCTCTTTGGCTCTGGATGTCATAGCAAAGGTCAACAGACTGGGTAGCTGGAGCAGCAGAAAGGTCTCCCCTATGTTTGAAGGATGGAGAGTCAAGACCAAGGTATCAAAGAGAGTTGGTTTTGTCTGAGCCTCTCTCCTCAGCTTCTGTACCAACCTTATCCCTCCATGATACCATCTTCCCTTGGCATGTGTCTGCATTCTACTTTCATTTTTAACTCTGTGAGTGTGTATGTGTGTGCATGCGTGCATGTGTGTGTATAGGTGTGTGTGTGTGTATATAGGTGTGTGTGTGTGTGTGTGTGTGTGTGTGTGTGTGTGTGTCATATACACTAGAGTTCACATTTCACATGCAGGTCAGAGGATAGCTTATGGAAAGCAGTCCTTTCCTCCCATCCCTGGGCTCAAACTCAGGCGCCTTTACCCATTGATCCCTGAGTGGTTTCCTGTTCTTTTAAAGGCACATGGCACATTGGGTCAGAGTCCACCCAAATGACCCCATTTTCATCTAATTACCTCTTTAGTGACCTTATACCTAAATGCAATACAACTGCATTCTGAGGTACTCCAGGTACTTGAGTGTATGAGACAGAGGGCACCAATCCAGGTCATAATTCAGCAGCTGAACATTCTAATAAGAGACTGCAGCAAAGAATTAAGCCAGTGCAGAGATGCATGTGTAGCCCACACGTCACTCTGCAGGCTGAGGAAGTATAATTGTTGAGGTCAATTGGGTAATACATAAGACCTCATCTCACAAAGAGAGGAGTTATGAGCACACAACTCTCAATAACTGTGTGGTTTATTGAAAACAATTTAATTTACTAGTTGTATACTAAAATGTACCAGCATTTGAGATGGAAAACCAAGCCCCAGCTCATTGTTGTTACTATCATGTTCTCTCCTCGTCTTCCTCCTTCCTTCACCTCACCTTCCTCCCTCTCCTCCTCCTTCCTCTCCTCCATTTCCTTCTTTCTCTCTTTTTCTTTTTCCTCCTCCTCTTCTCCCCCCTCCCAGTCTCTTTCTCTCTCTCACACACACACACAGTCTCCCATTAGCTTCTAAATTATTTTAGGGATTTCAGAGCTACAAATATTTATGTCACAATATTTCCAATATTCTTCATGAAGAAGAGATTGAGAGTTTGCTGATCAGCATAAATATCTTATCACTAAGCTACACACAGTGGCACACACTTGTAAGCCCCGCATAGGGGAAGGGAAGCAGAAAGATCTGAATGCAAAGACAGCCAGGCCTATATATGGAGACTTTATCTTAAAAAAAAAAAAAGTAAAGGAAGGAAAGAGGGAAGGAAGGAAGGAAGGAAGGAAGGAAGGAGAAAGAGAAAGAAGAAAGATAAAAAGAGGAAGGAGAGAAGGAGAGAGAGAGAGAGAGAGAGAGAGAGAGAGAGAGAGAGAGAGAGAGAGAGAGGTTGGTGGGGTAGGGATCCACCGACATCTTCTTATGGCCAGTGGGAAATGTGGATCCCATGCAGAACTTGACAAAGCATAATTACACCCTCATCAAGAGTTAGCTACATCTCATCACAAGCATCTGATGTGAAACAAGTGTTAAGTTTTGTGATTACAAATATTGTAAACTATTTTTATATATTTATTTACTTGTTGATTTGAGTGTTTTCAAGACTGGGTTTCTCTGTGTAGCCCTGGCTGTCCTGAAATTCACTGTGTACACCAGGCTGGCCTCAGAGATCTGCCTCCCTCTGCCCCCTGAGTGCTGAGATTGAAGGCCTGTTCCACCTTGCCAGCCAGTTATTTTTTCTAGAGGGATTCAGGAAGCATCTGCCTCCTCGGAGTCAAGTAAGTAAAATGTAGTTTAGTTTTTGTCCTTGCTTCTCCTTTTATTATTAATTCATTAAATAAGCATCTCTTGAGAATCCACTGAATTCCAGAAGCTATGCCAGACATTGTAGGATCTCCCTAGAGTCAGCCACAGCCAAGGAGACAAGAAAGAAAATGCACAGTTAGGCGAGTAATATACAAAAGTCCATGATGATGACATTATGATGACTATCTTCATGTGTTAACTTGGGTCTACCAAACCTTCGAAAATATTTGCTGGTGGTGTGCTCAAACCCCAGTAAAAGGCCACATACCCATGGGCACATGGCAGCAGTCATTTTGGACTCAGAATTATAAACAACAATACAAAATAGAGAGGGCATGGAGTTGACAGGAAGAAGGGTCGGAGCACTGGGGAGGTGGAGATTGGTGGTGGTGCATGGATATGATCAATTATACACAGTGTAAATATAACTTTGAAAGAATAACATTATTTTTAAAGTGTGCTCATAATTTATTCACCTGTTTTTAGGAAGGTATTTTTAATGAGTGATGGGGGATGTCCTTCTGTATGCTATAAATACATGTTTCTCTTATTTGAATAATAATTCTTTATTATTCATTCTCTTATGATGAATAAAGCTGCTTCAGCCAATGGACAGACATGATGTAGCCAGGCAGGAAATACAGGCAGGGCAACCAGATTAGAATTCTGTGAACAAGAACTCAGAGAGTGAGTTGCGAGTGAGACACCATGTAGCTACCAAGGAAGAAAGAGGCCAGGACGTCACTGGTAAGCCTAGACCACGTGGAGATATACAGATTAATAGAAACAGGTTAATAATTAAGAGAGAGTTAGCCAATAAGAAGCCATCAGCCAAACAGTTTATAATTAATATAAGCCTCAGTGTGTTTATTTGGAATTAAATGGCTACAGGACCAAGTCTAAAATTGGCACCCAAAGTTTGGCAAGAATTTCCACATAAAACCTGACAAAGGCTTAAAAAAGGTTCTGAACACACAGAAATGGAGCTACAGTGGGCTTCCAAGTCTCGAAGTCTCATGCAGGCCATGGTGCAGAGACAATGTGGCAATCTGGCCCGAGCGCAGCATGGCAGGTTCCCACCACAGTACACAGAGGACATCTCCAAGCCACACAGCATGCTGCATGGCAGATTCAGCTTTTACTCATACAGACAAAAAAGGTTTATGGGCAGTGTGCTACAAGCTGATTGATGGCAAAACAGACCACAATAGAGATGGTGAGCACAGCTCCCAAAGCTTGTGGTAAACATACCCCTGCCAAGTTGGAAAGCCTAACTGTTGTGTCACAACCGGCAGCCAAAACCTCAGCTTTAATCCTAGCCATGCTGTTTAGCAGATTAAAGACTCATGTGGTCAGAAAAATATAGAGATATACAGTAAAGACTGATTCAGATGGGGAAAAAACCTCTAAACAGTTTACAGTGTGTTAAAAAATATACGTAGGCATGGGAGAGAAAAGAAAAAGGATAGAGAACATCCTTAAAAAAGAAATAAAGTAGCAGAGTATGGTGGCACATGCCTTTAATCCCAGTGTTCCAGAGGCAGAGGCAGGCAGATCTCTGTGACTTCAAGGCCAGCCTGGTCTGCAGAGTGAGTTCAAAGACAACCAAAGTTACACAGAGAAACCCTGTCTCAAATAAATAAATAAATAAATAAATAAATAAATAAATAAATAAATGTAAAAGAAATGAAGTTTAAAAAAACCCACATAAAGATGGAAAATACAGCCTGGCATCAGTGGCACACGCCTTTAATCCCAGCACTCGGGAGGCAGAGGCAGGTGGATCTCTGTAGGTTCGGGGCCAGCCTGGTCTACAGAGCGAGTGCCAGGATAGGCTCCAAAGCTACACAGAGAAACCCTGTCTCAAAAAACAAAAGAAGAAGAAGAAGAAGAAGGAGAAGGAGAAGGAGAAGGAGAAGGAGAAGGAGAAGGAGAAGAAGAAGAAGAAGAAGAAGAAGAAGAAGAAGAAGAAGAAGAAGAAGAAGAAGAAGAAGAAGAAGAAGAAGAAGAGAAAGAAAAAAGGAAAATACACGAAAGTCAGGATACTGTATGTTATTGTTGTCTTTGAATTGTTTGATTGCTGAGGAAGGAGCAACAGCTCCCAAAAGATATTTGATTATAAATACTGTTGGATTAATCCAACATATATATTTTGAAAATTCCTTGACTTCAAAATTTAAGTCTAAGGACATGTTACTTTGGAAAAAGAGGTTCTGCTTTTGTTTCCATAGAAGATGGAAACCTGTAGATTCTTTCAAGACTAATATGCTTTAATCAAGCAAGACCCCTGAAGCAATGACCCAGATAATCCAACATCCAAAACAGCTGAGATGTTGCAGCCTCACAGCACACTACAGCCAGGATTTGGCCATGGTTCTTCGTTATCTCAGAATCCCCATGGGATTGACAGCACCCCCAAATAGCAAGAAGCAGTTTAGAGAGAACTATACCCACACTCCCAAATAATGTTTATAAACATTTGTTTTATAAACATTGTTTTCATTTAAATCATTTTGGTTATAAATGGGTGATGATCACAGTCAATCTCCTTCTAAAGAAAAAAGGGGAATATGATAAAAATGAATACCTTACATTGGTATAGATTTTGGTTTAATGATACTAATTTAAACTCAGTCTTATTATGTGTATATTTTATACTCTTGTTTAGATACTGTGTTTATAAAGTTCATTTAAAATGTAACATATAATTAAATACAGATTATAAATAGTCACCTTTAATAGTCAAAACTTATAGTTATGTTTGTTAGGATTCTAGATATACAGAGATATATTTCAAATGGATAGATATTCTTCAAAATCTTTCAAAGATCTACAGAATATGCCATTTAAAATGGCTTGTTAAGGTTTTTCATGGCAATGAGACACTCCTGTTCCTGGCAACACCAATTATGTCAAAGAGGAAGAGGGGCATTTAAGAAACTCATTGTGGAGTTTGCCTTCAGTGTGGCAAAACTAGCCTATTGGACAAAGAACTGTTCTTGCCCCGACTACTTACAGTAATCATGCTGTCCAAACTAGACAAGCAGGTTACAAAGGAAAGTGACTGCTGAACTTGCCAAGAGACAGGATGGTCCTTCAGGGTTCCTGCTTTACAGAAGAAAGCAACTGATGAATTTTGCCAATACGAGACAGAACAGATTTTCAAATTTCCTGCTTCATTAAAAAGTCTGCCAGACACTATTGCCTATTGGCTGAAGATGAATGCCCAATGTTACAGAGAAACTTGGGGTGACTGACAAGGCAGCAAGATGTCTCTGTCAATTCTAGAGTTTATATATTATCCTTCTGGAGTCTTTGATGGAGTTGGAGACAGATGGTTATGTTTTGGTTTTCTTTAGTTATGATAAAAGATAAGTTACATATAAAACTTTAGGCGTACAAAGATAGGATAGATGATAAAATAATTTATTTAAATTTTGCCACATATTAATGAACCAAGCATTGTTAACTATAGTTCTTGCTCAATAACTGTTTTGTTATATATAATTTTACTATGTTAAAGATAAAACGTTCCTTTTTTATTTAGACAGAAAAGAGATGATGGGGGATGTCCTTCTGTATGCTATAAATATGTTTCTCTCATTGGTTGATGAATAAAGCTGTTGAGCCAATGGACAGGCAGGATGTAGCCAGGCAGGAAATATAGGCAGGGCTACCAGACTAGCAGAATTCTGGGAAGAGGAACTTGGAAAATGAGTTGCAAGCAAGATGCCATGTAGCTGCCAAGGAAGAAAGGGACCCAGACATTACCAGTAAGGATAGACTATGTGGACATACACAGATTAATAGAAATAGGTTAATAATTAAGAGAGAGTGAGCCAATAAGAAGCCAGAGCCATCGGCCAAATAGTTTATAATTAATATAAGCTTCTGTGTGTTTATTTGGAATTAAATGACTACAGGACCAGGAAGGACAGAAATTTCTGTCCACAAATGAGATTAACAAATGGGTCACAGAACTTTGAGTAATGAAGATAGCCCAGCTTTGTGGGGCACAGGATTTATCCTGTCAGCTGAAGGCCTTAGTAGAACTAAGACTGACCACGCCCAAACAAGGAGGAATTCTATCAGATGTCCTTTGAACTCCACCTGCAGCTCTTCTATGTCTCCAGCCTGCTCACCTATCCTATCCAACCACACTGAGATTTGCGATGCCGCCACTGTTAAATTTTTGCTTAAATTAGAAATAAAGAAAAAGAGGCACAAGATGAGACATGTTAACCAGTTTATTATAAGCCCAGCAGAGTAGGGAGACTGAGAGAGAAGAGGAACAGGGTTAATGGCTGACCGCCATGACCGGTCGCCATAGAGAGAGAAGAGAAGCAGAAGCAGAAGCAGACAGAGAAGAAGAGAGAGAGAGAGAGAGAGAGAGAGAGAGAGAGAGAGAGAGAGACAGAGTGTGTGTAAATGGGCAGGGGTCTATCTTTTAAAGGGGTCCTTTGTACCTGCATGCAGACTTACTTCCCATGGAACCCTGGGCTGACCAGGGTTCTGCCTGAGTGGATTCCACCGGGTAACAGGGGCAGGGCAGCATAATGCCTGAACCTTTCAATCCCACCTTTACTTATTATTTTTTAAAAAGGTGGGGTGTTGGACACGGCAGAATAAGGAATAAGGGTGTTGAATTCTCAAGACTGCTTCCTGCTGACATGGGTGGCATTGACCATCTTTGGGGGACCTGAGAAGATTGGGGTGCTGCCACGTACTGGCGTAGCTGGTTGTTTCATCGCAGTCCAGGCTGTATGGAACTCCCTGGCACCTCTTAGACCTGGCAAGATGTTGGCAGAGCTGAATACAAGGTTAAGTTTAGAAAAAATTTTTTCTTAGGTCCTGGCACGTGAGGGGAAGATTGTAAGATGAGGGAGGGGTTCCCGAGGAGTCCCAAGATGAGTGAAAGGCGTCCTGGGACCAGGGGAAGATTGAATAACTGGAGTGAATCTGATCTGTTTGTTTGGATCTAATTCGGCTCCCTGGAACTTACAAGAATCCTTAGAGTTTGTGGAAACATAAGTATTAGACACATTAGCAGCATTTTCATGTTAGAAGCAACTTGGCTGAAAGCATTAACATTTCAAAATTGACAGATATTTTTTAGGACAATGAAAAGCATCTTAATCTTGACCTTGTAGTTATGATCCTATAGTGGTATTGTTGAACTTTACTATGAACAGTAGCATGAGAAATAGAGAAATCCGGAACATATTTCATTCTTTTTAATGTCTCAACTCACTTTATCATCACTTAAGCCTTCTTATCCTCAGACCTTCATAACTTTAATTCATACACCTTACAATACCATCTTAGACCTTCAATTTATACCTTCCTTTCTCAGCCCTTCATATCTTGCATATCTACCATGTTAGGCCTTTCCATCCTCAGATCTTTGTAACTACATTCCCAGACCTTCATACATTGTACACTTTCCTGTCTTCACATAGATAAACCCTAAAATACCTGTTCCTAAAATGTTTTGCTTTAAGCTGGCAAGCCTACCAGTCATCAAAAGTATCAGAGTTCTTGAGGATAAGATTTTACCTGAATTAATGATTAAAGAATAAACTGAGACTTTCCAGCAGGCTGCGTGGACAGCCACCCCCAAGCTCCTCTATCCATAGTAGCGGCTGCAGGACACCTGCCTTCCTGCTGATAGCATGTGACCTGTGCATTACAGACTACAGGAAGGCTCCCTACCGTTGGCCCAAGCAACTCGGGGAAAGATTCCACTGATCTCTTTTCCACTGTCTGGAGAACTTTGTAGCAGTTGAGGTGAAGGACAGGGTTGCTCAGTGACTAGCATTGTCACTGACTCGAGATGAAGTTTCTTGGAGGAAATGGGGTGGGGCCAGCAGCTAGCCTATCTCTCTGTTATAGAAAGCTTTTTAACAAAACATTTTAAATGCCATGTTCTCTAGATCTCTGAGCATTTGAGGGCTTTCTGTCTGTTTATCTCAGCAGTTAAAAATTAGACTTTAGTTAGAGAAAAATCCCTTTTTGTAATAAAAAAGCTGTACCTTTGTAAATGGCTTATGGGATGAACTGAGTGGTATAAATATTTTGTTAATTTGAAATAGACCTTTATGATTTCAAACTTTCATCATCATTTAAAGATAAATAGCAATTTAGAAATATGAGACTTAACGTAGTTTAATTTAAGTTGCATATAGAGTTAGATAAGTATAAGGTTAAGTTTAAATTACATGTACAGAGACAAGCAGGACTGGATAAGAGTAAAAAGGGGAACCAGAATGTATACATAAACATCCTACTGGTTCTGTTTCCCTGGGGAAACCTAACTAATAGAATATATATAATTATAATTCCTTCCTCCCAAAGAATAGATGATCTGGCATCAGAGACAGATTAAAACTGAACCATAATAAACATGAGAACTAAGCAAGGGGTCTGGTTTTCTAAAAGCAATGTCCATGAATTCACACAAACATACTGGAACTCCATAGATTTCATCAAGAAATATTTTTATTCCTATGTTTCTGTTTTGCCAATCATAACAAATATTAATACAAGCATGCTAGGTATCCCCTGGGGTTATGATTTGAATGTGAAAATACACACACACACACACACACACACACACACACACACACACACACACACACACACACTGGGCTCATACATTTGAATACTTGCTGGTCGAATTATTCTGGAAGGTTACAGAAGCTTTCAAACATGGGTTCCCCTTGGCAAATATAGAAATGTTTGGGGTAAGACCAGAGTCTTATATTCATGCCTGAATTCTCTACTTTCCACTCTTGTCAAAAACAGATTCTACATGCATGCACTTCCATGGAGGCAGCAGTTCCCAAGCCTTCCCTGCCACAACAGATGGCATCTCTTCAAACACAAGCCAAAGTAACTCCTTCCTCCTTACAGATGTTTCTTTCAGGTACTGGTAACAGTAACTCAACAGGGCCTACTGACAGAAAATGAATACTGATGCCATTGCAGTGGTGACCTAATCACGCAGTTCTTGTGCCTCTGGAAAGATTTGCAGGAGAAATGTGGAGAGTTTGGAGCTGTGGGTTAGAGGAACCCAGGATACTATGGCAGAGTAGAACACTGGGGTGTTGATGTGGGAGTGTGGAAGACCAAAATGCCAATAGAAATCTAGGTAGCAAATGAACTCATGAGGTTTCAGACTAGGCACACTATTGGGAAGTGAACTAGAGGTCATTTATGTTACACTCTGAAAAGGCATGTGATATCATTCTAGCCATGTCCTGAATTTTTGGGTAAAGCTAAATTCAAAAATGATAGATTCTTTTTTGGGGGGGGTAAGAGGAAATCTCGAGATAGCAAAGCTATTTTGTGATGCAATGGTAGTGTGAGAACAAAAGTTAACTTTTAAGTTTTAATTACTATTCCTAAGAGATCCATGAAGCAAAAAAAAAAAAAAAAAAAAAAAAAAAAAAAAAAAAAAAAAAAAAAAAAAACTGCCTCTGATCTGCAAGACCCTTGAGTTCCGGAAATGCTGGAGGCTGTTGTTTATGGACGATAACAAACCACATGTTTTCACTACCCTAAACAAGTTTGTTTGACCCATCTGCACCAGATGTGTTTGGTCACATGTGGGCAGGAGGTTCTGGGACAGGAAATACGTTGGGATGTATGTTTGCCCCTGATTGGATGTAGGCCAGAGATACATAGGGGATGAAAAACATCAGGGCATGTGCTTGTCCCTGATTGGACCTGATGGAAATACTTCAGCTGCTATAAACCATGACTCAGGGCAATTTTCTGAAAACCCAGAGATGGTCCTGGCCAGACAGTTCATTAACCTGGCCAGTATTTAATTAAAGATTGCTTCAAATTTGGCTTTAAGCTGTGGTAGTGGTCTTATTCTCCACTGCTGAGATGAACAGTGTTAGAGGCAGCATTTCTGTGGAGACCCTGGGATGCTGGGATGTTGGAAAAGTGAAATGTCTGCTAAAGAAGACTGCAAGTGCACAGTGGAGCTGACCTGGGAAAGCAGCCACTCACACTCAGACAGCAGAACTGCAAGCACAGAGCTACCCTAGCAGTGGAGCAGATGATGCCACTATGGGTCCCAACCTTGGGCCAGTTGCTTGTGGACATGGTGTTTGCTTTGTTGTTTTCTGTGATGCTGTGGTGTGCTCTTTCTTGATACACCCCACACCCCTCTTTCCGAATGAGAATGTTTACTCTGTTACTGTATTTTGAAAGCATACAACTCACTTTTTTTTTTTTTTATTTTAGTCAGCTCACAGTTTAGAAATTGCCTTGAGTCTCAGAGGAGACTTTGAACTTTGGACTTTTACACATCTTTGGATCTCTAAGACTATGGAGACTTTTGAAGTTGGACTGAATGCATTTTGCATTACAAAATAGCTATAAGCCTATGAGGGCCAGGGCAGAATGTCAGGTTTTAAATGTAAAACGTTCACCAGGATCATGTGTTTGAACTAGAAACTAGGTTTCTAGCTGGTGGCACTATTCTGGGAGATTATGGAAACTTTTGGACCTGGGACCTCTCTGACAGGCATAGAACCACAAGGATAATAGAGCCTTGTGATTCTGGACCTATCTGTCTCCTAATCCACACCATGTAACAAGCAGTTACTGCTTTTACAGAGGACCTGGGTTTGGTTCCCAGCACCCACATGGCAGCTCATAGTCTGTAACTCTTCAGTTCCAAGGAACCCAACCATAAGACCATAATGACAGGGAAGTCACAGCAGCAGAATGTGAATAGAATGTGTCTCATGATAGCCACAGTCCACAGTAGATAGCAATGCCTAATGCATGCTAGGTTTCCACTTGCCTCCCTGTTTTAGACAGCTCAGGGAATGATCCTGCCCACAATGAAACAGATGTTCCTACATCAATTAAATCAAGACAATTCCTCACAGACAGTCTCAGAGGCTAACCTTAATCTAGACAACCCTCGAAGGTTTGCCGGAGGCCTGCCTCCTAGGTGAGGGGTGAGGGGTGACAGTAACTGTCACAGTCATTGTCTTATAAAATCATTCTTCCATTAAAGGAGGAATTCTAAGTTGGGAACATAGTTTGAAGAAAAAGGAAAAGGCAAACAGTTTGCACAAAATGAAACGATAGGGAATATGTTTTATATGTTAGTAATTTCAGCCAATATATATATGGACCAAACTCAGCAGGGAAAACAGAACAAGGTCCATTCATGGAAACAGTAAATTGTAGAACAAGATAAAGCAAATGCTATCCAAAGAAAAAACACAGACTTTGAAACACAAAGTGTGGGACATTTTACAGGAACATTTTGAACATTTAGGAGCATGAAAGGAGAGAGGGGACACTCCATGTTAAAGTAGACTTAAGAAGCATGACAAACAAACCACATGCATGGCCCTTGCTTAGAGCCTGATTCAAATTACCAACTGAAAGAAAGCACAAGGAAACTCGCAGGAATGAACTCCATACCAGATACTGTTGGAGACCAAAGGGTGATTGCATCTCAAGTGTAAGAGTGGTATTCGATTATATAAGAATGTGAGTCTGCAGAGATGGCTCTGCAGTTAAAATTGTGCTGTTCTCCCAGAGGGCCAACACCCATGTGGAGTGGCTCACAATCTCCTGTAACCCCAGCTTCAGGGGATTGGTGACCCTTTTCTGGACTCCATGAGTACCTGAATACATGTTCACAGACTCCCACAAATGAATGAGGAGGTATAAATAATAAGTCTTTTTAAAAGATTAAATAAATAAATGAAATGAATTACTTATGTATAAGTAGAATACATAAGGTGAAGTAAGATGGAGTTTGGGAATTATTTTAAGATATATATATATATATATATATATATATATATATACAAGGAAAAATAAAAAACAAAATAGGTAAAGGAATCTTTTTAAAGAATTAAAGAAAGCAAAAGTTATAAAAATCTTGTTAATTGAATAATCTTTTTAATAAATATTTATAAGGTTCATTGCATATATTCTCAATTAATGACTTGATTTTTGTCTAATATGTTTTTTAAAAGTTTTAGCCAAGTTACAAACCTGTTGTAATCACCATCATTTTTGTTTGTGGTAAGGATTTTTTACAAAAGTAATTGAAGTGTTTCAAATGGTACTTTGTATTATCTCACTTGGCCTTAAATTTGATGACAATCATTGCTTTTGTGTTTGTTGGTTTTTGTTCATCGTTTGTTTGAGACAGGGTTTCTCTATCAGTCTTGGTTGTGTGGAATTCATTATGTAGATCAAGCTGGTCTTGAACTCATAATGATCCTCCTGCCTCTCTACTTCCTGAGTCCTGGGATTAAAGTTGAACACACCCAAGCATTCTCTCTCTCTCTCTCTCTCTCTCTCTCTCTCTCTCTCTCTCTCTCTCTCTCGTGTGTGTGTGTGTGTGTGTGTGTGTGTGTGTGTGTGTGTGTGTGTGTGTGTGTGTGTTCATTTGCCTGCTTGCTTGCTTGCTCTATGTAGCCAAGTTTGGCTTCCAACTCAGAACCTTTCTAAAACTGAGATTACAGGTGTGCACCACCTCACTCAGCTAACAAGTGTGTGTGTGTGTGTGTGTGTGTGTGTGTGTGTGTGTGTGTGTGTCCTCCAGCTTGCAAGGCAAGCAGTTTACTGACTCAGGTACGTCCCCAGCCCTAGCAAGTACTTTTAGAAGAGTGAAGGCATGTAGAAAACCATAGGATGATGAGGCGGCAGCAGAAGTTCACCAGCCCAGGAATACCCTGAGCTATCAGAAAGCAGCAGAGGAAAGAAAGACCTCCCCTAGTCCTCCAGGACAAGTGTAACCCTGCCACCACATTGATGTCACACTTCTGGTTTCCAGACATGAAAGACAATAACTTTATATTGTTCTAAGCTACTGGAGCTGCGAGGGCCCTAGAAAGCTAGTAAATATACCTGTCTCTAACGTTGGTAAATCAAGCCAACAACAACCAAAAAAATATTTCAACAACATAATCAGCCATTTTTTTAAAATCTAATAGGCATGTTTGCAAGTCCACTCTTGATTATCTTAAAAATACACATTCCTTTTCTCTGTACACGGCTCATCTATATGAAGTTGGGTGGAAGAGTAGCTGAAAATAATTTCAGTCAATGATGCAGAGCTGGGATCATTTTTATCCCCTCAATGAGCAGGTGCATTGCCCAAGTGTGAGAAAGTTGTCTTAGAACTTTGCAGCCCTTCAATATAGTAGAGACAGCTTGTCATTGTCTGCTTAGGAGAGAATACAGCTCCCTAATTAGCCACAAACAAACAACTGTTTTAACCACTTGTGGAAGGCTCTTAGAGCACTCAGATTTTCAAGGACACAATTCTATTGTTTCTAAATCTGCACTCAAGTTACTGTTCCTGTCATCATTCCTACCAGGATAATTACCCTTAAAGTAACAATTCCCGGAAGCAAGAAGAGATTTTGTTTTTGTTTTTTGTCATTGTAGTTGTTTCTCCCAGTGTTGATGATCAACCTGAAGCTTCATAAGCAGACACATAGAAAGTTAATTTGCTTAAGTAACTTTGGCTTGAATCAGAGCATACAGTTTACATGCCTCTCAACAAATAGTGTGTTAACAGTCACTAGTCATGCAGAAGGGGCAATTCTTAGAAAAGAACCATAGTTAACCTTCTTAGCTGTCGTGACAACAAAGGGCAGCAGTCAAAGTAGAGTGTAGGGCATGCGGGAGGTATGGGCAATCGTCTGCTTTCTCCTTACACCACTTACACCATTACAACCCCAGGGCAAGAACTGGGTTCTGGTTTGTTTGTTTGTTTGTTTCTTTGTTTGGTTGTTTGGTTGGTTGCTTGGTTGGTTGGCTGATTGGTTGGTTTGTTTATGCAACTCTTTTTAGCCAAGCAATGTGTGTATACTTCCAGCTGTACAAAGATCAGGTAAGAGAGACCTCATCCCACTTCTGCAAATCTCTGTCTCCTGACCCGTAGCACAGGAAGAACTGAGTTGAACCTGGTCTGGCAGGAGAGAAGTTACCCAGTGATGTGTCCAAGACTATCTGTAGAAAGGTCAGTCACCAGGGTTTCAGTCTCTGTAACAGTACCCTTGGAGGTGATTCCTGGAGGAATTCAATTGTGCCTCTGAACAAAGATCTCTCTGGTTGCAACTTGTGCAAAGTCAGCTTTAGGTGGGACAGTACCATGAAGATGTGAAATGACAACTCTAGCACAGATTTGCCCATAGACACACAGTCTCATGACCATAAGACACTCAGAAATCCTCACCAGTTCTACCTGCAGAACAGGTTGGGCCTTGTCTCGTGCAGCACAGCTGCCTCTGCCAGTAGATGTCACATGATGGGTGCCAAATTTCTAGTTAGTTCTCATTCTTCCTGGTATTGTGGCTTCTTTCTAAACAGGGTTGACATCTTTTGGAATTTTGACCCTTAGAGGAATGAAGTGATAATCTCTGAGTCACTCCCCTTGTTCTCAGGTACTATCAAATTCCTTCCGCCAGGTTCTCAGAGCCAAACTGTGAAGTTCCAATTGCCCTTTCTGAATACAATTCTCCTGGGTTTTTTATTCTTTCGTTTATTCAGTGTGTGTTTGCATGTGTATATGCATATGTGTATATGCATACACATGTGGGCACATATGCCCTAACATGCCAGCGCAAGTGTGCAGGTCAGAGGACAAAGTTCAGGAGTTAGTTCTTTCCTTCTAGCATGTGAGTCTTAGGGAAGGAATTCATATCATTGGGCTTGGTAGCAAGTAAGTGTCTTTACTCACTTAGCCATTGCCTGCCCAGTCTTCAAGATTTAAAGATATTATCCTAGATTATAACCAAATAGCTGATACATATTAGCTACTCCTTAATTTCAGGAACCCAACAATTAGAACCAAATTCTTGAATTGATTGCAGTCTATAAATGGGTGCCCACAATCATAATCCTTTTGTGAGGTGGACAACATCATCCAGCTGATGTGACCAATGGGGAGTCTGGGCATTCCCCTATACGTCAGACTGCATGCTCAGCATCCGCAGAGCCCTGGCTATGCTAAGAAACAGAACAGGCGGGGGCTGGAGAGATGGATCGGGGGTTAAGAGCACTGACTGTTCTTCCAGAGGTCGTGAGTTCAATTCCCAGCAACCACATGGTGGCTCACAGCCATCTGTAATGGGATCTGGTGGCCTTTTCTGGCATGCACTGTATACATGATAAATAAATAAATCTAAAAAAGAAAACGGAAAGAAAGAAAAAAACGGAAAGAAAGAAAGAAAGAAGGGAAGGAAGAAAGAAACTATTCTCTTTGTTGACTTAGGGTTTTCTTCTACATATACAGTATGTTTTGAGCATATACCCTCCAGCTCCCCACTTAACAGGATGCTTTTCTTCAGATTGGACCCATTCTCCTGCAAGTGATGTAGCTCCACTCTTCTTTGTGGATTGCCATGTCTCTTAGTGACTGACTCTGTCCCTCTGAGCCTCAGAGATGAACAGCTGGAGAGGGTCTCCTCATACCCCTGCCACCTACACCATTATGCCTTTCTCCTCCAATGATTCCGAGTGTTCCTGCCAAAGGCTGTCTTTTTCTGGTTACCTTTAAGTGTTCCCATTTTTCTGAGGCCCCTGTAGTCAGTCAGAATTGTCCTGAGCATCCAAACTTAGTTTCTTTCTCCTTCAAAAGTTTTAGCACTAACATTCTACAAAGACTACAACCCCAACACCTCCAATGTCTAGGGCTTGCAAAGGCTCTCTCCTAATTGGTCCCTGGCCCTGTCTTCTCTTTCTTTGCTTACTCTCTATTCCTACCACCCCTCCTCACACCACCAAGAAAGAAGGAAGAAGGAAATGTACACAGCCTCCATCCCTCATGCTAAGTCACTCTAACCCTGTACACCAGCCTGTCCAGACTCCAAGGTATACGGTACCTGAACCTTCCGGCCCTTTCTGGCAGCTTCCCATGCAACCTGAGAGCTCTGTTGTCCACCAACCCACTTCCTTGTTCCTCGTTTGACTCCCACCTCCTCACAGCTCCCTGGCTCAGTCTGATGGTCTGTTTTGCAGGGCACCATGAGACAGGCACACCCACAAGATAAACATGATCTAACTTCTTCCACAAAGGGCAATGTTTCTCAGACTAAAGATGGGCAGAATGAAGAAGAGGAATTTGTCAGCGATCTAAGTAAGCTGAGATACTGAATCAAAACCAACATGAATACGGTGAAAGGTAGACATTAAAGTTAGCAAATTTTAGAGGAACAATGATAGCTTTGACTAGTAGGGCATCTGTGGAGGGCCAATTCTGACAGCACACACACCCTCTCCGCTCACACTCTCACTTTTTTCTGCTAGAGGGGTGATCTGAGATGCCAAAATATGCCTTCAAAAACCCCAGGCTGCTACTGATTTATTTGTGCATGGCTTCAGGTTACCAAACTGAGCTTCTACAATGGACCAGAACCTGGGAACATAAACAAGAGCTGAAAGGGTCCCTGCTTTCAAGCAACTCACTGTTTATACATTAATACAGATAACTAGAGATAGAAGAAAGCAATGAACTTTATAATAAAAATACTCAAAATATTATGGTGTAACATATAAGGTAGTAAAGAACCATTTCAAACAGAATTTTAAAAAGTTTGGCCTTTAATAAATCTGGCTGCATTCCTCAAACTTGAACATAGTTTTCTATATACTCCACAAGGCCTGTGTTAGTCATTACATCAATGTCTATAATTAATATACTTTATATTCTACCAAATACGTACTGAACCTAATATGTTATTTTAGAACACAGAAGTGCTAAGGAACAGTATCTACTTTGGTTTGGGGGTTTTGTTGCTGTTGTTGTTGGTTTGTTTTGTTTTGACTCTTTTGTTTTAGATTTAATCTTTTTCAAATTATGAATGTGGGGATAGTGCATGTGAGTGCAGATGTCTGTGGAGCCCAGAAGCCTCAGATTCCATTGGATCTGCAGGTGTAGGCAGTTGGGAGCAATCTAGGATGGGTGCTGGGAACAGAACTCAAGTGTTCTGCAAGAGCAGTATATGCTCTTAATGATTGAGCTACTTCTCTAGCTTCTCTTACTCCATTTTTATTAGATTTACCTGGGGGAAGGAGCATGTCATAGCACATGTGTGGAGGACAGAAGACAACTTGCAGGAGTTGGTTCTCTCCTGGATGTTATGTACATCCAGGGGATATAATTCAGGAAATCAAGTTGCCCACTGACCCATCCCTAGGACTCACTCGGGTTCAGGGTGTCTCACTGAACCTGAGGCTTGCCTTTGGGTTAGGCTGGGTGGCCAGGGATCTGCCTGTTTCTGCCTCTCTTGGACTGGGATAACAAGCACATGGCACCATGCCTAGCCTTTTTACACAGGTTGTGGGGGTTGAACTCAGATCGTCTTACTTGCAGAGCAAGTCTTGTTAACCAACTACCTCCCCAACCTTCATCACATTTTTTTTTTTTCTGAAAGGAAATGTATGCTTTAATCTTCCTTGGCAATACTCTCTGTAAGCATTGCAGCGCCTCGGATGAACAGAGATTCTGGCACTCGGGAGCCAAAAAATACTAAGTGTTACAGATCAGATGGAAAGGTATTCTGGCAATCGGGAGCCCAGGAATACCACAGTAAGCATAGCAGCTTACAGGCCTGCTTCAGGGAAAGGCTTCCCCACCTATCAGCAGTTCTGTCAGGAAAGGGCTTCCCCAGCTCCAGAGAACAGCTTCTAGATATAACAGTTCTGCTCCTGTAGGACAGGGTTTTCCTGGGGAAGTTGTTACTGTATGGCTTGGGCCTCAGGGAGAGCAAAGTGTAACAACTTCAGCAGAGGAAGGTTTCCCACAACGAAAGTGTTACATACAGCCCTGCTCTGCCCTACTCCACCCAGGGTGGTCTCTGCTCCAGCGAAAGGTCTGACCCAAACCTCATTCAAGAGATTTATTGAGAGGAAAGAATCCAGGAGAGTGGCTGCCCTCTGCCAGGGAGACATTTGATCAGCCTAATAGCCAGAAGCTGAACAGGCACAGGGTTTATATAGGGCTTCTTAGGGGCAGAGTTTTTCCAGGGAGATTTCCAGGGTGGGGATTGGTCAGATTTCAATCCCTGAGCTCTGACTGGCTAGATCTCCTGCTCAGGGATTGGTTAGTTTACTGCACATGTTTAGGGTCAGGTTTGGCTGTGGTTTCAGGGCCAAAGTGTGTTTCTTTCACTTGTCCTTTTAGCCTTTTGGACCTAATTTTAGGGCCAGGGTGTATTTCTTGCACTGGCTCTGATTCCAGGGACAAAGTGTGAATTTTTGGCGCTGGTTTCAGGGTCAGCGTGCCTTTCTTTGGTTCTGGTTGCAGGCCAAAGTGTGCTTCTTTGGCTCTGCTCAGGGTGTGTTTCTTTGGCTGCCCCATTTCCCTACACTCTCTGCTTAAAACTAACCTCCAAGTGAATTTCCCCCAGTCCGTGGTACCAAAATTAAATGGTGGGACTGGCAGCATCAGCATGAATCTGTGCCAATGTGGTGGTTTGAATGAAAATGGCTCCCATCAGCCCAGAGGGAGTGGCACTATTAGGAGGTATGGCCTTGTTGGAGAAGTATGTCACTGGGGGTGAACTTTGAGGTTTCCAGTGCTCAATTCAGGCCCAGCTTTCTTCTGCCTAAAGATCCAGATATAGAACTCAAATGTACCTCTCCAGTACCGTGTTTCCCGAATACCGACATGTTCCCACCATTATGACAATGTACTAAACCTCTAAACTCTAAGCCCTCCCCAATTAAATGTTTTCCTTTGTAAGAGTTGTGATTATGGTGTGTCTTCACAGCAACAGAAACCCTAACCAAGTCAGCATCAGGATCAGCTTCAGCATCAGCATCGTCGAGGGAGCTGCTAGAGATGCCTCTACTCTCCCGCATGTCAGCCAGTGTCTGTCTGCCTCTAATTTCCCTTCTGTTCCAGGTATTGAGAATGCAGCTTCCATAATATTGCCCCACCACAATTAATACCGCAAAGACCCTAAGAGTTTGTTTGGAAGGGCCTTCAATTTTGTAATTAACAAAATTGCCAAGTAAATTACAGATGCTCTCCTCCCCTTGCGAATTCCTTGCTTCCTCACGAGTGCCCAGTGCCCAGGTGCCCACACTTCACAATGTCTCACTTTCAGTCTCCTCCTGCCTTCCACTTCCCATGATATCCCAAGAGCCAAGGCTGCCTCCTCTCCCTCCAATAAGATGATAATCACTCAGAACAGTCTCGTCTCAACTGAATCTTTGCAGGATATTTCTTATGGCTTAGGTATGGTTTGTGTCCCCGGAGAGACCTGTTGTATGATGAGCCTGGTCTCCAATATGCCCAAATGGAGGGTGTTATCAGCCCATCTCTGAGCTCTGGCTTACCATCTCTCTACTTGATCTTTCCCGATCACCCATCCTCCCATTGTGATGCCCCGCCATGATGGGATCCAGGCAAGGAAGTCCTCAGAAACCAAATAAATGGTGTGGCCCACCTTAGACTTCAGCTTTCATAACTGTGGGTTAGTAAGCCTCTTTTCTTAATAAGGCCCAAACTGAGAAAAGTAATTATAGTAACAGAAACCTGACTCATGTGGTATTATTGATGGATTTCAATATCAGTGACCTGCCCACTTCAATCGGCCAGATTGTACAATATTTTTAAAGGTGCCTTTTCACCCTATCCCATCCACCAAGAACCCTGGGAAGGTTATGGGTACTTGATTTTGCTGGTTTTGTTTCTGGAGTACCTATAGAAACAAGGTGGCCAGTATCCTGTAAAATACAGCAAGTCATGGAACGAATGCTTTGGCTCACAGGGAGCCAGTCCTGTTTGGAAATTCCATTCCTGTCAGCATGCTGCCCTTGAAGACACAGAACCGAGCTACATGTCTATGTGGGCTGCATTCTGTTCTTGGTGATCGTAGGGGCTAAATTTTAGTTTGGGTTTTTTGTTTGTTTTGGTTATTTTGATGTTGTTGCTCTATTTTGTCCTGTTTACATACTTTAGTTTCTTAGCTGGACTCGCATTGGTGTAATTTATATGTATACCCCGAGACCCTCAGGCATGGTTATATTTCTTTAAAAACAAACAAACAAACAAAGGGCTGGAGAGATAGCTCAGCCATTAAAGGTTAGGCTCACAACCCAAAAACAAACAAACAAACAAACAAACAAATAGATTCTAAGTTTTGGTCTAGCCAAAATGTCCTCCTTCCTCTACTAGTGGCTCCCTAATTAAGGTCCCCCAAAATACAGGAATGATGCCCTCTTAGTGGGGAATAAAAGTTTTAAAAAACAGTGGGATATGGGGTGGAAGAGATGGCTCAGTAGTTAGAATACTTACTACTACTCTTCAGAGGACCAGGGTTTAGCCCCAGCACACACAGTGTCTCATAACTGTAATTAACTCCAGTTTCCTGGGATTCAACACCCTATTCTGGCTTCCACAGGCACTGCAAACACGTGTTGCACATACATATATGCAGGCAAAATACACACAAAACAAAAATAAATATTAAAAAATAATTTTTAAGAACAGGATAAAATCCATGACAATTTTTTCCCAAAAGTTTCCTTCTTAGTCCCACCCTCTAGAGATTTCTCTAAACACAGGGCATATGTAAAAGGAACGGAAAATTAGTGTTCTCCTATGGGTCTGCTAGGGTGATTTTAGAAACAACCCCGTGAAAAGAAATTCCAGTTAATAGTTAAACTGCAAGGCCGACGAGCTCACTTTGTAAGGGATAGACCAAAGCTCCAGCATCACTGGATTCATTTCCAAGCTAACATTTAGCTTTCAAACCTGAATGGAGACTAAACTCCAAGTCAGAACAGAATTTAGATCAGTCAAGATATTGCTTTGATTCAATATTTGATAAAGTTGTCTCATTTCTACATCTAGTATTTATTAAATATGTCAAGGAGCTAGAGCAACATCTCAGCGTTAAAATCATGGTACTGCTCCTCAGAGGAGCATGAGTTTGGTTCCAGCATCCACATCAGGCAGCTCACAACTGCCTGTAACTCCAGCTCCAGGAGATCTGTCACACTCTTCTGACCTCTCTGGGCACTGCACTTGTATGCACAAACCCATAGTCAGACACACACGTAATTAAAAATAAAAATAAAACATTTTTTAAATATTTTAAAATGTGTGGCAAGCTTTTGGAATTCACTAAAAACAGGTTTTCTGTTCCTCGTGGAGTTCCTAGAATCTGCTCACATTTTAATGTTCCTCGAGTCTCCTTAGGACTCCTCAAAGACCTGCTTGCTACTGGAAAATGGAGTGAAACCTGGGTAGGTCTATCCCCTCCCAGTGAACAATAGACTGATCAACAACTGGGATGCTTGTCAGTGAGGAACAGCTTCTCTAAGAATGTGTGACTGGGTATCAGTGCTAATTACATCTCCAGGCATCTCTCTCTGTGGATGGATCTGTGCCTAGTAGAAGGAACAACCTAAGAGATTTTTTCTGGATGAGTAAGTAACAGAGAAAGGAGAGAGAAGGATTTGTAGGTTAGAATCTTGGTAATGCAGCCTGTGTGTGGTAAGTCTGTGCCTCTAGGGTTCCAGGTGCAAGGTGACCAGAGGGGATGAGCCTTGTTACCTGGAAGCCAGGGCACCAGAAACTCTCTGGTTTTGTAGAACTCAGCAAGCCCCGGGTGTTCTTTCTTGGTCCTCTCTAAGGTTGGCCCTCTAGCACCACCTTTCTACCAGCGCTGCTCTTGTGAAAATCCAAGACACCTCTGTACTGCCAAGCCCACTGCTCATCATCCTTCAGCTCTCACCTGAGTGACTCTCAGCATCACTAATCTGCCCTCTTCTTCAAAAGCTCCAGTGTTAGACATCCCGCTGCTCTTAATGGATGCCAAACAGCCAAAGGAAAACTAATCCATCGTCTAATCCATCCAACTAATAATGATGACAGCAGTAATGATGACATTAGTGAACATTTACCTTGTACCAGATACTACTCGGAACATCTAAGGGATTAGCTCACATAATCCCCACTGCAATCCTCAGACATGAATACCACAGTTATTTTCATTTTTCAGGTGAAGCCTCTCAAACACAGAAAGGTTAAATAGCATAACAAAGGTCACCCAGCTTCTAAGGGCTGGAACCATGTAGTCCCCACGTTTTTCTTATTGACCTCAAGCAAATCAAAGTAGGTACTATCAAACTGTCATTAGATGTGTTTAGGCAACATTTGTATCCGAATAAGGAGTAACTGAGTTCATGAACCTCACCTGTCTTTTCCATGCCACTGTTTTAGCTCAGGCCATGGCTGCCCGTGGTGCACTGACCTGCAGCCACACAGGGGTCAGGACATGCATCACAGGAGCCAAGAGGGACATCAGTCTAGCAGTCAGGAGGTCTGTGGACACTGCCAATGTTCAGACATCAGCCCAGGGTTCATACTCTGAGCAGGGTTATAGGAAATCTTGGCCAGAGACCAGTGGAGAAATCTGTCCCAGAGACCCACATAGCAGGCTTTCTTTTAGGCCATCAACCAGCTCCCAAATCATGACATGGAGATATTATTAGTTATGAATGCTTGGCCGTAGCTTATGCTTGTCCCACTAGTTCTTTTAAATTAACCTATTTCTCTTCATCTACATTTTACCTCAGGGCTTTTTACCTTCATTTCATTCTGTATGTCCTACTCTGTGTCTGGCTGGCTCAAGGCTACCTGGCTAGCTGGCCCCAGGCATCTCCCTGGTTCTCTCCTTGAGCCTAGATTCTTCCTCCTACTTATTCTCTCTGCCCATCAGCCTGACCTATCCCTTTACTGCCTAACTCTAACCACTTAGCTTTTTATTAGACCAATCAGGTGTCTTAGGCAGGCAAAGTAAAACTTTAAATAAATAAATGCAGCATAAACAGATGCACACACCTTTACATAGTAATATTCCACAACAGACACAGGGACCAGGTTGAGGCTCTTTTTTTATTTTTATTTATTTTTTTTATGTGACAGGTTGAGGCTCTTTATGCTAGAATTGGAATGGGCAGGCTGGAAACACCCACTCAGTTGTTAGAACATTTGACTAATATGTGTAAAGACACAGGTTCAATCCCAAGTATGGTCAAAGAAATAATACACAACTGATCAAAATGCAGTTACAGAGCCCAATGCCAACAAATACATCTGCAGCACAGCCCTGGAACCTGAAGCTCAGGGATCATTTCAGAAGAGGGGGCAGAAGGACTGTCAGAGCCAGAGGAGCAGGGTGTTTGCTTCGAGATTGTGTCTCCTAGAAATGTCAGCCATTAACTCGTGAAACGTCTGGCCAATGTGAGTAAACACGACCTGAACAAGCAAAATACTATGGGCAGGAGAAAACTCATGCGGACTCAACCCTAGACACAGAGCTACAAACAACCAGAAACAGCTGAGAGTGGGAGAAATGGTCTCCATCTAGGAAGATCACACTGGTTATCCAACACCAAATGATCAGCCCTAAAACTGTGTAGTTACAAATAACATTACTCAGACTGAGCAGATTGTATTTACATATTTAGAAACACACACACACACACACACACACACACACACAGACACACACACACACACACACACACACAGATGCAACAAAGAAAGAGAAGCCATGAATTTGAAAGAGATAGCTAGGAGAGTGTCTTAGTAAGAATTTCTATTGATGTGATGAAACACCATGACCAAAAAACAAGTCGGGGAGGAAAGGGTTTATTTGGCTTATACTTCAGCATTGCTGTTCATCACTGAAGGAAGTCAGGACAGGAACTCAAACAGGGCAGGATCCCAGAGGCAGGAGGGATGCAGAGGCCATGGGAGGGGAGCTGCTTACTGGCTTGCTTCCCTTGACTTGCTTAACATCTCTTCTTACAAAACCCAGGACCAGCAGTCCAGGGATGACATCACCCACCATGGGTTAGGCCCACCCCTACTGGTTACTAAATGAGAAAATGCCTTATAGCTGGATCTCAATGGAGGCATTTCCTCAACTAAGGCTCCTTCATCTCTCATGACTAGCTTGTGTCAAGTCAACACACCAAACCAGCAAGTCCAGAGGCGTACATGAGATGGCTTGGAGGAAAGGAATGGGAGAAATAATGTAATTATGTTACAACCTAAAAGAATTTTTAAAAATTAAGATACTGATAACAAGATATCTCTAAAAAGAGGGATTTTAAAAATCTGTGTGTGAGAGCACAGGTGTTTAGATATGAGTAGACACATGTGTTCTACAGCACTGCACACACACGGAGTAAGAGGACAGCCTTGAGTGTGAGTCTTCACCTCCCACCTTGACACAGTGCGTGTCTGCAATCTTATTGTCCTGAGTTCCGGTTCTCAGACCCCACATGGAGCTGGGTGCCACAATGCATGTCTGTAATGTTAGTGCTCTTCCGGCAAGATGAAGGGCAGAGATAGCCTGGATCATGTAGCAGCAATCATCAGGAGAGCCTGTGCCAAGGTGGGTGTATGCACTGGGCTAGGAATCCCTTTAGGGACATGTGAACAATACACACCATGCTGAAATTTGGGGTCTCTTGGCTAAGAAGAAAAGAATGTGGCCTCCACAAACTAAGCAGGCAGGCAATTTCTTTATGTTCCTTTCCAAAGGATTCCTCACATTTCCAGATTTCAGTATAATTGTTCATTCTAGTCACACTGATGACCAAGGCTGCCTGTATCACTGAACACTCTCAAGGTCTGATAAGGACCGATAAGATGCTCTGATATTTTTAGATGAACTTTAGCAACAGAATCAATTATGATCAGAAGCTAAGTGTTCCTGAATTCTTTTCCTTTCCCTTTGTATATACCCTTCGTGCATTGATTCCCAACTGGCTAATTATATATATATATATATATATATATATATATATATATATATGCACTGCCCCAAGGTGAGAAGAATAAAATACATATATATATATATATATATATATATATATATATATATATGTGGTGTGTGTGTGTGTATAATGTATGTATATACATGTACATATGTGTACATTATATATAATAAACTATAAATATATACAAACTTTATTCCTCCCACCATTGAGACAGTGCAAAAGCAAACAAATATAAAATAAAAGTTGTTTATAGTCACCCTCATATAGGATAAATTATAGTACATGCTCTGTGGCCAATTTAGCTAGCAATTGGAACTGTCTGTTATTTTTTACACCTAAAAAAAAAAACACAAAAGTCTATAAATTTTTTTGAAAGTTGAGTCAATCACTCCAGTTAGTGGTTGCCTTCTTATTACATTCATTAAAATATTTTTATAGAGAGCTGGAGAGGGCTTAAAGATTAGAGTTCTTCCTGTTCCCCCATAAGACTGAATTCAGGTCCTGGCAACCACATCCACTTGGCTCACCGACAATGAGTACTATAGCTCATATATCCCAGAGTTTAGGAGGCTGAAACAGAAGGATTGCTATATATTTGAAGCTCGCTTGGGTTACATAGTGAATTCCAGGTGAGTGTGGAGTATATAGAAAGATCTTGTTTCAAATATAGAAAGATCAAATAATAATTATAACAATGTGCAACATATTCCTATATATTCCTGTCTTAGTTAAGGTTTTTATTGCTATGAAGAGACACAATGACCCATGTTTGACCATAGAGCAATGTGGTAGAAGGAGAGCATTAACTCCTGAGTCCCACCAATGTCCTCTGCCTGCCATACACATCAAAAGAGAGAGGCTGGGCGTTGGTGGCACACGCCTTTAATCCCAGCACTCGGGAGGCAGAGGCAGGTGGATCTCTGTGAGTTCGAGGCCAGCCTGGTCTCCAGAGCGAGTGCCAGGATAGGCTCCAAAGCTACACAGAGAAACCCTGTCTCAAAAAAAAAAAAAAAAAAAAAAAAAACAAAAAAAAAAAAAAAACAAAGAGAGAAAGAGAGAGGGGGGGGGCTTGGAATGGCATGGACTTTTGAAACCTCAAAACCCACCCCCCAATGACACACCTCCTCCAACAAGGCCACACCTCCTAATCCTTCCCAAACAGTTCAAAAATGAAAAATAGCTGATATTTATCTTGAGCAACAGCACCCAAGGATACTTTCTGACTTCTACATATATGAGCACACATACACACCCACCCTTCCAGCCCTCCCGTACATAAACTAGTGAGTGGACATTTCCACCCATTGTGCCAGGTACCCAGCAAAGTTAAAAAAAAAAAAAAAAAAAACTTGTCAATAAGATTCCCTAAACCAGCCGGGCGTTGGTGGCGCACGCCTTTAATCCCAGCACTTGGAGGCAGAGGCAGGCGGATCTCTGTGAGTTTGAGGCCAGCCTGGTCTCCAGAGCGAGTGCCAGGATAGGCTCCAAAGCTACACAGAGAAACCCTGTCTCGAAAAACCAAAAAAAAAAAGAAAGAAAGATTCCCTAAACCGGTGGCCGGGAAGCCCATTGCTCTTCTCTAGTGACAAAGGCCTTCTCCACTACCTATGGCTCCCAGCAGGCAACACTCAGCAGCAGGAGGAATGTGACTCATTATTCTCCACTGTGTCTGTCATGTCACATTACTCTTCAGGCCCTGCCAGAGCCCTCGAGAGGCTGATGTGTTATGACCTGACACCAGTTACCCAGCCCTGTACCTCATTAGGGGGAGCTGCGAGGGCAGGAGTGAGGGGCGACCTGCCTGTGCTCCCCCACTCTCTCCACTACTTGTTATTCTCCTGATCTTCCTGTGGCTGTCATTGGGGGCTCAGACTTTTATGTCCTGGTCAATTTCCAGGTGACAGCTTTTAGTGTCAAAGTGATCAAGGAGAGTTGCTCTCCCTCCCCCCAGTGACAGCAGCAGACAATCACAGGAAATTGATCATGTTGGATAAACTCACCTGATCCTAAAAATGATATTGGCTTCATGCTCCAGGGCAAGGCAAAAACAACTGAAAAATAATTGCCAGTATACCCCAGAGGAAAATTCTTTCTCGTCCCCAAATTTGACAATCAATCTAGCCTGGCACACGTGACTAACTAACAACCACCACTGTAAAGAACAGAAAGCTCCTTTTAGACACCAAAACGCCAAAGCGATTTGGTTTGAATGGGGGGGGGGGTATTGCCTTGGTTTTCATCTTTCCTTCTGGAAGCCTTACAAGCCAGTGAGAATTTCCAACATGACAGTAACAGGTACTGTATCCTGGTGCTGCTTCCTGTCCATCCTCAGTGGATTGTAATAATGAGCTCTGCTGGCACCAAATCTTCCAGTATTTAAAACATTTTTCAAAATTGTGTTAGTCTGCTTTCTGTTGCAGAAATTGAATTTCTCATTCTGGGTCATTTGTAAAGCGGTTTATTTAGCTCTCCATTCTGTAGGCATGAAGTCCACATCTGGTTGGCATCCGATGGGGGTCCTTCTTGCCAAATGATGCGATGGCGGAGAACAACATATGGTGAGGCAGAACCAAAGCTCTGTCAACCTGTCTGTCTTACTCTTCTAAGAAAGCCAGGAGCCTCGTTGCGGAGTTCCTACCCTGATGTCCTCATAGAATCCTAATTAATTACTAAAGACCTGACCTGTAAGTGCTAATAGATATGAATTGGGCACTCAATTTCCAATATATAAAATTTAGAGCTACATTAATGCACAGTGGTGTGAGTCACAGCAAGGTTCCTCTCTATGTGGCCTCTGGGTTCAATGCCCATCTTCAGAAATCACACCATGGTTGATGTTGCTTTAGTAATGATGGGTTTGTTCATGTTTCTGGAAGCGAGGAATCCAACCTCACCAATGCGGTACACCAAAAGAGACTCTGGAATCAGGAAAAATGCTTTGTGTTTCTTCACATGTAATCTCCAGATAGATGTAACCAGAGGAAATTTAAATCTTTGCATTCATTGGATCTTAAGAAAATACCAAAGGAATTGTAGTGGGTGAATTGCTCTGTGAATTGGTAAAAAGAACCTTACATTGTGAGGGTGTGGGTCTTTGGTGCATACATCTCTTTTGAAGATCTTGAAGCAACTGTGGTGTATTTGCTCATCAATGAGCAGACCCAGCCTTCTATAGCAGAAAGACCTGGTACTCACTGTTACTTCGAGTACATTCTGTGTGTAGTTTTCCCTAGTACAGCTCTGCCCTCTTCCCATCCTTCAAAGGCTAGCAGTTCTCACCCACTGTGTTTCCTCCACAGAGCCACCCACCACGCCACTCTCCCTCCTCCACAAATCCTTGCCTGGGTTTTTCCAAATAGGAAAATGGCCCTAATGAGTGTGCAAGAAACCAAACTATTTGGAAAAGAAAGCCAGAGCCCTGGTAAATGAACCAGGGTTAAATTCCAGAACTATGTTTCCTGTTTTCTACATCATTTTATAATTAAGAGAGTCAGCAACCAAGAAACTCACTAAGTACCCAGCTAGAAAGTGAATTTATTAAAGACAAAGAAGATGGGACAAATGAGCAGCATTGATGCTATCTAACAGTGCCATTGTCCTGTAAACTACTGTGGCTGCTATTTCCTACCTACAAATCATGTGTAATTTTGCCCTGTGTATCTATAGAATTACTTGTAAGGTAAGTGCATAAAAGGCCATGAAACTAATAAGATAAAAATTACAAAGAGAAATGATATTTTTGGTTTCTTCATTTGTTTTAGGGAGACTTATGGTCAAACCCATGCTTAAGCCTACTTGGGTCTAGGTGAAGGAAAATGTGAGATGGTGAAGCATCCCAGTGATAAGGGCAGCAATGGCTTATTGGGACCCCAGCCCCACTCTACTGATCACAGTGCTTCTTTGCCTGGGCTTTCTATTCCTCTAGCGCAGCACCCTCAAAGGGTGCTTTTTCTGCGTTTTATTTTAATTAAATTTATTTACATTAATTTCCACTTTCTTAATTCCAAACTCTCCCATGCCCCCTTCGGGCCTCTCTCCCTCTCAAATTGATGGCCTTCTTCTTTAATTATTGGTGTGTGTCTGTGTCTGTGTGTGTGTGTGTGTGTGTGTGTGTGTGTCTGTGTGTGTGTGTGTGTGTGTGTGTGTGTGTGTGTGTCTGTGTCTGTGTGTCTGTGTGTGTGTGTCTGTGTGTGTGTGTGTGTCTGTGTGTGTGTGTGTGTGTGTGTGTGTGTCTGTGTGTGTGTGTCTGTGTGTCTGTGTGTCTGTGTGTCTGTGTGTGTGTGTCTGTGTGTGTGTGTGTGTGTGTGTGTCTGTGTGTGTGTGTGTCTGTGTGTCTGTGTGTCTGTGTGTGTGTGTCTGTGTGTGTGTGTCTGTGTGTGTGTGTCTGTGTGTGTGTGTGTCTGTGTGTGTGTGTCTGTGTGTGTGTGTGTGTGTGTCTGTGTGTGTGTGTGTGTGTGTGTGTCTGTGTGTGTGTGTCTGTGTGTGTGTCTGTGTGTGTGTGTCTGTGTGTGTGTGTGTCTGTGTGTGTGTGTCTGTGTGTGTGTGTCTGTGTGTGTGTGTGTGTGTCTGTGTGTGTGTCTGTGTGTGTGTGTGTCTGTGTGTGTCTGTGTGTGTGTGTGTCTGTGTGTGTCTGTGTGTGTGTGTCTGTGTGTGTGTGTCTGTGTGTGTCTGTGTGTGTGTGTGTGTGTCTGTGTGTGTGTGTGTCTGTGTGTGTGTGTGTGTGTGTGTGTGTGTGTGTCTGTGTGTGTGTGTGTCTGTGTGTGTGTGTGTGTGTGTGTGTGTGTCTGTGTGTGTGTGTCTGTGTGTGTGTGTGTCTGTGTGTGTGTGTCTGTGTGTGTGTGTCTGTGTGTGTGTGTGTGTCTGTGTCTGTGTGTGTCTGTGTGTGTGTGTGTCTGTGTGTGTGTGTCTGTGTGTGTGTCTGTGTGTGTGTGTCTGTGTGTGTGTGTGTGTCTGTGTGTGTGTGTGTCTGTGTGTGTGTGTGTCTGTGTGTGTGTGTCTGTGTGTGTGTGTCTGTGTGTCTGTGTGTGTGTGTCTGTGTGTGTGTGTGTGTGTCTGTGTGTGTGTCTGTGTGTGTGTGTGTGTGAGAGAGAGAGAGAGAGAGACAGAGAGAGAGAGAGAGAGAGAGAGAGAGAGAGAGAGAGAGAGAGAGAGAGAGACTTGGTTACTGTTCTTTCACTGGGATGAAATGCCATTACCAAGCTTAGAGCTTATGTCCAGGTCCAAAAGCAGAAGGCAGTGAAAATGAGATGGGGTCTGGTGTGGGCTTTTGAAATCTCAAAGCCCACCCCCAATGACACATCCTCTATCAAGGCCACACCTCAGTTGGGATTCTGTGAGATTCCCCTCTGTGTTAGCATGTCTATTGGTACTTTTGAGGCTTTAATGGAATAACATGCATAATAAAAAGCAACTATCCCAGTTCCTGGTATATTTGGGGCATAGATACATAACTAGTACTTTTCTCTTTTACTTCCAGGTAGATGCTTAAAGACACTCATCTAGGTTTTTAAAATTCTTAGAAATCCATATTTACATTTTGATACAATCAGTAATAAACACACTTTGCTCTAGATTCCAATTTAAAGCCAAGAATGTCTGCTCTATTCTGTACTGTGATATTAGCTACACACCACTTAGAGCATTTGAAAAGAGATTGGTGCAACTTAACATGTGCTGATAGCCAAAAGCCGATACCAGATTTCTAAGATTTTGTACAAAAAAAAAAAGTCTCAGCCACTTTTATCCTGATTACAATTTTAAATATTACTTTGCATATTGTGGAGTAAATCGTATTTTATTAATATTAACTTCACCCGTTTCATTTTATCTTTCTCTTTTAACCTACTTCTGACTACAGAAAATTTGAAATTATATCTGTACTCCATATTACATTTCTATTAGACAATGTTAGCTCAAAGGGTAAGCCAGAAATAGACCAAAGGAATCACAGGGGTGAGGTGTTTGCCACATCCACTAACATCCCATTCTGAGGCCAGACCCAAAGAATTCGGTTCACAGCCTTATTTAGCTTAGTCCTCCAATTGCTGTGCTTGCTCTAGGAATTGCCGCTCTTTTCTTTCTCTCTTATTTACATTCTTTCTTTCTTTCAAGGCAGGGTTTCACTTCACTGGGAGACCCACACTGACCTGGAATTCATCCTCTTCCTAGCGCTGCTTCCCACATCCTGGGATTATAGACAGATGCTTGTCAGCAAAGCTACATGAGCAACCACATAGGAAGATCAACAGTTCTGCTCTCAGCCTGGATGTGCCACATTTAGAAGCTACCAGACACAGGGTGGCTAGTGACTTTTGAACTGGGCAGCCCAGCTCCAGAGCATGATGCCTTTAGTCTTTTACTATAATAAGAGTATCCTTTGGGGCTGGAGAGATGGCTCAGAGGTTAAAGCAGGTGTTCCGTTTCCAGCGCCTATGTCATGTGGCTCATAACCCCCTGAAACTCCAGCTTCAGGGAATCTGACTCCCCCTGCTGGCCTCAGAGGGCATCTGTAATTGCATGCATGCACACACAATTTAAAAATAATAAAAAGAAATCATTGGGTAAAATATAGCTGCCCCAGTATAATTAGAGTAAAATTTCAAAACAAGCAGAATATAGCTCCAGCCTAACAAAAGAACCAGCTCTAGCCAAGCTCTCCGGATCTGAAGGAGAACCTGCATCCCTGAGTATTGAGGTCACCTTGCTAACCTGTATTTAATTTCTATTTGCTAGTTTGGGTCTGGCTTAGCAATTAAAAAAATCTTTGTCTTACAGGAGGCTAGTAAATGAGAAATGAGACTTACAGTTTAAAGAAAGCAACACAATCTCTCTCTGTGCTACTGTTTTCTAGGGCTTGTATTTTGACCCTTGAATTCAGAGCAATATTCCCTGACTGACTATAGACTAGGTAAGGGAGACAGCCTCACACAGAATCCGAATAAAAGAGTATTCTTTTGGACTTATCTCATATAGTGACTTTCAATGAACAGCACAAATATACATATAAATTTTTAAAATAAATATTGAAAGGAAAGAGAGTGAGAGTAAGAGAGAATGCACGCAATCTGCATAAATACAGATCTCCTACTCGACTTTCGTGTAGAATTCTGACAAATTGCTGCAGAGGCATGAATTGTTGATTTTTCTGGGTTATGTGCCATTTAAGATCTCCCTGCAGAGTGAGGAGATTCCAGGAGAGCCAGAACGGTGAACTGGGAAGGGGCTTCTGTTAACCTGTGTTGTGATCTAAGGGTTAACTACATTTCTCCTCCTTCGTAGATTTGAGCAAACATCTTGGTTTGCTTTATCCATTGCATAAAATGTGTGCCTTTAGAAAGACAAAACTGTACTTTTTTTTAGGGGATAGATGTCACTTTTTTGAGCTGTGGGACCACACAGGAAGCACAATGGTGAGAGCAGTGGAGTTTGCTGAGCAGTCCTCTTGGCTTCCCTCCCTTCCCTCTACCCAAGTCACCATGGACTAATTACTTAACCCCTCCACGTCTGCTTTCCATTAGTAAATTGAAAGCAATGGCTCCAGCTCTCCTCTCCCACACAGTCATGAATGGGATGGCAGAAATAAGTTTGCCTCTTTCCTCTGCCTGAGGCAAGTGGGAGCTATAGGCCTAACTTCTTACCCGGACCCCAACCCTCTTCTTCCTTCAACCATCCTGTGTCACTAAGGACGGGCTGAAAGGTAGATATATAAAGTGGAGCTCAAGGAGAGAAAACTGTTAATGGAAATCAAGTAGTCCCTAATGGTTTCTGAGAAAACTCATTTTTTAGATAACTTGACTCAACTTCTAAGTTATGAAAAGCCTGGTGTCTCTTCTATCTTCGGCACTGTATTAGGGGACCTGCAAAAGACACTGAGAAAAAAACTCAGTAATGTTACTAAAGCTGCTAGCGTCAGAGCCTGGGTGCTGGCAGCCATAACAAGCTAGGCTGTGCGACCATCTTCAACAGGAATTAAGGAGACACCTTATAGCCAAAAAGCAGAGAAATGAGATTACTAGTGTGGCCAGGTGGGAAGAGAGACAAAGAGGTCTGGTAACTCCCACCTCCCATCCACCTACACTCTGACTTTGGGACATTAAGTGAGGTTTAACTAGAGGGCACAAGGTTTGGATAACTAAGTCCCAGTCAAGGTGTGGCCCTGTCCATCATTGTATCAGCTCCAGGCAGCCAGACAAGGTGGTCGGCTAACTATCAGAAATGTATGCAGTTTCTTTTTCCTTCCCCTAGCATGAGATTCCTTGAGAAACTCCCACTCCCTGGCCCCATTGTTTCAGTATCCTAATAGCTAAGGGGAAAGGCACACATGTCTCTTTAGAAAATCTTCACCTCTTCAAGATGTATGTTCCTGTTCTACTGTTCTACTATTGGAAGAATGGAAGCTGACAGTAAAAAAGCAATACAAAACCTAACTCTAGCCCCACCATTTCCGCCACTGTCTTGAGGCCCTCCACAGACACTTGATGTACATGGTGCACAGACATGCATTCAGACAGACACACAAAATAAAATAAATCTTTGGAAATTAGGACAAACCTGAGTCTGAAGAGTCCACCTAGGCAGTATTATGAGACCCCAGCCCTCACTCTCACAATTAATTAACTGTATAGTAGTAAAGAAATAGCACAGTTTTCTGGTACATTGGGCCACTGAATATGAAGAGTACATAGTTTTGAAATATGCAACACACAGGTTTAAATCCGTGGATTTCCTCGCAGCTTTTTAATATAGGTCATGAGATTTTCATAGGATGTTTGTAGTTGGCTGCTTCGACTTGTCCTGCTCAAGGGGACACATGTGCTTCCCTTCGCTTTTAGGGATCTTTGATGTGTGCCCTGGAGAGTTCATTTCCTAAACTTCTTTGATATCACCAGTGTTGCTTGTCACTCAAGTGTTTCAACAGATGGGTCCTTAGCAAGGCACCGTGAAAACGGCTAGCCCTCATGCTTCTAAGAAATAAACAGTGTCTAGCCAACTGTCTGCTCAAACCAAAGAAGCTGGCCATCTCTGAAGGCCCTCAAATGTGTTCTCTGGGTTGCTCATCAAGGCAAAGGGCACATCACCATCAAAAAGTCAGTGTCCTAACAAACCCAACCCAACCTTCTTATTTGCAGTCTACTTGTCAATATAACCAAGTGTAAAATGTCCTAGTTCTAGAAGGCAAATGATGTACGAAGAAGGCTCTCTTTTGAAGCAGAGAGAAGGAAGACTCGTTGTAAACTATTATTTAAATTATCTATAGGGACTAAGTACAGCTTAGTCAGGAAAGTGCTTCTCTTGACTGAGTTCAGTCCCCAGAATCCATAGGAGGGGGGAGGGGCTGGTAGGGTACCTAGAGATGTGATCCCAGCACTACTGGAGTGGGTAGGCAGGGACAGGGAAATTCCTAGGGTTCACTGGCCAGCCAGTCCTAGCCTACTTGGCAGATTCCAGGCCAGTGAGTAAGTAAAAAAACAAATGAACAAAGAGGTAGAGGTGGATGGTGCCTGAGGAATGAACAGCCCAAGGCTGCAACCTCACCTTCATTTTGCCTCCACACACTTGTGCACACAGACACACACAAAATTTACTTTTACGTTTCCCTCAGACTTGCTATTTTCCCACTAAAAATGCTGTTTACAAGATAAAATAGCATATAAGACAAGACTTCTGCTCACTCTAGACTAACAGAGACTTGGTCTATCTTCCTGTCTTATGAAACAACCAAAACAAAATATGAATTGCCTTCAGGCACCCCAGTGAAGGTCATGTGAAGCTGTGATTACTTAAAGGATGGGGATTGAAACAGATGGGGCAGTTTTTAGGCCTCTATGCTGGAAGGAAGACTCCACAAAGTTGCAGTCTGCCATGGAACAATCTTTGTACAGTGTAATGTGTATTGCTGTCCTTGTTAATAAAAAGCTGATTGACCAAAAGCTGGGCAGGAAGAGATTGGGTGAGACAGCCCAAAACAGAGAGAATGCTGGCATGAGGAAGATCAGAGTCAGCGGAGTCACCAGCCAGATGTAGAATGAGTTGGACACACAAAATGGGATAGAGATAAAAGCTGTGAGCCTCAGGGAAGCACACAGATTAACAGAAATTGGTTAAGTTGTAAGAGCTAGTTAGTAATAAGCCTGAGTTATCAACCCAGCATTTATAATTAAAATTAAGTCTCCATGTTGGTTATTTGGGATCTGGCAGTCAGGCAGGAAAACTCTGCTATAGCAGTCAGTCCTGGAGAGTTGAGGAAGTGATCAGAATTCTGAGAAGTCAAGGAAGCGGTGTCTAGAACATCAGAGGACCAAGTGGGTGCCCAGTCATCAGCAGAGGACGTGCCAAGGGAGACTCTAGGTCTTCATTAGAAAGTCTCCTCATGACTTTGAATGAGCCCTGAATTCCATGTGCACCAAAGACATTTCTGAAAGAAAAAGAATAGCCAGAGAAAAATATATAGAATGATTTTCAAAGTTCACATAGGACATCTGTGCTAGCAGACAAGCACAGCACACTGGGTAGAATGTATATAAAGTTACCATCTTAATAATTAGATTAAATTAGAGGCTCACTGAAGCTTGATTTTGATCATTCCTAATGTAACAAAAGCAGGGATGAAGGCATAGTCAAGTGATGAGTGCTTGCTCAAAACAAAACAAACAAACAAGCCATGCACCAGGATAAAATTTGATGATATTTTTAAAAACACATCAAAATCCAGAGACTGGAGAAATGGCTCAGCAGTTAAGAGTATATATTGTTCTTTTAAGGAACCTTAATTGAGACCCTAGCTCCCATGTCAGATGACTTACAACTGCCTGTAACTCCAGTTCCCAGAACTCTAGTATCTCTGGCCTCCAAAAGCAACTGCACTTGTGTGCACATACCCCGACAAGACACATAGTTAAAAATAAAATAAATTACTTTTTTCTGAGTAAGAATTTCACTATCTAGTTCTGGTTGTCCTGGAGCTTATTATTCAGACTAGGCAGATCTGCCTGCCTCCGCCTCAAGAGCACTGGGATTAAAGGCATGTGCCAGCACACCTGCCAAAATAAATCCTTTTTTTTTAAACAAAATAATACAGCAAGGAACAATATAAAATTCCCTGCAATGTTTGATTTTAAGAAATACGGTCTCAGGCAGGGCAATAGTAGTGCACACCTTTGGTCCCAATACTTGGGAGGCAAAGGAAGGCAGATCTGAGGCCAGCCTGGTCTACATAGATATTCAGAACAGCCAGGGCTACACATTGAAACTCTGTCTCCAAAATAAATATAAAGAATAACACTAAAACAGGAATGAGTGAAAAGTAAGGATGAAGTGGAAAACAAAACTAAATATTCCAAAAGTAGATGGGAAAAAGAAACAAAAGCAATAGAGAACAGATGGGACGCATGGGAAGCAGGTGGCAAACAAAAGGTTTAAATTTCATCAGACAGGTAAGTACATGGAATATATTAATAGTGTTTAATTGCTTCAGTTAGAATTCAGAGAGTCTCAGACTGGATGGATTTTAAAAAAGGAAGAAAAAGACCTAAATATATGCTGTCTATAAGAAACTTACGTTACATATATATTGATAAGTAAAAAGTAAAAGGCCAGAAAATTATGTTTATAAAAATATTAATAAAAAAAGAATTGCAGAATCAGACAAGATAGACTTTAGAATACAGACTATTACCTAAGAAACATTTTATAGTAAAGGAGTCAATTCATCAAGAGGACACAACAATTTCAGATTTATATGCTGAAAATTGAGCTTCAAAATACACAAATTCACACTGACAAAATTTTCAAAAAATGGATAAATCCATAGTACAGCAGGAGAGGCCAACAATCTTCTCAGTGATTGACAGAGCAAGAAGACAGAAAAACGCAGTTACAGGTTATCTGAGCAGCACAGTTGATAAACTTGGTTATACTGACGTTATAGACTATATACTTGGTTATAGACTATTCCACTCCACAAGAGCAGAACTTAGGTTCTTTTTGATTGCACCTAGAGCAATCACCAGGGCAGATCTGAGTTGAGACCATAATACAGCTCTATGTGTATGTGTATTACAGAAACTAATGAAGTTAAAAACAGATTACAAAAGTAAATACAAACAAAACTGACAAACCTCTAAGAGACAGATGAGAAATAAAGGGGAGAAGACACAAGTTAACATCATTACTAATAGGAAATAGGACATCACTACAGTTCCTACAGCTTCTACAGAGAGTATATATGTCATGAAGTTGATGCTACTAAATTTGTAACTTGGGTAGAATGAAAAAATTAACATTTAAGAGATTCTTAAAATATTAAATTTCTTAAAGCTCATGCAAGAGAAATGTATAACCTAAACTATCCTATTTACAATAAATGAACTTAGAGTATGGTATAAAACTTTCACATGAACAAAACTCCTTGAGGAACTTCTCTTTGTCACAGACAGAAACCATTAGAGAAGACACAACCAAGCAAAAGGAGCTCACCTAATCAGCACATCTAAGGAGCACAGTGCCAACCAACAAACACACCCATGCTCCCAGGTCCTTGGGAAGAGGGGCAGAAAGGTGATGAGAACCAGAGGGTCGTTTGTTGTGATTTCTAGTAACGTTGGAAGTTATATTCTTGAAGTCTCACCAGCAGGACTGCCCAAACATGAGCTGAACAAGGACAACAGCAATAGATATGCAAAAACAGATAGGAGAAAGACCATGAGTCCTCAACACTACACAGGCAACTAAGGAATCCTGAGAATGAAACAGATCTTCCCCAGAGAAGGGCACACGGATTGGTTATCCAACACCAAATGGTCAGCCCTAAAAATATGCATACAAGTAACATTGTACAGACTGTATTTATGAATATATGTATGCATGTATGCATATGTGTATATATATCCATATATATGTATATAGCAATTAATGAAAAAAGATCATGGCCAGGTGTTGGTGGCACAAGCCTTTAATCCCAGCACTCCGGAGGCAGAGGCAGGCAGATCTCTGTGAGTTCGAGGCCAGCCTGGTCTCCAGAGCGAGTGCCAGGACAGACTCCAAAGCTACACAGAGAAACCCTGTCTCGAAAAAAAAAAAAAAGAAAAAGAAAGAAAGAAAGAAAGAAAGAAAGCAAACAAAAGCTCTTGTGAGGGGCATAGTGTACACACATGAGACCCAGAGTTCAATCCTCAGCAAAGCACACACACACACACACACACACCACACACGCATACTCACACTGTGCTCTTTAGACTAGTTGAAAGCAAACACAAATTATCTCATTGAGAATTTAATACTTTTCTCTAGTAAATTATTCTTATCTTCATATGTACATTTTCTCCCAGACAACAATGATGTGGATTTACCTAAAAAAGAAAAATTACACTAGTGATGCATTTGATAAAGATGTCAGAAGTCAGAGATGGCAGATGGTGATAGACAATAGTTCTCTTCCCTGTTTTATAAAAAGGATTATTAAGAAACTAAAGCTCAGTGGTTAAGAGCCCTGTTTGCTCTTCCAAAGGACCTGGGTTCAGTTCCAAACTCCCACATGACCACTAACGACTATCTGAAACTCCAGGTCTTGGGGATCTAACCCCCTCTTCTGACCTCTGCAGGCACTGCATGCATATGATACACAGACATCCATGTAGGCAAATCATTCATACTGAGAAAATAATACTATTTTAATTTCAAGAGAAATATCAAACAGAACTGAAAAAAAGTTTATTTGAATCCACCAATAAATCATAAAATGTCTAAAAAACAAACAAGGCAACTCCTTTATGTCTGCTTGCTATTTCTTTTAAACATTAAATATTCTTTATCTAAAGACAAATAAACTCTGGTCTAATAAATACAGAAACCCTTCCCTAGGGTGCCCTAAAATCCACTTTAAAACACAATTAGAAATATGTCTGTCATCGTCTCTCAACTGTAAAACACTGGCTCACCCTCAGAAGATTTTAGCTTCTCTCAGCAAACAGAAGTTCTCTTCTCCTAATTACACATAGTTCTACCAGAAGTACTTGCCTGACTGGCCAAGTGTTTTCTGGTGTCTGCCCAATGGGGCCTGAAGTCGTCTGACCAGAGATTTTCTTAGGACAGTAGAGAGTGCCAGAGGAGAAAGAATTGCCAAGGAGCCAAAGTCAGAATGAGGAAATTCCCAGACCCAAGATTAAGGGGCATGTGCAGACCCAAGTTATGCCTACACCTATCTAAAGTTCGGTTTCTGAATCAACAGCATCTATTTAAAATCAACACGTAAAATGGGACATTCTCCAGAGTCTATGAGTATCAGGTCTAAATGCCAACTGTATTTAACTAGCAAAGATAAGGGTGAACTTGGCCAAAACATCAAACTCGCAAACGACCATTCCTTCATTACTGGATGGCAACACAACTAGAAGACAAAGCCAGTGTGGATAGCTGTCACTTCAGCCCCACCTCAGTGGTTTGTCCCATCAAGCTGGGGTAAGAGGACAGCTAGGACCATCACATTTGCTCACAGGACTTTCACTGCAACAGATACTCATGTGAACATGGAGTAATAGAAAGTGACATTCCTTATGTCATGTCAGTTTTAAAATCCAGATAGACAGATATAGATGTCAGCTTGCAGGACAGGCAGGCTTCGTTGCCCATGGACACCATGCTGCCAGCACCTGTCCAGTCAGCAGGTTGTGTGCCTGGGAGTGAAGGGGGACACATGATCTCCTCTCCGGCCTCTCTACCCCAGGCTGCAGCAGCCACAAAGGGGACGCCTCCCCTCAGTCTGTGTCAGCACACGGAGATCAGTCAGGAGAGACCACTTGTAATTATCTATGCAGATGGTCACTTCATTAGCACAGCTTCCAAGCAACCAGTTCCGGGGTGTGGGTTTATCTGTCTCATCTTCCTAAGCAAGTCTTTAGGAAGTCAGGCAACATACTTTACACAAGTCGAGGCCTGTCTGGGGAGAGAACCTCTTCTAGGAAACCCTGCAAGAGTGATGACTTCCTGGGTGTGCCAAGTCAGACACAGATGCACCTGTTTCTAAATGAGGCCATCAGAGTGTGTGGAACTCCTAAAACGAAGCAGCAGGGTTTGAATCTCTCCGGTTTCCTGGAGAGTCTCACCTCTCCTGCAGCAAGGAGCAAAAGGCAGAGAGTGGGATCTGCCAGAGGCCCTGGGACCATAAATCTGAACATGAGAAGGGAATTTAGAGGGAAGTGCTTGTCTTTATTCCCAACAAGCAGAGGATCTGCAGCACAGGGCAAGCCTGGGCTACATGGGCCTGGAGGTGCAGATTAGCTGGCAGTCTGCCTGCCTAGCATGTGCTGTGTAAGCCTGGTGTGATGATGAAACATGTCCTGAAATCCCAGCACTTAGGAGAGGTTCAAGGCTATTCTCAGCTACAAAGCAAGTTCCAGGCCAGCCTAGGCCACATGAAAGAGACCTTGTCTCACTCAGTCTTTCTGTGGATCTGGGGGTGTAGCTCCATCTACCTGGGAAGCTGGGGGAGGAAGATTTCAAATTCAAATTCTGTCTGGACCACTTAGCAAAACCTTCTCTCAAAGGAAAATGTTTTTTTAAAGGCTAAGGATAGAATTCAGTGGCAAATTGCATACCCAGTATGTTCAAGCCCCTGTGTCAATCTCAAATACCAGGTAAATAAAGAATAATAATAAAAGAATTAATTAACTTAAAAACAAAAACTCTGAAGTCCAGTGGGTTTCCAAGCATTTTTTTAATAAGACCTCTCTTTGGGGAAACCATATCACTAAGTAAAGGACTATGTATAAAACAAAAAGAACAAAACTGTTTTAAAGGAGAGATAGAAATCCCTCTGTCTATTTCCTCTCCCTTGTCCCCTGATGTCACAGGACAGTTGTTTGACAGTACCTGAGCTTTCCTAGGAGACAATGTGGCAGACTGATTAAGCTAGGGTTCATGCTTTGGAGAAAGTCATAGTACAAGCATCGGGAAGATGAAGGTCAACCAAGAACTCCTACAAAGTCACAACAGTTTCCCAGGGGCTGGGTACTTGGCCAGTTGGCAGAGTACTAAACCAGCATTCAGAAAGACCTGTGCTTTATCCCCACTATCACATAAAATGGATGTGCTAGCAAATACCCATAAGCCCAGCACTGGAGAAGCAGAGCCTGGGGGTTCATAAGTTCAAGATCATCCTTGGCTGTACAGGGAGTTTGAGGCCAACCTGGACCACATGAAACCCTGTCTCGTGTGAGGCGGTAGGAAGGAAAGAGCTGGAGAAATGGCTCAGTCAGTAAAATACCTGCTGTACAAACACAAGGACCTGAATGAGGTCCCCAGCACCCATGGGAAACAAACTAAGAGATTTTAAAGCCAGTGCATGTTGACAGCATGCTTGGTAGCAGCACTGTGTTGTGGAGAAGGAAGGATCCTCATCATTTGCTGGCCAGCCAACCCAGCCTGCACAGAAAGCCCCAGGTTTCCAGCTAAAAAAAAATAGTAAGGGAGTTGGCTCTTGAGGAATGATACCTAGGGCTGACCTCTGAACATCACATAAATTCACATATGAGAACACACGCATCCTCATATCATATAGAAACAAGATAATTGTCAGCCTCTGAACTGCTGCTCCACCTGACCCCACACTCTGAATTAGTGAGAGAACACCGTCTTCTTGAGCAGAAGGCATTTGTTCCACTGTCAGCCCCAAGTTCTCTCTGACATGAAATAGAATCATCCCAGTGGGGTTACATCACAGGGGCCATGCAAAACAACCCCCATAGCTCCCCAAGAAGAGTTCTGAACACACCTTCAGCCCAGAATTTCAGGCAACAAGACAACAATACGTGCCTACCCCATGCTATGCTCTTTGCAGCAAAGGACTAACAAGGCAAGATCTTGAGGCTCATCCATGCATACAGACCATCTGCAACAACACTGGGCTCTCTACTTAGAGGTTTTCTGCCTGAATTAACAGAATAATCACACTTGGTCTTATCTCTATGGAAAGAGCAGGAAAAAAATTTGTCCCATTCAAAAAAAATTGCCAAAGTTCTTGATAGCTCTTGTGTGACCCTAATATTTTTTATGAAAACTTGCACTATTCTTAAAGAGGGGCAGCAAGCTGGAGAGCATGGGTTCATCTCCTTGTCTATGGCCGATTACGTCTTAGAGATGCTTCTGCCACATTCATTCAGTGTTCCATTCTGGCCTTCTGCTCTGTGCAGCCTCCATGTATCTTTTCAGCAGTCAACACTCATGTCTTTTTAAAACCACAGTAAATCCCTTTGACTGGGACTTGAGGCTGGGATCATTCAATTTGTGTTAGCAAACTGCCTTATCTCCTTGTGTGCCAGGCTGTCCCTGGCATGCCCGGGACTACACCTCAGCATGGGCCAGGATGTCAGGGCAGAAGGCAGCCAGCAGAGCCTTTGGACAAGACAGACAGGCCTGGGATCTCCCATGTCCAGGCTGCCAGGGTAGACAGACAGGAAAACACCAAGTGATTATTGTGAAAGAAAATTAAAAGGGAAGGCTGATTCTCTTCCGTAGAGACAGGCAGCAGCCTGAGCACAGACTGGTTTGTTCCAAAGGGGAAGAAACAGCAGTGCATATGTTCCCTGTGCATGCATGATCTTACACAGCATCTGCAAGTGCCAGGAAACTCTTAAAGAAGAGTGTTTCTCCTGCAGTTTTAATCCTCTGTGTGTGTGTGTGTGTGTGTGTGTGTGTGTGTGTGTGTGTGTGTGTGTGTGTGTGGTGGTGTGTGTGTGTGTGTGTTGTGTGTGTGTGTGTGTGTGTGTGTGTGTGTGTGTGTGTGTGATTTTTGAAACTGGTTCTTCCCAGAAGTTCTCTTCCCTTTGCCTCTTGGGTCTGGGATTCCAGGCATGCTCCCATGCCTAGCTGGGTGGCTGCTCTTTTCTTTTTCTTCGTTCTTCCCACCCTCCACCTTTTATTGAACTAAGTACTAAAGGATTGTTGTCAGGACCTTTTGACAGTGGCCAGGGACACCGAGATGTCTAAGATATAGTCCTCGGGGCAGGAGAAATGGCTCAGCTGTTAAAAGCACATACTGATCTGACTTTGGTTACCAGTACCCCACATCAGGAGGCTCTCAACAGCCTGCATCTCCAGCTCCAGAGGACCTGGAACCCTCTTCTGGACTCCGTGGGTAACTGTACTAGCATGTGCACATTCTCTCACACAGACACACATATACACACATAATTTTTAAAAGATGGATAATCTTTAAAAGGATGTAAAGTGCTTGGAGAAGGTCAAGGATTATTTATCTTTGTTGAGTGAGTGCTTCCTGGTTGCTAGGCCCTACTTAAGATCTCTTGGAACTCTATCCTACTCATGATCACTCTACAGGAACCAGTAAGATACTATTCTCTCTAATACTATTTAAGTGTCAACATTATTTCCAGGTCACTGTTGACTACAATGTTAGGCGACAAGGAACATGTTATGAGAGTGACACACAAGGGATCAACACTCTACCTCTATCCTTTCTACATCCAGAAAGCAGCAGTTTCCAACTTCTAATTGCACCAGAAAAGTTGTGCGGTTTTGCAAAAGATTAAACACCATTGCTGTAGGACCCCAGAATCCCACTCCTAGGAGAGTGTCCAAAGAAGGAAAAATTTTATAAAGAAATGTGTATATGGCCGGGCGGTGGAAGCACACACCTTTAATTCCAGCACTCGGGAGGCAAAGGCAGGCAGATCTCTGTGAGTTCGAGACCAGCCTAGTCTACAAGAGCTAGTTTCAGGACAGCCTCCAGAGCCACAGAGAAACCCTGTCTTAAAAAGAAAGAAAGAAAGAAAGAAAGAAAGAAAGAAAGGAAGGAAGGAAGGAAGGAAGGAAGGAAGGAAGGAAGGAAGGAAGGAAGAAATGTGTATATGAATATCCATAGTAGCATTATTCAAATAGCTCCAAAAAGGAAACAAACCAAGTGTCCATCAAGTGATGTATGGAAATATAAATCATGGCAGCACATGTTAAGGAATATTGTTCTGCAAGAAAGGGGAAATCACTGACATATAGTACGGTCTGGATGGGCCTAAGTTAAGAAAGCTAGGCACAAAAACCAACAGACTGCATGACTCACTGAAGGTCTTCTCAAGAACTGTGGCTTCACACACTATCAAACTGTAGCGGCTGCTTTGGAAGACCTGGCCTCTCTACAGCAGGTGTGAGGTGAGGGACACAGCCAGGTACAGAGTGTGGATGCAGGTGAGGCTGTTCCCTTCAGTTCCAACTCTCTTTTCCTGAACTGGTTCTGGGCTCTCAGCCCGGTCATTTTCTCATCTATTTTGTTTGTTTACTTTGTAAACAGAGCCTCGAATATCCCGGGATGGCCTCAGACTCCTGATCTTCCTGCTCCCTCTCCTGAGTGCTAGGATTGGAGGTTTGCAGCACCTCCCACAGTCTAGGACACCTACTTTCTTGTGCCTTGACTTCAGGCAATAATCTTGGCATTTTTTTTGAACAGATTAACTCTCCAAACATTCTGTGTCAAATTAAAGAATAGAGGATGGAGTTTCTTTATTCATAGCATTTTTTCTCCTCTCCAAAAAAAAAAAAAAAAAAAAAAAAAAGCAACTGCCTACTTGGTGTTTAGTAACAATAAAATTTGAGTTGACAGCCACTGAATGTGAATGCCAAATTGGCACCACTTGATCAACCTCTTCCAAAACAGACCACTGCAGACGGGGAAGCCTCCTTCCAAAGAGTCACAACTTCTGTCACATATGTCTGTCATGGGTCTGCGTCCCTACCACTACACCCCATACACACACATCCTGGCCAAAGGGGAACTGGTGCTTCCATACATAAAGTTGTAAACCTTCCAGTCACTTGGTGTGGGACTGTATTGATAAAGGGGAAAGGTGAGCCCAGAATGTGCAAGTTCCTGATCCCAGTCACAAGTCAGCAGAGGCCCCTTCTCTCCTGTACCCTGACCAGGGCTCTCTCAGCCAGGCACATTGATTCTGTTGCTGCTGGTAAATATCACACACTTGCATCTGCGGAGAAGCTCAGTCAGTAAAACCGATTAGTCCCCGGAGCTCCCTGACCAGCCAGTCTAGCTTCCTGAGTAGGTTTCTGGCCAATTAAATACACTGTCTCAAAAAAAAAAAAAAATTGATGGCCTCTGAGGAATCATACCCAAATCTATTCTTGGGCCTCCAAATAAATACATGCATGGACATGCACACACATATGCATAGCTGCCTACACATGAACAGACATACAATCAAACCCTCAACATATCTAAAACTATGGTAAACACCTATTCACGCCCATTCTCTCTGGCCCCATGGGAACATGGACGGGGAACCTCACTCATTTATTTGGGGTGTATTCAAGGATTCCAACAGAGCAAGCCCTGGCTATGAGAAAGCTGGAGCAAGTAGGGTCTGAACCTTAAATACTCATTTTCATCTCCTGCCCATGGTACTCACCATCACAGCATCCAGTTCATGGGGTAAGAATCCCTGACTGAAAGTGAGTGAAGCCAACAGAGTGCTAAGCACAGCACTCAGGAGTGTAGAGTCAAGATCAGGGTCAGCCTGAGCTACACAGCAAATCCTAGGCCAGCCATGGTCATGTAGTAAGACCCTGCCTTAGAAAGGGGTGGGTGGAGCAAGCAAAAGAGAAGAGGATGGCGACTCAAACTTGCTTGTTTAAAAAGGTGAATCGAGGTGGGGAGATGGCTAAATGGATAAAGAACTTGCCATGCAAGCATTAGTTCAGATCCTCGAAAACCACATAGAGTCAGACACAATTGGGCACATATCTGCAGGGCATGTGCCTTTGTGCGAAGATGGGACACACAGAGACAGGAGAATTAAGAAGCTCGTGGCCCAGCTAGCCTGGCAAGTTCAGCAGTGAACCACAAGAGTTTCTGCCTTAAATAAAGTGGAAAGGTGAGGTCCAACACATGACATTGTCCTCTGCACATGCACACCTCAGCACACATGTACCCACACACACATAAACATACACACATCATACACATGTATCCACACCAGAGAGAGAGAGAGAGAGAGTAGCACAAAGAAGTGGGCCTTGGGTAGATCTTGATCAGGGCTTCAGGACCTCCACCGATTCCCTGGTTCTCTCTACTGACTCTTCTGTTCTTCACTGAGTTCCCTGCTGAAGGTGATAGGTTCACCCAAGAACTTCCCTTCAAGGCCACTGGAAAAGAGCAAATGTCCACTCTCTTCCTCAGTCCAACAAATCAGAAATGTGTCCGAGGCCACCAACTGTTTCAAATGAGATCTTTCTCCCTCCCTAGAAATACACCTGCATATTGTATTTTGTGGGCTAGACCAAACAGCAGAGCATTGGTAAGCCTGAAAGGCTATCCATCCACCCTTTGGCCTAAAATAATTAGCAAAGAGACCCCTAACACAGACTCAGTCTTCTAAAGATCTACTCCCACCCAGCTCAGACACCAAAACCCCACTCAGGGGGAAACAGCAAAGCTGATGAAAATTCTTTCTGGGTCTGTACAGTATTGTCTTCGGACCAAGAGATACTCTCTAGAGGTCAGCACTGCTAATTATGATTCACAGTTTGAGACTGTGAAACTGATCTAGAAAGAAAGCTTCCTGCTATCTGTGATGATTCATCAAAATCAGAAAGTGTGGCCTGTTGCTCCCCAACAAAAGGGAACTGCTGGAAAACATTCTGTTTTTATAGAATCATTTGGTTCTCCAGGTAACTGTGTGTCCATCAGTGACAGACACAGGCAGAAACCCAAACTGGAAAATGTTAGCTATTCCCTATTAGCAACACCCTTCTCCCCACCCTCTCTAAACCCTTGACTATCCCCATGCCCTACTAGTGCCCTCCTGTTGTCCCAGCATCCCTTTATTTAGAGCCAGGTCTCTTGCTTGGAAACATTTCTCCATCATTGGGAACAAGTGTGAAGACATTTACAGGATTTGTTGGCATCTGTTCCAGCTCCACTTTCTGCAGAGATCTACCACTTTCCCATTCCACACAGTTCTGTTGGGGCTGTCAATAAAGGACAGCACTTTCTCCTGACAATGATGGCCCTGAGACCCAGGAGAGCTGATGAACAGAAGTAACTGGGCCAGCAAGTGATGAATATCTGAGTCCTTTGCAAGGAAGGGAGGGAGGGAGAGAAAGAGGCAGGAAAGGGAGGGAGGGAGGGAGGGAGGGAGGGAGGAAGAGGGAGGGAGAGAGGGAAGGAGAGGGCGGGAGAGGGAGCTAGAGTTTTCTTCTGATGAATAACCATTTGTTCTCAGGACCAAGCTGTGAACTGACAATACACTCTTTGCGCCTGAAAATGAAACCAATACAGAAAATTATTGATAATGGTATATACACAGTCACTATGTCACCATTAAGTATTTGATTAAGTAGCATCTAAAATTTTATCCCAAGGGCTGGAGAAAATGTTTCAACAGTTAAATGTTGTGGACTGCCCTTGCAGAGGGCAGAAGTTCAGTTCACAGCAGCCACATCAAATGACTCACACCAGCTTGTAACACCAACTCCAGAGTATCAGACCCTCTGACCTCGGCAGGTACCTACCTGCATTGACATGCACATACCGACATGTGAAGGCGAGCACACACACAAACACAATTAAAAATAAAATAGAAATGTTATCCCTGAAGTTTTCATCAAAGTCACTAAATGGTCCCTTTAGTTCCGTTAGTTCACCTTCATTTGTAACCAAGTCTTAAAAACATAGCAGCATATGAAAAGCATAATGTATGAGTACTGTTGTACTGTCAGATACAGAGAACTGTGACTTTGTGAACCAGACAGGAAGTTCAAAAGACCATCACATAAGATTCCCTGTCAAGGCTCCTTGCACAGCAGTGTTTGGGGAAGAGCTGATTGATACTACTGCCATGTAGCCTCTATTCTCCTTGCTCTTCCTCTGTCCCCTTCTCATCAGGTTTTGGACTGATCGGGTAGGTAACCCGCTGTCTGGACATTGGACCATTCTCCAATGACATGGTTTTGTCAGAGATTGCAGGTCCAGCACACCCTTCCTATGAGCAAAGGGCTAGAGCTAAAAGGGTGCTTTGGTACTCCTGTCCGTCACTGAAGGGAAGAGAGATACCACTTGACAGGACGATCCCACCAGGGTTCACTCAGATCTTTATAAGCACTGCTTGTGTGGCCTCTAGTCAGAGGCTGAGGACTACCTGAAACACAACAGAGCCAGGCTAGGGGTGTAGCTCAGCGGGAAGATGCTCCAACAGCAGTCAGGAAGTGCTGGGCTCCATCCCCAGAGCATCTTTAATTAGCTGTCCTGATATAGGTCTGTCATCCTACCCAGAGGGAAGAGAATCAAGGTCCTCTACAGCTACATTCCAAATTCCAGGGCAGTCTGAACTACAGAAATCTTGTTTCAAAGAAGGGTAGGGGAACAGAAAAATGGATATAGACAGACAGACAGACAGATAAATAGGAGCCCATCCTAGGGACTCATAGAGAGAAAGAAAGAGGCAAAGAGAAGACTCCAGGTACCAGCTTCACTGAAGACCCCTGGATGCTGGTGAACACATAGCAACCACTCCTCTGCACTCCCACCAAGTTCAACTCTGTCCTCTGAAGATCCTGAACTCTTCCAGAGCTTGACAAACAAGATGCATACAAATTGAAGACTATCATTAGCAACAAGGACTCACCTTCAACCTCTGAGACGCAGCAGAATGCAGCAGCAATAGCTCATATTATCTGGGGAGTCATATTATCTGGGAACTCCAATGAAGGTTCATCATGTGGGGGTGTTGTCAGCCCAAAAGCATAACTTAGTTAAAGATTATGTATGTATGAGTATGGCACATATGAGTGTATTTATTATTGAGTATAATTCCTGGTGGATGTAAAATAATAATCCCTATTGCTGAAGACACTGTACACTCACATGCTTTGGACACAGGACTTGGAAAGAATTAAGCTGTATCTGGTCTGAAAGCTTCCTATGATCTAGCTTCTGTGGTACCAGAAAGTACTATGTAAATTGCAGCAGGAGGCAATCAATAGTTTTATCCAGCTATGATGCCAATACCAAAGACCCGCATGTCAAGATATCTCTAAAGGCATAATAGTGACATTCATATGGTAGCAGTAACCAACAGCTATCTAATTAGACTTAAGACCCACTCAGTAGAAGGGAAATCATGCCTGGCACTAGAAAACAAACCAACTACTCCAGGCTAGTGAAGTCATGGACCTCAGAAAAGAACCTACCATTGTCACTTTAGTAGACCAGGATAACTCCTGACTGCATGCTAAAACTTATCTCTACACCCACAGGTAAGTATAGCTCTCACCCCTTATGGGAGAAGCTTCTCTAGAGCAAATGGAGACCATTACAGAAACTGTAACAGGCCATAGTGTAGAAGGCAACAGTGTGGAGGCCAGTCCCAATATATCCACAACACAATTCCTGCACCAAAGGCTCAGGGAGTACTAAGCAGAAGGATTGCATGAACCACAAGACCAAGAAGTGAAGTCTGTGAGACTGTCTCCTAGAAATGACAGGGAAGCTACATCCATGAAATCTCTCGACAATATGGCCTGAACAAGACCTGAACAATGGTAATACCAATAGGCAGACTAAAGTAGAAGAGAGAAATCTTTTGGGTCCCAACCCTAGGCAAAGCACTACAGGTAACCAATGACTGTTAAGAGAGGGAGGATTAGCCTCTCCCAGGGATGAGTTCCATAATTGCTTATCCAATACAAAGTAGTCAACCCTGAAATCGTATATATCTAAGTGATACCAAATAACTTGGCAGCTTATATTTATATATTTCTATGTACACATATGTAGCAGCAACAATAATAAAAAAGAAATCATCAATTTGAGACAGAATGAGAATGGGACATGGGAGAGGTGGGGGGAGGCAGGGAAGGGGCAAGTATTTTAATAAAAACTTTAATAAAAATTAAAACTAATAAAACTCACCAACAACAAATAGACTATCAAGAATACAGATAAGATTTCACTAATGAATGCAAGCTAGCTAGTTAATAAAAGAATTGCAAGGGAGAAGTCACCTCTTCAGAAAACAGTGCCAGGAAAAGATAAGAGTCAAAGTGGGCAGTTAGAGTAGAGTTGAATTCAACTGCAATATACTTAAAGCATTTAAAGCATTTGCAGAGGTCCAGCCAGGCACTCCTGCAAAGGACCTACTGAAAAGACCTGTCTGCACCCCCTTTCCAATCAACAGACCTCCTATCTCCTATTCCTGGAGGCCTTATTCTTTTTTCCCCAAGATCTGATAAACTAATCCTTGCTGAGGTGCGAATGGATTGACGAATAGCTCCTTCTAAGTAACATATTTGCATTTTAATAGGGACCTTCCAGACACAGCCTTAAACCAAAGAAACAGCAGTGAATGCTGGTCAATCCTAGGATGAATACTGGTCATTCCTAGTAGGGTGATAAACTGGTAGGGGAGAAATTATAGGGTAGGTAAATCTCCCTTTCTTTGCATGCAGAGCTGGTCCTCGTCTCATGGTTCAGGATTTAATAAAATACATTTTTGCCTGGAAAGTGTTAATGGGAGCATCGTTATCACATACTGGCCACCAGAGAATGGCCTCCTAATCAAAGCCCTCTGGGAAAGCCTGGGCAAGGTTCTGAACACTCTGCAGGCCCAGTGAGAACTTCTGTGGAACAGAGTAGTCGAACAGTGCATGGGCCTCTACTCCCTGCTGGAAAGACGTGTCAGTCTTCACAAAAGGGGACGGGAGAGGAACTGCAAGGAAGCTGTTTATCGTGCCTCCCTCCTTTTCTCTTTTAATAGCAATAAACATTGTTTAAGGATGTACATATTTCACACAAAAATATTAAAGCTAGAAATGAAAGGCATACTGTAGATTTCATAAAAGCTTACCCGGGTGATTCATTTTAATTTCACAGACAAATCATTCCTGTATTTGAAAGGTTCCTTTTCTGTCCCAGGAGGCCTACCTGCTGTTCAAGGACTGGGGATAAGTGCCTTCCAGGAAGGCCTGGAATGCATAGCAAGGTAACATCTACTCAAAACCCCACAGTCATTTCATTCTCTCTCTGTCTGGGTCATCGGATTCCTTAGTGGAATGACAAAAGAACACAGCCAGGTGTAGGGGCACATGCCTATAATGCCAGCACTCAGGAGGCAGAGACAGGAGGATCAGGAGTTGGAGGCCAAGCCTTCAACATTATAGTCCTCTCAATGCCAGCCTGTGCTATGAGTCCCTGTTTAAAAAAAAAAAAAAAAAAAAGCAAGCAAAAGTCATCTCTATTGATGAGCTGGCTCTATGTGTAAAGGGAGCTGCCCAACCTAACCACCTGAGTTCATTCAGTCTTGAGACCCACAGCTGGAAGTGACTCCCAAAGTTTGTCTTCTGACCTTTTCATACTTGTTGTGGCTTGTCCATCCCAACACACACACACACACACACACACACACACACACACACACACACACACACACACATTTTTTAAATTTGGCCTGGCATAGTGGTGCATGCCTTTAATCCAGGCACTCAGAAGACAGAGGCAGGCAGATCTCTATAAGTTCAAGGCCACCCTGGTCTACAAAGTGAGTTCCAAGATACCAGGACAGCTAGGACTGTTAAACAGAGAAACCCTGTCTTGAAAAACCAAAAGTAAATTTAAAAAATTAAACTTAAAAATTGATTCTACCACAAAGAAAAGAAGTTTGTTTTGTTTTTGGTCTTTTGTTTTTTGTTTTTTGTTTTTTGTTTTTTTGTTGGCTGATCAGCAGTTATGTTTCTTTCTCCAGAAACTAAACTGTTTACCAGAGGATGTGGCATTTTTGTACCATCACCAGAAGTGCAGGAGTGACACAGTTTTTCTGCACCCTTGCTAGCCCAAGTCTGTTCTCTTCACAACATACGTTCCCTGGATCAAACTCAGGGCATCAGGCTTGCAATGGGCACCTTTAACCTTTTGAGTTATCTAACCAGCTCATATTGTCATTTAAAAAAAAAGATTTTTTAAAAATGTATGAGTATGCATGTTTTGCCCACATATATGCTTGTGAACCCTGTGTTCTCTTGGTGCTCATGGAGGTCTCACATGGGTACCAGTAGCCTTGGAACTGGAGTGCTGGGAACTGAATCCAGGTCCCCTGCAAGATCAGCAAGTGCTTTCAACTGCTGAGGTGTCTCTCCAGCACTTTTTTTTCCCCTTCTCCCACCCGTCCTCCCCTAGCACCCCCCCAACTAAAACCTTATCTGTCACATATCTTTTCTGCTCCCCCTGGCTGGTGAGGCCCTCCATAGGGTGTCATCAGAGTCTTTCGTATCCTTTGGGATAGAACCTAGACCCACCCTCATGTGTCTTGGCTCAGGGAGTATTCCTCTATATGCTAGGGATAAATACTGGGCTTCTACAGGAGGTCCCATAGATTTCTGAGGTTTCCTCACAGAAATCCATGTTCCTGGGGTCTGGATCAGGCCCATGCTGGTATTCCAGTTATCAGACTGGGGAGCAAGAGTTCCCATATGTTCACGTCAGCTGTTTCTGTGGGTTTCACCAGCCTGGTCTGAACCTCTGTGCTGTTCACTGGTCCTTCTCTGCATGTGGGTTCCAGTTCAGATCGGTGATTAGTTATGGGTGTCTGCTTCTACTTCCACCAGCTGCTGGATGAAGGCATATAAGTCAGTCATCAATCTCATAATCAAGGGAGGGCATTTAAGGTAACCTCTCCTCCGTTGCTGAGATTGTTAGCTGGTGTCATCTTTGTAGATCTCCAGACATTTCCCTAGTGCTTGGTTTCTCTGTAAACCAAAAATGTCTCCCCCCCTCTATCATGATATCTCCATTCTTGTTATCATGTATTCTTCCCCTGGCTCATAATTTCTGCTCCCTCATGTCCTCGGCATCCCTCTTCTTCTCCCCTTCTCATTCTCCTAGCTCCCTCCCTGCTCTTCCCATGCTCCCAATTTTCTCAACAGATCAAGAAAAAAAGTTTTTGTTGTTGTTGTTTTGTTGTTGTGTTTTTTGTTTTTTGTTTTTTTTTTTTTTTTTTTGGTTTTTCGAGACAGGGTTTCTCTGTGTAGCTTTGGAGCCTATCCTGGCACTCGCTCTGGAGACCAGGCAGACCTCGAACTCACAGAGATCCGCTTGCCTCTACCTCCCGAGTGCTGGGATTAAAGGTGTGCACCACCACCGCCAGGCAGAAGTTCTTTTTTAAAGCTAGAAAACCAGCATTATTGGTGAACCCACTGTAGAAGAAACAAAATTGTTGTATATGCGTTCTCTGCAAACACATTGCTGACAAAGATTATACAAAAACCTGATTTGAAGGAACCACCACTTTCTCTGGTGTGTCTAAAGGACATTTTTCCAATTGGAAGGTGTCTAGGTGTCTAAATGATGAAGAACACTGAATGGTCTCTTACCACAGTGACCCAAGTCCAGATTCAGAAACAACTTCTGTGCAGCCTCGAATCACCCCATAGGTTGACTGTGTGGAGAGGCTTCTCAGCATAACTATTCATCCACAAGGGGTGTTGCTGGCCTATCCCATAATCTCTGTAAAAGTGTCCAGTGATAAAATGGACGTGACTGGTCCAAAGATCGATTCCTTACACAAGTCATGTGTCCTCTACCGTGAGGTGATAGGTCTCTTGTGACATGCACGCTTTGGTGTGAGGTTTTCAGGGACACACTGACTTCCACCACAAAGTACAATAGCCTCCTGTCCTTTGCCAGCTTCACACACAAAAACACATTCCAGATGTGATCAGTTGGAGAATGAACTCGTCTCTGCACCTTCTGGAGAGGTAGGGTGTTTCAAACTTCGGGTCTGTGCTATCACTTCTACAAATTTGTCAAAATTGTCCATTTGCAAAAATACTTCTAATGCCATTAGAAAGCAGCTCTTGTCACGGTGTTCCCTGCATGAGAGTGAGAAGATACAAAGGGTGAATTTACAGCTGAGTTCCAAGATACCTGGTTTGAGTCCTTTAGCTGACATCTTCCTCCTAGGAGGTACATGTCCAGTGAAGGAGAACATCACATTGAGTTCAGCTCTTTATTAGACCAATCAGGTGTTTTAGACAGACAAGGTAACACAGCTTTATAGAGTTAAACAAATGCAACATAAAAGAATTCAATGTATCTTTGCATCATTAAACAAATATTCCACAGCATAAACAAATATAACACATCCTAAGATACAACTTTTCATTTTAAAAGCAACCTTCCAATTAGGAATGACCAGACTGATTTTCATATTCTTCTGAACATGTAAAGGAAGCTATCCATGAGTCCACGAAGGCCCTTCCACAGCAACTGGGCTGCGACAGAGCAGTGAAGATGTGGTACACTGTGGGTGCTGCCAATGATCCTACAGGATGCACAGGACACAAAGGAGCAAATAGCACAGTTGGCTCAGAGGAACATGGTGGGCGCTGCAGGGGCTCAGGGTTGAAGGGATGTACACCAGCTTCTTTTGTAATCCAATTCTATTTGGCTTCATTTTACACATCAGGAAAAATAATTTAAGAACTATCCAAAGTTATCTTAAGGTTTTTCACTAGCCATTTCTAGAAAACACAAAATTGGTTACATTTTCCCACTGAGGAGCACTGTGAAAACATGAACTCCTAGGTTCACAGTCTTACAAATGACTTGTCTAGCTTTAGTCTGTCACAAATGCAAAACACACAACTCTCTCTAACAAAAGATACTACTAGGTGATTTTAGTTTAATTCAAAATAGGCATAAATGCATAAATATATAGTTACAGGAGGCACTCTGCAGACTACAGACCTGTTGAGAAAAACTTAGTGGCTGGAGACGCAGTTGAATTGGTAGGATGTTTCTCTATCGTGCAAAAAGGTCTGGGTTTGATCTCCAGCACTACTTAAACCAGGCATGACAGCTACATGCCTGCAATCCCAGCACTCAGGAGGTAGAGGAAGAGACTCAAAAGTTCAAGGACATTCTTGGCTTTGACTAAATAGTAGGCATAGTGAATGAGCTAGCCTGGAGTACAAAGGAGGCTATCAATTTATTAGAGTGTCTTACAGGCTGGTGTCAGGGTAGTCCAACAATGGCTGTCATCAAGTATCCCATAGTTGTTCAGTCCCTGAGATTGAATGTCTCGACAGTTCCTGTCTGGTGCTGGAGTCCCAAAAAAATTCTAGAATGCCGCCAGTTTTCAGTCCACATTGGAATTACAAAGATGTAGGTTCTAATATCAGGTAAAGAATAGCTCAGTAACAAGAGAAATGGACTTGCCAATGAAAGTGAGGGCAAGAAAGCAAAAAGCAAAAGCATTCTTCCTCTATGACCCTCTCTGTGGGCTATCACAACAGGGTGTGCCCAGATTTAGAGTGTGTCTTCCTCTTCAAATGACCCAATCAAGAAAATCCCTCCAGATATAGTTGACATCAAGATTAGTAATCTGAGGGAATCAGACACAGGAGAATTACGAGTGTGTGTGTTTGTGTGTGTGTGTGTGTGTGTGTGTGTGTGTGTGTGTGTGTGTGTGTGTGTTTGTGGATCCTCAAGTTCTTCTGTGGCATGAACAATCTTTCCGGATATTAACATTCTTATTTGTGAATGATATGTGATGACTTGGTAACTACTAAGTGGTATCATCAAAGCTTATTAAAGGGTCTTTAAAAAAAAAAAACTAAATTCAAGTTTAAAGAATTAATTCACTCATTATATTTCAATTTTATTTGACTGAAGTATTATTCTACTCACTATAATTCAACTCTACAATATAAGGATATATAAAAGCTGCTTTTGTAGACCTGAGGACCCTTCAGAGGGATCCCATTAAGTACATAATTCTCACCACATCTGTATGATAGAAAACTTTGCCTCTTCCAGTGGCCTTAGAACATTGATTAAAGCCAGCCCCAAATGGCTGCCCTTGGCAGCAGAGTACATGACTTTGCACAACTCATCTTTCCTTTCAACAATGTTTTTATTTTTTAATCCCCTGAAGGGCCATTATAAACGTCTCACTTTCTCTGGAGTTTAACACATGTACAGTTTCAGATCAAACCCACCTACCCAAACTGCGCACGGCATCCTAATGCTGCCTGGCCACGGTGGTGCTCAATTGTTTGGGGTTTCTCTGTTGCTGTTTGTTGCTGCTGCTGTTGCCATACTTTGAATAAGTAAATTAACCAATGAGTGCCTGAGGACACATGGCACATGTTCAGGGTTTGTGACACAGGAGGGCATAAAAGCAAGGATGTAATATCTGCTAATGGAACTCCCCGCTCATGAGGGGTTTTCATTTCTTTTGTTTGCACAGTTGAAATAGGCAAAGCTACCCCTTTAAATGACAGGAACCTTTTGTCCCTGTGAGGTTTCGGTTATCAGGCCACAGTCTGTTGGTTTGAAACCATTTCCTTCCCAATTAGTTTGCAGTTGGGTGATGCTTCGTGCTGTGTTGAGGTTTCTCTACCTTCGTCTGACCTTCAGCAGCATCTGTAAAGCTCTCTGCTTAGCGACAAACACCCCATTTGTGCAGGAGGCACAGGGAGTGTTTGCTCAAGAATTTTGTGCTTGAAACCTTATGGCTCCAGAGAAATTGGGGACTGAGGGCTGCCCGTAGTCAAAGGTTTCCTCTGTAATCAAGAGACTTAGTTTTGCAAAGACCGTGGGGAATGCAAGCCCAGGGAAATCTCCCACACATTTAAGACATTAACAGCAGTCCAGGGGAAAACACATTTATCTGCAGCTTCTATCTCTGCAGCCCTTATCTTGTTTGAACTGAGATTTGGGCTATTTGCCCTAAAGCAAGTCCTCTCAGCCATTCCAGCGCCTTCCTTCCTGTTCCAAAATGATGGCCTGGGGACAAAGCGTGCCTTACACATTCTTTCTCTCACCCCTCTCTCTTCACTGCAGCCAGTCAATTATAAAACACAAGCTAAAGGCGTAGAAGGACAATGAAATCATGGGAGTGTCAGCTGCAATGCAGACAGTCTGTCCAAGAGGATCCAAAAGCAAATGCAAGACCAACTCCAGCTTACCCAGTGTGTCCCAGTATGACTTAGGAACCGTCCAGCACGAGCTACTAGGGCATCTGATACAGCCAAGAGCAGAATTGTGAAAATATGAAAGCCCTGGGGCTGGGGACATGGCTCAGTTGATAGAGTGCTTGCTTAGCATACATAGAGCCAGGGGTTCGAGCTCTTGCACAGTGTAAAAAACCTGGGACAGGGTGGAGTATATCTGTAATTTTAGCCCTTGGGAGGCAGAGGTAAGGCTTTTTTAAAAGTTTAAGGTCATCTTTAGCAACTATACAGCAAGTTTGGGACCAGGTTGTACTTCATGAAACCCTATCTCAACAATGAAAGAAAAAAAGGAGAGGTGGAGGAGGGAAAGGAGAAACAGACAGTCAGAGAGAGAGAGAGAGAGAGAGAGAGAGAGAGAGAGAGAGAGAGAGAAAGAGAGAGCTGTTTCCATGAACATGTCAGAATAGCAGCAAGTATTAAAATAATACATATTTAAAGGAAAATGAATTAAGAATCTTTACTTAAAACTTCAGGAATATTTCTTAAATTATAAACAAAACAGAAAGTTATGTTTGAAATTTCAAAAACGTATAGCAATGCATATGTTCATTTTGGGAGGGGGGGTTCAAGACAGGGTTTTTCTGTGTAGCCTTGGAGCCTATCCTGGTACTTGCTCTGGAGACCAGGCTGGCCTCAAACTCACAGAGATCCGCCTGCCTCTGCCTCCCAAGTGATGGGATTAAAGGCGTGCCCCACCAATGCCCGGCTTTTTTTTTTTTTTCATATGTTCATATATTCAGTTTTATTCTCCAAGTGAAGAAGCTGAGCCTCTCAAACCTGTTAGTCAAAGGGAAGGAGGTGACCATTAACCAGCTCTGCACCCCACCCTTCATCACACCCCTTGCTTTCCCTTTTTATATAACTCAGGAATCAGAAGGAGCCACCAAAGCAATGCTGGTAGAAAAGGGAAGGGCTAAGGCCTCAAACTTGTTTATTCTGTTTAGAATTTGCCTTTGAACATTTGAGCTATGGACCTTATGCTGGGTGAGAACTCTGAAAAAGAAGAGAAATGGCAAAAGTTGTAGCTGAGCCATGTGGAAAGGTTGGGGCTAAGGATCCCAGGCACACAAAGAAGGACTCTCTGAGCTCAGTGTGTGGAGCAGGAGCATTTGCCCGAGCATCAGTACTGCCGGGAGCACCTCCATCTGTCACCCAGGAAACATCAGAGCAGTACTTAGACAGCTGAGGCCAGACCCAGTAGCCAATGTGACACATTTCCAAGTGAGATCTAAGAACTATCAATTGTCATCTGTGCTAGAGAGGTATCTATCCCACCCTCATAACTTCAGCAACTTACCAGAATGACTGACTTTGAACAAACAGACAATACCAAATACATATGGTCAGTGGGACTGGGAGACAGTTTGATTGGGCCATGGTGGCTTACACCTATAACTCCAGCACTGGAGCAATTGAAGCAGGCAGATTAGCACAAGTTCTAGGACCAACAGTTTGAGGCCAACCTTGAGCCTGCAGGGAGTTTCTGGACAGCCTGGACTACAGAGTGAGGCTGTGTTCCCCAAACAATCAAACAAAACAAAGTCCTGGATCTTAAAGCAATGTGTCCATAGCTCATCCTTGGGAGAACTGTGTGTGTGTGTGTTTGAGACAGGGTCTCATATCCTTAAATTCTCACTCCACTAACTTCACTCTCTGGGTCCTTAGCTTATGAGCATGCATCACTGTGGTGATATATTGTTTCTGATCTAGTAAAGCTTGCCTGGAGATCAGAATGCAAAGCTAGCCACAGCTAGTCAGTGGTGGCATACACCTTTAATCACAGAACTCAGGAGACAGAGGTAAATGGATCTCTGTGAGTTCAAAGCCACCCAGGGCTACACGAGAGTGAATCAATCTAAAAGAAAAACAGAAGTTACTCCTTTAATCCCAGCACTAGAGAGACAGGAGCAGGGTCTCATAGCTGGCATTCAGCCTTGGGCAATTAGTGTCCAGTCATGGTGAGGACATGATCTTCCCAGAGTTGGTAGAGGTAAGAGCTCTCTGATGACTTGGCCTTTGCCTTTCTGATCTTCAGCTTGAACCCCAATACCTGTCCCTGGGTTTTTATTATTGAAGAAAGAAATAGAGTAATTTTTAAAAAGCCACATAAAGACGGAAAATATACAGAGAGTCTGGACACTGTCTGTTGCTGTGTTGTCTTCGAATTGTTTGACTGCTGAAGAAGGAGCAACCAGCTGCTCAAAGACATTTGATTATAAATGTTGCTGGATTAGTCCAACATAAATATTTTGAAAATGCCTGGACTTCAAAATTTAAGTCAAAAAGTACATTACTTTGGAGACAAGGTTCTGCTTTTATCTACACAGGAAATGAGATACTGTGGATTCATTCTGGGTTAAGAAAAATAAGATTTGATCAAGAAAGACCCCTGAAAAATCTCTAATGGGAACAGATGGCCCAGATGATTCAACATTTCAGAATGCCTCTGTTGCAGCTTCAAGGCTGCTGGCTGAGATGATGCAGCCTCACAGAATACTCCAGTCAGGACTTGGCCATAATCCTAAATTTTCTGTAGGTCTCCATAAGATTACCAGAACCCCCAATCAGCAGGAAGTAACCTAGATAACAACACCCACATTCCCAAAAGATAAATTATGGATGTTTGTCTTTGTTTAGCATGTAAGTTACAAGTTGCTTTTGGATAATGATCAGGAAAAAAGCTAAACAAAGGAGACTAGATTCAAAGTTCTTGTTTCAAAAGAAAAAAGGGGTAATGTTGAGGGATAATGCTGTAAAGATTTGTCACTCCTATTGGTTTAACAAAGCACTGATTGGCCAGTAGCCAAGCAGGAAGTATAGGTAGGGCAACCAGACTAGGAGAATGCTGGGAAGAGGAAAGGCAGAGATGCATTTGCCAGTCAGATGCAGAAGAAGCAAGATGAGAATGCCTTACCTAAAAAAGGTATGAAGCCATGTAAATAACATAGATAACAATTATGAGTTAATTTAAGTTGTAAGAGCAACTTGGTAATAAGCCTGAGCAACAGGCCAAACAGTTTATAATTAATATGAGCCTCTGTGTGTTTATTTGGAACTGCACAGCTGCAAGACTGGGCAGAACAGAAACTTCCATCTACATATCACTGTTCCCACCTTGTTATTTTGTAATACTGTTATGTATAATACAATGCTTTTATTGTAAGACTAGATTACACAGGTCCTCAGATGTGTCAAAACTCAACAAATGGGCCCTCCATACCTAGATCCCTCACTGCTTATAAATCATGCATCAGATGAAGTTATGAAAAGAAATATTGAAATTTAATTAGATATAAGCACTATAAAGCAATTTGAGGGTAACAATATGGTGTCTCAATTTACTTTCAAATGTGCTCCCAAAAAAACAGATTGGGTATGGTAGAGTTCTGCCTAAAGGCTCCAAGTCCAACCCTCAAACCATGCATGCACACACACACACTTACACACACACATTCACACACTCACTCACATACACACACTCACATACACTCACACACACATACACACACTCACACACACACGGAGTAAACAAAAAAGGCATATTCACAGATGGATAGAGGGATGAACACATATACGGTAAACTCTCAGCCCTGTTGTCCATGTTAAAGTTTTAAAATAATTTTGGCATTAAATCTACTAAGTTTAGGACTACGCTCAAATGTTCAATCCCTCTCTATCTCCCCCCCCATCTGTCTTTCCTCACACATACATGCAAACACATTCATTTCCAATCCTAACCATATAACGTTCATCTATTTGAGTGCAAGCACATCAGCCACAACATCTTCGGAGCTACACTCGGCAGGACAGGAAGAAAGTGTGAGCCTGGGCAGACTTTTGCCCCACAACTTAGTTAAGCTTGGATCCTGGCTCTGCTAGATTAGAAGAAATTGCCTATTTTCTGAGCCCTGCTGTGTAGTCAGAATTTCCTTTGGATGGCCAGCTCACAAATAATGACATGGAAGCTTACTATTAATTATGAAAGCTCAGCCTATAGCTTAGGCTTCTTCCTAACTAGCTCTTATAACAACTGGATTCCTGGACAGTCACCCAAGATTCCTCTGTAATGTTGGGGCATCTGTCTTCAGCCTACAGACCTAGAATATCTGACAGACATTTTTTGAAGTAGAACATTTTTGAGATTGTCCTACCTTGTCTTGGCAAAGTTCAGCAGTTGCCTTCTTTCGTGTCCTGCTTGTCCAATTTGGGCAGCAAACTATCAGCAATTGAGGCAAGGGCAGTTTCTTGCCCAGTGGCTAACTTTGGAACAATAAAAGCAAACTTCATATGGGGGTTCTTCAATGCCCAACATCCTTTTTTGAAGTAAATTGGGGCTGTCAGGAACAGACATGTCTTACTGTCATGAAAAGCCTTCGGTTATTTAAACATCGTAAATTCCATATTCTGTAGATCTCTGAAGTGTTGGAAGATCATCTGTCTAACAAAAATATATCTTTGTTAGACCTTGAAAACTTTTCTAACATGGCCACAAATTTGATTGTTAAATGACTAACTACTAACCTGTATTTCTTAATTATCCTAAATAGTTTATAATAATAACTTTCAAAGATTAGAATTTTACACTACATTGTTAAGTGAGCCACAGAAGGACAATACCTTAAACAAAAGTAGAAACATGTATATAGAATAACAAAAATTACCTTAAATTTGTATCAATATACATAAATCCATACCAATGCAAAATATTTGAGACTAGCAGTTGTTCAAAAGTATTTATCCCATTATTTATATAGTATATTCCTCTTTTCCTTCAGAAAGATATCCTTGAATCTAATCTCCTTTGTTCAGCTTTTTTTTTTTTCTGACCACGACCAATAAGAACTTATAACCAACCCTCCTAAAAGATGACAAACATCCATAACCCACTGAATGACCAAAAAAACATCAACTCCACCTTTTGGAAATGTGTGTGATGGGCAATGTCCTTCTGTATAGATGTTTCTCTTATTGATTGATGAATAAAACACTGTCTGACCAATGAGGCAGGAAGACAGGTGGGACTAGAACAAAGAGATGAGGAGAATTCTGGGAAAGGTAGGCAAACGAAGACAGCAAGACAGTTGCCATGCAGGCCACCAAAGGGGTAACAGGTCTGGACCCTTCTCTGGTAAGACAAGACCATGTGGAAATACTTTGATTAATAAAAATGGGTTAATAATTAATACAGAGTTAGCTAGTAAGAAGCCCTAGTCATTGGCCAACAGTTCATTAATTAATATAGCATCTGCATGTTCATTTGGGGCTGAAGCATTGGGACCTGGTGGGACAAGAAAGAACCTCCAGCAACACTGTTGTCTTGGGGTTATGGCATCTTTAAAGGACTCTAAAAAAATCGGAATAATGATCAAGTCCTGAGAGAACTAGCTGTATTATTTTTTTGTTGTGTGATGGGAAAGTGCAGGGCTTATCTGAAGTCTTAGCTGGATAGTCTGCGAGGCTAAACTATCTCAGTTAGAAGCTTTAAAGTTGTTCTAGATGCAGAATTTTGAGGAAAGTTGGATTCTCAGCTACTTATCTTCATTAGTGTCTGCTTCTTTTGTTTGGAAAACAATTTTTAAAGGTAACATATATTTTTGCATTAGCACAAGTATAGAATGTGCAGTGTGCACAAGTCAGTTAAATATGATTTTCGTTTTTGTTTTATGTTTGGCAGGTAAAAGGCATCTTCTAACTTTATAAGTTTGTTTGGACTGTATAACCAAACCACTATCCATGTCATATGAAAGAATAGCATGTAATAAGTCATGAGGACTCTATAGACAATAAGATTTATGTCTTATCCAATCCCAGAACTCTTCCAATAGTAGAGGGATCAGTATATATGTCGCCTGACCTGTAGTCTTTCTTGGTTTCTTTTTTCATGTCTGTAGCCAAGATTTTCAGGAGGTCTCCCCCAATCAAAAATGATCTTAACTAATTTTGAAGTGAACCATAACTTTTTGTTTCCTGTGAAAATAACGGCATAACCGCTCCTCCAATGCAATGTATTTCCCGACTTCTCTTTTAAAGCCAAGACATCTCTAAAGTATATAACCTGGTTTAATTCAGCAGTCCCTTTCATAATCCAATGTCTCTCAGCAGCTGCTGTTTGATCATTAGCATTCAAAAAATTTAAAATCAACAAAACACCATACACCATTGAGATGCCCTGTATATTTCCCATCTTTACTCGGCTCTTTTCTTTTTTATTACTTTACTCTTTCTTTAAAGACTTCATTATTTTTAAACTGTTTTTTCTATGTCTGTCTATACCCATTTTTCACTGTATCTGATTAAAGGTTTTTCTTGGTCTGGATGCTTTATTGCATCCGTGTGGCCTTCTCTGATCAAGTGAGCCAAGCTTCAAACCCACCATGTGGCTCTACACATGGCCCTGGCTGGCTGAAGCCCACAGGCAAAGGCTAGGGAGCTATGTCTCTGGACACCACAGCTCATCTGAGAGACTGGAGGACTAGGAAGCCATTCATGGCTCTGTGTTTGTGTGTTTGGAACTTTCTCAAGCCCTACATGGAAGTGCATGCCCCCATGTTGGGCGCCATATGTAATCAGACTTTCCTTTGGGCCACCAACTCACAAAATAATGACATGGAGACTTATTATTAATTATGGATGCTAGGCCTTTAACTTAGGCTTGTTCCTAACTAATTCTTATAACTTAAATTAATTGATTTCTATTCATCCACGTTCTATCACATGGAGTTACCTCTCTTCCATCGTGCTCCTCCTGTTTCCTCTCTGTGTCTACTAGATTCCTCCCCCTCTTTTATTCTCTCCCCAGAGATCACACCTATACCTCTTGCCTAGCTATTGCCATTCATTCCACCAATACATCTGTCACAGTGTAAAAATATCCCACAACATTGCTGTACTCATCTGTAAAGCAGTTCTTCCCCACTGTACTTCTGTTAATCAGAATGAGATGACCCTGTATGACCCCAGTGCATCCCCAGGCTTACAAAACAGACACACACAGAGAGACCTTGTTAGGATGAGCATTCAGCAAACGCTCGGTTTGATCTAATAATGTCCTAATAGATGTCACCATACAGGATACCTTAATTATTATTATTATTTATTTATTTTGGTTTTATGAGACAGGGTTTCCCTGGGGCTTTGGAGGCTGTCCTGGAACTCTTGTAGACCAGGCTAGTCTCGAACTCACAGAGATTCACCTGCCTCTGCCTCCCGAGTGCTGGGATTAAAGGCATGTGCCACCACTGCCCCGCCCAGATACCTTAATTATTATGTATAACATCTGTGTGATTGTCAGGGTGCAGTGTAGTATGAGTACAGGAACTTGGCAGAGCACAGAAGAGAATGCCAGATCCCCAAGAGCTAAAGTTGCCAGCTGTTGTGAGCTGCCTGATGTGAGTTCAAGGAATTGAACTCAGGTCCTCTACAAGTGTACTCTACTAGATGTTTGTTCATTTAGAAAAAAAAAGTGCAGTTGAGAAAATGTCTATTTGGAAGCACAGTGTTTTACCACCTACCATCAATTGGTCATGCAAACAGTCTAAAGAAAGTAAGTGACAGATGCAGGAAGTATGCGCACCTGTTCTGTAGGAAGCCCCTGCCATATAAGTTACAGCATTAAAAACCATGTCAGGGGCTAGAGAGAGCTCTGTGGCTAGGGGTGCATACTGCTCTTGCAGAGGAACTCAATTTGGTTCCCAACACCCATGTCAAGTGGCTCACATCTACTTGAACTGTAGAGCCAGGGCACCTGACACACTCTTCTGGCCTCCAGGGGCACCCACACTAGTGTGCACAAACCCCCTCACAAATGCACGCATATAAACATAAATAAAAGTAATTTTTAACTAAAAACAAAAAAATCAGTGTGAAGATCTAGGGGCACTGGGACACTTGGAGTTCATAATTTTCCTCATTTTCACCCTGAGGCATGCCCACACTCACCATAGCCCTTTCCCCTTCGGGAAGGCAGCAGCCTTTACTCTCATGCAGATGGCCCACCCACACCCCTGCTCAGAGCACTGAGGACTTCAGCAGCTTTTCCTTAGCCTGCACAGAATCCTGGCATGATGAACAATAAGTGCTCTGTTTCTCACGGGGATGCTCATGCCAAAAATAAAAAATAAAATCCCTGTGACTACACCAGGATTAAACCCTGCTCCTTGTTCTCTGTGAATGCCTGTGTTTCAACATCATTAATTCTTAGAGAAAAGCTTACGAAGGAGTCAAAATTGCATAGGTCATTATAGCTGCCACACCTCTTTAGGGACTATATTGCAAAGATTATATCCCTGGAGACTCTACTTCCATCTTCTCTGCAAAGTCAAAACCTCAACTAGGAGGGAGGTGACAACATGACAGGCAATGAGGCTGACAGCCTGCTCCATCCGATTGACTCCTTCTGTCTATGGAGAGTGTTTCTTTGGCAGATTCATGATGCACATTGCAGTGGGCTCACTTCCTCTGATGGGGACATATAATTGTGGGTTCAACAGACAACCAATAATAAGAAAGCCAGAGAGCTGACGACTGAGGTGCTTGAATGGTGGTCATTCAGGTAGATATCTTGAGAACTGAATATAAACCTGACTGGAACATAGGGATGTAAGCAGCCTTCCTACAAGAGACCCTGTGGTTGTTTTCCCAGTATAGATGGAATTGGCTGGTCATCACTACTGGTGGATTCAACAAGAGCAGCATGTGTTCATCACTTTGGTGTTGTCACTACTCACCACATATCCAAACAGTTAGAAAGTTTTAGATGAATATCGGTTGAACTAAATGATAAGGCTGTAGGATGACAGATGAAATCAGTTATGTACACACACTAGCCCCTGGAGCCTCCTAGCTTCAACTCCTGTGTCTAATGCTTATTAGTTCTGCAACCTTAGATAAAATAACCCTCAAGTGTGCACACATACACACGAATACAAACACACACACATATATACACATCTACACAGACATAGACGAACACACACAAACATACACATACATACACCTATACACATATGCAACACATACATGTGCATACATATACACATACACACTTATATACATATACACACAAACATACACATACACACAAATATACATACACACATAAATATACACACACAAACATACATATACACACATAAACATACAACATACACACACAAACACACATATACATATACACACATATAAACATACACACACATAGGCACACACATACACACATGTATACACACACACATGCTCATATACACTGTGTTCTTGCTTTCTCTGACGTAAAATGGGAACAAAACAGACCCTAGAGTTGTTAACAATTGAATAAAGTAATAAATATAAAATATATGGAATCCTGTCCCACATGTGATATGAGCCATATAGATATAAATTACTATCTATATAGAGAGTGAAATTTGCCTTAGAGTTTTCTAGGACTTCTTGGTAGAAAATAAAGAGGAAACTGTTTGGCTCAGAAGCAGGAATCCAAATGTTACCCCAACAAAGTTTATGCACACTGTGAGAGGAATAGAAAGACAATCCCAATGTCCTCATCATACTGGGGAAATTTCTTCTAGAGCTTCATTTACTAGAAAAAGTTACAGTTTGGGCCCCCAAATGATGTGGTCATCCCACACACTATCTTTAGACCTTGATTCAGAATGAGTAAAGAACCATCCCTCCCCCCCAAAAAAAATATCCTTTAGAAACAGCAATAGTAGGGTCAGGGGGTTCACCAAAGGGTTGAGCCTGGTTGGAATAAGAAGAGGGGCCTTCAACTTCAGCAATATTGGACTAGGATCCTGAGACCTGGAGGAGTACTAGCCTGCCAGAAAGTCAACCTCGAAAGAAACAGAAGACAGAGATGAGGGAAGACTGGGGACACCCATGCTGATGTCCAGTCAGGGAGAGTGAAGGGGCTTCTGACCCATCTTCTTCCTCTCGACTGTTAGAGTCTACCCGATGGCAGCACTCTTCTGGGTGGGTAAGCCTGATGTAGCCTGGGGCTGGGGATTTGCAAGAGTGCATGTCTGCAGAAGAAAGTCACATCCAGTGCATGCCTAGGAAGGATGCCTAGCTTTAAAGTGTAGGGAGAAAGTGGGTGGCCAGAAACAGACATTTCCCCCCTTTTTAAATTTAAATTAGAAACAATCTTATTTTATATATCAATCCCAGTTCCCTCTCCCTTCCAACCTCCCATGCTCCCCCACCAACCCCCATCCTACCCCTCTTCTGCGCCATAGAAAAGGTGAGGCCTTCTATGGGGCATCATCAAGTCTGCTGCATCATTTGGGGCAGGGCCTAGGCCCTCCCCTGTGTGTCTAGGCTGAGAGAATATCCCACTATGGGGAATTTGCTCCCAATGTCCATTTGTACACGAGGTATAAATGCTGTTCCACTACCAGAGGCCCCACAGATTGTCCAAACCTCCTGACACCCATGTGCAAGGGGCCTGATTCTGTCCTATGCTGGTTTCCAAGCTGTCAGTCTGGGATCCATGAGCTCCTCCTTGTTCAAATCAGTTGTTTCTGTGGGTTTCCCCAGCCTGGTCTTGACCCCTTTGCTCATCACTTCTCCCTCTCTGCAACTAGATTCCAGAGTTCAGCTTAGTGTTTAACTGTGGGTGTCTGTCTCTTCTTCCATCAGCTACTGGATGAAGGCTCTAAGGTGGCATATAAGGTAGTCATCAATCTCATTATCAGAGAAGAGCATTTAAGGTAGCCTCTCAACCACTGCTTAGATTGTTAGTTGGGGTCAAACTCATAGATCTCTGGACATTTCCCTATTGCCAGAATTCTCTTTAAACCTATAATGGCTCCCTCTATTTGTGGCATCTCTTTTCTTGCTCTCCTCAATTCTTTCCCTAACTAAATATTCCTGCTCTCTCATGTCCTCTCTTCTAGCTCTCTCTCCTCTCCCCCATGCTCCCAATTAGCTCAGGAGATCTTTTCCCTTTCCCCTTCTCTGGGGGACCATGTATATCTCTCTTAGGGTCCTCCTTGTTTCCTATCTTCTCTGGCAGTGTGGATTGTAAGCTGGTATTCCTTTGCTCTATGTCTAAAAGCCATATATGAGTGAGTACATACCATGTTTGTCTTTTTGTGACTGGGTTACTTCACTCAGGATGGTTTCTTCTAGTTCCATCCATTTGCCTCAGAATTTCAAGATTCCATTGTTTCTCTCCACTGAGTAGTACTCTATTGTATAAATGTACAACATTTTCTCTATCCATTCTTCAGTTGAGGGGCATCTAGGTTGCTTCCAGGTTCTGGCTATTATGAACAATGCTGCTATGAACATAGTTGAACATATGTCCTTGTTGTATGAACGTGCATTATTTGGGTATATACCCGAGAGAGGAATGGCTGGATCTTGAGGTAGACTGATTCCCATTTTCCTGAGCAACCACCATACTGATTTCCAGAGTGGTCTTACAAGTTCGCACTCCCACCAGCAATGGAGAGGCATTCTCCTTTCTCCATATCCTCTCCAGCATGAACTGTCATTGGTGATTTTCATTTTAGCCATTCTGACAGGGGTAAGATGGTATCTCAGAGTTGTTTTGATTTGCATTTCCCTGATGACTAAGGATGGTTGAGCACTTTCTTATGTGTCGTTCAGCCATTTTGGATTCCTCTATTGAAAATTCTCTATTTAGTTCTGTACCCCACTTTTTAATTGGATTGTTTGGTGTTTTGGTGACTAGCTTCTTATGTTTTTTTGTGTATTTTGGAAATCAGCCCTTTGTCAGATGTGGGGTTGGTGAAGATCTTTCCCCATTCTGTGGGCTGCTGTTTTGTCTTGTTGACTGTGTCCTTTGCCTTACAGAAGCGTCTCAGTTTCAGGCAGTCCCATTAATTAATTGTTGCTCTCAGTAGAAACAGACACTTCCAAAGAGGGTTCTTTTCCTTCACTTTTTTATTGCAGTACAGTTTGTGATTGCTCATTTTAAGACATGAGTTAATAATCCATTAACTGTTTGGGTTTTGTTTTGTACTGTTCTGTTTTTTGTTTTTGTTTTTTTCCTCAAGCAAGGGTCCCTTGAAGCTCAGGCTGGCCTTGAACTTGCTACATGGTCAAGGAGGACCTTGAACTCCGGACCCTACTACCTCTCACCACCCCCCATCCCAATGCTAAAATTTCAGGAATATACCACTAGGGTTTATGAAGTGCTGAGGATAGAATAGGGTTTTGTGCACCCTAGGTAAATGCGGCGCAATTGAGTCATATCCCCAGGCCACTCTGAATGTTCAGTTCCGTTCATTCTGGAGACAGTCAAAGGACCAAGAGCAAACCATGGTCTTCTTTTTTTTTTTTCCTAGACTGCAACTCTGGGCCAAGCACGTTGCCCCTGCTCACACTGTACAGGTGATTATAAAGTCCTTCACCTAGACGTCCACAGGAAGAAGGAAGACATGAAGGAGCCATGCCATTGCATGCAAGTCAATAAGGAAGAAAAAGACTCGATCAAAGGACGCTGTGAGATGGAGGAAGTGAATTACCCGGTGAGACCGCAGCCTCACCTTCCCTGGGCACTGGCAATGGAGGAAGAGTCGTACATGAGTCGCGCTGTTGATTCACAGCAGATGACCCTTCTAGACTCAACCTGAGCATGAGATGGGGATGCCTTCCCTGAACATCACAGCTTCTGGAATATTTCATGACCCTTCTGTCCTCTGGGGCAGAGAATCCCAAACCCTTAACCTAGGGACTCTTTTCCATTCATGAATTGTCAAGAACCCTCAAGAGCCCATGCTTTTATGTTGCTTACACCTACCTGCTCCAAGGACCATATCTAGAAATTAAAACAAAATAGTTTTATAATTTATTTATTCCTTTAAATTTCATTTTACATTCCAACCACACCCTCCTCCTGCCCACTCCCCATGCCTCCCTTTCCAAAACAAAATATTTTAAAGTAACTGGGCAGTGGTGGCCCACACCTTTAATCCCAGTACTCAAGAAGCAGAGGTAGGCAGACCTCTGTGAGTTCAAGGCCAATCTGGTCTACAGAGTGAGTTCCAGAGCAGCCAGAGCTAAACAGAGAGACCCTGGGTCGGGCATTGGAGGCACTCGCCTTTACTCCCAGCACTCAGGAGGCAGAGGCAGGTGGATCCCTATGAGTTCGACACCAGCCTGGTCTATAAGAGCCTCCAAAGCCACAGAGAAACCCTGTTTTGAAAAAACAAAACAAAAACAAAAAACAAACAAACAAAAAACAGAGAGACCCTGTCTTGAAAAACAAAAACAACAACAACAAAAATGTTTTTAAAGTATTCATGCAGTCATCTCTTTTAATCAAAACATGAATTAGTTACATGCTAGCATAAAAATCTTAGGTAACATAAATAACATTTTTATTTTATAACAACAACAAAAAAACCTGCTTCCAAAACGAATGAAAAGTAGATGCAGAAAGAGTACTGCCTCATGTTTTTTAGCCTAACATTTGTCATAATAAAAGGTAGTTAGTTTCTCATATCAGTTTCTGTATTCAATTTGCTGCAATATGTTGTTTTAATTGTTGTGTCTGAAGAAAACCCAATCTCATAGAATTAAGTGCTTGAAGCCTCACAACTCTCCAAGAAGGTCTTGAGGTCCAAAAACCACACTGCAGTCTGCCATGTCCCAAATCATACAGGATATGGCTGAGGCGGGGTTCTCTCCCCTACCATCCATCTGTTCACCACATACTGGGCTTCACCCCACTCTGCTCAGCCCTCTTTCTTCTCAGGTAATGAGGAAAAGTCATATGTCAGAGAGTTTCTGTCCTTGAGACTGCCCTCACCTATAGCAGAACTGCCAAACATGAGTAAAACAAAACTCGCACTTTGCCAGCATATTTATTCTCTGCTATGAACAGGGCAATAGTGGACAAGTGGCTCATTGTATTTCTGGTCACCCAAACATTGTCTGTCCTTTTGCATCAAATTATCTTGGGCAAAGTGTTGTAGAGGTCAGGGACATCTGGACCGGTAGTTCAGAGGTTAATGTTAAGAGTTCTCACCAGGTGGTGGTGGTGGTGGTGGCAGATGGATCTCTATGAGTTCGAGACCAGCCTGGTCTACAGAGTGAGTTCCAGGACAGCCTCCAAAGCTACAAAGAAGCCCTGTCTTGAAAAAGAGAGAGAGAGAGAGAGAGAGAGAGAGAGAGAGAGAGAGAGAGAGAGAGAGGAGAGAGAGAGACAGAGTGCTTGCTGCTGGTCTAGAGTACCCAAGTTCAACACCCAGCACCCATGTTGGGTGACTCACAACTACCTGTAATGATCCCCCAGTTCCAGCGGATCTAATACCTCTGGCCTGTCAGCACCTACACTGATATGCAACCGACACACACACACACACACACACACACACACACACACACACACACTAAAAATTAAAATATCTTTTTTTAAATGTCTCACTGGCTAGAGACATTCCACCAATAAAGTGCTAGCTGTGCAAGAATGAGGACCTGAATTCAATTCCAGAACCTATGAGGAAAAGCCCAGAGAGGTGGCATGCTTGGAATTCCTAGGGAAACAAAGCAGGCAGATCCCAGGAGCTCAGTGGTCAGCCAGCCTACCTAAAAGGCCAGCCTTGGGTCAGAGTGAGAGACCTTCTCTCAAAAAACAAGGAGGTGGCATCTGAGGAAATAGACTGAAGATTAATCTCTGTGCTTTGACATGCATGTATACGCACACATGGACACCCGGACATAGGAGAAAAGCACATGCACCTGCGAGCACGCACACACACACAATCTAATTTTAAATTTTTTGAAAGAAGTTACTTTATAAAGAACAATTTTACAAAAGGAATTACTTTGAAATCAGAATAGAGATGAAAATATCATGTATACATTACAAAGCTAACATCAGGAAACATCCCTTCTTATAATCAAGGTATCTTTACTTCCAAGGTAACCCATGCCAAAGTTATTCAGTGGGCAGCCAAGTTACACAGCTCTTTCACCAATAGACTAGAGTTGAGTCTATTTATGCGGGGATGAGAGGGTGAGGGTGGGAACTGCTGATTTCCATAAATCTAAGAATCACTGCCTTTCCCCCCTTCTCAGTACTTAGCTGAATGACTATATGATCCTTGTTCAAATATTCAAACAAGGCAGTTGACCCCTGCCTCAAATTCTTGAATGACAGCACACAGTGCTCCCTAATGACAGGATGGGTGCTGAGCTGTCAGATACATGTGCATCCTAGCAGTGATCCTAAGGCTTGTAGCCGCAGCCTGGGCTATGCCATCATCAAATCAAGTGTGTGTGTGTGTGTGTGTGTGTGTGTGTGTGTGTGTGTGTGTGTGTGTGTGTAAGGAGTGTGCATGCACAAAGACTTCCACCTAATCATCCTTGGCTCTGGAAAGATGGGAGAAGTAGCCTTCTCCTCCTGTACCACTTATTCTAGCCATGCTGGGGTGCTTTGCATGCCTTTGCTTTTTCTTGGATCCCTGAAGCTTTAATCATATAAAGATTGCTTAAGAGAACCCTGCCCAGTCTCTGCCCTAGAAAGGACCTTCAAAATTTAGTAAACCGAAAAGGTGAGGTACAGGGGCTCCAGCTAATTCTCAAGTCACCTGTCACCTCTGCTTAGCAACTCCTCCCATCTAATTGTTACCCCTAGAGAGCCTCTCTGTGTTAAATATCTCTTTACCCTACCCTGTGGGTGATGACTATACATTAATTATCAGGTGTGATATGAGTGTACACAGCGGCTGCATGGAGTCAGTGGTACAGCACTTGCCCAGTGTGCAGAAGGGCCAGGGTCAGTCCTCAGAACTTCCCCCAAATTCTGTGAGTGCACAAATGCCACATTCTTCAACTTATAACTTACCCCAGTGACCCACAGGCCCTGTGCCCTGGACACTGGAAGATCCATGCCAAACACAAGTTTCCAGGAAAGAGCACCTGGCACCACCCCCACGTGACCACTCACTAGCGGGCATTCTCTAAACTTCAGCTGACAAGGCTCTTTGAAGAATTTTCTGCATCTCCACAAGAGATGTTCCCAAAGGGAGATTCAGGTCTCTGCCCCCACCCCACCCCCACGTCCCCTACACACCACACACGCTGTTTCACAAGTGTGTAAACACACACACACACACACACACACACACACTGCCCTGATTTGCTTCCCGCAGTAACTTTAGTTTGCAGTTAGCTCTTTGCAGGAAATCAATCAACACATATTTAATCAACATCTACTATGTATCTATCACTTGGAGCCTCTCTGAGTAAGAAACAAGAGGGACCACAGCACAGTCTTTGCCCTCCAGGATATGGTGACCTATTTAGGAAGACAAAGCAAACACAAAACAATTAAATGCTGTTCCCATGGATCTAAATAAGGCAGATACTTATAATGTAGGAAACTGAATGGTAGAAGAGGGAGAACTTGTCTTAGGATTTGAAAGACACGCAGGATTTGAACAAGAAGAGGAGCAGGGTCACTAAAAGCAAGAGGAGGTGGTGTAATTAAGGGCACTAAGAAGACCATCATTACCAAGAAGATAACACCCCGGGATGCCTTGGGAAGCGGGGTGATTAGAGACCACAGTGTGGAAATGCAGAGAAGCCAATGAATTTCAACCCAAGCTTCCCCTGCTTTCTAAAGTCAGGGTTTCCCTGCAAAAGGGCATATTATCAGCCAGGTTGTTATGTGTGAAGTGACTGGATTCATCCTCTGCTGAAAATCCAGTCTGGACCTTGAATATTGCCCTTTTTATTTTTAAGCACTATTAAAACAGCCAAACAGGAAAGGCATCCATTTTAATGATTCTTGAGGGCAGTTGTTTTTGCCTTGAGCTCCTCTGAGCCCTCGGATTCCAAAGGGGGCCTCCAAGGCAGCCTTGAGAGATAAGACAGATAATGCAATGAGGGCCAGCATGCCTTAAAGCAATTCAACTTGTTATTGGGTGTCCACTTAGGATTTTCAAAGGAACACATAAATAAATCCTTGCTACAAAGGAGCTCTTGGTGGCCAGTCAGGCATTTGTGTGTTATGAAAAGCAGTTATCAGCTTTCATAGGTTAAATCTTCCTACAAACACACTACAAACACACACACACACACACACACACACACAGAGAGAGAGAGAGAGAGAGAGAGAGAGAGAGAGAGAGAGAGAGAGAGGCCACCACAACTACAGAAAAATTGACAGATTAATTCACTCACTCCCATATTTCTCCCGAGGCCCTGCTGCACGTTCAGCACCTACTTGTCAATATATACAGAGTGAAGCCAGCTTACTGGACTTGGCCTTGAATAGCAGGCTAAGAAAATGGGTGTAAAGAGGCTAACTGATAGCAATGATTTGATGATGACAGTGACAGACATCAACGCTGAACAATCACTGTGTGCCAAGCACTGTGCACTAGGTATATTATGAATTTGACTTTTGCCATTGTCTTATGAGACACTCCTAAACTGAGACTGGTTGGTTGAAGACGTTTGCCATGAGTCATGTAGCTGGCACAAGATTAAAAACTAGGGTCATGATATTAGGCTCTAACATCATTGCTGTGGCCTTGTAATAAAGACATGTATATATTCTTTAAATATTATTTGACAAAAATGAAGCTTTCTCTATGGTTTTCAGGTTAAATAACTCTTTTCTGAGCCTATAAGGAGTGAAAGACTCCCCTACCTTATTTTCCTTGCTTTCCTAGCTTAGCCTGCTCCCTTGCCCAGAGTCCATAGCCCACCACGCTTGAGGCAAGAAATTAAGATGAGAAAGGGGGAGGAGACTGGAAGACCACTTTAAGAGAAAACAGGAACCACCAGACTGCAGCATTGCATCTTTTTCCACTTCACCCCCAAGCCCAGTGACGTACACCCTGTAACTTTATTAGGACAGAACCGAAGCTCAGAAATTGCATTATTTCCTAACAGGATTTGGGTACTTGCTGTTGTCACACTGCAATACTTTTTTTAAAAGAAAAGGGGGGATGTCAAAAGACATCTCTAAATTGCTCCTGGAAAGTGGGTTTGCTCCCAGCATTACACAGTCACAGTATCAGGTGCCATTGCTCTTACAGTCACTAGGAACAAAGTCACACATACTCTGCAGGAGAAGAAAGTGATGCAACCAAGTCCCACCAAGATATTCCCTTGCTTGAGTTCTCACTGTCCACTCACATCCCCACTAAGGACCTTCAGTTTTGTTTTCTATGAATCAAGTTATGTGGCATTTAAAAAGCACATCATTAGCAGAAAGCAATATCAGCATTAAAAAGAAAGGGAAGCAGAATGCTGGGTAGACAGCAGAAAGCTGCTCACTTTCCAGTCTGCTCAGATCATTCGACTGCACTGTAGCTGACAAACTGAAATTTCCATAATAATACGGAGTTCAGCAAACAAATAGCAATTGTATTTGATAGGGAGATTGCATCCTGCTACTGGATATAAAATTCTACAGCATGTTCAATGGTGTTTTAGAAGCACTGACGATGTGGGCCTATGTTTTTATTTTTAAATGGAGTTGTAATGTAAATAATAAATCCACCACAATTTGGCTAGTCCAGAGACTGCTGGCATCATTAACTCAGAAACCCAGAGACACGAACGCTCTACTTATCTTGGTAGGCCCTCAGCTACAAGCCTCCCATAACTCTGTGGATGCTTATACATGCCCTCTGCTTTCTCCACATTTCTGTCTCGCTTAAGGGTCTTCTGGGCTTCCCTATTGCTATTTGTATCACATTCTAACCCCTCGTTACTCTGTGATGTCCTCTTTTCTGCCTTGCCTGTATCCTTTTGCTTCGTTCTTCCTCCTTTTTCCATTAGCTCAGCAACAAATCTAACACCTCCTCCCTCAGCTTCTTGTGCATGATGGTAGATTAAATGAAACATGGCCAACTTCTCTCCTTCCTGTATCTATATCTTTTGATAGTTTCAGTTCATCCCATCTAAAGGGTTAGCCCTGCAGCTTGCTTGCACCAATGATCTAAGGCTAAATAGTCTTAGACTAAGGTTAATTCCTAGGATGTTTGAGGGTTAAGGTTGTTGTCAACTAGACTGGATCTGGAATCAACTAAGACACACAACTCTGAGTGAGTCTTTGAAGGTGTTCCCGGATGATTTAACTGAAAGGATAAGCCCCTCCCCAAGAGTAGGCAGCACTCACTAGAGGCAGCCCAGATAGAGGTCCCAGAAAGCAGTGCCATTTGCCCACCTGCCTTCCCTCCTTGGTGGTGAGTGTGCCTACCCTGTGTTATTGCTGCCATCAGAACCCAGCTTCTTGGGTACCTTCCAATGTGGGTTGAAGACCAGTGGCTCTCAGGCATCCTACAGACCTCCAGCACCAGGCTGAGACTGCTGAGGCATCCAGCCCTGTGGACTGGGCTGCTACTGAGCTGCAAATGGATTCTTAGCCTCCCCAGAGTGCTGACAGTCATTGCTAGATACCTTCATATCATGTAACCCAGTCTAGTCAATCCCTGTTTATAGTGTGCATTCTTTTTTTTGCTTCTGCTCCCACAGAGAATGGTGACTATCACAGTTGCCTTATGTGTTTGCATTTTTTGTTTGTTTTTCATGACAGGGTTTCTCTGTAGCTTTAGAGCCTGTCCTAGAACTCACTCTGTAGACCAGGCTGCCCTTGAACTCATAGAGATCCACCTGTCTCTTCCTCCCAAGTGCTGGAATTAAAGGTGTGTGCCACCAGCACCCAGCCATGTGCTTGCAATTCTTAAGATTTCCATCCTTGTGTTAGTATTCTAGAGAAGAGGTCAACCTACCTAGTCAACCCAGTGTTTACAACAGATGGTGGGAAAGATGAAGCCAAAGCTGTCCAGCTGAGCTCAGCCTAAATTGCCAGCCTACACTGCCAATTACACTATTTGAAGCCACTAAGGATGGTTGTGGTTTTAAACCACTAAGTTTTAGGGTGATGTATTACACAGAAAAAGCAAAATGATACATTTATCTTATCTTGTTTTCCTTTTCTCTGCATTCATCACACTTGACAGAACACATATTTCTTCCCAAGAATTTCAGCACATGTTGGAAAAGGACATTTGCCAACCAAAGAAATTATGCTTCTGTCTAACTTGCAGTGTGTGTGTGTGTGTGTGTGTGTGTGTGTGTGTGTGTGTGTGTGTAGTGTATACGCAGAGGACAATATACAGGCATCTCCTTCTAATCTGTGGGTCCTGGGAATAGAATTCAGGTGATGGCAGCAAGCTCCTTTACCTGCTGATCCATTTTGCTGGCCCCTAATCCCAGTTTCTACCATCGACACCGAGATTACTGTTAGGAAATACTAATTCACAGTTGTTTCAAAATTACTCATACATTGTGCTTCCTAATTTTATCATTATTTTTACCTTTCCAGTTTTACCTTCTTTTAGGATTTATTTTCTTTTTCATTATATGTATATGTGTGTAGGTGAGTACATATGAGCACAGGTGCCTATGGAGGTCACAGGTGTAGGACCCCCAGGAGCTGGAGTCACAGGTGCCTATGGAGGTCACAGGTGTAGGACCCCCAGGAGCTGGAGTCAGTGGTAGTTATGGGCTTCCCAGTGTGGACACTGGACCTGAACTCAGGTCCTCTCTTAAACTTGGAACCATCTCTCCAGCTCCTTAACTTCCAGTCTTTGGTCTTCTGTTTGTGTCTGGCCTTGAACTCACATAGATCCACCAGCCTTTGCCTCCCTAATACTAGGATCAAAGCTATCCTCCACCACATCAGAACTCAATGCCTCAATTATAAAGCTGAAATGTACTTCCTTTCTTTCAAATTCCAGCAACATGTAATACTTCTGCAGGAGGAGTAAAGTTGAATCCTTGGATTTTCCATGTGGCTTTATTGCAGCAGCACTTACAGAGATTGCACCATAGCTACTGTGAGGGGGTCGTCCTTAGGTAAAGTCCATGTCACCATGAACAACACCTACTGCAACAATGCACATAGCCCCTTGATTCTTATCCCTCTAGAAAATACCCCCAAATCTTCTCTTTCCATTAATTATTTAATTGACTTATGACAAAAACTTAATTTGTCTTTTACATTGTCACTGAAGTCAGGCATGACGAATCTAGAACCACAGAACTCAGGAGGCAGTGGCAAGAATACCAAGAGTCTCAGAGCTACATGAGACTCTGTTTGAAAACAACACTCTCTTCAAAAACAATGACACAAAAGAACAAAACTGAGGCTCTACACTTCCTGATTTGATAATTATCACAATGCTACTGTCATCAAAACAGCATGGTATGGTGTTGACATAAAAAGCAGACAGATAGTCCAGATCATACATGGATGGTCGATGACTTTTGAAAAGGGTGCCAAGAATAAACAGTGGGGAGAAACAATTTGTTCAATAGATGCTATTAGGAAATTTTAGGTATCCACCTTAAAAAAAAAAAAGAATTGAATTGGATAACCTTACCTTACACCAAAACCAAAAATCAGACCAAGAAAAATTAATAGCTTAAACACAAGATTGAAATTATAAAAGTCCCAGAAGAAAACAGGGGGTGATATCTTTGCATGGGCTCCAGTGACAATTTCTTGGATATGAAGTTAAACACAAACAATAAAAGAATGGAGTAAAATTACACTTTTAAAAAGCCTCTGTACAGCAAAAGAAACAATCGACAAAGTGAAAAGGCAGCAAGGAATGAGAGAGAATATTTGCAACTCAAATATCTAATAAAAGATTAAGATCTGACCTCCATACACAAACCATGGCATGTGCACTCACCCACACGCATGCACACATATGCAATACATAAAGCCAGCCAACTTTAGTAATACACTTTTAAGACAAGCAAATAAAGTGAATTTATACCTTCATTATGACAAGACCCAACACTTGGTACACATGACAAAGTTAGTCTTTTCTCCTTGTATTGAATTTGCATTGAATTGCATTGATACCATGCTTTAAGTCATACGAATCAAAGAGTAGATTAACATTCTATGGATTTTGCATACATTGACAATCCTCAATTTCTGTTTCACAATAACAGGTGCTTGAGGAAAAAAATCAAATATCTCTTAAAAATCATTCCCAGGGATCAGAAGTTGTTGGGAGAACTAGGTTCACTGCTAACAAACACACAACAGTGATTCCAATAAGAGAGAAGTCTGTTCCTAAAGCATGAATGCAGGTACATGTTTACCACATGTATCAAACCCTGGTTGTGAGAAAGCTTGCTCTCTGTAGGCCTGGGAACACAGGACTGGCAGGAAAAGAGATATTCCAAAAACATTCATGTCCCTCTCTTAGATGATCAAACAATTAAAATAATAAACTCCAAAGAATTAGAATTTCTCCAGAAATCTTCTGTTGGAAGAAGTGAAAGGCTGAAGCTTGATGCCAGACAGAAAAGGATCTTGTCCCCAGACAGAGATTTCACACAGTTCTTAATTCTTATCAGACCACCTTGCAGGAGAGAGAAGCTGAGACAATGATGGGTCAGTAATGTCCCACACCTTGATCATGCCTGCTTAGTGATGCAAGCCGTTTGCCCTCTTTGGAAACCCAAACCTGGGTCCTCTTATCTTTTCTTTCTTCCCTGTGTGAGCAAACCATTCTTCTCTGCTTTTCAGTGTTCTCTATCCCTTTGAATTCTACTTTGGGTGGGTGTAAGCCATTGGGGTAAGCCAACCCTAGCTTATTGGGACTGCCATAACCCAGCCTCTGACCCTAAAATGTCTAGTAATAACGCTAATACTTCTAAAGATGAACCCTCAATAAAACCACTCTCACAGGCTTGATATGAATACTAAATTATATAATATACTTAAAATGAAGAGTAACTCTCCAAGTAGGAATAAGCTTGAAAAAACCCTGTTCTGTGAAGGTTATCATCTACTCTGTCAAATTAGATCTCACGAATGTTTTCATTGGATTCTTCATAGAAAGAGAAAAAGCAATTCCAAAGTTCATATAGAAATACAAGAGACTGAGTAACCAAAGCAAGACTCAGCAGAAAGAACTAATCTTGGGGGAGGTGATGGGAGGAACCCTGGCTGGACCTCCCTGCCATCTTGTCTGGCTAAATCAGTGAGTTCCGTGTTCAGTGAGACACCCTGCCTCAAAATGTATGGTGGAGACAAACTGGGGAAAATACCTACATAGATCCATGGCCTTCACACATGTATGCATACACATGTCTTTGCACATGAATGTGTACACACACAAAGTGCTTAAGCACACATTGAGCAAAAAATTCAACAAATGGTGCAGGAGAAACTGTTTTTCCACATGTAGAACAATAAAACTCCATCCTTCTCTTTCCTAGTAACAAAAACAACACAAAGTAGATCACAGACTTCATAAGGAAGTCTGAAACCACTAAAATGAGGGAAATACCTCAAGCGATACATATAGGAAAGAAATTTTGGGAAAAGTCTGACAGCTCAGGAAATGATGAAATAGACAAATGGGATTTTATTACATTGCAAGACTTCCACACATAGCATAAAAAACTCTGTAAAGGACAGAGACGGCACAGAGAATGTGAGCAAATCTTTGGAGCTCTCCATCAAACAGGGAGTTCATCTCCACACTAAAAGTAAACACCACTCCAGTCCTGTTAGAATGCCTTCCATCAAGAAAAATAAAACTCCCGTGAGGATAAGATGGGCTTCTTTATACACTGTCCGTTGGAGTGGAAATTAGCACAACCATACAGAAACCACTATAGAGGTGGCTCAAAAATAAATCTAGAATGACTATGCAACCCACTCCTTGGTATATAGGAATTAAGATTGGATACCCACACACCAGTGTTTAGTGCCATGAGGTTCACAGTAGCCAAGCTATAGGATCAGCATAGGTACTCATCAATGGATGCATGGCTACATAGGAAAAAGTCAGGCTTGGAAAGAATCCTGTGTTCCCTCACATGCAGAGAAGAAAAAGACACGAAGGTAGACCAGGGTAGGTTTCTTGTTTGTTTTTTCCTTGACAGGGTTTCTCTGTGTAGCTCCTGCTTTTCTAGAACTCTCTGTAGACCAGGCTGACCTTGAACTCACAGAGATTTACTGCCTCTGCCTCCCAAGTGCTGGGATTAAAGGCATATACTACCACTTCAGGGCTAGGAGGATGTTAGTGAAAGTGAAAACATGAGAGGGTTTAAGGGGAATAAATACAGTCAAAAGCACAGTATTTTTATTATGCAAATGTCACAATGAATGATGTCATTATTTTGTATAACATATGCTAATTAAAGTGTTTGAAAAAAAACAAAATTGTTGCCATAATCAGTGTCTCTGCCGGCATTTGAAGGTGTCTAGTTGGGGAACCGGCAGGTCTCAATTCTGCTTTGCTTTTCCCCATGGTCTGCTCTCCCTGTGCAGCCTGTATCTCCTGTGTCTTCCTTCATTCTGTCCCTTGTAGTAACTATTATTAGTCCTATAGAATTCGTAGGCTTCAGCAGTCTGTCTTCAGCAGCCTCAAGTTCCATTTCAAGCTTAAGCTCTTCAGCACACAAATGAGTAGCAGCATAGAGCCTCTACAGATGACAGCTCTGCAAGCAGCTTCCCCCTCCGGGGCTACTCCGGAGGGAAACCCTGAAAGAAGTTTGTAGCCTCTGGGGTTGGGAAAGTTTTCAGGCTCAAAGAGCAACCTAACTACATACCCTAAAACTCCCTGATATTTTGTCAACAGCAGCAGAAGCCTGGCCTTTAAGGCTTAACATTCTCTATCTTCTAATTATGGAATCAAAAACTCATGGTCTTTTGTGAATAACCACCACTGTCTGCTTCAGAGCAAGCATCTCCCCAGATTCCCTGCTTGTTAGTTTATTCTCCCACACCTGGCATGGTCATGTGTTACTATTCTCCTGTCATAGACAAGAAAACTGAGCTCCGACAAATTCCAATTTTCTGCCAAGCATCACATGAGGGTGAATTGTGAAACTGACCAGCTGCCTCTAAACTCTCTTTGACGTGTTGCTCTTACATACTCTTCTTGGGGAGGACCCAAGTTGGGTTCCCAGTGCCCCCATAAGGAGGTTCACAACTGTCTGAAATTTTAGCTCCAAAGAATGCTACAGCTCTGGCCTCCTGGGGCACCTGCACTCATAGGCACACTTACGTACACACAATAAAAAATAAAAATAAATGCAGACTTTCTTACAGGATGATGGAACACATTTTGCTTATACATTTGATAAATAGGGACTGAGGACATAGCGGAGTTTGCAGAGTGCTTGCCTAGCATGCACAAAGCCCTGGCTCCCATCTCCAGCACCCCACAAACCAGGCTGATTACCGGGCTCCACTTCTCGGGGTGACTCCCACAAGTGATTTATTTATAGATTTGTTAACAGAATTTAAAATCAATGCTAATGATTAACCGAAACAATGTGGAACAAAATAGATGATCTTATATGCATACTTTTAAAAAGACCTTTTGTAAAACTAATAATTAGCTTCTAGGCTGGAGACTTAGCTCAGTGGTAGAGTGCTTGCCTAGCATGAAACCTGGGTTCCATGACGGTGGTGGTGATGGTGGTGGTGGTGGTGGTGATAATGGTGGTGGTGATGATGATGATGATGCTAACGATGGTGGTGGTGATGGTGATGATGAAAATGGTGGTGCTGGTGGTAGTGGCGATGGTATTGATGATGATGATGACAATAACTTTCTGATCTATTTTCAACACTGTTGTTTACTTAAATTAGATTTTTCTCATAGTGAGAGATACCTGATACCTAGTTTGTGTCAATACTAGGAAGGTCCATTGTCTAGCAAATCCCACCTTTATTTCCCAAGCGTGTGGATGTATGGGCTCTGGGATGTCATTCACAGTGACATCCAGGTGTCCGTGCATGCACGCACACCCACACACACACCATTATAGATATAGATATAGATATAGCTATAGCTATAGATATAGATATATATTATATATATATAATATATAGAGATATATATTAGATCACTCATTCCCCAGGTATATTTTCCAGACTCTGCCTCTAACTTTCTGACAGATAACGGCACTAAGAAGTTTCAGTCTCAACATTGCACTATTGTTTGAATTCCTTACCTACTGAAATCCTAGCCAAAAGGCTTTCTTTGGTTTTGTATTAAATTATCTCATTTGGTTGGCTGCCTTAATCAACTTAACTGATTATTTACCAGCTCACCATTTCCCTCCGTGCAGACGACATATCCCAGTGCACAGAAGTGACTTCTGGGGCCCTGGCTCCTGCTGGATTTTGTGTTTTGTTTTTTCTGACTATCCAGATCATTTCCCATCTTCCCTCAAACAATGCTGTTGTCCGCAACCTCCTATCCTAATGCTTCCCAGCTTTGGTTATTTGGTTTGTCTGGAAAAACAAAATTAGTTGTTTGAGATTGCTTTATTTCCTAGTTGGGGGAGAGGTGATCTAGGGGAGAGTTGGGGAGGTGGCTGAACAAAGCCAGTTGTGCAGTTAATGCTTTAACCTTGCGTATAATTTATACAATAAACAAAGTCACATGTTCCCCTAATAATTTAGATGTAAGCAAATGTTGATTTATTCAGGAAGGCTACTGCCCAGAGCAAGGCCTGCAGCACTAAAATCTGAATTAAACTAGGACAGAAGCAGGCTAGTCTATAATAACATTTGTATAATTTTATTTTTGCCCTTGGCTCAGTTCATTTCCTCGTACAGTAGACGCATGAAATTGGCTCTTCAGCCACCTTTAGCTGTTCATTGATATCCGGGCAGGGACAGAAGCAGCTCAAAGCCCCTCTCTATGTTTTGTTTTTAATCACACAGGTCTTAGATTCCTAGGTCATTTCTGACAATAATTACCTTTCTCTGAATTGCATTTTTGGCAAATATCTCCTAGAATAGCTTCATTTAACCTAAAGATATAGTTTTTCCATCTGACTGTGAGAAGGCTCTGAGAACTGAGCTGCTTAAATAGATGTGAGTGTTGTTGTAATTTTTTTTTCTTTATTCAAGCCCTGGGGCATGAAGTCTGAGTTCTCCTACTTTCGTGTCAGCAGTGAAATGAGGGCCTTAGGAAATTCCTTAAATGATGGAGGGGGAAAATAAACATTAACTTGAAAGAGTGAGGGATCAGCTCCCCTCCCACCATTAACCTTTGACTTAAATAAAAATTAAGAACTATATCATATAGGCTTGTTACTTTGGTGGGGGGGGGCGGAGGCAGGGATTCGGTGTTTACCTCCCTTTTAAGTGAGCCTGTTGGAGCAGTCAATAATTTGTGAGAACTTCTCAAAAGATGGAAAGGTCTCCATCTTAACATAGTGAAAGTTAGTTTTCTGCAGTCATCCTTACATCCATGTCCACCAATAGGTTTTTCACAATCTAATAACCTTAAAATGTACCCACAACTTCTTACCCCCTCACCACCACCCATAACACTTTCATCTCCGGAAAAGTAACAGCACTATTTGGGGTCAAAAGTTCAAAATAAAGAATTTTTCCCCCTCGGGGCAGGAAATCAAATATGCTAAACCTTCTCTCTAACCTTTTGTGTAGGGGGAGTTTAACAAAAGGAAAAAAAAATCCTGAAAATTAGAAATAAAAAAAATTGGCATTTACGGTCTATGTGAACTATGCATTTATCTCTCCTCCTTGCAGCTGGGAAGGTAAACAAGAGCCCTAGTGTTTGGGAGGCAAATATTGTTCCCTCCTATTCTTGGTAACCAATCTGCTCACAGGCCTCCTCCACCCAGGCCTGATTGTGCCCTGGGGCTCCGCAGGCAGCAAAGGAGGCTTTCAGAGAATCCAGGCCCTGTTTTGCCTTCATTACGAATTCCAAATAGAACAAGTTTTCGCCTGGCTTAGGCTCTGGCTATGAAAGTTTCCCACAGCTCTCAAAAAGACACAGAATACTAAATGGCCGGGCAGAGAAGTGGAGGGCAGTAGGACCTCTGTCAAAGGTTTCTGGTCATGTCAGAACCCATGGGTTCTCCAGTTGTGGGGCTGGAGGAGCTACTGGCACTAGGGCCCAGAGATAAAATGTTTTTGCCTTTGGCCTGAGGTCAGGAGTTGGGACCAGAACTTTGAGGTTTTATCCTTTGTTCCCAGGTCAGCCTAGAAAAGGGCCCTTGGTCCCAGCCTCAGAATGGAGAGAGTCCTTCGCTCCTGGCCTTGTGGCCCCTGGCTGTCTCTGGGGACATGCTCTGAGGCATAGCAGCATTGGGAAATCTTCTACCCCAAGGGGCAGCTGTGGAGCATCAAATGTTTTCAGGCATTTCCAGCATAAAAGCAAAAATTGATGAGTTTCAGTGGGACAAGCTCTGAAACTAAAGGAAAAAGCCCCGAGGCATCGGAGGGAGAAGAGGAAACGTTTTATTGTCTTGCTGTGGGTTTCTTTTCTTCCTTTCCTTTAGCTGGTGTCTTTATTGAGTCAAGATGTTATATGAATGCACCAGTGAAATATCACATGCATACTCTTAGGGAACCTCTCGGCTCCGAGTTTACAGACGAGACGCTGGTGTGTGAGTTCCGGTTACCACCTCCTTCCCCCCATACCCCTCCCGATTCCCGGCCTTTTGGCATCCCCATCCCTTCTGTAAGGACTGAGAGATACACAAGTTCCAAAAGACTGTCCTTTCCAGAGCCCTCAATCATGGGCTCAATCAACTTCTATTGAAGCTATTCCCTTTCTACACATTTGTAAAAAGTTTTCAGACTAGTTGAAACCAACAATGAGGAATTTGCAGGGGTCCCCCTCACCCCTCCCGCCGCCACCAAACAATTGGTCAGTCTATGACCCTTCCTCAAAGCTGACTTATATTATTGTTGTTATTCTATTTTCTTTTCTGCCAGTAACTGAGGCCTGGCAAGCTCTAATCCACCACACTGACATCATAGGGGTGGACTGTGACTTTATTAGATTTAAGCGCTTGGCTGTGGGTTTTTATACATAGTTCATGAGGCAGTTGGGCACACATCATAATCCCTCACACACATCATAACCCCTTACACTCGCTGAAGCATGGAAGAAGCACAATGTAGTCAGTGTTTATAGACTGGACATGACAATATTCCCTTTTGTTATAAGCAGGGTCTTGCTATATATCCTGGGCTGACTTTGATTACAGAAGTGTGCCAATGTGCCTGGTCCCTAAACTCATTGCCTAAGGGCCTTTTTAACATGACCAGATTCCAGCATATTAATGAGCTGCACCTAAAGAGAACACTATATTAGTATGTCCTTTTCAGTCCCACACTTAATTAAATGTAATCTGGAGTGTATCTCAGTAGTGCAGCCACCCTAACATGTAACATACGTGAGGCCCCAAATTCTGTGCTAGCATCCTCCAAATCCTCTCCACATGTTCAATGTTCAAAGTCAAAGATAAGACTGTGGGGACTTCTTCCAAGTGTAAAGATAATGGCTGACCTCCTGATGCTGTGGTATCTCACTCAAAGCCTGTTATCCGACAGTCCTTGAGTGGCTGAAGCCAAATAGTCATCAACAACTTGGAGCTATTCATTCACCCACTGTGCTTGCTAAAAAGTGGCTTGGCACTGGACCTAAAAGCTGAAAGAGACAAGAAACATCCTACTCTCAAATTTATTTCTTCTAGTTTTTTTTGTTTTGTTTTGTTTTGTTTTAATTTTGAAACACTCGTTTCATGTAGTCCTGGCTGGCTTCCAACTCCCTATGTAGTCAAGGAATCCTGACAGCCCCATCCTACTGTCTCACTTCCCAAGTTCTGAGATTAAACCACCATGCCAGCTTTACATCCTGCCCTAGACTGAACCTGGGGCTCTATCCAGGCTAGACCAGCACTCTCCCAGCTGAGCTATATCCAATCCTCAAGTTCATTTTCTGTTAGGCAGACAGTTGATAAGCCAGGGCAACAAATGGAGACAATCATCTCAGCAGTGGTTAGTGAAGGAAGGGCCCTGAGAAGATAGTAGGGGATGAAAAGGGATAGTGGGGGGTGGAAAGAAATAGTGGGGGATGGGAAGGGTAGTGGGGGATGGGGAGGGATAGTGGGAGATGGAAACAGATAGTGAGGGTAGGAAAAGATAGTGAGGGGGTGGAAAGGGATAGTGGGGGCATGGAAAGGGATAGTGGGGGCATGGAAAGGGATAGTGGGGTGGGAAGAGATAGGAGTAGAAAGGTCTCACTGGGGAGGTGGAGATGATGACTTTGAATTCTATCCATTTTTTAATGTTGATTTACTCAAATCACTGCATAGATTATTGAGCCCCACAATCTCTCTCTCTCTCTCTCTCTCTCTCTCTCTCTCTCTCTCTCTCTCTCTCACACACACACACACACACACACACACACACAAACACACTCCAAGCAGAAATACTAATCTCCACATAGCCAGATAGCATTCCCCTTTCACGTGCCAGCAGGACCACCCCAGGCATCACAGCTCAGCTGAGGACTTTATTTAATTATGGGATGTTCTGCAAACGTCTTCCAAATTGTAGAGATAAAGCTGTATAAAGCACTGACCTTCAAGAGCACATAGCCCTTCGTTTATCAGAAGGAAGTCCCTGCTGAGTTTGAATCTTCAACAGCTCGCCATTTGTTTTAATTTACTGTTGTTTTCTTAAATTCTGCTTAACAACCAGTTACCTGCCAAAGCATGTTCAGCTTTTTCATTAGATAGCCAATACCACTGCCATGTGTGCAACTCTAGGCTTGACCAAAACATGCAATTGATGCTGTCAATGCAGATTCCCAGGCAGGGACAGAAACAATCGGTTTAGTTCATGGCTTAAAAGAAAAGCCTTCGTGTTACCTATTCATTTTTAAAATGTTTTCTTAAGGCCCCTCTCACCTTTGTGGCAAACACAAAGGCCAGCTGAAAAGAAAGACACACACACACACACACACACACACACACACACACACACACAGAGAGAGAGAGAGAGAGAGAGAGAGAGAGAGAGAGAGAGAGAGAGGTTGTCTTGAAAGGCATAACAGTTCACCATGACTTCCCTTGTCGCATCTGGATTCCTCCATTATGGTTACTTAGGTATCTGATGGTTTGTCAGAAAGCTAACCATAACTTAGGCGGAAAACTGGACTCCATTAAAAAAACATTAAAAGCTGAGAGGGAGGCAAGTTGATGTGGCATGGCTCCCAGCAATAAGAAAGCAAGGGTGCATGCGAAGCTTCGAAATAGAAAGTGACGTCCTCATAAAAACAGCGCTCCAGGCGCGTGTGCCGCTCGAAGTTCTCCTGCCAGCTTAGAATATTTTGCTCCAAGGGATTTCAACTTTCAAATGTATCTTTGGATGCAAAATAGGCTGCCCAGGAGAAGACAGCCTCCAAGAAGGGCAAGAAGCATTTGTTCCCAATTATGACCCCTTTCTGTTAAACCCACGTTGTTTGTTTGTTTAGGTAGAATATTTTCTCAGGAAGTGTGTGTGTTCCATGTACCACCTGGCTGGCAAAGAGTGATCTGATGACCTTCATAACTAGAAAGCAATGCTGCTGGCCGGCAGAACTAAACAATATTAAGAGCTCCAGCGTTACTGGATATCAGGGGAACCCTTCATTCTAATTGGAAAGCTCAAAGCTTCAGGCATCTGAAATTTTTGGTTTGGGGGCTTTTCCACGGCATTCCATTGCAGTATACCCAATCAATAAATATGATGCTATCTATGCACAAGACCAGAGAGAGGTTCATCAGCTCCCTTGAGTTTTGTATTTGACTTGTTAAACTGGAAAAAAAAAAAAAACACAAGACTTAGAGAAACAAACAGAATACAAATTGCTTGGTCCCTAGCTAGCTGCCAGAAAAGAAAACAAATAAACAAATCCCTCTGCTCAAAGAACCAAAAATGGGGGAGTGGAAAGTACACAGCCCTATTTTCATATGTGGTACTCCAGTAGGTGGGGACCTGTCCCCTGTCCCGTGTACTATGAAAGGAGCACCTGTTCATCAGCTGGAACTCTGAAATTGAGGCGTGAGTGCTGGGAGGCGCTCGCTCTGTAAAATACTTGGCTTACAAGCGTGCTGAGTTCTGTACCAAAACCCGAGTGAAAAAGCTGAGCATAGAGGCAAATGTCTGTAATTCTGCTGCTGGGGATGCACAGACAGGTTGATTTCTGGGCTTGCTGGACAGTCAAAGTAGCCTCCAGGTTGCAGAGAAACAGTACTGGAGGACAGCAACCAAAGTTACCTACTGGCCTCCACATGTGTGCATACACAGATATATTTGTACCTACATACACAAACATGCACCTGCCCACACATGAACACACACACACACACACACACACACACACACACACAGAGAGAGAGAGAGAGAGAGAGAGAGAGAATGAAGCCTTTTTGTTGTTTGGGATTTTTTCATAAACAAGTGTGTGTGTGTGTGTGTGTGTGTGTGTGTGTGTGTGTGTGTGTGTGTGTGTGTGTGTACACTGTAAGTGTGTGAGTGTGAAAATAAGAGAAGGCTTTCAGGAGGCAACTCTGCTGTCACCTCATTGGGACAGTAGTCAACAGGAGGCATTCATTCTCCAGCCACACTGAGGCTTAGTAAGAGCTCATGGAGACAGGACCAGCCCATTTAGCCTGAGGTAGAGGTAAGAAGCTAATGGCCAGTTGCTTTGCTTTTCTGATATTCAGCTTGAAGTTTGAATCCCAGTATCAGTCTCTGGGTCTTTCATTTATCATACCACAGTTACCAGGTCCATGTGGAGAACCTCTGGTTCCTGAAAGCGTTCCCAAACACTCCTGCTCACTTCACCACTGAGAAGAATATTTCCAGTGAGACCAGAGTAGGAGGCTCTTCAGAGACTGGAACTTTTGCTATTAGGAGGAACCTAGGCCTAAGAGACTTATTCTATCGTATACCCATGGAGCGGGCAGAGTCATGATGGATGAGCTGATTTGGGTGCATTTTGAAGAAAGGCAGCCCCCACAACAGTTGTCTGCTCTTCACCCCAAAAGTGAGTGTGCAGATTCTCAAAGCCTTCTGTCACAGATAGGGCAAAATTCTCCACCCCAAAAGTGAGTGTGCAGATTCTCAAAGCCTTCTGTCACAGATAGCCCAAATTCTATGCCATAGAGGCACATGAGCAAACTAACAGAGTGAGGTTCTGGGCATATCACATAGAGGAACTCCTTTTTAGAGACCATTTCACACACAAGGGCCAGCCCTAATTGATGGTTCCTTCTTCTCGTATCTCTGATGGAACATGAACCCAGGCTAATACAGTATTAAGCTTACCAAGAGATAAGTAAACAGTATTGGTATTAAGTTACGATAGAGAAGTAGATACAACCCCAAACTTTCCCAAGAGTCCTGGTGCCCCTGTGCTACAACTTGAAACCAGCTATTATTCAATTTTCAATTTTCACTCTTGAGAATGAAACTGAAGGGCTAACACATGCTAATCAAGTGTTCTACTACTGAGCCACATTGCCAGCTCCCTTCTAATTCTTATATTCACACAAATCACACCTTTACTTGGGCCTTTTCCAGACATTTGTAGATCAACTACAAGAATGAATGATGAATGAATAAATGAGATGGAAATCATATTCTGAAATCTCTGAAGTCTAAGGCAAGGGTCACTTTGGAGGAGAATGTTCAGAGTTGGGTGTTCTGGGAATAAGCAACAGAATCTGGTCAGTTTTAGGCTGTAGATACCAGGTCGCGTTCACAACTACTGTAGCTCAAATAGCAAGCTCAAAATTTCCAGAACATTCTCTGGTCCTAAGTATTCCAAAGAAATCCTGAAGAGATGGGGGGAGGTGTACCAGTAGACACTAAGATGGAAAGAAACCTTCCAGCTGCTTTGCTGTTGGGTGTCTTCCAGAATGGGAACGAGCGAGGAACACACCTGGCAAGAAGAAGTGGTTCTTTCTCTGAATGATGGGAAGTGGATCAGAGTCAAGAGAGAAGAAAGGAGTTTAAGTTGCCTTTATGTGACAATAAGTAACAGTTAAATACTCAGTCCTAAGGAAACATGGATACTGCCTCATCCGAGGCTCGCAAAGCACTGGAGGAAGTGTGGAAAGAATGTAAGAGGCGGAAGGAGGGGTGGAGTGCTGTGGAATACTGCCCTCCAGGTATGCCGAGACTATTGCATTCTGGAATGCTCAGCAGCTGTAATTATCTGCTTAAGAGCTGCAGAAGATGAAGCCCCTCAACATTTCATTATGGACTGGAAGAAGGGCTCTAAGTCCCTGCCCTTCCCTGAGGACTTAGAGGCAGTTAATAGTTGCACTGGGGGGGGGGGTGAGCGGAGACATTTTCTTCTGTGGTTTTAGCCAGTCACATAAAAAAATGTGGCTGTCGAAGGGTGACGAGTGGAGAAGACACGGGGATCATCTGGAGGGAGAGGAGAACAAGAGTGGGTCATGGAGGGTGTGGCCAAAATGCACTGTACTCGTGAATGAGATGCCATCATGAAGCCATTGTATAATCCACATGTGATGATAAAAACTTTTGGAAATACCTAAACACAGTCTGGATGCTGAGTTGGGAAGAGCCAACAAAGACGTAGGGAAAGAAAGCCTGGGAGTGTTAGAGGCAACAGCCTCTTCCAAGGAGAGAAGAGAAAGGGGGAAGGGAGGCAGGATTGCAACTGAGGGAGAGAGAATCCCTGCAGAAGACCCTTTACCAAAAGTCCAAGAGATCAACCTGTGACTTGTTACCCAAAGGTGAGTGCCCTGGCCCTACCAGTCCAAGCTGTATACATCGCAAAGGTGAATGTAACTCCCAAAGAACTTCATTTACGTCACTGGGTTTCAACCTAATGGCATTTTTTTTTCCTTTTGCTTCTGCTTGGTTTGCAGTATTGGGGATCATACCAACAGCCTTGCACAAGCTGAGCAACTATGCCACCATTGTGCTACACACTCATCCCTGAAATTGAAAACAACAAAAACAGAAAACAAACAAACAAACAAAAAACCCACTGATTAGAATGGCAAAGTGTCTCTGGGCCTTTACTTGTAAAGCATGCCAGAGGTTGCAGAACACGATGGTTGGATGCTTGCTTTCTTTGTTTCTTTCTTTTTCTCTTTGTGTGTGTGTGTGTGTGTGTGTGTGTGTGTGTGTGTGTGTGTGACCTGAAACTGAAATTACAGGTAGTTGTGACCTGCCTGATGTGGGCACTAAGAACCACTCTTGAGTCCTCCACAAGAGCAGCAAGCACACTTAATCACTGAGCCCTCTCTCCAGCCCCAGGGATGGATGCCATACAAAAGCTCTCACTAACACAATCTGTGCAGGTGCTACCAGTGGAGGGAGGAGTCTGGGGAGTCCTATAGAGCAGATGGATTCAGAGTGTGAAACCTGCAGAGGGCAACTGGATCCTTACCAGGGTTGAATAAGTACCACAAAGGCTTGTGCATTTGAGCACTTTGTCCCCAACTGATAGTGCTGTTTGGAAGGATTGGAACTTTTAGGCAGCGGAGGCTCGAAGAGGCTCACTGTGGAATTCCTACCTCGTCTCTGCATTCTTTAAATGATGAGTCAAGAACATTGTTCCCTCAAGTTGCTGCTTGCCAGGTATCTGGACACAGAAGTAACTACCACACCGCCCCACCCACACCCCATGCAGCAATGCTTGACATTATCATGGAAGATGACTCTCAAGAGAAGTGCCATGATTGTGAGCTGGAGAATAAGGCACAAGCTCAAAAAAAAGTGTGTGTGTGGGGGGGGGGGGGCAGTTACAGCAAACTAACAGACAAAGGGGTCCTCAGAAGAGCTGCAGCTGGAGATAGCCACGGCTGAAGAGGGACCGCCTGCCACTGAGCACCCAGCCAGAGTGTGACTTGGAGGCAGGACGTGTGCTGGTGGTGTGGAACAGCCGTGCTGGACATTTGTACACTTTATTGGTAACTGATCAAAGAGAGACTCTTTTCCTACCCCATCCTTAATCAAAAGACAGAATCCTAAGAAGTTGAAGGTGGGGGGAGAGGGGAAACAGGAAGGGAAGGGTTGATGAAGAGACGGGGGTGGGGTGGGAGGGTGGGGGTGGGGGGTGTTCCTGCATTTGAAGACAGAATCCTACAGGTGAGACTGGCGGCGAGTGTTTCCAATTACAGGGAAAGGTGAGGATGGCAGAGAAGATATGAAATATTATATTTGTGTTTGTTCTCTACCAAAAATGAGGCTCTTCCTACCCCAAGGACAATTTTCACAGAGAGCAAAACACACTGTGAGGATGATGGTGTCTCTCTCCAGATTCTTACAGCAACTCAAATAGGAGTGCACTAACACAGCAACCCTCCTAGGATCCGGAACTTCTCACCTACCTGACGCAAGACCAGAAAGGCTCCCTGAGACTCCTTTACTCCAGACTGTGACATTCACTGCACACCCAATTAAAGCAGACTCCAGCTAGATCAGACCCCCAAACACAGAGAGATGTGTCCATTGGCAAAGCACTGTACCACTGAGCTGTGCCCCGGATGCTGTAGTCTCCTTAGCATAAACCCCCACAGGTCCTTCACCTCCTTTGCCCCAGTTCATGCATTTCCTCCATTCTTTCTGCTACCCCAGGCCGGCTTTGGACTGCCTCTAGGTTATCTTTGAGCTGACATGCTGCTGTTTCCTCTTCAATGACTGGCTGTTGCTCTTCACCCTGTCACATAAATATCCATGTACATATATTCTCTTCCATCACTCAAATGTATGACCACATAATTGCATTTCAGAATCTACTTTTTCTCTACTCCAACTTCTTGTCCCTCCCTATCTGCCCATGTAAGCAGCACATTCTAATTTTTCTTTTTACTCATGTGTCTCTGTGTATCTGTGGCATGTGTGCAGACAGATGCCCAAGGAGGGCAGAAGTTGGATCCCCTGAAGCCAGTGCAACAAGTGGTTGTGAGATGCCCAGCGTGGGTGCTAGGAACCAAACTTGAGTCCTCTGCAAGGGCAGTATATGCTCTTAGCTGTGGAGCCATCTCTCTGGCTCCCACATTTTTGGAAGATTCGCTTCTTTCTTGTGTAGTATTTTCTGTACTGTGTGCTACTGAACTTTCTCTTGCTGTGACAAAGTACCCAACAAGACAGCTAAAATAGGAAGATTTCCTCAAGGTGGGGAAACATGGCAGCAAACAGACAGACATGATGGCTGAGAGTTCTACATAAAGATCCACAGTTAACAGCAAGAGAGACACACTGGGTCTAGCTTAGGCTTCTGAAACCCCAAAGCCCACCTCCAGTGACACACTTCCTCCAACAAGGCCACATCCACTCCAACAGGCCACACCTCCTAATCTCTCCACCTAATGACTAAGCATTCAAATAGGGGATCCTATGGGGGACATCCTATTGAAGCCACCACAGATCTATCTGGAACCTTTCACACAGATGACATCATAGACTGTATTCCTGGCTATTTTCATTCATTTAATTTTTCAAAGTTCACTCATGTTTTAGCATGCGGATTTGGTATTTTCCTGACTGTTGTGACAGAATGCCTGACAAAAGCAACCTGGGAAAAGAAGGAAGTATTTTGGCTCATGGTTTAAGGGTGTAGCTCATCATGGCTGGGATGGTGCAGTAGCAGTAGGGGAGGCAACTGTCTTAGCATACCTGCAGTCAGGAAGCAGAGAGTCAGGCAGGAGTGCGGGAGCTCAGCTTGTTTTTCTGTCTGCAGGTGAATCTTCCTGTCTGTTAAACCTCCCTGCAAACACCCTCACAAACATTCCCAGAGGTGTGTCTCCTAGGTGATTCTAAATCCAGCCAGGTTAACAATCTAAAGACCATTATAGTCTGAATCAGTACTGCCTTCATTGTTATTGCTAAATAATATTCCCCTATGTGGATATGCCACATATTGTTTATCCATTCATCAGCTGTTGGGCATCCAGGTGATGTCCACCTTTTAGCTGCTAGTAATATTGCTGCTTAAGTATTCATGTTTCATGAATACATGTTTACATGAATACATGTTTCATGTACACATAATTTTATTTCTCTCATGAACAATTGTTGAATCAGGTGATATTTTGGCACTTTGTTGTTCTTAACTTCTGTTGCCCACAGAAGTCAGAATCAGCAACCCCTTGGAACTGGGACTACAGACAGTTATGAGCCACCACATGGGTGCTGGGAACTGAACCTGGGTCCTCTGCAAGAACAAGTGCTCTTAGCCACTAAGTCATCTCTTCAGTACTAATTCCAGCCTTAATGCACTTAATGCATGCTTCCCGAAAGTGGCTGTATCTTTACACATCCCCCAAGAAGCATGCTCAAGGGTCAGAACTTTCCTACATTCTTGCCACTTTTTGCAAGACTCACTTTTAGTGAGGTACCCAAAAAGGTCATTTTGCCAATCTTTCACCCTGGGTCAACACCTGCCTCCTCTCTCTCTCTCTCTCTCTCTCTCTCTCTCTCTCTCTCTCTCTCTCTCTCTCTGCATGTTTATCTTATTTAACCTTTATAATATATAGACATTATTATATGTCTTGTTTAATCTTTATAATACCTTGAGAAGCAAACATCTTTTTTCCTTATTTCACAAATGAAGTAACCTAGGCTAGAGATTGTCAGGGGCATAATAAATAAACAAACAAAAGCAGTCTTAGGGCAACGGCTCACCCCTGTTTTTCTCCAAAGCCCAATTTCAGGTACCACCCAGGTGCTCCCACAATCCCTTTGCAAGCAAAAGTGTTAGATCATGTGTCAGCTTTTTTTTTTTTCCTTTTTAAAGTTGAATGACACTGTTTCCTGTGTGAGAGAATGAACATGTGTATTCATGGGAGGTAAGGGTATGGCTCTGGGTGTGAGTGTGCTCACCTGTGCACATGAGGCAGGGGTGTGACCCTGAGTGTGTGTGTGCTCATATGTGCACATGTGGTGGCAGAGGAGGATGTCAGGTGCCCTGCTCTATCAGTCTCTGCTTTATCCCTTTGAGACAGGGTCTCTCCCTAAACCCAGAGCTGCGCTGGGCCTTAATAAGCACAAGTGATTTTGCTGCCTCTGTCCCTCCTCAGACGCAGTTCATTCCTGTGTTGGGGTTAACAGGAACATAAATGACTTATGCCAGCTCTTAATACAGGTGTTGGGATCCACCCTCTGGTGCTCACACCTGTGCTTGCATAGCAAGCTCTCTTACCCACTGAGCTTTCTCCATCCCTTGTACTTTCCAAGACAAAAATCTCACTGTTTGGTGATATATTGTTTATGATGTAATAAAGCTTGCCTGGACCTCAGAATGCAAAACTAGCTGCAGCCATAGGGGCCAGACAGTGGTGGTACACACCTTTAATCCCAGCAGCCATACTAGTTAGCCACTGAAACCAGGCAGTGTTGGCACATGCCTTTAATCCCAGAACTCAGGAGGCTGAGGCAGGCGGATCTCTGTGAGTTCGAAACCAACATGGTCTACAAGAGCTAGTTCTAGGACAGCCTCCCAAGCCACAGAGAAACCCTTCCTCAAACATTCTCAGGATTTGGGAAACCTAGAAAAGAGCCCTGTCATGCAAGATGGTGACCTCTCCAAATGACAATGACATACAGTCTTCTTTCTCAAACCCTTAGCAGCCCTAGTCTTTTCTGCCCTGTTCAGTTGCTTTCTTGACGACTCTTTTCCCTCTGTCATTCATTCTCTCATCTGCTCAGTCAGTGCATTCCTTCAAGTCACACACTGGGCAGTAGCTATTTGCTGAGCTTTATGGTAGATACTGGCGACACTTCTGAGACAAGGCATTGTTCCTACCTGTGGAAGCAGAGGATGACCAAATCCCATAAATGCATAGGCATTAGCTGATATCTAGTTTAAAGGAAAAGACCAGCCAACTATGACAGCCAATTATAATAGAGAGCTCTGAGCTGGTCCCAAGGGGGAGTGAATAGGGGTTTGAGCTGAAAGATTAAGAGCAATTAGGTAAGGGAAGGGAAAGATCACTTCACACTCAGGCAGTGCCTCTTGTGCAAAGGCCCTGGGGCAGTAAGTTAAGTTGGAAAAGCTATAGAGTAGAAAGGGCAAGCCAAAGCCAGAGAGACAAACCTCAAAGAGATGGGCAAGACGAGACAAAGATTTGAGTCTTTGGAGACCTGTTATTTAACATCAGGTTACTAAGGTCTAGGTCCCATCTATGAACACTAGGAGTCTATGTCCTCGGCAAGCACAGGAAGCTACAGTCTCTGCCCCTGCACTGTGGTGGCATCTCTCCTGTGTGGGAAGGGGAAACTTGACTCCTCTAGAGAACACAGATGAAATGTGGGCCTAATGTATGACAGGCTCGATTTCTATATTGGAAGTCAGTGGCATGAATGTAGATTCTTCTTAGACTTCCCTTTGATTGCTCACTGTTAGACTGCCTTCCTGCAGATGAGCATAGAGAATCCTATGTCAGCATGGTCCTTTGTCGACCATCAAGGACGTTTGGAATTAAACAAGCCACGGGTAATCAATTCAGATGCTGTAGGCTATGAGACCACCCGTGGGGCTTCAGAGAGATATTTCCTGTTGTATATAAAATATACAATTGGCTTTGTGTGCCGCTGGGACTTCGCCCCACTCTGCCCTGACGGATGGCATTGTGGCCTCTGCTGGAGGCAAGTTACCTGACTCCCCAGAGCAGAGTTCAATTCAGCTTTGGGAATCTTAGATTCATTAAGAAATAATGGGGTTTGTTTTCATTTGTGGGAGCAATTTCCTTTTTCTTCCTCAGGAAGAAATGCATAGCTGTGTGTAGAACTCAGATGTAATTGCACAGAAAGACAGACAGGACAGAGAAAGCTGTGACAATCTTACGGCTTTTCAGGGATAAACTTGGATACCCTCCTCCCCAGACTTCCAAGTGCTTTCAACATCTCAAGTATAACTAGGCAGAGAATGAAAAGCCTTCCTCTTACACAAAGTGCAGGTTGAGCTGAATCTGGGATTGGGAAGAGTCATTACAAAGGGAAAGTGCCTGCACTTTCCTTGGGACCGGGCAATGTCTTATGAACACAGCACGCCTGGGGGAGGCAGTAGCTGCAGTCCCATTAGGATTTCCTAGTCTAATTAGGAAACATACACAGCCAAGCTTCTCACAAATTAAGAGCCAGCTAATTAGGCTGTGAAGATCTTCCTCTAGAACTTGCTTTTGCTGGGAAACACCTTGACTACATTTGCTATGATGGGGGGATAAAAGAAGTGACAAAGGGGAGAATAGCTGGGTAAAAAGAGGAAGGAAGAAAGAAAGGGATTAAGGGAAGGACGGAGGGAGGAAGGGAGGGAAGAGGAAGAAAAAAAGCAAAGAAGAGGTTGGAAGGGAGGGGATGAGGAAAGAAGAAACAGAATAAATGGGTCATCCAATGGATGTGGACCTTGTGTTTCCAAGTCCTAACTCCACTCATTCATCTTCCAAGCATCCTGGTTGGAACCTGTGATTCTATCCAGCCACAGTGTTTGGGATCCAGCACAGCACTGCCCAGGAATTTATTAATATGGCTACTCCATGAGCGTTCCTGTTCTTCTCCCACCTGCCTGACTTCCTGCCCCCTTCCAGAGATCAAATGACTCAACCCCACCATGAATAGCTCATTATCATCCTGCTCATGAACAGGACAAAGGTCATACTGGGGGTCCCAAGGACAGCTGTTTCTTGCTGCATGAAGAGCAGGTTTGCAATTCCAGGGAAAGACTCTCTGTCCACAGAGAGATCGGTGCAAGGCAACTCAAATAAGATGAAGTCTCCTTGGAATGGAAAAGAGGCAAAAAGGAGCCTCACCCTCCTGGCTACAGTTCCCTGACTTGATTTCCCTCTCTTACTTGATGGATAGTGTGGTTAGAGTTAATTATTTGAAAACTTGTGTTGACTAATTTAATTTAAGTGTGCTTAAGAGTCTTTGCTCTCTGGAAAGCCTAAAATAGTTGCAGAAGAGAAACCAAAGCCAGGTGACTGAGTATGGGCTGACAAGATGTCAGTGTGGGCAGCCCTATTCTTGGAGTCGGATGCCTCTTCCTCAAGCTGTAGGACTTAGTGTTTGTTTTTGTTTTGGGTTTTGGTTTGTCGAGACAGGGTTTCTCTGTGACTTGGAGGCTGTCCTGGAACTAGCTCTTGTAGACCAGGCTGATCTCAAACTCACAGAGATCCTCCTGCCTCTCCCGAGTGCTAGGATTAAAGGCGTGCTGTAGGACTTAGTGAAAGTCACTTTTTCTCCTCACTCATTTCCCACACAATGGGGATAGGAACCCAGAGGAAAGTGCATGGGCGAGATTACCTGCTAAGTGATAATGACTTCTCATTGTCTGCCTCTACTAAAGTCATAAACAAAGAATGGTGATAGCAAAATAAACAGAACTGAGTGTCAGAGCCAGCTGAGATGAAACACAGTTCAAATACAGACTGGGATCTGAGTTGACACTCTTGTGAGTAAAGATGACTTCTAAATCCATGCCTGATGCTGCAATCTTCATCTACTCCTCTCCAGAGGTAAGAACTTTCGACTTCCAAGATCCCAGGGAAAAGAGCAGGTAATCTCAGGCAGGTGGGAGAAGAACAGGAACGCTCATGGAGTAGCCATATTAATAAATTCCTGGGCAATGTTCATTCCCTGGAGCTGGATTACAGACATATGAGCCACAGACACAGATATTGGGAACCAGCTAAGGTATTCTAGAAGAGCAGTGGGTGCTGTTAACCAAACTATCTCCACAGCCCTGTTTTTTTGTTATTGTTGTTGTTGTTTGTTTTGTTTTGTTTTGCTTTGTTTTGTTTTGTTTTTTGTTTCTTTTTGTTTTTGTTTTTTTCAAGAGAGGGTTTCTCTGTGTAGCTTTGGAGAGCCTATCCTGGCACTCACTCTGGAGACCAGGCTGGCCTCCAACTCACAGAGATCCGCCTGCCTCTGCCTCTCAAGTGCTGGGATTAAAGGTGGTGCCACCAACGCCCAGCTTCCACAGCCCTGTTTTTGAGACAGCCTGGCCTTGAACCCACTATATAGACAAGGATAACTTTGAACACCTGATTTTTGGCCTCTACATCCAAAGTTGGGACTCTAGAAATGTTCTACTATGCCCAGCAAGTAACAGGATTATAACAATAGTTTATCAACATCTTCAGAAGCAAGACAATAAAATAAGATAAAAAGCTAGTGATTTACTGTCATTATCTTACAAGCCATTCAGGAAGACTCTAGAAATATACAGGCAGACTTGTGTTTTCTCAGTAGGAAATGCAGCATGCTTGGTACAATGGATTTTTCCCCCTTTTTTAAAAAATTAAGAAACCCATTATCTACAGAGTAACCTTGGGGGTACAGGCTGAGGGGCTGTGTTTCAGAATTTCCTATCTGCCTTTCACAACCAGATGGTCTATATGCAATATGTGTTCCTGCCATCACTCACAATTGTTTCCAGTGGATGTCATGTATGGCCTTATTAACAACTGTGCTAGAACCATTTAAAAAGTCCCCTGGATCTGCTGCCCCATGCTCGTTTTAACTAATCAGGGTGAGACTCAGCTCCACAGAAATTGTTTTCTCTTAACTTCAAAGAAACTACATAGATTTTTGCATTCATTAGTGATTTATTATTATTATTATTATTATTATTATTATTATTATTATTATTAAAGTTCTTACTGCAGCTTGGAGAGCATTCTGTTTATTTATTTAATTATTACATTTTGTCCAAACAGTCTGTGGGTACATACGAGCAAGTGTGTGTGTGTGTGTGTGTGTGTGTGTGTGTGTGTGTTAAACTAGAGTAAATTTGCCATTCTTTTAAATAAATTGTGTTTTTAACCTTAGCATGATTCTATTGGATAAGTTTTACAGGGTCTTTTTCCAGGGGTGGAGAACAGAGAGGTTTTTAAAAAATTGAAATATGACATCCATATCATTAGGGTTTTAAAGTTAGTAATATGCTTAAGGCAGATTTTTTATGGTTAGCAAATCTGAGAGGTTCTGACACCACAGGGCGCAGGCGGAGATAACTTACATAAATGTATATGGTCCCCTGAGGGGCCACAATTGTATTGCGGGGTTTCTCATGAACAGCCTAGCTTCAGTGGAACAGCCAAGCAAAGCTAAGTGGTTCTGAACCGGATGAGCTGTCCATGAGCCGAATTATGGGCAAATGGCAGTAGCCTGGATGCTGGCCTCTCTCCTATGAGGCGCTGAAATGGGGAAGTGTGTGCATCTAATGAAATGCTTATCTTATTAAAAATGTTTCTTTTAAAACAGCCGCTGCATCACTTGGAAATGGATACCCTAACAGATTACCCGGCACAATCACAGCGAGGTAAGGTCTAAAGACTAGGAAAGGAAATATCCATAAACCCGGAGGTGGAACACAGGTGCTGCAACTGATTAATGGGACACCTTAGAAACTGGAATCAGCCCCAAAGTTCATTTCTTCCCATTTTCAAAACTGTATTGTCTTTTCTTTCTTTCTTTCTTCAGGGGCTTTGTAATTCCTGAAAGGCAAAAGCAAATAATTATGAAGAAGTTGTGAAAGAAGTCTAGTCAAGTCTGGCTTCTTACTCAGTTATAAAAAATGCTTAATTAATTGTTTTATGTGCATGAGGCAGTCTTGTCAAAATGATGTATGCTCAAAGGCACAGACAGGAAGTGTGCTCACTAGGAGGCAGCATCGTAAAAATAGGGCCCTTTCATTCCCACCCCATCCCGCATCCCTGCTCTTGGTTTGTTGACTAGGTCTTGGTGCACCATCTACTATGATATCAATCCCCCCATCTCAGCTTCCTGGTGCTACAATTACAGGCATGTACCACCATGACTGCCATGTGCATTTTCTCAGGGCTAGGATTTCCCTCAAGAAGGTGAGGGGATCTCATTCATTCCTCATTATTTTTCACATGAAAAAATAAAAGATCATCATGACTTTGAGATGCCGTAATAACTCAACAAAGACAATTCTTCTTCTGTGCTTTTAATTTAAACAGTGCCACTTGGCTGGGGACAGTGTTAACTACTGAACAACTTCTAGAAGCCACCATAATGATTGTTGTCCTTGATTGAGATAGTGCACCAAGCTGCTTACCATTCTGAATAATTTCTACATGTTAATCCCACTTAAACTCAACCCTTCAAATAGAATTTTTCATTATGTTTCTAGATTTTATACTTATACATACATTATATTTATTTATATTTTATGGCTAAAGAAATGAAGGCTCTCTCACAAGTTAAGGTGTTATGATTGTAATTTAGAGTTATGAAACTTATTTGCAAGTATTTATTAAACATAGGTAATTTTTGGGCAAAGACTTTTACTTTTAATTTGATTTATCTTTACCTGTGTATATAAGTATAAACATGTGCACACGTGTGTGCTATGGTGTGGCGGTCAGAAGACAACCTGGAGGTGTCAGTTCTCTTCTTCTAGCATGTAAGGCCTAGGGATCGAACATGGAAATCAACATATCCTTTACCTGCTCAACTGGCAAAGAGCTTTTAAAGCTGGTGAAAGACACACATCCTTTTATTCATCACAATGCTCTCCATACCTCCTTCCTTTCTATCTATCTATCTGTCTGCCTGTCTGCTATCTATCTATCTATCTATCTATCTATCTATCCATCTATCTATCCATCTATCTATCTAAAGACAGGGTCTCTCTATATAGCCCTGGCAGTCCTAGAACTCACTATGTAGATCAGGCTATCACAGAGCCCCACCTGCCTCTGCTCAGATTAAAGACATGCATTACTATGCCCAGCCTCTCTTCCTTTCAAAAAAAAAAAAAATGAATACAGCTGTCATGGTGAGACTCTGTCTCAAATATAAATAAGTAAATATTTTATCTTTTTTTTTTTGCAGTGCTGGGAATGAAACCCAAGGACTTGTACGTGTTAGGTAAGCACTCTGCCACTGAGCCAACCACCCCCTACCTCCAGCCTCCTCTTTTAAAAACTTTGTTTTTCAGACAAGGCTTGCTATATTGTCTGGCCGGCCTCAAACTCTGGGCAAGCTTTCTGCCTCAGTCTCCGAAGTGTTGGGATTGCGGGACATGATACCTTTCCTGACAATACATCTCCCTTGTGATCAATTATATTTCCCTATTAAATATAACTACTACAACTGGCAATTGTCCATAATGGAATGTGAATTCTTCTTGCATTATCTGCGTTGCTTTATCACGAGTGTTCACATTGGGCAGCCAGAGAAGAAACTCTGACAAAAGACAGCATGGATTTAAGGGCCTCTGTAGGAGAATTTGGTATGTGTCAGAATCACACACCCATCAGTGAATTTGCAAGTGATGGAAGATCCACCTTGTCAGAGAGAATGTGCATAACATCCACATGGAAGCACAGAGCTATGATGCCTTGCAAAGGCTAATTATAAACAGGTGATGGCTGGGGCCAAACTCCAGGAATCACTAACGTATTCTGTTCAGTTCGTTAATGCTTCTATTCAACTCCAGGAAAATGCGCATTCCACAGCATTACAGGGAGTTTCAGGTTGGCTGATAAAAAACAGGTGATTTCTGACCCCTAACCCCTAACTGACACAAGGATAAAATAAAAAACAGCATAATTGCCCTTTCTGTGTGGCAGGACCTCTTGTGGAGTCACAGGTGGAGGCTGCAGCCGCCATCCTGGCAAGATCTTCACCCACAGCCGATGCCAGTGAGAAAGGCTGGCCATGCAGCCTCAGCTGGTGAGGTCTCAGCACACGCAGGTTGAGCCCAAGTTCTGAGGTCTGTTTGCATTTCCTAATATGAAGTGCAGCTGAACTGTTCAATTCCATCTGGGCATCGGGCTGCTTCATTGGAGGGCTCTTCAATTTCACATTTCATCTCAGCAACTAATGATCAAATCGCCACCAAGAAGGCACCTCAGGGCTACCCTGGACAAACTTTGATGTTCTGTGGGAACTTGCGATTTGAGGGTTCAGTGACTACGATGCAACCAAATTATCTGCCCCACAGTGACACTGGAAAGAGGGGAGCACACACTCCTGAAAGGACATCTCATTTTGTCTTCCACAACCATCATCAAGCTCAACTTTTCCAGCCAAGCTCCAGGCTGCAATTCAAAATACACCTTCCCCCACCTTTTTATTCCTTTCAACACTAGTAGAACTTACTTCGATGACAAAATCTTGGAATATTCATGGAAAGAACAGAGTTGTGTCCTCATTTTTTTCTTTGTGTTTTTTATTTTGTTTTGGCAGCCCCTGCTGATCTCAGACTCACAGCAGTCCTCTAGTCTTCTGACCTTGACTTCTTGGGCACTGGCATTACAGGTATGCACCACCACCCTGGCTGTTTGTTTATAGGTGTACACCACCACACCACCACCCCTGGCTGTTTCCTTGCTGACAAAAATGATAACCATTAGCTGTTGCTGATGTTTGTTAGACTGCTGGTCTTTAATTATTTGTGGATAGGAAGAGCTTAGAAAGAGTGTGAATGCACTCTTTTCCTTATCTTGTAATTGAAGAACATATGTTCACACACACATTGCTCAAACTCCAAAGTGGCTGAAGTTTATACATGCTACCAATTAGGGGAAAAAGTATTTCCCTTTCTTTTCTCTCTCTCTCTCTCTCTCTCTCTCTCTCTCTCTCTCTCTCTCTCCTTCTTCTTCTTCTTCTTTTTCCTTTGCTTTTTTCTTTTTGAGACAGGGCTTCTTTATACAGTCCTGGCTTTCCTGGAGTTCCCTATATTGAGCAGGCTGGCCTAGAACTTACAGAGATCCACCTGCCTCTGCTTCCAGAGAGATGTGATTAAAGGCGTGTGCCACCACACCAGGCTGAAAAAAGTATTTTCAAGTCATTTTGTGATTGCAAATATAAGTTGGCCTTGAGGTAAGACAGGGCCTGGCTCTCCCCATACTGTTTCATTAACAGCCAGTTTGTTTTAGGAGACAGTCTCTATAGCCCAGGCTAGCCTAGCATTCCTTGTGAAGCCTAGGATGACTTAAACTGGTAGTCCTCCTGCCTCCACCTCCCAAAAGCTGAATTGTAGGTTCACTCTCAGACCACCAGGCCCTATTTTAAGATTTAAAGTTTATTGTCTTTACTATTTAGAGGGCCTAAAGTTCATTCATCTCTTTGTATTTCATAAAACAAAACGAATTTTTAAGATAGTGAAAACAAGAATTTTCTGAAGACTGCCTGCCACTAGAACTACCAAAAATTGGAGATTTGTCCAAAGGTTGGATCACCTCAACATATTGATGACCCAATTTTTAAAAAAGAGCATTTTTGGGTCAGCACAATGGCTCAGTAGGTTAAAGGTGCTTGCTGCCTGAGCCTGATGACCTGAGTTCGATCCCCAGAACCCAGGTAAATGTAGAAGTGAACCAACTCCACCCAGTTGTCCTGACCTCCACACAAGCACTTCCCCCATTCACTCAGCACACACACACACACACACACACACACACACACACACACACACACCACACACACACACACCACACACACACACACACACACACCACACACACCACATACACACACACACCACATACACACACACACACACACACACACACACACACACACACACACACGAAAAGAAACCTTTAAAAGTCAGTAGGCAAGCTGCTTTAACTTCACCTCTAAAATGGTGACGATAAATTAGTCTGCCAAGAAGCTTCCAGCTCAAACATTCCAGGACAGCAGTGCATTGCTCTCCACAAGACTGTGGGTTGGAGATTGGGGGGGGGGGGGAGTGTTTCTGTTTCTTATTAATAGTCCCTTTAGGCCATGGCTTTAACAAACTGGTTGATCATCCCTAATTCCAAAACTCTGAAATGCTGTACCTTAGTTTCTTTTTCTGTTGCTGTGATAAAATGCCATGCAAAAGCATCAGGAGAAGGAAGAGTTTACTCACAGTTCCAGGTACTGCCCATCATGGGTATGGGGGGAGTCACAGCACCAGGAACCTGAACCATTACATCATCATTACATCAGCCACAGTCAAAAACAGAAATTATGAATGAATAAATGAATAAATGAATGAATGAATGCAAGAGTGCCTGTGCTAGGCTTGCTTTCTCTACTCTGCACAGTTAAGGATCCCCTGCCTAGGAGATGTTGCCACACACAGTGTGTCATTCTTCCCACTTCTATTAATGTAATCAAAATAATCACCCATGGACATGTGCAGCCTGATCTAGACAATCTGCCATTGAGACTCTTCCTAGGAGAGTCTCATAAATTGACAATTAAACTATCACACACTCAAAAACTGAAATTTGTTGAGTAGCACTGTGATTGCCTGCACAAGTGGAAAACTCCACGCTGTGAGACTGTGTTTGATGTACAAGAGTCTCAAATATATATTGCACAATGGCGGGGATGTTGGTTCAGTCAACATTCTTACCTTGCAAGAATGAGTGCAGCAGCATGAATGTGTGATCCCAGAGGTGAGGAGGCCAAAATAGGGGAATTCTTGGGTCTTGCTGGCCACCCAGTCTAGCTGGATCAGTGAGCTTCAGTAAAAGATCCTGCCTCAAAAAAACTGAAACAAAAGGAAAACACCAGATGATGACCTCTGGCCTACAAACACACACACACACACACACACACACACACACACACACACACACACACACTAGAAATTGCATTTACATACATGTGCACAAACACATGAACACATCCATAGACACCCACACAAATGTGTATTTACCTTCAGGCTATACATGGAAGGTATTACCTAAGAAATAAATGAATGTCGTGTTCAGGATTGGGGCCCATGCGCTCACGTCTCTATGTATATGCTTTATTTGAAAATCTGAACTCTCCTGATTCTAAGTGTTTCCAGTAAGAGATGCTCACATTGCTTAAGTTACCATGTCAAATGATTGGACTTGTTTCTGCTAAGGCCCCTCCACCTCATTTCTCTGTGTGAATGTCATTTGGAAAATGGACCATTCATTCTTTTGAATTTAGCTTTTTGTAGTCACTTTAAACATTTTATTGCAGGCCATAGGATATATCTACCAAGAGAATATGCAAAGAAACTATGAGTCTCTTTGTGTTGCTTTAAAAGATATTTCTGTTTTCTTCTTCCAAGGGAATGATGTTTTCAAAGCAAATACCCATGCCCTAACACACCTTCCACACTAAAAATAAAAACCTACTACTACCTCTGATGCTCATTATGGCATCAGTCTCTGAGTCATTACAGCATTGGTTTGTTGGGGCCTATTAAAACCAAAACCCCCCAAAACTTAATTCTTCCTTTTTCTGTGGACATTGTATCACTTCCTCACCTTAAAGGTATGAAATGATGGGTAAAAATCACTTCCTGCACAATGCTGCCAGCTACAAGTATTTGCATATCTGGTTCTGTGTAGGCTTTCCTGTTTCTGTATCCTTGACCGTACAACCTGCTCTCTCTCTCTCTCTCTCTCTCTCTCTCTCTCTCTCTCTCTCTCTCTCTGTGTGTGTATGTGTGTGTGTGTGTGTGTGTGTGTGTGTGTGTGTTCACTCTCGGTGTGCATGTGCATACACATGTACATGTGTATATATATGTATATATATATATGAAATGTCAGCAAAGTCTTTGAATTAATGAACTGTGAAGTGCTGGAAAACACACCACTTCAAAAAGCATCCTACAAGGATTTAACACTAATGGGAGGTGACCCTTGAGTTTACAATCAAATATCCCACTCTCACTGAAAAGAATTCAGATAAAGGACAGTCTTCAGCAAAACTCTTTGAACAAAGACCCAGAGAGAAGGAAGTGATGGGGGTGGAAGATGGGTCAGAACCCAGAGCTGCAATCTGGGGAGTGTTTGTGTTAGTCTTTTGCCTCCATGGAGCCCTTCTGTCAAATAATGGGCTCATACAAAACCCCTATAAAGGTACCAGGGGAAGCAAGCAGGGAGAACACAGCAGGCATGTTCAGACGGTCGATCAAATAGACCTAAATGGTAGGTATGTTAGGTTTTGTTTTCTTTTAATTTTGTCACACACACAAAAAGAAAGGTAGTGTAACTCCTTCAATCTTTTTACAATTCTGCATGGTTGAACATTTGAAATGAGTTTGTGTATCACCCCCAGGCACTGATTCAGACTTGATTGGGGCAAGGCAGACTTCATGTGCTTATTTTTATCCACGTCATTTGGGACATTTATGTCGCCAAAGGAAGCAAAACCATGCTGTTCTATTGCCAAATTATCACCTAGCCTTTGATCAGACAGGGCAGCGAGCCTCATCAACAAGTTGTGCGACCTTCCTGTCACAGCAACGTCAGGTCAACTCGAGAAAGTGAAGCGAGAGCCCTAAACACAAATAAAAAGAAACGACCAACAATCCTTATAATTGTCATCATCTGCTGCGTTTCCCTCTTTTGGCAAAGAAACACTCCATCCATTTGTAGAAATCGCCTGCGGACACGTTACATCAAAACTAATCACAACGATTAAAATCAGCTTTTCTGTGCAAGAGAAGAGTAAAAAGCAAGTTGGAGGCTGGAATGAGACTGTTTTTCCAACAAAAAAAAATCTGGGGAAAAATTCCTATATGTACATTTCTCTATAGTCTATGTAAAGCTTTATTTTTGAAGATCAACTGTGCGCCCTGCAATCGGTTAATTTGATTTAAGTTTTATTTTGGAGATTTGGACTAGAGGTAGAGGCGCGAGCTAATTGTATCCTGATCCTTGCCTTGAGGGGTTTCAAAGCCCTGGAGCAACTCTCCTCTGTATTTTGTTCTGTCTACCTTAGCCAAGCTATTGCATTTCTCTCTGGTGTGGCGAGGCGAGCAGATCGCTGGGAGAGAAATCGGAAAAGGGGGGAGAGGAAAAGGAAAAGGGGACTTGGAGAGAGACTTTGTGCTTCAATGTTTCAGGTAAGATCTGACGGTTTGGGTTTGTTATTATTTGCTAAGGAGGGTATGGCTGGGACTTTGGGCGCAACTCGCTTTTACGCATGTGCCAGGCATGGGGCGAGAGCGCGGCACACTCGCACACACGCAGCCGGGCGCGGACGGCGGCTGGGGATCCGCTCGCACCGGCTGCGGCTGCGGCTCCTCGGTTTTCTTCCTGGCAGAGGGAGCCGAGCGGGCGCGGGCAGAGGCGGCAGGAGCCCGGGCCGGGGCTCCGAGGGGGTCGGTAGCGGACGCGCGAACCGGGCTGGGTGGTGTGGGGGGGTGTCCCCGCGGCCGGGTCCTGCGTCTCGGAGCGCAGCCCCGCGGCTCTCGGACCCCCGCGTCCAGTCCCTGCTCCCGCAAGCCGCGCGCGTCCATTCTTCCCGCGGCGCCCCGGGGCTCGGCGCCGAACGCGTGGGGGTGGGGACCGTCGCCCTGCTCGCAGCCAGCCTTGGCGGCGCCCCCCGGGACACTCGCTCAAAGACGCCATTGTGGCTGCTGAGCGGATCGAGCCCCGAGGCGCTTTATTTATTTATTTATTTATTTTTCCCTTCCCCTTTCTCCCGAGCCGAGCCCTTTTGTCAACGGTAGCTGGTGCCGGGAGCCATCCCTCGTGCAACCCGGGCTGATCCAGATTCGTCGCCTCCGCCCACTCGGGCGCCTTTAAAGCCCTTTTCCATCCCCTCCCATTTCCCCTCCCCCCCCTCCCTGGGTGCAAATGTTTCATTTATTTTTAAAAAGCGCCGGTTCCTCTTCCTCCCCACCTCCTCCCCTGCTAGAGAGCTAGGATTAAGAAGTCTCCTTGGGAGGCGGGCGCGGGCTGGGGGCGCTGGGGTGGGGGGAAGGCTGTGGTCGCCGCAGGTAACGGCTGTGGCTTTTCGGCGTTCGCCGAGTCCGGAGCCCCGGTCCTTCCCCCCTCCTCTTCTGGCGGTCACTGTTCCCTTAAAGGGACAGAGTTTCCTGGTTGCCACCGGTGTGCGTGGTCGGAACTGGCGCTCCGGGGCGCAGAGGTGGGAGGAAGGGAGGCAGTTTGGCTCCTTTCTGACCTCTTTCCTCCCCAACCCCCCAGCCTGCCTCCCCTCTTGCGGGAAATGTGGAGTGCGCTTCCTCTCCTGCCCCCAAGAGGGACCTGGCTGGAAAATAAAAGAGTCCTCACCTTCTGGAAAAAAGAACGGGGCGGGTTATGCGTTGTGGCGAATTGCTTCCAAAGTGAGGTGGAGCCCCCGAAAGTCCAAGAAGGGGAGGGCGAACCCGTGGTGTGGATACTCCTCACCTGGACGGCTGCCTGGTACAGGCGTCCTGCATACAGCAACTTCCTAGCGATTGCAGGCCGAAAGGGATCGCCTTTGTGCTTTCCAACACTTAGGCTGTCGTGGAAATGATTTTCCACTGTCAACACGTTTTCACCGTCACTGTGTTTCCGGGCCGGCTGGGTCCGAGCGTACTAAGTTAGCAAAGTTGCGGTGATGGGGCAGTCGGCTTTGTACGTGGAGAATAGCACGCGGGAACTGTCCAGGACCCTCCTGGCTCTGGCTTCCTGGCTAAGAGGTCCAACGCAGAAGACAGAAGTAATTTGGTACAAATATTATACTACCGTTTAGACCTAGGACTGACTGTTTTCAAGCAAATCTTTGTGACTTCCTCCCCCACTCCACGCCGTGTGTGTGTGTGTGTGTGTGTGTGTGTGTGTGTGTGTGTGTGTGTGTGTTACGCGCGACCTTGGTGGCACTCAGGGAGACACAACAATTTAACATACTCATTCTTTAAGAAACGTTTGCCTTCTGTTTTCAATCAAGTAAGCTGGCAGCCAGAGATACAAGTTTATTTGAGAATACCCTCTGGGTACCAAGCATGCTTGGATTGTTTTAGCAAATTAAAAATGAGCAAAATGCTTTTACCTTCTCAGCAGTAGACTCCTTAAGAGACCTCCTGTTTCGTGTGTTATGTGTGTGCGTTCCGGGGGAAGCGTTTTCTGTATCTCAAATGTTTTTAATGTGGGAAAGAAGAAAATAAAAGATTTTTAAAGACTGAGGCTGATGCCATGGAATGATTCAATAAATCTGAGCCCACATCAAGGAATTCACCTGCCTGTATGGGAGGCTTGGTGAAGGGACCAGTTTTCGGGGGTCTAACAGTGGGAGCTAATAGCCAGTCGACTTGGCGAATTTTAAATAGCAGTGAGTCCATTTGTCTGGCAGATAGTGGGCAAGATGCCGATATATTCCTCCTGTTTAGGTTTTGGAGGCATGTGGCTTCAGAGAAGGGCTTGACTGTGTAGGAGTCCTGCTAATGCTGTTGGTGACTGAAAGGATGGCAGTAGGTTAAGTGTTTGCTAATGAGGTGACAAAGGTGACCCTGGAACTTTAAAACTTCAAATCACAGAGAAACTTCATGGGATGGGGCTGTTGTGTATAAGGACAATGTAACTGACAAGACAAAAGTACCATAGGTTTGCTGGGAAGAAATCTCTAGATGCATTAAGTATGAATGATAGTTGGGGAGAAAAATCTCTCACCACAGCATGCAAAATGACTGCAGTGGTTTTTGCTCTATTAATTATGCCCGAAGCGCAATATAAAGTCCGTGAGCACACACTAGAGGTCTCTCTTCCAGCAGTACAACTGGTGGGTATGTAATTCTTTGCCAGACCTTGTATAGTAAGGATGCACAGTAAAGGCCTAATTTATAAGTAATTATGCCTTCCTGGTTATTCTCCATATTAGGATGTGAGGCATTTATTTTGGGGGAGAATATTCAGTAATTACTGCCCATTTTCTGCTACCCAAGCATTTGGAAAGTAACTACTGTAACTTCTATTGATTGGTGAAAATGTACTGGTCAGTTTGCATTGAATTCTGCATTTTAGGCTTGCCAGAACCAAATTGTTTACCCAAAGCAATTTCTTTTAAAATGCAAGCATAAAAAGTGAAAATTGTGTTCGTTGAAGAGTGTTCTGAGATTAAACTTCCATTTGATTCTGCACTTAGCAAATAACACTTTCTGGTCTTGAAATTTCTAAACTCAACAGAGTACTGTAGCATCCTGAAATATGCTCAGATCTCTCCTTCTTATCACTCAAACAAGGTTTTAAAAGTTGCTTTTTAAACTGCATTTCCTGAACTTTTTCCGTTATGATTTATCATTTTCCAATAAACAAAACATTTATCCATCCTCAAGATGGAACTTCTTGGGAATAAGAACTTTTGCATGTGAGTGTGTATGCTTATTTTAGAGCTTCCTCATGAGTAGGCTTGAGAAACAACTGGACTTTCTGGAAACAGTAACAGCTCCCTGACATCTCATTCATTAAAAATGTACTAGACGTAATTCATGCTTTGCTTTCGAAGTGTTTGGCTTGAAAGCTCTGCAAAGAGTAAGATGAAATTATCTTTTAAGAGTCTTAAAAAAAAAAAAAAAACAGCCAGGGTTTCTCTGTGTAGCCATGGCTGTCCTGGAACTCACTCATGCTGATCCTCCTGCCTCTGCCTCCCGGGTGCTGGGATTAAAGGTGCGTGCCACCACTGCCTGGCAAGAGTCATTTTTTGAAGCCGGTTCTCATTAAGCTCATCCATTCATTCAACCAATATTTATTTGTCCTGGCTATACAGGAAACTACGCTAGATGCTGGAGACACAATGATGAGGAAAGGCATCCAAAGCCCTGATTGCCCAGAGCAGAGCCACGATTACAGAGGTAGACATTAAGAGAATTCTGAACAGCTGATAGAGTTCCATGCAAAGAACAGGACGACTTTAGTGGGATGAACCAGAGACAGGCAAATGGCAAAGTCTGGGGTCAGCTTTTCAGAGAGGGCTCTAGAAAATGAGATTGAGCTGTTGGAAAGGCAGGTGGAAGAGCTGGGCTGCAGGATGGAGACCTGGTTTTAACCCTCAGAGAAATACCAAGGAGTAGGTGGGCGAGAAAGATGAGAGAGGCATGGTGAAGTGTGCATTGAAAGAACAATTCTGGAAGCACAGAGGCAGATGATTAGACAGTCCACAGTGGGTGACGCCTGACCTTTGCATTGGCAATTATAGTGGGTTAGGCAAGAGCAGATGTAGCTAGTGGCAGGAGAACCAGTGATGGAAGAAATTGAGATCCACTTGGAAGGTAAACATTGCAGAATCTAGGGGAAAGTTGGCCATAGGTCACTAAGAAGAGAGAAGTGATGAGTGTGAAGAAAGTTTGAGGCATGTTGTGGCTTGACTGTGAAATGTCCTCCAAGTCGGTAGCTGATGCTGCAGATTTGGATGGTTCTGGGAGGTAGAGCATTGTTTAAGGAATTGGGTCACTGAGCTTCATATCCTGACCCTGCTTCCTGTCCACTCCCTGCAAGCAGTTCAAGCAAGATGTAAGGGTGTAGGGAGTCCATTGGCATACCCCTGTCACCATAAAGCCATTGCTACCATGTCTTTCCCTCAGAGATGGACTGTACCCTTCAAACTGTAAGCCCAAACAAACCTTTACTCCTTTAAGTAATACTCTCCCATGTATTGGGTCACAGCAAATAAAGTAATGAATACAGGGCATGTTAATCAAATGCAGGATGGTGTTTGGCACACCGGGCTTGGTGATGAGAAGCCTCATTCACACCCAGTGGATCTGAATTCACAAAGGCAGCCCGGGCATCTGGTCCGGTCATTCTTCAGTTGCTCCATTTGTCCCACAGTCCTGTGCGGTGCCTGCAGTCCACCAGGCCCTCCTCTGCCTGCCCTTCACATCCTGTTGTCCATGCCCCCTTTCTTTGTGAACCGCCCTGTGAGGTTTGTTTAACTAGCTTCTGATAAGCTGGGGTCATCACTGAGAGAGGCTTGTGTTTAACCTACTGGAACAAAATCAGGTCTGTGTCTTACAACACACATTGTGTCAAGTATCTCATAAAAGCCAGTGGTGTAGCAACTGGCAAGCTGCCCACGCTTCTATAAATACCCCACACTCGTGCCCCTGTAAGTCTAATTCCATTCATTGGGTCATTTAAAATGACACGAAAGTAACAGGACTGGGTGGAGAGAGGAGGGGGGTGGCCAGGAGTTGGAGAACAAGGGGAGGAAATGGGGTGAATGGAACATATTGTGTACATGTATGAAATCTGGTATTGTTCGTAATAAATCTAGGCTAGTAACTTTTAAATAGCAAGGCATTGAATTACTAGAAAAATTAATTGCTCGGTGACTGGAGAGACGGCTCAATGGTTAAGACTGCCTACTGCTCCTGCAGCTAGCTGACCCGGGCTTGGTTTCCAGCACACACAAGTTGGCTCACAACGTCAAATACTGTCTGGCTTCTGTGAGTTCCCGCATTGCATGTGGTGAACATGAACTGTAGCAGGCAAGGTGTGTGTGTGTGTGTGTGTGTGCACGCGCACACACACACACACACACACACACACACACACACACACATAAAATAACTGAATGAATGTTTTTTTTTTTAAATTAACTGTTCAACTCTGGCTTTTAAAGTCATTTACATACAAAGAATATAATCACTGCATGTCACTCAGAGAAAGAAAGACTTGTAATGACATAAATAATCCTCAGATTGTCTCCTACTTAGGCAGATTTTTGTGCATCTGTCCTTTGTATAGGTGACTGTCTTAGTCAATGTTCCATTGCTATGTACAGACATGATGACCATGGCAATTCTAAAAGAAAGTCTTTAACTGGGGCATTCTCACAGCTTCAGAAGTTTAGTCAATTATCAGCAGGTTGGGAAGGAAGCATGGGGCACACAGGCAGACATGGTGCTGTAGAAAAGTAGCCGAGACTTCTACATCTGGATCGAGAGGCAGCAGGAAGAGAGAGACACTGGGCCTGGCTTGGGCTTCTGAGACCCCAAAGCCCACCTCTAGTGACACACTTCCTCCAACAAGGCCACCGGTCCTAATCCCTGTCAAATAGCAGCACTCTCTCATGACTGAGCAGTCAAAACTATGCGCCTATGGGAGCCGTTCCCACCACTGCAGTGACTTTTATGTTGCTGGGACAAAATCCCTGACAGAAGTAATTAGGAGAAGAAACGTTCATCTTGGTTCTTGGTTTCAGAGGGTTTCAACTTATAACAAGAAAGACATGGTGGAGTGGTTTGGTAGAGAGGTTGGGTTTGGGGCTGCAGGCTCCTGTAGGAGCTATTTATTTCCATACTAGCTAACCAGGAACTACAGAAATCAGGACTGGGGCCAGAGGGCAGGTACAATTTACAAAGGTCCCAGTGACCCATTTTTACTACCTAGACCCACCTCCTAAACAATCCCCTAAAACACCTTCATCCACGGGACAACGAACACCCAGACCATAAGCCAGCTGGGGGACATTTTAAATTCAAACTATAATTCTCCTAAGGCATCTTGGGCTTCCTCTACTGATCTTTGGCTAGCCTTGTCTCCACGCAACCTTTTCATATTTTTATCTAAGTGAACATTTTGGTACTTCTGATATCTTGCTCCTTCTTTTAATTTGTTCTTATTTCTTCAAACTTATTCCTTCATATCTAGATTCCCAAAAAATGTGGACCAGCCGGGAAATTGTTTTGTCCAGCATGTTATTCACCACCAAAGCAGCACCTAACTACTGACTGTTCACTAATTTTTTTAAAAAATTATCTAGAACTGGGCATTAAGTGGCTTTGCTTTCAACATCAAAATGTATTAAGAAGAGAATTTCCACTAAAGAAGTCTGCCACAAATCTTTTTTTAATAGTATGTCCCTTTTCTGGTTGTTCTTCTTCCAGAAAATTCCACGCTGGGGTTCCTTTCAGAAAATTCAGGCTTCAGTTATTTTCAGGAAACAATGTGAATACCATTCTCTTCATGTGGGTTTGGTAGACAAATGGATCCCCTATGACATTTTTTTCCCTGATGATTCTCATGCAGGTAGCAATAATTAGAAAGGTTTTGTGAGATTGTGTAAGTTGGGGTAGTGACAGAGCAGGGATTCTAACCCAGTAGACCAACTATGAGATGTGTCAGGTGGAAAGTGTTAATGATAAACTCAGAGTCGCCAAAAATGTGTTGGTATTGAATTAAGGAAAATAAATTATTAAGCTTCCCCTTGGTGTGATTTAACCAAGAGTGAGGCCAGGTTTGAATTCTTTCTCTCCTTGTGTCTTCTGTCATTCATGTCTGTTGCATGGGTCTGAATCTGAACATGCTTGAATGCTGCCTTGTCTGTTCCTCTGTCTGCCTGCCTGCCTGCCTGCCTGTCCGTCTGTCCGTCTGTCCGTCCGTCCGTCCGTCCGTCCGTCCTCCTTCCTCCTCTGTGTGCCTGTGTGTCTGTCCTTGCACACCTGTGTCTGTCCTTTCCTAAGAAAGAGCTTTGCTCTGTATTTACTTAACAGGACAGTAAGCACTACATGGGGAAGGAATGGGGTACCACACAGAAATCTTTAACAGAGTTTCACAAGTCACTGGCTCTAGCTGACCTCACTAACGCTGTCTGGCACTATCCAAATGCTGTTTCCAGTATTTGTGCTGAGTGTTCATTTTTGTTGTTGTTGTTTTGTTTTTTGAGACAGGGTTTCTCTGTATTGCTTTGGAGGCTGTCCTGAAACTCCCTCTGTAGACCAGGCTGGTCTTGAACTCACGAAGATCCACCTGCCTCTGCCTCCTGAGTGCTGGGATTAAAGGCATAAAAATGCCCGGCTGAGCATTCATTTTCTAAGACTGCTTTTAGCCTGTTTTCTGTTTCCAGATTCATTACCATAACACACGTGCACACACACACACACACACACACACACACACACACACAGAGAGAGAGAGAGAGAGAGAGAGAGAGAGAGAGAGAGAGATTCTTGAGTCTGGGGCATGGAAAAGTACATAATTTAAGATTACAGTTATGCATCAGCTTATGTTATAAAAGTTGATTATATTCCCATATAATATAATCCAAGCAAAGGTTGTTTTCTACATTGCTCTCTTAAAGGAGGGTTAAATAAACAAGTTAGTTGGTATTAGGATAATAGACTTGTCTTAAGTGACTTTAAGGTATGTTATTAACTTTGGCTGTGGGGTCCAGCAAAAGTTTCAGTCCCTTTGGATGTGACAGGGATTTTCATAGTAACGCATCACCACAGCCAACGTTATCATTAATGTCTTCATTGTTCCATGAACATTTCTAGCTCAATCTCCACCTGGCTAATGTGAGGTTTTGTTATTGTTGCTGTTGTTGGTTGGTTGTTTTTGAGATGGAGGGTTTCGCTATGTGAAAGCTATGGTTTGCTATGTGAAATTCTTAGGTGGCCTAGAATTCACTATGCAGATCGGGTTAGTTTTAATCTCAGAGAACTCCTTCTGCCTCTGCCAGCACACCTGGTTCTGAGCATATTCGATAGGCACTCTGCAGAGTGTCCCCACACCGCTACCAACTCCCATTCATTCTCTTACCCCACTTTCTCCCATTACTATCCCATTCATAAGAGAAAAGGGAAAAAATCAAAATGGTTTGAGGGGATGGAGAGATGACTCACTGGATGAAGGTGCTTTCCACACAAGCAGAAGGACCTGAGTTTGGGTCCCCAGCACCCACAAAAGTCTAGTGTGATGATGCTCACCCATAACTCCAGCAGTGGGGGGGCGGGGGAGGTGAAGGGGTGGAGGCAGATGCCAGGAGCTCACTGGTTGGCCAGTCTAACCAAAACAGATTCAGTGGGAGAAACTGTCTCAAGAAATAAAATGGAGAACCATTGAGGTAGATACCAGATAACAAACTGTGGCCTTCACGCATGCCCACACACATATACACACCAATGTATGCAACCCTCACATACAAGTACAATACAAACAAAGCGGTTTGGGACTGTTGCCATCAGAACATCCCACTTGTAAAGCTCTGAAGTGTGCACTGAACATGCTCCGTCATGTCGATCAAAATGTGGAATTGTTTTCTACTCAGAGCAAACTGCCACAGGCTGCCACTGGGAAAAGGCCTTCTGAACTGAAGAGAACATTAACTGGATGGATTTCAAATGCTCTCTAGAGGCAGGGAAGTTCTTCCTGATGAATCCCTCCCTCCTAAGCATCTACTGTCATCATCACTATCTGGGTACCAGTTTCACTTTGCTGGAAACCTGTAGCTAATGGAACAGAAAATGTACATAAAACCAAAGACCAAGAATCTATGCATGAAAGAAATCAAACACTATGTTGGTCCAGGGCATTAACAATTCTCTCCCAAACCTTCCTGCTCCGTGATGCCATGTTCACACCTGCCTCCGTCAGTTCCTAACTCCATGGTCTTCATTGACGTCATTTTCTAAGCTTTGGTGTTCAAAACTGTAAAGGAGGTGGTAGCAGTTTTCTGCCCTGTGACTGAAGAAACAATATAAGATGATTATAAAGAAGTCGGTAATGGCCTGAGGATTACTTTGAGAATTAAGTGAGGCACACATGCCTAACATGTAGAAGATAGCATCAGAAGATAGCATATTCTTTTTTGTTATAAAATTATATATGTTTTATTTTAGAAGCACTCTTATTTACATATTCATTTCCCCATACCCTCGCCCTCCAGTAACTCCCATGCTCCCCACCAATTCCCCAACCCACCTCCCAACCCCTCCCCAGGAAGTCACATCATTTGGGGGAGGGCCTAGGCCTTCCTTGCTGTATCTGGGCTGCAATAGTATCCTTCCACAGGGAATGGGCTCCCAAAGTCCATTTGTGCTCTAGGGTTAAAGACAGGCTCCACTGTTGGAGGTCTCACAGACTGCCCTGGCCTCCTAGCTGGCACCCACATTCAGGAGGCTCGGTTCAGCCCAATGCTGCTTCCCCAGCTTCACAACTAGGGTCTCCATGCTCTCACTCGGTCAGGTCAAATGTTTCTGTGGTTTTCTTCAGCACCATCTTGGCCCCTTTGCTTATCCCTCCTCCCTCTCCGAAACTGGATTCCAGGAGTATGGCTCAGTGCTTAGCTGTGAGTGCCTGTTTCTGCTTCGAACAGCTACTGGATGAAGGCTCTAGGAATGGTAACCAAGGTAGACATCAATCTCATTATAGGGAAAGGGCATGAATGGCATCTTCTCCATAACTGCCTAGTTTCTTAGTTGGGGTCATCCCTGTGGATCCCCTAACATTTCCCCTGTGCCAGATTTCTCTCCAAATCTGTACTGTTTCCCTCTATCAAGGCAGAAGATAGCATATTCTATTAGGAGTAGAGGCTGTGTCTATTTTCCTTGCCGCTTTAGTTTTTTGGGTTTGTTGTTTTTTGTTTTTGTTTTTTAATTTTTGTTTTGTTTTGTTTTTTTTTGGTTAGGTTGGATTTTGTTTTAAACATTCATTTTCATTTATTATTTATGTATTTGTGTGTGTGTGTGTGTGTGTGAAGGCCAGAAGCAGGTTTCTGATCCCCTGGAGCTGATGTTGCAGGCAGTTGTGAGCTGTTCACCATGGGACAGGAACCAAATCCTGATCTTCTGGAAGAGCAGCAGGTGCTCCTAACCTTTGAGCTCCCATTTGCCACTTTTTCTTCAAAGTTTTATTTTTATTTTTGTGTATGTGCGTGTGCCTGAATGAATGAATGAATGAATGAACAAATGTTCGGCATGTGGGTATCTGTTACTCTGAGGCCCAAAGAAGGTGTCAAATCCCCTGGAACTGGAGTTCCAGGTGATTATTAACCTTCACGTGGGTGCTGGGAACCAAAGCCAGGTTTTCAAGAAGACAGCAAATGCTCTTGAATGTCTAGCCCTCTCTGCAGCCCGTTTGTTTCGTCATCTTCTTGAGTCCAAATCTCACGTAGCCCAGGCTGGCCACCACTTTGCTCCTACTCAAGGCTGGCCTTGAACTCCGATCATCCTGTTTCTGTCTTCAGGTACTGGGGTTGTCAGTGCTTACGACCCGGTTCTTTGAGGCACACAGAGTTTCTGAATACATGAACACAGAATCGGAAGCCAGATGCTGTTTTGCCTTCCTGTAAGCCCTTTCTGCTGCTGACAAAGAGGATCCATGTTCTGCCAAATGCCCTGGCCTGATGACTATCGGCTTTTTCTAATTAACTATATCAATCATTTGGGACAAACTTTGATCAGGAAACTTTGTTTCTTTTACTTGCTGTTTTGTTTCGTTTTTTAAAGACAGGGTCCCAGATAGCTAATGAGAACCTTGAACTTCTTAGGCTCCTGCTCCCACCTGCTGGATGCTGGGATTACAGGTGTGTGTCACCACAACTAGTGTAAACCGTGCTGGGAGATTGAACGCAGCTTCATGCATGCTAGATTACCTTCTGGGTCCCCTTTTCCGACTTGATTGCGCATAGGATATCCATCCTGTGAAAATTCATAACGTTACCAAACACTGTACACAACTAGAGCTGGTGTTGGAAGACCGGGGGATATGCCACCCTGTTCTGACGCCGCCCTGTTTAGAACACATCCTGGGAATCAATTCTTACACAGCAGAGCGGCTAGGGAGCAAGTGCTATGCCCATTCCATCCAGCAGATGGCGGTGACGCACACTCCTGATCTTGCCAAGCCTCCGGTTTTTTACTCTCTGGCATTGTCCCACTCTCAGAGAAAAGCTAACTTTTAAAATCTGCCAACTTTTAAAACCTGCCTTGGCTCCTCCATGAGAACGACTGAGGCTCAGAGGGACAGCTCGAAACTCAAAACATCAGCACCTCCAAGTAGCCGATTTCCTCCTGGGCAGTGGGTCAGGGAGGAGAGATAAAGTGTGCTATAGGAATTCTCTGGGATTGGGCGGGTGTGTGTGTTCCTGAATAGTTATTTGTAGTTCTGTCTTGTAGGGTACTGGAAACCTGGTCTTCCAGTTGCTTGGAACCATGAGTCTACTGTTAACTCTATGACCATAAATCTGGCTTCATTAAGTATTTCCACATATCAATTCTTCCCAGCCACTCTGTAAAATGGGGGAAACATTTAAGTCTTGCCCTGTAAAAGTCACAAGAAGACACCCTAAGGGCTGAGGATGTGCCTAGAAGGTGGAGTGCTTGCCTCGTGTTCAGGAACCCAAGAATTCGGTCCCCTAGTTATCATAAACCAGAGACGGTGACACAGCTCTGTAATCCCAGCACTCAGGAGGTAGAGGCAGGAAAATTAGAACCTCAATGTCACCCTTGGTTACATAGGGAGTTTGAGCCAGCCTGAGATGCAAGAGACTTTGTAGGGTGTGTGGGGGGGGGGAGAAGATTCCAAAAGAAGCACAAATACATTGGCTATAATTCATATTCAGACACTGGAAAACAAATGGCGGGTGATCCTACTGTGTAGTCAAGCTCTAAGCTGTGGTGCTTTGAGAGCCTGCCTGGCCTTGATTTACAGATACGGGAAATCAACAATGAGGGTGTATGGGGATTACGTTCTAGTTGCATGTGATAAATCATGTCAACATTTAAAAATACTCTCTTGCTGGGTATTGGTGGTGTATGCCTTTAATCCCAGCACTCGGGAGGCAGAGGCAGGTGGTGAGTTCGAGGCCAGCCTGGTCTCCAGATTGAGTGCCAGGATAGGCTCCAAAGCTACACAGAGAACCCCTGTCTCGAAAAACCTAAATAAATAAATAAATAAATAATACTCTCTTTACATTTTTAATGAGGGGTCTTTAGACATTTATAGCCTGTAAGCCATTTTCAGAAACCCGAACGGTTAGCAGAGGCCCTGGATGGCCCACTACTTCTCTCCTAGACTTGCCATCTCGTGATCTCCTAAGGAAGTAGGAAAAGTCAGGTGGCTTCCTAAGTCTTCTTTGCTATATAGGCAAAGATGATTGAGTTTCTGATCCTCCTGCCTCCACCTTCCAAGTTTCGGGACTGCAGGCACACTCCACCACAAGTTCTTCCTATCACTTACAAGGGACAGCCAGTAAAACAACTCTTACACACGAGTTCTGGCAACACACAACGACAAAGGGAAGTCACATTCAGTATACAATAACTTAATCCTTCCTTGACTCAGGGGTGGGTGTGGAACATGGAGGACATGGGGAACTGGCCTTGGGACATGGAGGCAGGGGAATTCTGAGTCCAAGGCCAGCCTATGCTACCTTTATCAAGACCCCTTCAAAAATAAACAGACTGACAATGCAAATGCCCTTTGAAGTCTGGGAGGCAAGGCTGGTTTTAGGGGTTGCACTTTCGTGGGTTTGGACTCTGCAGCCTGTGCTGTCATCAAATAAAATGGTTAGACACATCAGTCTCTAGAGGAAAGCCAAAGTTTTAGAATTAAGTCTTCTTTCTGGGTGACTGAAATACGTCATAGATCTGAAGGAAAGAAGTGATGAATCATTCCAAGGTTTCGTAAGTCACACTCGCTGTATAAAAAGCAGGTGGTTTTCTGAAGGAAACCAGATCTTGATCTAACCTTCACCCAGTTCATCTATCACTGCTAAGCAGGAAAAACCATGAGGGTTCACAACCAGTGGAATCATGGGTACCCTGCCAGTTGCATATGTTGGTGCATGAATCAGAATTGAGAACGGGGTGGGGGGGTGAAATCGAAGTGCTTCAAACTTCCACCTTAAGCAATCAAGGCTGGTTCTTATCATTTTGTCCCTTTCAATCAAACCTTTGCGTTTATGCAAATCATTGTCCAATGTTATTCTTTTGCTTTGGGTGTGTCTTTGTTTATAAATGCATGAGAAACTATGAATATTTCTAGCTGAAGCTCAAATCACTTAAAAAGTGCAGCCAAGCCTGGGTGGTGGTGGCACACTCCTCTAATCCTAGCACTCGGAAGGCAGAGGTAGGAGGTTCTCTGAGTTTGAGGCCAGCCTGGTCTACAGACCAAGTTCCAAAACAACCAGGGCCATGCAGAGAAACCCTGTCTGGAAGGAAGGAATGAAGGAAGGAAGGAAGGAAGGAAGGAAGGAAGGAAGGAAGGAAGGCAGGCAAGCTGAACTGGTTCATTCTGCATAAGGGTCTTCCATAGTAATCCCTTCACCTTAAAGAATGTGTGAGTCAAAATATATTTCAGGGCCCAGAGAAATAGTTCATGGGATAAAGGTGCCTGCCACCAATCCTGATAGCCTGAGTTCAATTCCCAGGACCCACTTGGTGAGTGGAAAAAAATCAATTCCCTCAAGTTGCTCTCTGAGCTTTAGAAACTGCCCACATGTGAATGTGAGTGCAACACACCTAAATGTAAAAGTAAATAAGATGTAATGCAGTTAAATGCATTACAGACATAGATGCAGATTTTGCTTTTGAAAATGTGTCCCTAGATTTCTTTTTTTTTCTTCTTTTCCTTTCGTTGTACAATTGCAATATTCATGTACTTCAGTTATTTTTGACAGTTCTTCTGCAAACTATAAATGCCTGGGAAGAACATTTCTAAATTACCCCACTATGAGTAGGACAGATACATTTTTTTTTAACAACGGAAAAAAAGATATCTTCTGTTAAGTTTCTGTGTTAACTCAGTACCCTTATTAAGATGGTACAGTATCTCCAAGCTGATGAATTTACAAAGCTCTTTGCATATAATTGCTTTTAGCCTACATAGGATCTGTTTGTGGTTATTCAAGAGCTAATAACAGAGTTTACAAATGCTCTTTCTCCCAGAGCTGGCATGTAGCTCAGGTGGTAGAGTGCTTGCCTAATATTTGGGAAGCCCTGGGTGCGAACTGTAGAAATGCATGAGCTACTACGTGCTAGACTGTGTGCAATCCCCAATGCTTTGATGGTAGAAGGGAGAGCTCAGGGTCATCCTGGGCTACATGGTGAGCTCAAGATTTGTTAGCATGATGCAATCCCCAATGCTTTGATGGTAGAAGGGAGAGCTCAGGGTCATCCTGGGCTACATGGTGAGCTCAAAGTTTGTTAGCATGAGACACTGTTTCAAAACAAAACAAAGAAAACAAATCTTTCTCCCTTTTTGGATGCCTCTGACAAAGGCTGGTGGAGAAAGGAAAAGAAAAACTTCAAATCTACTTTCTCATCTTTCTGTTCCCCCACCAACTTGAAAAGTAAGTTGGAAGGAATCCTCTCTTGGCTCATGCTGACAAAGGGACAAACAGTATGAATGATTCCAGAAAAGTCATTCATCCAAAAGCATTTGTCAACATGACAAGATGGCATCGCTTAGGTTACTATTAAATTCGCTTATTCGTTGCCACTGGACTCACGGTTTCTCACTCAGTTTCACCTCATCTTGGCCCATCCAAGCCCTTAACAAAGTCTTTGCTGGATGTAAGTACAAATCAGCATCCTGTGACTGGTGGCTCTCAAACTCTAGCATGCACCAGAATGCCCGGGGAGCCCCTAAAGCTGGTTCCTGGCTCCACTCCCAGTTTCCGAGTGGCAGAAGAGGGGGCCTGAGAATCTTCATCTCAAACAGGTCTTGGCGAACACTGGCCACTATTGCTCCCAGAACCTCACTCCCAGAACACATATTTTAGAATGTTCAGTGGTAAAGAGCACTGGCAGCTCTTCCAGAGGATGGGTTCAATTCCCGGCACCTACATGATGGCACACAGCCTTGTGTAATTCCATATCTCTGCAGGCACTACCCACATGTGGTGCACAAACACACATACAGGCACAACAGACATAGACACAAAATAATTTTAAAAAGAAAACATCTATTCTGGAGGAAAGCAAACCCTAGAGATGCTTCAGGAACAAAGCAAAACAGGATCTGTCAGCCAGGGACACTCAGGGGACACACTTTATACCTTCTTTTTCATATATTTTAAAGTCGCTGGTAGGCCTGTAATAAGCAGGGGCCATGTTCCACCTTGGTGTTTTTCAAACTTAGCGGACTGTGGAGCTCTTTATTGTCTCTAGCTACCCATTCATTCAGAAACGTTGTTTGTGGAACACATCAGCTAAAGCCGACTCATGTCACAGTGCCTCTGTGCACCAGAGTCCAGTACCTCTGACTTCCTCTTCAGGTGGCCACCCACAGCCAGTGACACAAGTATGTGTGTGGCGGGGAGTCTAGCATTTGCCACTGCTCCACCTCGGCTGTCTGCCACTATAGCATTCCTCTTTTGTTTACTTCAGGGCTACCCATAGTCCCTCCACTACTCCCTCTTGTCACCTCCCCTGCTTTTCTTTCTGCTCCTTGCTGCTCCTCCCAGAGTAAGGACTCAGCCTAGTTCTTCAACACCGCTGCCATTCCTTCATTTCCTGGACCCCTTGGACCTTCTTGGCTAAGGCTCCCATTCCATCCTAAGGACGTGGGTGATGACGGCAGTTTATCACACAATTCTGCTAATTGGTGCCATTAAAAAAAATCATCTGTTCCTGACAAAATGGGTCCAGGGATAAAGGAACTCGACACCAAGCCCAAGAATCTGAGTTCAGTCCCCGGGACAATTCCTCAGTAAGAGGAAGGAATCCACTCCTGCAAGCTGTCCTCAGACCTCTACATATGAGCGACAGCACATGTACCCAGCTCCTCACAACAGGCAAGTAAATGTAGTTTTAAAACCATCTCTTCACTTAGACATGATTAATATGTGTTTTGTTTTTTGTTTGTGTGGCTTCTTTTTTGTGTTGTCTGTGCCAGGCAACAGAACAGTGAGGAACAAAGCAATGTCCCAGGGTCTTATTTTCATTCTTGGGGTGACAGGATAAGAAGTTAATCAAGGGCTGGGGGATGGCCCACTCAGTAAAGGGCTTGCCATGCAAGCATGAGGAGCTGAGTCTGATCCCCAGCAACCATGTTAAAAGCCAACCAACCACGGTGGTATCCCAGTGCTGGAGAGGTGAGCCGGGAGGACATCTAGAACTCACGGCCAGCCAGTGTAGCTGAGTAGGAGAGTTCCAGGCTAGCAAGAGGCCCTGTCTCGGAAGCAATGTGAACAGTGACTAAGGAAGGTAGCCAAGGATGACCACTGGATCACACACACGGGCACACACACACACAGCCGAACACATAAACATGTATACAGGCACATGTACAAAGCGGTTAACTGGGTATAATTAAGTGCTGTGCGACAATGAAAGCATTGATAATGAAATGCTGTGCTATGGCACCCAAGCCAGTGTCTAAATGGCATCACTGTCACTGGGCATGGCATAGCGGGCCCCCTTAGTGTGGCTTGTGCTTGGCAGACCCTCTTACTATCTTACCTCATTCTTCATGGGGAGGTTCTGGGATCAAAATTCCCTTCCTGTCTTCTGTGGCCCTTGACCCTGGCTTACAACAGCAAAACAATCCATATATCTGATGCCTCCCACCTCTCAAATTTTTCATCTTTAAGTCTAGTGTGGTTATATTTGAAGATGTGGCCTTTGGGAGTATCATTTTTTCTCTTTTGTTTTTTATTCTATTAGTTCAAATTAGGAACAAGCTTGCTTCAGATGTCAATCCCTTCTCCCTCTCCCTCCCCTCCCCCCCAACATCCCACCTGCCCCTAGCCATCCCCCCTCCACTCCCCAGGCAGGATAAGGCCCTCAAAAGGGCTCCCCAAAGTCTACCATATCATCCTGGGCCAGGCCTAGGCCCTTCTCCATGTGTCCTTTGGGAGTATAATTAAGGTAAAATAGAATCATAAGGGCTTAGAGTCATTATTTGGTCTGGTCTGGTCTGGTCTGGTCTGCTTTTGCATCAAGAGACAGCATTAATTACTTTGGATATTACTGTTACAAATACCAGAGGAAAGCAACTTAAGATAAGAAAGGTTTGCAGCAGCTTAAGGAGATAGAGTTCATCGTGGCAGAGCAGGTGTGACAGCAGGAGTGGCCTGGCCTATGAGGCTGGAGTGTCACCTACTGTCCCAGAGCTCAGTGCACTGAATGCCGGTGCTTTTCTGGCTTCCTCCTCTCAGTCTGAGACCTCAGCCCTCAGATGCGCCACACCCACACTCGGGGTGGGTCTTCCCCCAGAAGCACCCTCATAGACACAACCACGGATCTCCAGTCAGTAATGCTTACCTACCAGAGGCTGCTGAGTACACAGCAGGCTGGTGGCTCTCTGCGCAGCCTTCCAGTACTTAGATTGGCCAGCAGCTTGATCTTAGAATCCAGAATCATGAGAAATAAATTTGTTGTTTAAAGCCAACCTGTCTGAAAGTGTTTTGTTATAGAACCTAAAGTGAATAATACACGCTCTGTCTCGGACCATCTGTATTAGCCCTATGTTGCAGGGCCATATGTCGTGGACTGGTGTTTGCGAGGCTGCAATCAGGCCCAGCCGAATAGCCCCGGGTCCATTCCTGAGTGGGGGATTGTGGATGAGGGAAGGCTAGCTATAGGCGTTAAAGGAAAGACGGAGACATAGGATCATATCTGGAGGGCTGAATCAGATAATGCTGAATGTGCCCAGTTTATTCATGCATCATCTTAAGTCACTATCCAAAGGTGGGGGCAATGGCAGAAGACTTCTATTTTCATGTATGAAGGGCAAATAGCAATTACTTCCCTTAATCCTAAAGACACTCTGTAGCCATCAGGTGCTCCACAGCTGCACATATCACCTAGCCTTCAGGATGAGTATAAACTCATCCTGGGCCTGGGCCTAGGTCTATTGTTATTTAGATAGGAGCCATTCACCACCGAGGCTAGGGCATCCTGTAGCCATTAAGCTAATATCTTAAAGACAGTAGGAGTGATTGGAACTCCTTGAACTCAAGGATGGAATGGATGGAATACATTTCCAATATACGAGCCCTGACAATATTCTTAAAAACAAGACAGGCATGCATGTGTGCAGACACACACACACACACACACACACACACACACACACACACACACACACACCAGACTCCCCCTCCTCCTGGCTCCTCTTTCCCACAGACTGCCCTTTTCAATGAGCTCCTTTCCTATTGGGTTCCAGTAGCATGGCAGAGGAGAACAGGATCTCTGACACGGGTGCAGCCTGTTCCACAGGGCTCTCTCCTTCTCTTCAAGTGGAAACCTCTGCTACCTTCCAGTATTTCATGCTACTTAATTGACCTTGAAGACTACTTTGGTCTCTGCTTGTCATCAAATCTCAGCCTATTTCCTGATGGAGTGCTGTCTTTTTCTTTAATGGAATGTATTTTTCCCAAGTGATTTAAAACGGTGGAGAACTATCACTGACTTTCTAATCGTCCACATAGGTACCATTGGTTGTCTGCCTCTTTCCCATTGAAGCAGAAATGCAAGTTTGGAATCGACTTGGGAAGATGGAAATGTTCCCGATGTTCCCTCCTAGACTGTTCTCTCTCTCTCTCTCTCTCTCTCTCTCTCTCTCTCTCTCTCTCTCTCTCTCGTGTGTGTATGTGTGTCAAACCTCAAGATTTATATATGAAATTAGGGTCTCCACCATTGTTTATTTAGTGGAATATTGTGATACCACATGCCTGCAAGGCCCTGTTTATCTCTAGGATAAATGTCATCACTTCCCCAAGTCAATCTGTGACAGCCCAATTCTGGCCTCTGTCTAAGGGAGAAGTGATAACAGGTAGAGATGAGAGGGTAGAACATTGGCTTCTGCTGCCGTGGGTGATGTATAGCTTCCATGTGGGTCATCTGCCCCCCCAAGTTCCCACAGGAAACACCCTTTTAGCATCATCCACTGTCAGACAAAGGCAAGGCCCAGATTCTGCAAGCAGGAAAACCAGCTGCAGGGCAGGACAAGTGCTAGAGAGCTCTCTGTGCCTTGCATGTGGTAAGTGCTGGGACAACTGCAGTGATGTCACCCCAACCTCTGTGAGTTACTTGTCATTCTGCATACACATTCAGGCACACACATGCATATATACATGCGTGAAGTGTTTTCGACTGTCTATATAGCCCAAGTTAGACTCAAAGTTGTGGTAATCCTCCTGCCTCTGCCTTCCAAGTATCGAGATCACAGGTGTGCACCATCATCAGCCTGACCTTTTTGCTTCTAAATGGAAGCTCCTAGTGTGATTTTATGTGTTTGCTTTGGTTTGGTGTACGTCAGCCTCCACAGCTGAGGGTAACCTTGAACTTGTGATCCTCTTGGCTAGAGTTACAAGTGTGAGCCACCACACTCAGTTTATGTGGCACCGTGGCTCAAACTCAGGGCTTCGATACATGCTAAACAAGCACTCTATCAACTGAGGTGCATCACCAGCCCTGTCATGGCAAGAACACAAACTGGAGCTGTGGTACAAAGCCCCTACATTTTGTGCCTAGTTGAGGCACTGAGCAGAAGAAACAACCCTGGCCACTAGAATGATGAGCTCCTACAGAGTCCAGTGCTTAGACAAGGCACGCCAGGAGGGATGCACCTTGATCTTTGGTGAGACAGATTCTCATAACTCAGGGGTAAGCAGACTTGGGGACACCACTGTGACAGAGACCAGTAGGGGAATTTTTCAAAAAGCCACGTGAGCACAAAATGAGGTTTAGCTCCGGCTGCCCAAGTTACCAAATGCCAGCCCAACAGGGAAAGGGTCTGTCGTGGGAAGAATTCTCAAAGCTGTGACTAAGCTAAAAAGGGCAGAGGAGCTTCTGGTGTAGAGTGCGGGTGTATTTTTAAAAATGCAAACTGTACAAGTGGGTATTACATATGCTGTCAGTTATAAGCAACTGTTTCCCCAGCATCTTGTTACCTGGCACTGCTGGGCTGTGAGAATGGTCCCCGTTCTCCAGGCTTAGGATCTTGGAGGAAGAAAGCAAATGGCAGCAAGAACAGGCGATGACCACCCACAATGTGGCAGAAGCCCGGCAATATCCACGGCTTACTGGAGGGAACAAGGACCTCTGAGGGCTTAGAGATGCACATGGCTGGGGCAGTGAGGCAGACAAAAGAGGAAGACTAAAGATAAATGTGGTTGTGACAGAGAAAGGCAAGGAATGTGGGTTCTGAGATGCATCTGGCTCCTCCCTAGGATCTAGAGCCCCCCAAATTGTCCAACTCACAGTTCTTGCCATCCCTCCTCTGACGATGTCCCCCCTTTGATGTTGTCTGTCCATTCCAGGGAGTGCCGTGACCCTTGACTTGCATAAGAACCCTTTTCCCCCTGTGTGTCTCCACTTGCTAGAGTACACATTCACTTGGCAGACAGACACTTCTGTGGAGTCTCCAGGTGAGGCCACTGCCTCCTGCTCTCTGTGCTTCTCCTGCAGTGGCCTGACCATCCAGCCACATGCCCACTGTAGAATCCTTGTGGCTTTCTTTCTCCCCTCTGTTACCCAGTAGACACACAGTTACACATGAGGGCACATATACAATGCAGGTGTTCATGTGATGTATGCTGACACACACAATGGAAGGCTGCTTCAGCCTCCCTGGTGCTGGGAGTCCAGGCATGTACCACCTTGCCTAATGATGGCTGTGAGATCCTTCCTCAGCTGTCAAACTGCTCTTTTCTTTGACGTTCTTTCCTTGCTTTAAAATATTTTAGAAACACCCTACCGGACATATCGGAAAAACCAGGGATCCCAACATCCACTGGCCTTGGTCAGATTTACTGGGGATCCCTCCCACCACCCTACTTATAAGGTTAATAAGGCCTCTCTAGACTTCCTTGTCTCAAACTGTTGTGTTCGGTTGTCATCTTCTCTTTTTATAGTATCCTTTGTCCCTCAGGGACCCTTATCTCCTTCAACTGTAAGGCACACCCTTGAGTACACTCAGAGACTTAGGACAGACACCAGCTGCTCGTTCCCTCAAGCTCTGAAAGATCCAAGCCCACGTCTCACGTGCTGGCCTTGGAGGAGAGTTTGGGTTGCAACTGTGTCAGCATCTCCCCATTTCTGTCAGACTTCTCAGAGATGTGGAGTAGAGGCAAAGGGAGAGGAGAGGGGCTCCCTAAGAGCATGACTAACCAACAAAGAGAGAAATTGGGAGAGTCTTTTTGACTAGGACATCCTGACAAAGGGGACTGTCTAGATGTATGGGTTGGTAGTACAGTAAGTAGTCCCTTGTATTCCGTTACCAGGATTTCTGCTGAGACCAAAGTCTACAGACACGCAAGTCCAGTAGAGGAAATGACATGGCATCTTGCTGTAGCCTTCACAGTCCTCCCATCTAAATTTCTTGTAACACTTATTATGGTGTAAATGGCCATGCTGTGTCATTTAGGGGGAGGTATTATGGGGGAAATGTTTGTGCATGTTTGTTACCGTACAATGTTCCCAGACTTTCTGTCCATGCTGGCTGGAGAACCTTCACATACCGAGGGCTGACTTTAAGAAGAGCAGATACTATGAGGAGGTAGGAAATCAGTTGAGAGGTAGTTGGCAGTGGTGATGGTGCCACACCTGGAGCTTTCTGCAGATTCAGTCATTTGCTATGGTGGCAGGCTGCTGTCACCCTCCAAGCTCATGTCCTGGAGCTCCAGAGCCACACAATCAAATCACAAAAAGGGAATCTCTCTCAGAGTTACCAGAAAATCCTTGGAGACAGAAAAAGTATTTACAAGACTACAAGACCATTAACTGAGAGATGGCCCTGTAGTTAAGAGCACTGGCTGCTCTTCCACAGGTCATGAGTTCAATTCCCAGATACCACGTGGTGGCTCACAACCATCCATAATGAGATCTGGTGCCCTCTTCTGGCCTGCAAGCATACATGCAGACAGAAAACTACAGGTAATAAATAAATCTTAAAAACAAAAAAAGATCATTCACTACCCAGGTGTGGTGATTTAAATGAGAAATATAATTCATAGTCTCAGACATTTGAATACTTGGCCTCCAATTGGTGGCACGTTTTGGGGAGGCTTGTTATAGGAAGTGTGCCATGGAGAGTTTAAAGATTGTAGCATTTTGGGTTTGCTCTCTCTGCTTTGTGCTTGGGGTTTGTGGTTTGATAGAAAATGGCCCATAAAGGGAGTGGCACTATTAGGAGGTGTGGCTTTGTTGGAGGAAGTGTGTAACTATGGTGGTGAGCTTTGAGGTCTCATATATAATCAAGCTATACACAGTATCTTTTTTTTTAAACCATTATAAAAAAGGCATGGCACTTTTTTATTTTTAGAATCAGAAAAATAAGTCACGGATTCTCAGTTCAGAAGCTGTAGGTGAGCATCAGAAAGGGGGTCTGTCCTCTGTGAATAGAATTAAAGAGAACAGGTAGCAGGTATGGTGTCTGGGGTCCCTGACCCACTCAGCCCAGAGAGCCCCAGGTAGCACAGAGGTTCCAAGCCCCAGGTCCTCTTTGCTCTAGTCACCTACCTTTCAGGGGCTCAGTCTAGTCCCTGGGACTCCAGGAGATCTAGTATGGGGTTGGCTGCCCTGAGATAGGACTGGGACAGGGTAACAACCCCTGACCACAGGTAGTGGGCTATGGGACAGGTACAGGCCCAAAGGTGGCTCTGTAGTAATAGGCATCAAAATCGAACTGAATATTGTTACAGCAGGGATGAAGAGTCTGGATAGAGGCTTCTAGCTGCCCTATCAGTGCCTCTGGGGTGGAGAAAGAGCCCCAAGAGGTAGGGAAGCAGCCACTGAGTCTCCATCCCTTCTCACCTCTTCTGCAGCCAGAGGATCTTCAAGTAGACACTAATATCATCCCACAGCCAGAAGGTGTAACCTGAGACCTGGCCAACCAAATCGACACTATGGCCCTGAGTCACCTAAGCCATTCTGCTCAGGGCGGGGAATACAGTGCATGGGAAGCAGGGGATACTGTATGCCCAGTATCTTAGTTCACTTCCTGTTGCCTGCACTATTAGAACTCTTAGCTCCTTCTCCAGCATCATATCTGCCTGCATGCCACCATGTCCTACCATGATGACGGTGGACTAAACCTCTGAAACTGTAAGCCACCCCAATGAAATGTTTTTCCTTTATGAGAATTGCCGTGGTCATGGTGTTTCTTTACAGCAATAGAAACCCTAACTAAGACAGGGTTCAAGATGTGAACCAGGCAGCTCCTGCTGCCTGCTGCCTGCTGCCTCTCTTCTCCCATCACATACTCTGACCCTCAAATAAACAGTTTCTTCTGTAAGTTGCCTTGGCCATGGTATTTTATCACAGCAATAGGAAAGTAATTAACGCAGTGGGACTTTGTGAAAGTGTAATTAGAGTGAAGTTGCAACGGTTTGCTATTAACTGTGGAGACTAGAGGTTTAGGATTAATCAAAGAGGCTTCCGTTACATAAGAGATGGAAAGCCTTTGACCTTCGCCACTGTGGGATGATTCCGATGAAGGTATATGGGGGATATAGAAATTTTGGGTGTGTTAGTGGGTGAGTAATCTACAAACAGTATTTCAAAAACATTATATGTATGAGATATGAGAGAGACTTCTACAACTTCTGAAATGTCACTAGGGACCCGTGGTCCATTAACTCAAGCTGTCCTTAGTTAGACTTTCTAAGATGGCAACAGCCTGCAATACCTTGTACTGGGCCTGGTATTAGCATCATGTTATTCACATAGTAGCTACTGATATGCTATTATCCCCATCCTTCGGACAAGGAAACAGGAACACAGAGAGCTATATCAGATGTCATTCTCATAGGCTCACGGACCTTAGACCACAGTGGACCTGAGATTCCAGATCAGTGGACTCCACAGCTGGACTGATGACTGGATTCTTTCCCCACTGGTGTAACAAAACACCCAACAAAAGCAAGGGATGAATGGTTTATCTGGGCTCCATTTGAGGGTACAGTCCACCATAACAGGGGGGACATGGAGGTGTGTGAGGCAACTGGTCACCTTGAATCTACACAGAGGTGAATGCTGGTCCCAGATCATTTCCTCCTTTTTATTTGGTTCAGGACCCTGGCCCTCACACTGGTGCTACCCACATTTCAGGTGGGTCTTTCTACCTCAGTTTACCTAACCTGGACACTTCGTCAGCAATGCACCCCGAGGCTTGTCTCTTTTGATAATCAGTATTAACTGACACATGGATATTGCATCCAGGGTGGGCTGGCCACTGGTCTCACACAGCAGCTTCCTGTACCAGGCTTTCTTTTCTTGGGCCACCACACAGCTCTCAAATCACAACACAGAGACATTATTAGTTATAAATGCTCAGCCTTAGCTTTCACTCGTTTCTGGATAGGTTTTTTTTTGTTTTTCTTTAACTTAACCTGTTTCTCTTCATCTGTTTTGCCTTGTGGCTTTTTACTTTTCTTTCCATATGTCCTACTCTGTGTCTGCTGTCTGGCGTATGCCTGGCTGGCCCCAGGCGTCTCCCTCATTCTCTCCCTCCCCTCTTCTTCTCTCTCATGCCTAGATTTCTCCTCCTCCTTATTCTCTCTGCCCACCAGCCCCGCCTATCCCTCTCCTGACTAGCTATTGACCACTCAGCTTTATTAGACCAATCAGGTGCCTTAGACAGGCAAGGTGAAACAGCAACACATCTTTACATCATTAACAAAGGCAGCAGAAACAAATGTAGCACATCTTTGTCTAAGTAAATAATATTCCACAACAGCTCCCAAATGCTTTTGTATGCTAGAATCTTCTCCAGTGAGGTAAACAGGTCGGTCTCACCTCTCAGAAATGACTGTATTCCTTGTCTGTTGAAAAGCTGGTGAAAGAATGAATGGAATTCATCATAGCTCAACTTCTGTCTCCAGTTTCTGAAACTGGTAGAGTGGAGGGTGACCACACTAGGTGGGCTGACCCCATAATAGAAGACTTAGCACATTTCACAGCCCTGCCTACATGCTCACCACCTCCTCCTCACAGCTAACCTCAGCACCACCCCCAGCAATCTGGACCAGCTGCCTGCCTGTGAGAGAACTGCCTCCATGTTCAGAGGCTTTGGTGGCCAGAGAGCCAAGGTGGCTCTGAAGTTCTGCTGTCATCCTGGGACAAATGGGGACTGAGGGGGGTTGGTGGGAGCTCAGATGGAGCAAGTGGGACCCCGAGCCCCAGACCCCGAGCCCCAGCCAGAAACAGGGCTAGGGAGATGGAAGGAACGGGAGAAGAGCACTAGAGAAAGATGGGCGCAGATCTCCAAATTCTGTGCAGGAAAAGAACTATCAGCTCAGCAGTTTACAGACTCAGAGTGGTGCGGGCATGTCAGCTGTTGTGGAGAGGTCTGGAGGCACACAAGGGACCTGTGCAGCCAGAGAAAGAGACAGGAAAGCCGTGGTCAGTTTGGGAGCCCAGGGCAGGTTCCACAGTTCAGAAGCCTGGTTTACCACTTGCCATGGAATCAGGCAGGACTCACTCAACCTCTGCGAACCTGGGTTTCTTCTTCTTGATCATTGGAGGGGTAATAATGAACATGGAAAACAGCACTTCCTGGGGTGGGGTGATGGGGTCCAATCCTGGGTGTGGTGACTCAAGCTAAGAATTTTTTGGCATCCCCATCTATTATAAAGTGTGAGTGTGTGTGCATGCATGTGTGTGCTTGTGGATGCAAGTAGCATGCATCTAGAGGCCAGAGAACATCCCCAGGTATCATTCCTCAGGCACTGTCCACCTTGTTTTGTGAAGCAAAACTGGCCTGGAACTTGTCATGTCACCTAGGCTGGCTGGTCAGCAAGTCCCAGGTAACTCTCTGGTCCTGAAATTACAAGCACTTGCCACCACACCTGGCTTTGCAATGTACATTCTTGGGGGTGAACTCAGGTGCCCATTTTCATGCAGTGAACACCTCACCAAATGAGCCCTCTCCCCAGCTCCTATTAGCAATTGGAGTCACTCCAAATTGTCAAACTGGGACCATCCCACTCACTCAATCCCCCACAATCCTATATTGGTAAATAGTGGGAACAGTATGATGCTAGGCTGTCCCACAAGTGTCCAGATACAAGGTTCTAGAGTCTGTGAGTCTTGTGAGCATGAGTCCTCCACAGGGCTTTGAGCAGCCATGTGCTCAGTCTCTGAAGGGAGAATAGGCCTGGAGCTCTTTGTTAGTTTCATCTGGTATTTGAGACATGTGGATATTTTGAATTACTAGAAAATTCCAAGGAAGTTGTTCTAGTGTGAGAGGCCTGACTTACCTAGGTCAAAGGGTAATACTAGCTGTAGCCTCCCTCAAAGAGCATAGGTTTCATTTGGAGAATCAAAACATCCATCTGGTCACTTCATGAGTATGTGAGAACAAACTCCATTGGCTAACATGGATAGCCCAGGAGAGGAGACAGAATGGTCCCAGAACGACAATTTTGAGTGACTCAAATTGCTTATAATGGGGGTTGGGAGGGTTACTGGTTTTGGTAAAATGCTTGGGACGAGCTGTTGAGGATTTTGACTTTGAGAGTTTCCCGCTTGCTTGGAGCTTGTGAAGAAGGCTAGGCTGGCTTGCCAGTGAATCCTGGGGATGAGTGTTTATCTGAGAGGGTGGAAATAACACTGAAATGTCACTGAGTGTGGTTGGCCATGGTCTTTGTTCATGAAAAAGCCAATGTCATTCTGACCTCAGGACCAGCAAGGGCTGGTCCCTCAGTTGCACCTCTCCTACAGTGCTGTCTTTTCTGGGCAAGTTCCCTCTCATCCTTAAGGTTCCAGTTCAAACTTCTCTTTCACATGTTGGTGCCCAAAGAAAGTCTCAGTGGCCACTGTGCTCTGGACCCCAGTAAACATTAAAAATCTCTACCTCAGCTTTTACTGAAAGTTAAATTACATAGTACCTGTGTGTCTATCCATTGCTATCTGCTCCTGGAAAAAATGTAAACTGGCCCCACCCCCCTATCCCACCTCATTCTCCTGTGATCATTACATGGGCAAGCATAGTGACCTCCTCAGTGGATGCCAGTGAACCAATCAATGAGTAGATGGTCTCTGTGCCTGGGACTTAGCTCCACCTTAGCTACTGTGCTGAGCCGTATCGTGGGCTGTACTGCGTCCTGGGTACTTTTCCTGTCGTTGTGACAAAACATGTGACATGAACAACTTAGGGGAGGAAATCTTCCCTCAGTTTCAGAGGTTTCCATCGGGGGCAGGGCTGGCATGCTGGCACAGATGTTCACCGTCAAGCCAGACAGGAGGCACAGTGGGGAAGGAACGGAAAGAGGACACACCCAGGGCACACCCCCAGAGAAATCCTTCCTCCATCCCAAACCCACCTTCCACAGTTCCATGTCACCCAAGTCATTCTCAGGTCAAAGTCTTCCAGAGCTAGCTGTGTCCAGAATAGTCAGTCCCTCACAGACACAAGCGATGTGCGTCATTCACCACTAGGCAGTCTCCATCCAATCCTGTTGACTGCCAAGATTCACCGCCACACCAGTTATGGTGGTACACACCAGTAATCCCTGTGTTCTGGGACATGGAAGGATGCAAGAAACAGGAACAGGACTTCAGTGCTTTTCAGGAAGCCACATAGTGACTTCCAGACTGGCCTCGACTACATTAGACCCTGCCTCAAAAATAAAACAATACAGCTGGCAAGATGGTTCAGGTAAAGGCACAAGGCACTTGCTGCCAAACTTGATGACATGAGTTTAATCCCTGGGATCCATATTGTGGAGCAGAGAGAATGGACTACTGAGAATATTGTCCCTTGACTTCCACACCCATCATGACCCCCGACACACACCACAGACATAAACGTACTAAAGAGTGTTTAAATAAACATCAACCATGACTCCCCCTCCCCACTCCCACTATCTTTCACTCCCCAGCTTTTATTGCCAATGAAGGAGGGTGGAGGTGACTAAGGGCAAATCCATCTACTGATGGGAAATTGTTCCAAATTTCCTGCTTCACACTTTGCCTTGGGCTTCTCATCATCTGTGAGCCAGAAAGACAACCCTAGCTCTTCTGGTTCATCTGGGACAGCCGCAGACTTCCTGAGACTGTAAAATCTTTCTTATTTACGCACTCACTGAACATCCCCTGGTCCCTCAGCAAATACACACATTTTGCAAAACCTTGAAAAGTCATCAGAAACTCTCCAGCCGCTAAGAGCCACACTTAAAAAAAAAAAAAAAAAAAAACACTCTGAACTCACAAAATTATCATTCCGTCCCAGATTTAAGCCCAGTTGTGGTGATTGTAGTGTATATTCTGCAGTTCTGGCTGAGAAGGCAATTTAATTAGAAGCCTCTGTCTCTAGGCACTTGTAACTCCACCCCACCCCACCCCCAAAATAATTCTTTAGGATGAAATTCATGCTGCCTCTCAGCCTAAAGGTATATTTTCCTGTAGAGCATTGAGTAAGATTTCATTTAGGCTATTCTAGAAATTCTACTAAAAGGGCAAAAGGGGGAATTTCACCACTTAAGAAATCACTTGGATACTTTTTTTACTTAAAAAAAAAAACTCAATGCAAAGTGATTTCTTAAGAACTTTCAAGTTGCTGTTCTCGGTGCCTTTGGCATATATGAAGAAATTTCATTGAACTATAATGAAGTTATTTGGATAGAGATTCATTTCCATTTTTAAAAGCAACTAGCATAGAAATGGTTCATGGGGAATTATGATAAAATCACATCTATGATAAAAGGGCTGTGTGTTGTGTGCATATGTGTGTTTGTGTGTGCATGTGTGTTTGTGTGTGTGCATACATGTTTGTATGTGTGTGTGCATGTGTGTTTGTATATGTGTGTGCATACATGTTTGTATGTGTGTGTGCATGTGTGTTTGTATATGTGTGTGCATGTGTTTGTATGTGTGTGTGCATGTGTGTTTGTATATGTGTGTGCATGTGTTTGTATGTGTGTGTGCATGTGTGTTTGTATATGTGTGTGCATGTGTTTGTATGTGTCTATGTGCGTGTGTGTGTGTGTGTGTGTGTGTGTGTGTGTGTGTGTGTGTGTGCGCGCATGTGTGTATATATTGGTCAGCTACTTGGCTTTCTTTTGAGAATGACCTCAGAAGTCTTTGAGGGTCAGGTCCTTATTTTACAGGTGAGAAAACTCATGTCAAAGAGTTGCATGAGTGTTTTGGCCTGAATGAAAATGTGAGTGATGGTGAAATGTGTGCTTCACACAGAGAACCCGGTGGATTTTGGAGGGCCCCTTGCCCAGGAGAAGGCTATAATCACACAGATCCTGGCAATCACATGAGAGGATGTACTGGCCCTGGCAGATCACTTAAGGGGAAATGGGAGGGGCCCAGGCAGCCTCCTGGCTGCCTGCCTGTGTTTGTGGGCACTGGCTTGTCTTCTTCCAGACATCACTGGAACACAATTCCACCACCGAGCTCCCAGCCTCCATGCAGAGCAGGTGCTTCTCCCTGGGTGAGGAATTGCAGTATGACCTCCCTCAAAGTGGCTTGTGCCTGTCATCCCAGTACTTGGGGGATAGAGGCAGGAAGACTGGAAGTTCAAGGCCAAGCTCAGCTACACAGTGAGTTTGGGGCCAGACTGGGCTACATGGAACTTGTCTCAAAAAGGAAAGAAAATGAAATGAAAATGTCCAAGAGCTAGGCCTAGTGGCACAAGAAGCTGAGGCGGGAGGAGTCCAAATTCAAAGCCTGCCTGAGCTATAGAGCAAGTTCAAGGCCAGCCTGAGGAATTTAGTGGGACTCTGTCTCAACACAAATAAACAGATCTAAGGCCAAAGCTCAATGATGGAACACCTGTACCAGACCCTGGGTTCAATTCCTATCATTAAAGAAGAAACAAAGGCATGGCCAGGAGTTTCTAGGCCAGGTCACTCAGGTTCGAGGAACCCTCCCTTTTGTCCTATTATATCACTAAAAACTGAATAAAGACATAAACCTAAATTAAAAATGAATGTTAACTTACATAGTGTTGGAGTGTCTTGTTGTGGTTCTTTTATTTCCTGACCACACCAATTAAGGGACAGTCAGGTGACCAAGGACATACAGCTTGGTCACAAGGCAACATTTCCACAGAGAGTTTTTCTGAAACTGAGAGAGTGGTACCTTTGGACTATGGTGCCATTTAAAATGATGTTACAGCATGGGTCAAACCATATGAATTTGCTGGTGTGCAATTTTCTTCCATATTTTCCAGTTGTATTATATGAGGTTACATACAGCCAGTTTCACACAAATGTGTAATGTACATTGATGTTGGTACCCATTCCCACTACTCTTTTTCTGCCTCTTGATTCCCTAAACAGTTTGTTTCTATTTTATGGCATGTATGTGTACATGACATTATGCATCTGTAATGCCCACAAATGAGGGGAAGAATGCCATGTTGGTCCTTCTCAGATGGACCACTTATAAGGATGACCTTGGTTACATCCATTTCCCTGCAAAGGATATAATTGCATTCTTCTGGAAAAGCTTCCAGTGTGTATGATGTACCTCATTTTCTTTTCGCACTCTAGCAGCTAGGTTGGCAACATAGCTTGGCTATTGTGAGCAGTGCTGTGTGGTGTGCAGTTCTGACCACAAAGCACACTACTGTTCCATTTCTTCATTCATATGTGTCATGTGCATCTGGTAGGCAGCCTGTGAACCTCCAAACATGGTGTCTTCAGAGCAATTCAGATTATATACCCTAAGATTTTGTTATGAACAAACCAAAAATATAAGATTCTCTCCAAGACCCAAAAGTAATACAACTGTATAACAAGGGGCAGCCAAATGATTCCGTTGGTAAAGGTGCTTGTCACCAAATCTGACCACCTGAGCTCAACCCTCAGAATCCTCGTGGTAGATGGAGAAAGTTGTTCTCTAACGCTACTCCTTTGTCATGGCAAGTGTGCGTGCACATGCGCGCGCGCGCACACACACACACACACACACACACACACACACACACACACACACAAAGTAAATAAATTTTAAAAATTTAAGCCATGAGAAAAATATGTGGCAACAGAAGATGATACACAGTATGCTACTTTGCATGTGAAATTTGAAGCACAGAGCAAGTAGAGCTTGGGAACACTGTAGCCCAAAGGAGGGACCTGAGACCAGTCGGGGAATGTCACAGAAAGATGTGGGACATGAATTAGACCTTGAGATCTTCAGAAGATGTATGGCAGCCATGCTGCTTTCTTTCTGTTTCTGAGACCTATCAAGTGACCTCCTAACCTGGGCCCTGTGATGGCTGCACCCTTTGTTCAAATGTTCTTTCCCATCAGCCTCAGCTCCTGTTTGTCAGTGAAGACAAACCTGAAGAAGCCCTGGTCTGCCCAGCCAAACAACCTTCCCCCACTCAAGCCCTTTTCCTCATTCTGTTTCCTTTTCCTCCTGGACATCACCAATATATAAACTGCCTCCTTTCTCTGAGCCTTGTGATGAAAACATAGCTTCATGAAAGAGGGTATGCCTAGCATAGGCTTAGACATGTTGTAAGCAACAGAAACCCTACTTGAACTAGCGCCAATAATTTTCTTGGCCGCTGATACCATACATCCCAATACCCATTATTGAGGAAAGATCCAGTTTCTTTCTGTCTTCACTGTTTGCCACAGTGTCAGCTTCAGCTTGAACCTCATGGTGGCAAAATGATTGTAGCAGCTCCAGGCTTCTCACTAATATAACATCCTCCAGGGTAGAGGGCAACTCTTTCCAGAGATTCAAGAGGCGTCTTGAATGCCTCTCTGATTGGCTGACTGGAGTCATTCCATGCGTTCTCTTCAAAGTCAGAGTAGTAGGTCCAGAGAGAGGATGCTGAGTTGCCTGAGCCAGGGTGGAAGATGTTGAGCTATAAAGCAAGAAGGAAATTGTAGGCCCTGGTAGGAAGGTGAACTGTACAGAGAGATACCTGCTAACCACGATGAAAACCTGAATGCAGGAAGGTGTGTGGGTCTTGGTTTGGAGATGCTGTAGCATGAACAATAACTGTTCTTAATAATAAGAACTCAGAGACAGACATTGGGATTAAAGTTGAAGATCAGAGAAGCAAAGTGGCCGACTGCTAGAGAGTTCTCACCTCTACCAATGCTCAGACCGAATGTCGATCCTGTTCTCAGACTGCATCTCCAGACTGCACCCATCTCCATCAAACTCCAGACTGCACTGAACTCCTCTCTCCTCCCACCTTATATTCCTCTCTAGAGCTGGGATTAAAGGTGTGGGATCCCAAGGGCTGAGATCACCTTTGTGTGAGCTGTTTCTCTTTTAGACTGGATCAGTTTCGTGTAGCTCAGGGTAGCCTTAAATTAACTGAGATCTGTCTGCCTCTGTCTCCAAAGTGCTGGGATCAAAGGTGTGTGCCACCGCTGCCTAGCCTCTATGGCTAGCTAGAGTGGCTAGCTCTGCACTCTGATCTTCAGGCAAGCTTTATTTGTTAGATCATAAGCAAAATATCACCACAAGATGCTGTTTGGTTTTTGCCAAAAGGGCCTTGCTGTGTAGCCAAGGCTGGCCTCAAACTCATGGCAATCATGCCTTAACCTCCTAACTGCAGGGATCCCAGGTGGGGCTCCACACCCAACTACTGCTGAAGATCTTAGGGGGGGTGTCTAGCCATCATTTGGTGGGTGATGGAGCATTTCGGGGAAGGCTTGATTACTTCTTCACCTCATGAACGAAGTGCCAAGGGGGACATTGGTAGATGTTTGTAGACTCCATGAGAAGAGACGGTAGTGTGGGGAGGGGCAGGGTGGATTGCTGGGGACAGAGAAAGTCTGGAGCATAGAAGCCTATTAAGAAATAGTCTAAGCAAGCACGAGGGTAAGATAATTAGAAGGTAGAGCCGGCGCTGGGTGCGTAGTCTTGTGGTACAGTGCTTGCCTATCATGCACCAGTCTTAGGGGCCCCTCCTAAGCACCCCAGAAGCCAGGCATGGCACCTACCTGTAATCCCAGCCCTTGAGAGGTAGAGGAGAGGCAGGAGTTGAGGTCACCTTAAACTACATAGTGAATTCAAAGGCACCCTGGGCTACATGAGACCTTGTCTTAAAAACAACCCAAAGATACGTTCAAAACCAGTATGGACCAGTGTGAGGGCTGACTGGATATAGGGTGATGGCTAACAGAGTAAGATAGAATAAACCACCTGCTGAGGGCCTGGAAGACCTGTCTTTCCTCTCTGTGTCCCCTCTCTTCCTAGGTAACACCGACCTTCTTTTCATTCCTAATCTACTCAGCTTGGGTCACGACAAACCCAAGACCCTGAAGGAATATCCCGAAATGCCACACCACTTGTCTCCTCACAGCTGGTGGGCTCCTATATCTGCTTCAGGTAATGCATAAATATCACCTTCTTTGAGAATCTGCCACTCCCAAATTATCACACACCCATTGTTTCCAGTAAGAATACCTCTTTTTCCTTTTGGCACTGACCCCAGACCATAGTGAAAAGACTCCAGGCCTTGTGTCCAGATGACTAGGAGGAAACAGTATGTCCCCAGAGGTTTTGCCAAGAGAAATGGCTTTAGGAAAATATGGTGGCTTTGACATGGGTGTCATTGATGTGACCAGATACTGGACAAAAGTGGCTTTAACTGTATGTATAGCTTAGCTCAGTTTCATGGTGGAGAAGGCATGGAGGCTGACACAGGTTGGTGCATGACAACAGGAGCTTGCAAAATGTCTTACACTCGCTGGGCGTTGGTGGCACACACCTTTAATCCCAGCACTCGGGAGGCAGAGGCAGGCGGATCTCTGTGAGTTCTAGGCCAGCCTGATCTCCAGAGCGAGTGCCAGGATAGACTCCAAAGCTACACAGAGAAACCCGTCTCGGAAAAACAAAACAAAAAACCAACCAAACAAAAAAAGTCTTATATTCAATTGATGACTGAGAAACAGAGCCTTCGGCCAGAGGTAGATTATAATATAACCCTGAACAGCCATCCCCACCTAACCCTAAGCCTGTGCCAGCCCTCCTCCTATTCTAGCATGTTCCAGATACTTCCCCAACTGCCACAAACACAGGATCCATTTCAAAATCTGAGCACATGGTCATTTTTATACAATCAGAGGCAAAATGTACACTCAAAGTCAAGAAATGGTTGTGCTGGGCAGATTGTTAGTGCTTGTGAGGGATTGTTAGTGTTTGAGGAGACTGTCAGTGTTTGGGGGGGGAATTTTAGTGCTGAGGAGATTGTTAGTGTTGAAATTGTTAATACTTGGAGGGATTGTTAGTGTTTGGGGGAATTGTTAGTGCTGGGGGGATTCATAGAACTTGGGGGGATTGTTAATTCTGAGGGGATTGTTAGTGCTGGTGGGATTGTAGTGCCTGGGGGATTGTAAGCATTGGGGGGTGTTTGTTAGTGCCTGGGGAGATTGTTAAGGATACACTCACACAAGAAGCCTGCACTGGGCATCCCAACAGCATCAACTCTAGTTTCTAAGCAGAAGGAGCTGGTTAACCTACTTAGCATCACAAGATGCTCCAACGGTTTGGAAATAGCAGAGACATGCATTCAGCTTATGTCCAGACTGAACACTGTCCTCTCATACTGGAATTAGAGGACTGGACTGGGTTATGTCCTCCAGCAGCGTGCAAGACTCTGCGTTCAATGCCCAGGATTGTAACATCCACAAATCCAAACCAAAATGCCACTCACCCCAAACCTTCTCAGAGAGGAACACAGTCACTTCAGTTCTAGCTGGGTATATACAAGCTCTGATTTGCAACACAGAAAACCACCCGGAAGAGAATGTTACCTGGATCTGCAGCACACCACATTTGGCACAGATCCTCACAAAACTGAACAATGCTGAGATGATTCTTGCCTTTATGTCTCTCCCTTTTCACATGTTTCCTTGTCAGGGGACCTTGTCTGGGGAAGATGGAGATGGAGGTGCCCTATTCTAATTTTCTTCAGTCCTTGACTTGTGATTCCTGGCAGTGGAGGTGGGACCTGATGCTCCAGTACTACATGGTGGGGCTCTCCGACACCTCCCAGCTTACTGTCCATGGGCTTTGATGACACACAGTGAGCCAGTCGTTCCCTAGAGCACCCTGTTAGCATCCTGTAAGCTCAAGCCCCAGGGCCTTTCCACTTGGCCACACCCAAGGGCGTCAGCACCCATCTGCACAGCCACTTTGAAGAGGCTTGTGCCACCTCTCTTGCAGATGAGAAAAATAAGATTTAAAAAGATGAAATGGATTGCTTGCGGTCATATGGCTCCCCCACCCCCTAACCTTTTAACTTCTTACTCATTCAACTCTAGTGGGTGTTTTTAACTCATGACTGCAGTCTCGATGCCTGGCATAGGAAGGACAGACAACAAAGGAAGGTTTATTTTCTGAGCTGTGGTGAGGGTTATGCTTTAAAAGTGCACATGGCCAGCTGGCTTTCTTGTCTCTTTTTATTCTATCTTTTCTCCCCTCCCCCCACACCGCCTCCCACCCCTCCTTCTCTTTCCTTTGCTTTCTTCTTTCCTTTCCTTTTCTATTCCATTCCTGTTACTTACTGCTCAGGGCTGTGGTTTAGAGATAAAAGCAAATGCATTAAGCTAAGTTCTCTCTCCCATCCAACACTAAATACATACATACATACATCATGTGTGTGAGCATGCATGTATGCTTTTGTGTACGTGTGTGTGTGTGTGTGTGTGTGTGTGTGTGTGTGTGTGTGTGTGCAACTTTCATTTCAATTATAACATTCAGGAGATCTGCACACCACATTCTAAGTGCCAAACCATCTTATGCCGCATTGGCGGCTGTGGCATGGTTTGAAAAATTAAAAGCATTAAACTGATACCGTTGGTTAACTGAAAATACCTCTCATCATTTATAAAACATGATCCCCTCTGTCTTTCTCCTATTTTTAGCACAATAATAAAAGCATCTAGCAGGGCAAAAGAATCCTGCTTATCTTGATTTTCCTGTCTCATATTTCAGAAGCTAAGTCGTCAGTTCCCTCACTTCTAGAAAGCTGTGTCTTCTCAAGGAAACGTGGGAAAGAAATATGTCTAGAAGCCCATGGATGATACACATCTGTGTGCAGCGGTTGACAGTGCATTCCTCCTGGCTAACGTAACTAGCTCAGTGGATTACAGCAATGCCTGTTCACTGACACTGAGTTTAGCAATACCCAGACATAATCTATGCTTTGAGTGCTTCAATGGGCTTAGCTAGAGAGGTGACCTTGGTGGTTGTTCTGGAATGGCCAATTTGTTTAAAATGTTCATGCCCACCACTTTTAGGTGTCAAGTGAGTAGATCATGACAAGGCCAGCAAGCCCTGGCCTACTTTTCTTTCTGACTGTGCTTGGTCAAGGTCTGAGAAAACGCATTCCAGTAACCATCAAATAATGGCAGCTTTTGCTTGTTGTCCACATCAGCAAAATACAGAATATTGAACTTACGTATCAAAGTCTGTCCCTTTGTGATATTCTCCCCAAAGCAAGCCAATCTTCATGACCATCTCAGCTCTAGATTATGTTAGGAGTGATGCTTTGGAGAGGAGGCCTGGATGGTTCAGTGGACAAAGAACGGTTGCCAAAAAGCCTGATGACCTTAGTTCTGTGTCTGGGACCTGCATGGTACACCTGGGCATAGATACAATCAATTAATCAAGAAAAATCAATCAAAATTGATTATAATCAATTAAATTATAATTAATTAAAACAAGAAGTGATACATTAGGAACTAGGGATGTAGTTGGGAGAGTGCTTGTACAAAGCCCTGGGTTCAATCCCAGCACCTATTAAAAGTCAAGCTCGGAGTCACATGCCTATAATCCCAGTGTCTGGAGGTGAAGGTAGAAAGATCAGAAATTCAAGATCATGTTTAGCTAAATAATGAGTTCAATGCCAACCTGGGACACATGATATCCTGTCTCAAAAACAAAATAGCAAGAAAACATCAAGGTAATGTCTTGGGTGGCCCTAATAGGAACAATACAAAATGGGAAAAGAAGGAGGCACAGGGAACACTTCTGCACACCTCGTAGCAGCAGTACACACAACATGGAACTTATTCACCCCCTACAACTCCCAAGCAAGCTTGTCTGTGATGGGGAGTAAGGGAGAATAAGGACAAAGGACACTCAGACTCCAATCCCTGCAACACAAACCCAAGACAGTGAACCATGTGTCTCCACTTGACTATCTCCACTCACTATCTGAGGTCCACTAGGAAAAAGAAACAAGCAAAACTACTAAGCAACTGTTGTCCCCCATGTTGATGAAACGCACCAGGACCCCCAGTTCCTGCTTCTGGAGTTCGGCTGTGGGTGCACATGCCATGCACATATGCATTCATCTAATGGATGCCCCTCAGTCCGGGTTCCCTGCTTAGAATTCTTTTTTGTCTCCAGCGCAAAGACTGCCACTTTAAAACAGCAAGTATACGTCCACACTCCCAATGGGACAGCATGCTGTGCCTCAGGCTTTGCAAGTGTCCAGTACTTGAAGGAGACCCCCACCCCCACCCAGTACTTGAAGGGGATAGTACTGAGAATAGGGAACTTACCCAAAGCAAGCATTTCCTTGACATCTCCAGCTCCAGCTTTACATACAGGGTTGATTTCACACTCAATTCATTATAGTCCTCATTGGGACATCACAATACTCAATACTGCTTATTTCTCCAGTCACTCAACTCTACCAACTGCTCTCTCTCCCAAAACTCTGCTTAAGTCAAACCAGCAAAGTGTTTGCCATGGTGCCATGGCCAGTAGCCCTGACATGGGCCTGTTCATCACAGTCATGATGAACAGGTTCCTGCAAATGCTATGGCTGGCAGAGGGATGGTCCTTGAGATACAAGATGGAAATCAGGTTCAGCATGACTTAGTTAGCTGGTACTGGTTCAAACCTCTAGAATCTGACCCCAAGCAGTTTATTTCTGACATATGTAAGCACAGTACAACTTTGGAAGAAAGTTCCTTTGAGAATTATTAAGACAAAGCTCAAGGCATGACTACATCAAAACGCCTTTGCAAATAACATGTCCTCTGCAAGGTACCTGTGACTTCTTCCATAGGATGGGTTCTAATGTCTGAGAGGAATGTTCAAGGTGAAGCTCTAGGCAGGAAGGGGTTGTGATAAGCATAATTGTAAATTCTTTTCAATGCACATGGGATCTTTTCCATCAGAGTGGGTTCTATTGATGGAGAAACAGTGAACAGAAGTCTGGGAGATCCCAGCAAAGCCTAGCTCTGCAGAGTAAGAAAAGACTGTTACCAATATCCATTCCTCTTCTGGGTGGGAACAGGTGTACACATCATTTCCTTGAAGAGACAGGCATGCATGCTTGTCATTCCTGGTTCTCTAGTGCTTACCGGTGAGCATGGGAGCCTTGTGCCCTCTACACCATGAGGGGTGAAGAGAGATACCTCCTGATAATTGGGCTTTGTCCAGCCTCTAGGCAGCTGGGCACCACTGGACTGACTGAACCCTGCTTCTCCACTGAGAAGTTGGGGATTCGGTGGAGTTGGATGGGATAAAGAGATGGGCTGGGAAGCTGTTGGCAAGGTTTTATGCTAAGTTGGTCAACAAGGCTTTTGTAAGTCCTGCTCAGACAGGGAGAATATTCTGCCTTTCCATAGGCCACTTGTAATTTATCTGGTCACATAACCACATTTAAAGCTTCCTCAAGTAGGTGCTGGGTTCATTTTTAAACGGAAACATAAATGAAAATTTATGTCTTTAAAAAAATTATCAAGTGAGCACACTGTCAGCGAAAGCAGTGTTATTCTTACAATGCTGTACTCTCCACGTGTGTGCCTGCTGGGACAATCGGTTTTCATTGTCAGCTTGACTGGATTTAGAATGGCCTACGAGATTGGTAGCAACCCCCAAGCCGCCCCCCCACCGAAGTGATAACAGGCAGAGACAACTCATCATGAATGGGGATGTCTCCATTGCATGGTCCAAGCAGAATGAAAGTGGAAAAGGAGTAAAACCAGCCTAGCAAAGGCCTTGCCCACTTTCTGTTTCTCATTACCTTGTGTCTCCGCCACATATGACTCCCTCAGAAATTTGAGCAAATACATGGAGCCAAAGCAACCACAGCCCAAACCTTCTAAACCCAGAAGGCACATTAAATTGTTCTCTCCTTTAAGTTGTTCTCTCAGGCATTTGGTTATGGCAGCATAAAAGTAACCCTGCTAGAGACACAGCAACCGTAAGTATACTTAAAGTATCAAGACAATTCTAGTCACCATGCTAATGAACTTATAATCAATGGCACCCTGATAGACATTCCTAAATCCCAGGGCAGAGACTGGAGAGGTAGGGGTGGTTTTAAAATACTACCTTGCCTAACTTTATCCTTTAAGATAAATTTTAAACACTGGCCACCATGGCCATGATCATGCCCTCAGCTTCCAATGCAACATCATCTCCTGCTCTAACTCCATGGACCCAACCATACAATTCCCCCCTACACCCCATGTCAAACATTCTTCCAACTCCAAATAGCTGCTCACTTTGTACCTTCATACTAGACTCACTCCTCTCTTTTCTGCCCATCTCCCTTTGGAGCCAAACCACCCACTCCATATCTCCTCATCCCTTCCTCCTTTGTGCTTTCAAAGCCTGGTACTTAACAAAGTCTTCTGTGTTGAAGTACCATTCACAAATTGTGGTGTTTGCCCTCTTCCTAGAGGAGCACTCCATGAGTAAGGGGTGGGAGCCATCCACACCACAGCTTCTCCCTGGGAGAGAGTCAGCATGCATGTCTGCCTCAGTTCATCGGGTATCTGTTGAAAGCATCATGGTATTGTTCTGGGCACAAAGAGTACAGCATAAACTGTTTCCATTTTCATGAAATACACCCTACAGAAGGCAAACAATAAATGCATTAAATAAATAGGTGGATATATGCATATGGAATTTTGACTGCCAAGGCAAAGGGAACAAATGATAAAAATAAAGAAAAGACATTAGGCTGAATGAAAGAAATGTCTTGTGGGTGTGAGTGGTGACTGCCAGGCTCTCAAAGGAAAAGTAGTTGGGAAAGACCACACTGAGAAGGTGACCTGGAAGCCTAGGCCTGGATAAAGTGAATCTTAGAACCCTATGGACATCTGGAGGAAGTGCTTCAGGCAAAGGAAGCAGTGTGTGAGGCCTTGAGATAGGAGCATGGCTAATAATTATCAGTTAAACATATAAAATGATATTAGCACATTCTGTTGCTGTTTGACTTGGGGAACAATGGAGCCCAGATGAGCTTTGAGCTGCCAAAGCCCAAAGTAGATCAAAAGCCCTCTTAGCTTCCACCAGCAGTGTCTGTGATGACAGGATTGTGTGTTGTAACCATCACTCCACTTTGGTGGTACTGAGGATCAAACTGAGGGTTTCAGGTGTGCTGGGCTGACCCTCTCATATGCAGCTACATCCCCACCTCTGTTAACATGGTCTATCAGCCGTTTGCTTCTGTGAGAGAAAATCTCCCTTCTTTGATAAAAGTAGGACAAAAATGCACACCTTGTCAATAATGTATTAACATCATGATTGTACCACATAACAGTCTTTACCTTTTTTAATGCGTACAAGTGTTAGCCTGAATTATGTAGTGCACCATGCTTGTGCCTGGTACTCCCACAGGACAGAAGAAGGCATTGGATTCCCTGGAGCTGGAGCTACCATGGAGCTGTCATATGGATGCTAGGAACTTGGGTCCTTTGCAAAAACATCAAGTGCCTTTAACACTGAGCTGCCTCTCAAGCCCCACTTGTGAATCTTAAGAGCTTGTGCTTGGCAAGTCTTTGGTCTCAGTGGATGCTTTCCTTTTGCAATAATACAAAAATCTGAGTGAGTCTGAAACTTCCTAATAAAACTGAAAAAGGGGAGATGTTTCCAGTGCCCTCGGTACCTCTACCCTGGAAGGCAGGCCCCAACAGAGTTGCAGGTTTCTTTTAAGGGAGCAAACAATAAGGACTGGAAATCTAGATAACACCAGCAGGCTGTTCATTTTGCTTGGCAGTCTGGGTGGTTTGAGACCCAAGAGTTTCTTCCAGGAATCTGTGCTGCAACATACGTGACTGTAAATTTTAAAAGGAAATAAAGTGTCACGTCTTTGAAAACAAGAGAAGAACAAAAGTAATTTCATTTGGAATTCTTTTTAACTTCCTTCCTTTCTTTTTTCCCTCTTTCTGTTTACTTTTTTATTGTTGAGACAGGGTCTCCACTTTGTAGCTCTGACTATTCTGGAACTTACAGAGACATACATGCCTCTGCCTCCTGAGAGCTGGATCAAAGGCATGTACCATCAACCTGCCCTCGAGCTATTTTTCACACTCTAAAAATACCAAGTGTAATGAAAAATTTCCCATCCATTGATTTTTTTCTCCATGAGTCAATCTTTAGTGTGCTGAGTCTAAAGAACCAAAAAGTACATGTTCAGCTCAGAATTGTCCAGCACCCGGACTGTGAGCGGGGTACTAGCCCAGACATAGTGATTGGTACCTGGAATTTTATTTAGATATGGCCCCTGATTCAAAGTTTCTAATCACATTGGCTTGATGTTTTGTAATAAATGTGAAATAGCCCTCACAGGCTCATGGATATGACTAATTATCCCAGCTCTTGCTGCTATTTTATAAGTTTGAGAATCTTTGGGATGTAGGGCCTAGCCAGCAGAAGTGGATTGAAAGTACTACCCACTTCCATTTCCAGGCCAAGTGCTCTCTGAATCCTGTCCTCTGCAATGTGAGCAAGCCAGTCCACAAGCTCACAGACCAAGCCATTCCCACTGCCATGCTTTCCCTTGATGATAGGCAGCATCCTCTCTAGTGGTTCTCAACTTTCCTAACACTGTGACCTTTAGTATAGTTCCTCATGGTGTGGTGACACACACCCCAATCATATTTCATTGCTACTTCATAACTGTAATTTTGATACTGTAATGAATCATAATATAAATATCTGATCTGCAGGATATTGGATATGTAACCCCTCTGAAAGGGTCATTTGACCCCCCTAAAAATGGTCAAGACCCACAGGTTGAGAACTGATGCAAGCCATGAGCCAAAACTAAGTTCTTCTTGAAGTTGCTTTTGTCAGGTATCTGTCATACGACAAGAAGAGTGATTAACACACAAGCCAAAAGCAGGTTCCAGGATGGCAACCTTGATCAATACTTAGTGGCACACAATTAAGAATCAAATGAGTGGGCGGGATAGTTCAGTCAATAAAGTCCATGTGACATAGGCATGAGGAGCTGAGTTTGGGACACACTCCTGTAATCCCATTGCTGGGGACACAGGCAAAGGAAGATTCTTGGGACTGGTTAGTCAGACAACCTAGTGGAGCTGGTGCGTTTCAGGCCAGTGAGAGACCCTGTCTTAAGAAACAAGATGAACAGCATCCTAAGGAATGACACTCAAGGCCTTGTATAACCCCCCTTATCCGAGGAGGTCCTCAGTGGATGCCTGAAAATACATGTGGCATGAGGTCTGTAATTTAACGCTTTCTGTCTTGATGGGGCACCCTACTCTGCTTCTCTGTAAATATCTGTAAATGTGCCATCAAAGAGGGGAAAAATTGGTACCTCAGAGGCAGAGGCAAGAGGATCAAGAGTTCAAGGTTGATCTTGGCTACATATTGAGTTTGAGGCCAGTCTGCACCATTGGTTTCTATAAAACAAAAAAGAAAGATGAAACACCATTAATGATAGGGAAATCAAAATCCCTTCAAAATGCATCTGAACAAATACTTAATCAAAGAGGACACAAAGATCGGATGACAAAGGGCTATAGCATTCGGGATGAACTGTGAAGCCACACTGATACCACTTTATATTGTGACAAGTAAAAAGACTGATGATACCAAGATCCATCGAGAATGCAGAGATGGAGATGTACCTCAGTGCTGGGGAAGTGGAAACTGTGAAATCACTTTGGAAAACGAGTTGGGAAGATTTCAAAAATGGGTCTCACCCAGTAGGACCCAACCATTTTATCCTGAATACTTCCCACAGAGGAGAGCAAGCTTCTATTTCTCCAAAGACTCAGGCATACTGTTTACAGAAACTTTATTTATTATTAAAGCCCATACCAAGAATAACCCAAATGACCATCAACAGGTGAAAGGGTTTTTAAAAATTGATATTCTGTACAATAGAACACTGCTCAGAGAAAAATGTGTGCACACAGTAAAGAATGATTGATGCAGCATCATGAATAGACTTCAGAATAGTTCATCTGGGTGACAAGAAGCAGACAGAGTCATACTGTGTGATGCTGCATATGTGAATTTTGAGAAAATGTGTACTAGTTTGTGGTGACCTGGAACAGATCAGCAATTACAGAGTAGGAAAAGGTTGTAAGGCTGAGATTCCAAAGGGGCCTATGAAAGCTTGGGGGAAAGACAGCAAACTGTGTGTCTCACATATGTACACTTTAGCAAACACCTGGCCAACCTCAGTGAAATGAATGTTTTGTGTTGTGTTTAAAGCTAGTCTGCATGATGACCATCTGAGTGGGTTAGAAAAAGCTTGCAGACTAGAGCAAATGGGAGGGGCCTTCTTATAGATGGAACTAGCTTGTAGCTGGAGAGTAGGATTTGGAATGACCTAACGGCTGGAGAGAGATTCCATACAGAAGCATGACCTCTGTAAAGATCAGAGAAGAGACTAGCCACAGTCCCTGAGGGCTGCTACATCTGACAGTCACAGACCAGGTGGCAACTATACAACAGGAGGCTGGAAGTGCAAGATCAAGGTGCCCACTGATTCAGTGTCTGGTGAAGGCTTGCTTACAAGTTTGTAGATCACCTTCTCTTCACTGTGTTCACGTGGCAGAAGGGACAAGGGAGCTAGTCCTCTAGAGCCTCTTTGGTGAAGACGCCACCCTCGTGACTAACACTTCCCATATCCAGATTCACTCTGGAGAATAGATTTCGATATGGGGATCTTGGAGCTTCTACTGGTATTCAATCTGTTGCAGGAATGAGTAGACATTTTTCATTATCTACATAGGACTCAGGTGGTATAATATATGTGCCTACCTAAAGATAGCATTATAATTCACATTTTGTTGTAGTTTATACCTATTTTTAAGCAGTCCTCTTTCCCCTTCTATTTTGTCAATCTGGGTCTATGTAAAAGAACTGCCCCCATACTTAACACCTTTAAACATTATGTTGTAACTCAGGATTCTTCTGGACACCATTTTGTAATGGTAAATTGTGGGCTCCCGAAATAACACACAAGAGTCTTAGATACAATGCTGCTGGCCAATGACTAGGATTTCTTATCTGCTAGCTCAGTCTTAATTATCAACCATGATCATTAATCTATATAGTTATAAGACTTCTTATTGAGGACACTGGCCTTGCATCCTGTCTTCCTGGTGGTCACATGGTGACTCCACAGAGAGGAGAAGGAAGAGGAAGAGAGTGACTTCCTGCTTGCCCCTGCTTATATTCTGAGTCTGCCTGCTATGTAACTTCCTGCCTGGATCACAAGACTTCTTTTTACTACATTTCCCAGAATCCTCCTCGACTCCTAGTCCCTCCTAACTTGCTTCCCTATTGGCCAATAGTACTTTATCAACAAATAAGATAAACATACATAGAAGGACTTGCCCCATCAGCTGCTGACTGAGGCACTGGGAAGGCAGCTCCTGGGCAAGGGCATTCAAGATGGTACCCATGCATGGAGGGAGCTTCCTGAGGCCTGACCACCAGCTGCATCCTGATGTAGTCTCCTATGGTGCGAGCATGGCAGTTGGAGTCCATGTGTGAACATCCTGTGAATAAGGACATCAACTGACCCAATGACAAGGACAGACTTTTGGTGGCTCGTTTCAGACAAGACACAGGTTCTGCAGCATTCTTTCAGACAAAGTTAGCCAGAGGCTTGGATCAAACTCAAGGTCAGAGGAGATCAGTGTTGCCTTTTTGTTGAGAGGAAGAATAAAAGATAGTGGCTGGGACTGGAGAGACCACTCACTGGATCAGAGCAGATGCTGCATAAGCATGAGGACCTGAGTTTGAATCCCTAGCAGCCCCATGAAAAGCCATGCTCAAACAGGCTGCATCTGTAACCCCAGCACCATGGATAACAAAGACAGGAGGATTGCTGGAGTTTGCCAGCCTAGCTTCAGTTTTAGTAAGAGACCCTGTCTCGAGGGGCTAAGGCAGAGTGAGAGAGCTGGACACTTGATGTGCACTGCCATATATGTACATATATCACACACAAAAACATGCATACACACAGGGAGCTGTGATCCTGTCTGATCTACTGCACTTAGCTCCCTGGCATTTGCCAATGTGAATCAATTTGTGGTTACAAGGTTAACACAGACACATAATATCCTGCATTGTTCTTGTAAATATGAAGGCCTCATTCTCTTGCTTCTCAAAGGAAATTTGGGGATGAAGCAGTTCTGAATGAATGGTTGGAGGTTAGTAGATAAATTCCTCACAAGAGAGATGTAGTGTGGTTCAGTCTGCTTCCCTGTTGCTGTGATTAACACTCTGACAAAAACCAGCTTGGGGAGAAAGGGTCTCTTTGGCTTCCTGGTCACAAGGTCATTAATGGAAGCCAAGGCAAGAGCTCAAGCAGGAACCTGGAGGCAGGAACTGAAGCGGAGACCACAGAGGAGCTCAGCTTGTTTTCCTACACAGCCCAGGACCACCTGCCCAGGGGTGGCCCCATAAACAATGGGCTAAGCCCTCCCACACTAATAATTAATTATGAAAGTGTCCCCAAGAGACATGCCTACAGGCTAATCTTGTAGAGCCAATTTCTCAATTAAAGTGTCCCTCCTCAAGGGTGACACTAGTTTGTGACAAATCGACAGACACCAGCATAAGTGTGACCACTCCCACTTCGCACCTCACAGACCAAATAATAATTTGACACTGTGTATGTCAAGGCAAAAATTCTGTTCACTTTTAGCCACATCATTTTTGGAAGTTTATCAGTGAAATTTTAACAAATTCTCCCCCTCCCTGTGAGATATAACTGATCTTGTACTTGTAAAATTCATGTCTTGAAGCATGGAATATCACTGAGGTAGCAGGAAATAGCATTGGTGGTGAGGAGCTGAGGGTTGGTCAATCCGAACAATCTTCTTCAGAGTTCAAAGAGGGGCGGGAAAATCGATGGTTTAAGACATGAACTGAATCCAGAATTATCAACATCAAAGAACTTTACAGAAAGGCTTGCCTGTCCCCTGACCTGTGGTTGAGACACAACTTTTAGGCACCTGGTAGTACGACTTCATTAACCTTGTAAGAGGGCCAGGCTTGGTGCTCAAGAGAGAAGCCTTCTGGGATTCAGCTTTGTTTGCCCATCCCGCAGCATGCTGTATGAGAGACCAGAGCTGAATTCATATTAAATTCATAGCCTGTTATGGAGAACGAGGCCATGGTGTGTGATGGCCAAGCACTTGAGATGTTTACTCTTTTCATTAAATGTTTTTCTTCTTAAATAATTAATGCTTAGGGATTTTTATTTCCATGTGGTATACAGAATGCAATGGCTGATACGGCAGGATTTCTTCATTGCATTGTATGAACTGTTGCTACTATTTTAAAAATCTATCCAGAGAGACTAGTGGACAGGGCACAAGATTTATGACCCTAATTGTGACATCTTCCTTTGGACCCATAGGCAAGTGCTACTAGTCTCTTGTCTCTGCTTCCGTATCTATAAAGCAGGTATCACAACTGCTGGAGCCCCACCAGAATACCATGAAGTGTGACAGATGAGTGTCTGCACTGTAGCTTGATGAAAGGCATTAAATGCTTTGGTTGTATTATTCTGTAAAATGATTACTAGTTTAGGCCAGAAACAGCCAGCTTGAAGGATAGAAAAGCTTTTTCATGAAATGGAAGTTCTCAACACACATCTTGTTACTACAGCTCTTTTTCCAGGAGAATTAAAAACTTGTGTTCATTGTGAAGCCAGTGAAGCATTGCTGGGCATAGTGGGATATGGGCATGATTTCAGTCAGCCTAGGGTTCCATGCCCACTGATAGAATCATTCATAAATGGATAATATTCCCTAATCCATATGCACTAAGCATGGATTATAAATACAGTTTATTGTTTTTGTCACTATTCTCCAAACAGTAATAACTACTTCCCCATATTTTCACTATTTTAGGTATCATCTGGAGATTATGTGAGACACAGGTAGATGTTCATACATTATGTCCAAATACTTGGACTTTAGCATTCCCAGAGGAGCAGCGCTCACCCTCCATAAACACAGCAGAACAGTTGGAATCATCATTAGGACATTCTGGGACTCATAAAATAGTGCAGAGGGAATTGGGGGGCCGCGGAATAGGGATGACAATGCAGAAGATGGGACAGTTGACCACTGGAGTGAGGACTTCTTTCTTCTCCAAGACTCCTTCCAGAATACTTTAATGACTAGCCAAAAGATCATACTGGGCCTCTCTCCAGGTCCTTTGTCACAAAATTGTCATTTTTTACTATGGACTGACAATTGAGTGTCAGAACAATTCTAGAGAACTGAAAGCCACATGACACAAAATTCCACCTGACATCCAAAAGGCCCAGGTGAGATCAGTGTCCTTTCTTGGGAAGAACAAAATTAGTGAGTTGAATAAACTGAAAGATCAGACAGAATGGCTGCCATTGACTCTCTCGGAAGCAGATGTTCACGCATTGAATATGCAACTTTCAGCTGCCATAGGGAGTAGAACTGAAAAGTAAGGGGAACAACTGAGAAACATTTAAGAATCCAGAAAAAAAATCCTGGGGGTTGGAGAGATGGCTCAGCAGTTAAGAGCACTGCCTGCTCTTCCAAAGGTCCTGAGTTCAATTCCCAGCAACCACATGGTGACTCATGACCATCTGTAATGAGATTTGGTGCCCTCTTCTGGCCTGCAGGCATACATGCAGGCCAAACACTGTATATATAATAAATAAATAAACCTTAAAAAAAATCTCATAGTCACATGACTACCAAATACAGGAAGTTGCCAATCAAAAACAATGTGACATTGCATAGCCTCGTGAAATTCAGAAAGATGCCTTGAATGGTCCCTAAAGTCTGTATTGGAACCTTTACCCAGTGCAGCAGCACCAGGTGACTGCTAAGAGGTGAGCAATGTTCTGCCCATGAGGGGTAGATGGCTGTCATTACTGTGGTGATATGTTCTTTCTCTCTCTAGAAAAGATGTGTTACAAAAACAAGTACTGACCCATCTTGATCTTTCTTTCCCAAGCCTTCCATTTTCTCCTGATGCATCCAGAAGGCCTTGCACAGAGTTTAGCCCTTTGACCTAGGACAACTCAGCTTCTAGAACCGTGAACCAAGTACATTTCTGTTCATTATGAGCTACCTGATCAGTGGGGTTGTATTCCAGTGACACAAAATGGATTAAGAAAAGAAAAACACACAAGCCAGTATATAATCACTAACTTAGATAAGGGTGGAACCACACACCACAGAAAGAAGGGCCCTTCAATGCATGGAGTGGCTTCAGCTCAGAAGAAAAAGAAAGGAAAGAAAAGGGTATTTAGTTTGCTTTATACCCTATAATTTGAGGTCTTTAAATTCTTGTATTTTTGGCACACACACTACAGGAGGTGGTCTTTGCCCTCAACTATCTCATGGAGAGATGACCAAAAAAAAGCAGAGGCTCATGCTCAGAAAGAACCATGGAGCTCACCAAAGGAAGCAACTGGACCTGGACAAGAAACCTGACTAGTTCCTGTCAAGTTTGATCTGTGTCTTGATCCTAGATAAGTAAGGATGTACTAAGATGGAAGAAAGGGGTTTGTCCTTCACGGCAAAGGCAGAACACACACACAGAATATGACGCTGCCTAGCAACCCTTGGAAGGTTTTGCTGCTTAACTCAGCAACCGTTTATTACGTCTCAAGGGTCTGTGTGTCAGCCAGGCCACCCCTGATCTGTTCCTGGCCAGGCCTATCTCACACAGACTTACTCACAGGCCTGGGGTCAACAGGCGAGCCAGCTGTGGACTGGATGATCAGAGCTGGTTTTAGCTGGACTGACTCAGCCATAGCCCTTGCTCTTTCGTGGTCCAGAAGGCTAGCTCTGGCTTGTATTAATGACAGAGACAGTGGTCTAAGTGCCAGCAGGGCCACACAAGGCCCCTTTAGACCCAGACTCAATAGCTATACTCAGTTAGCTCTATACATACCTAACTCAAAGCAAGTCACAGCACAGGGAGAACCTTATTACTCAACGGAAGTAAGTCACTGCAAACAGGGAGGGGTGATCTCTCTGCTGCAGCTACAAAGATGTCAAATAAATTGCTTTAAGGAAAAAAAAAACAGGGTCTAGGTGTGACTTGAACAAGTTTAGGGGTTTAGTCAAGTTTAGGCAAGGTCATCATAGGATTGGATAGTTGCATCCATATTTTAGAAGAATTATAAAGGAAATATCTCAGAAGAGCCTGGAGTTTAAAAACCAGTTGAGAAATTCCTTAGGATAACTCAGTGATAGAACATTGGCTAAGAGTATGAGGCTCTAGTTTCCATTGCCAGCCCTGGGGAGGGGAGAAAATCTGCTAATTTTGGTAAGGAATGATAAGGGTTTGTACCAGGGAATCAGAAGTGGACAGGGAAAGCTTGATTAAATCTGGGGACGTAGGGGAAGAATGTGCAGTAGTGTCAATTGTTGCTATTCCTTTTTTTCCTCCAATTTTTTATTTGAATTAAAAACAAGATTGTTTTACATGTCAATGCCAGTTCCCTCTCCTTTCCCTCCTCCCCTTCCCCCTCCCAACTAACACCCTACCTATCCCATACCCTTTCTGCTCCCCAAGGAGGGTGAGGCTTTCCATAGGGGGTCTTCAGAGTCTGTCATATCCTTTAGGGTAGGGCCTAGGCCCTCCCCCATGTGTCTAGGCTCAGGGAGTATCCCTCTATGTGGGATGGGCTCCCAAAGTCCATTCCTATGGTAGGGATAAGTACTGATCTACTACAGGAGGCCCCATAGATTTCCAAGGTCTCCTCACTGACACCCACGTTCGTGGGCTCTGGATCAGTTCCATGCTGGTTTCTCAGCTATCAGTCTGGGGACCAAGAGCTCTCCCTTGTTCAGGTCATTTCTATTCCTCTTTTCCCATCATAATGCCTCCCATTTTAATGGACCTTGCTGACTGAGAACAGAGGCCATTTTCCTCAGTGTCACTTGCAGCTAAGCAAGATCATATATTATGGTTTGGACTTCAAGTATCCTAAGTGGGCTTGTGTTTTGAACACTCTGTCCCCAGCTTTAGAAGGCCACAGAACTTTAAGAAGGTGGGGCTTAGCAGGTGGAAACAGGTCACTGGGGACAGACCTTTGAATGTCCTTGCTCAAGGTTTTGGTCAGAGTGCTTTTCTTTCTGATCTGTAACATGTGACAAGCTTCTGTCACATACTTTGGTCTTCCCCACTGTCATGGAATGGAATCAACCTTCAAACTATGAGCCAAAATAAACCTTCACCTCCTTAAAGTTCTTTCTGTCATGGATTTGGTTACAACAGAGAAGTAACCAACACACAGTGCAAGTACACTCTGATCACTGGGGCTGCTGCCAAGTGTCACGAGGTGGTTTCCTGAGTTTTTGCTAAAGCAGAGTTGAGCACACTGTTTGACTATGTTCTCCATTCTCTATTTTATTTCCTGGAACATGAGCTTCCATTTTGGGGGCAGGAGAATAAAATCAATACCTGAAATAGCATGTGAGCTGGAGGGAGTCCAGGTTCCAAAAAGTCACCATATCAACTCTGGACTGCCCACCTACTTCCTGACTCTCAGATAAAAGAGAAGCTCACCCTCACCACACAAGCTGTCTGGAATGTGGAATATCTGCTCATGTGTGAGCCTTCTCTGAACTGTTAGGACAACTCAAGACTGTTTTCATGAGGTGGTTTTTTGTTTTTGTATTTTTTAATGACAACCCATGGAGATAGAAAGATTTTTAACCCTAAGGTTTGGAGTTGCATGAAGAGAACCTGGAAGGAGGACTAAGGCCATTTAATCTGATAGAAAAAAGACTGTATACACCCCTGCTATGCTCTACTTCCCTGTCTGCTTATTTTACCCACGCATAAATAACTAAATGCCAAAACTTTAAAACACTTCTAGGAAATAGAGAGGAAAAGGGAATGCATCCCGGCTTAGTCTATAGTCACTCTGGTATTATTCAGATAAAGACAAGGCAGGAAAATGACATTGACATTCCTTACAGATTCAAATGCACTGATGACCTACACACACATGCGCGCGCGCACACACACACACACACACACACACACACACACACACACTTACACATTTTTTAAAAAATAGATAATTTCTCTGACTCTAATTTCTGTTTGTTTTGTTTTGAGTTTTTAGATTTATTTGCTTTATCTGTATAAATGTTTTGCCTGTGTGTATGCATGTGTCCCACATGCATGCCTGATGCCCAAGGAGGTCAGAAAAGGGTCAGTTCCTCTGGAGCTGGAGTTATAGATGGTTGCAAGCCACTATGTAAGTACTGGGAGTCAAACCCAGGTCATTTTTGACAGCAATAAGTGCTCTTAACCAGTACCCACACACACATTTTAAAAAGTAGCTAGAAGCTGGAGAGTTAATGGCACTTACTGTTTCTTGCAGAGGTCCAAGGTTCAGTTCCCAGCACCCATATCAGGTCGCTTACAGCCACATGGAACTCCAGATCCAGGAGAACTCAACATCTCTGACCTCTGCAGGTACCTACATTCAGGTTTAAGAACCCCCTAGCCCACCCCATCCCACTCTACCCAAACATGTACATATGATTTAAAGGGTTTTTATTTTTAAGTTTTTAGTTAAGAAAGAAAACAAAATGAAAGCATCTGGACTAGAAAAATTATAGCTAATTGTAGATGACAGCGTGTGTGTGTGTGTGTGTGTGTGTGTGTGTCTGTGTCTGTGTCTGTGTCTGTGTCTGTGTCTCTGTGTAAAACACCAACAAATCCACTAAAAGTTATCAAAAAACAAGTTCCTGAAGGTTGTAAAGTACAATTTTCATATTTAAAACAACTCTGTATCTTAACACTGGGCAGTTCAGTGAAACAATGGAATGAAAACAATAAACCATCTCATGTAGTCTGGAGTGGTGGCACAGACACACTTTCCACCCTTATACTCAGGAAGCTCACTGCCAGTCTGGGATACACAAAGATTCAAGGTAGCCTGAGCTAGAAAATGGACAAAGAAAAGAAAGACTCCAAACAACTTCATGTAGTACCAAAAACTAGAAAATATCTAGGAATAATTTGAATGAAGGAAATGTCAGACTTATAAATTGAAAACTACAAATGACATGGAAGGAAATGAAAGAAGAAAGAGCTTGAATTTATAGGTTTCTGCATCCACATCCTCATGCTGGGAGTACAGTTATACAGCCCTAGGAATCCAGCCCAGATCTTCATGAATGCCAGGCAAGTATTCTGTCACCTGGCTTATATCCCTAGCCCATTGTAATACCTTGTGTGTGGCGGGGGTGGGGGTGGGGGGGTGGGAGGTTAAGGCAGAAAAAGCCTGGGACACATTTAATAAAGCAGTGTGGTTCACCACATGGGAGACACCAAATAGGCTTGCCCCAATAGCCTACTTCCTCTAGCTAGGTCCACCTCCTAACAAATCATTCATCTACAAATTCCCCAATGGGTTAATCTCTCAATGAAGTCAGTGTTCTCATGATCCAATCACCTCTCAACAGTGTCACCAGAAGGGGACCAAGCCTTCAACATACCCAGCCTGAGGGCACATTTTATCTCCAAACAATAACACAGACTTTATGTCAGCACCCAATGCCTTGATTCCTGTGTCCTTGCAGTAAGTTTTGAACTTGAGGAATTGAGGTCTTCTGTTTTTTGTTTCCAGCCCCCCTCAAGGTGGGTCTGTTGGTGCTGGGGTGGTACGTCTCATTGATGGAATGCTTGCGTTGCATGAGTAGGACCCTGGCTTTGACACTCAGCACAACGATGTACCTGTGAGAAAGAGAAAATGACAAGAAAGAACTAAAAGGCATTGTGCATCATAACACATGCAAAATCATCATGCACTATGGTGAATTTAATGGCTAATTAAGCAGCAAATCTCATAGAAGATGGAGAAATAAAATCTTCATACTCTTGGATTTGATAATATTTTTGTTGTTGTTGACACCAAAACCACAAATACAAAAGGAAAATAGCTTTATTAGACATTCCCAAAAATTAAAAACATTTTTGTTTCAAAAGATATTCTAATGGGCTGGGGATGTAGCTTTGTTAATTGCCTAGCACTCATGAAGATCTGAGCTAGATTCCCCAGCACTAACTACCTATAATCCCAGAATTTAGAAGGTAGATTCAGAGGAATTAGAAATTCATTCTCACCTATATAGCACCAGGAGATACTCCCCACCACACACACACATACACGCACACATTCAAACAAGATGTCATCAAGAACTGACCAGATAGCATAAAGTAGAAGAAAATATTTATAAATTATGATCCTGTAAGAGACTTTTAATCCTTAATACATGAAGAACTCTTATGACTCAGCAATAAAAAATACTTTAAAACTTAATGAGTTTCATCAGAAATTGAAATGTTTATTTTTATGGGAAACCCAGTTCTGGTGTTTTCACTCCAGGAAGATGCTTCACTATCTTGCCAAGTCGTTCTTTAGTCTCTTCTGTCCTAGAAGGTCCTAGGTCAAATGCAGCCGTAGTCAGAATTGGGAGCTTTGTGTAAACTGGATTAGGACGATGGCTTAGCTGACTACACATGCTGTTTCCCAATAATGGGGGTAAAATTTTGGCATGAATGCTCAGACCCAGTCCTTGCTGAAGTTTTTAAGTCAGGTGGAGATGTTTCCGGTCTGGGCATTTTGTTTTGTTTGACTTTGCTGCTGTGTTGTTTTGAGAAAGGGCCTACTGTGTAGCTCAGGCTGGCCTGAACTCACTATTCTGCCTCAGGCTCCTATTTCCTGATTACAGCTGGATACCACCATACCTAACTGAGAAGCAATTTGGTTATTAGGATCTCTTAAAAAATTATAAAGTTTCATTTTAACAAAATCTTTTAAAAGTGAAAAAAATGATTTATGATGACTGTCTATCCCTGTGACAGACACAAAAATCACAGTGGACCCCATTGGGCATCCTCTCTCTTCTCCCTTCCTCTCCCTTTCCATCCTCCCAACCTCCTTCTCCTCTTCCACCTAATATATTCTGAAACCAAACACTCAGGGCCTTCCTGGCCAAGTGAACTGCTTCCACCAGCTGGGCATAGGAGTGAACTGTGCGGGAACTGCGTTGTCTCAGGGCTGGGGCTGACCCAAACCAAGCAGAGGAGCACCAGAGGAGTGAGGAGACTGGAAAGACCAGCCTTGGATGGAGACCTGAGAGTTGAGTGGGTGTGAGGCAGAGCAAGGGGTGGGACACCAACTCCGAGCACCAACTGTGCCGCTGGATGCTTCCAGTCCCATGAAACCCACATCAGTGTCCCGACAAGTCCTCTGTCCCATAGAGGGTTCAAACACGTGAAGAATGTGCCTATAGTCCCATGGCCAGCTAGATGATCTCCCTACTGCTAACGAGCAGAGAAGGAAATAGAGCAAGGCATAGACAGAGGATGAGAATGCATGAGCTCCCAGAGCCAGAGCTGGCATGGGGAAAGGCAAACATGGGAGAGTGGGCATGGAAGCGGTGCAGGTCTCATGTTGGATGGACCCGTTGGAGGCTGGTGGAATTCAGGTGACAGAGCAAGCAATTTGGGGCAAGGAAACCAAGAGCAGATGCTGGGAGAAGAGATTGGTAGTAATGAAATGCTGGGCACAAAACTATCATAAGTCACTGCAAAAGAGCCATCTTGGGGCTGGAGAGGCGGCTCAGAGGTTAAGGGCACCGACTGCTCTTCCAGAGGTCCTGAGTTCAATTCCCGGCAATCACATAGTGGCTCACAACCATCCGTTATGAGATCTGGTGCCCTCTTCTGGTGTGCAGATATACATGGAAGCAGAATGTTATATACATAATAAATAAGTAAAATCTTAAAAAAAAAAAAGCCATCTCAGGACCATGACTTCTTCATATCCTTCACTGCCAAAAAACTGAATGGTTTCAAAAGTTGTTTGAATAGTCTTTTCTGTTAAATGAAAATAAATGAAACAGTTTTATACTGTAAAAGTTTATTTCAAAGGACGGGTTGTAAGAATCATTTAAGTCAGCCAGGTGTGGTGGTCCTTGCCTTTAGCATTTGGGAGGTAGAGGAAAGCAGATGTTTGTGAGTTCAAAGCCACACTACATAAAGAGTTCTGCGCCAGCCGGGGCTATGTAATGAGACCCTGTCTCAAATCAACTAATCAATCAACCAATCAACCATAAAGCCAACTTGTAAGAGATAGAAACTGAGAAGTCAATCCCTTTAATTTGCACTCCTGTGCAGATAGCGAGGCTATGCAAGGCAGGTCAGGTGTTCATCACTTAGTAATGGGGACAGGCTGTGAGAAACTCATCATTGGAAAGTGCCATTGATGGGGGAACATCAGAGAGCATGCACAGGCCTACGTGGTTAGGTCATTCAGCTTGACCTCTTAACACACTCAAGAGTTGCAGAGATGCAGGAGGCTGCTTGCTGCAAGCATCACATTGGTACTCTGTTAGACACTAACCTTTCTTGATGAGTGTGCTCTTACATAATTGCAAAGCATAGCATAGCAAACACACCGAGCAGTCACATAGTTACTGTCATCACCAAGTATTGTGTACTGTGCACAATTCTATGTGCTGTCCTTTTTAAAAGAATACATTTTGCCCTAGTGTGCATGAGGCTGTGGATTCCATCCCAAGCACTGCATTACCTGAGAATAATGGCACACACCTGTAATCCCAGCGCTGGGACCTTGACAGAAGGATGATCAGAAGTTAAGATTACTCTCAGCTACACACAGATTTTGAGGCTGGCCTGCACTAGAGACCCCGTCTTGAAAAAATAACACACACACACACACACACACACACACACACACACACACACACACACACTAAGTTGTCACTATTTCTGTAGTATTTTTCAGTGCTGGGGTTTGAACCCAGATCCTTGCACATGCTAGGCAAACAGTTGACCAGCAAACTCCATATCTGGCCCAAAAGTTGTCTACTATACTCTTTAATGCCTAGCAGCACACTAGGCTTTGTACAGCACCACCACAGCCACATGACCCGAGTATTGCACTCTCTAGAAGCTACTTGTTACTAGGTGATAAAAGTCATTTAGCTCTGTTCTTATGGAACCGCCATCATATCTGTGCCTGACAGGTGGCACATTTTCTCTAGTGGACATGACAAAGGCATCATGAATATGCACAGGTGCCAAAAGTTGCTTCTCAAGTAAAAGAATGAGTAGTCATGGTAACTGAACGTTTTGTGGTTTTATATCTGTCGGGAGAAACAATTCTGGGCCCAGGGTTTTCTTTTTATCATTTTAGACAGGGTGCTAAAGTGTCTAGAGATCTACCCAGCTGCCTGTGCTGACTCTGGTGTCTTTTCCTGCCCACGCCTTATGTGTGTCATGTGGGAAGCTTACGTGATGGCTGGGGGTAGGTATTTCTAGAAGCTGTGTGTCACATGACTGTGTTCCAAAGTCAAGTAGACTTGACATCCAGCTCAGGACCTCTTAGCATGAGCCAGGAGACATTGAACTACAGGAAAGATGATTAGGTGGTCCCTAAATGAGGTACAAAAAAGATTGAAATCCATTCTCAAGGTATTTTCAAATACATGATCTCATCTGAAGCACTTTCTTTTCTCTCTAGCATAGAAAATAAATGACATAATCCAGCAGTTAACTAGAGTGTACCATTGTGGCCATTAGGTAGAAAGTTTCTTTTTTTTAATCATTAAGTGGATTTCTTTCTAAAACAAGTCCCTGGAAGAGATACAGTGTGTCTTAGCCAGCATTTTCTGAAGATGTGATTGATGTCATGCCTTCAAAGTGTGTCATATCCGGAGTTCTGGAGTTAAGAACACTCAGAATGCATGCAGGCAACCTCTACCCATAATACACCATTCATAGTGGACAAAAGGAGAGGGGATACTTGCTAATGCAGCCTTTAACATGGCTCTGCAAACCACAACAGAAAAATGTCCTGATACATGGACAGGAGACTCACTGAACACACACAGCCCTGTTACAAAGCATCGTTTGAGCCAGTATCTATCTTCTCAAGGGGAATGCTTCTAGATGAACATAGTGGAATATTAGAAATTGTCTAAAAATGTTCCTAATAAACAAGAAAAAAACTGTATTGTTACCTAAGAAATACAGAGCAGCTGAGGAGTTATCTCAATTGGTAGTGTCTAATAAGCAAGCATGAGGGCCTGAGTTCAGATTCCCAGGTCCCAATGAAATCTGGGCTCTGAGTAAGGAGAAGATGGGACAACATGACAGGAGGATCTCTGGATTTTGTTAGCCAGATAATCTAGTCCAACCATTAATCCCCAGTTCAGTGAGAGATCCTGTCTTAAAAAAAAAATAAGGTAGAGAGCTATTGAGGAAGACACCAGGCATTGACCTCTGGCTTCGCCCAGACAAATGCACATGTGACCACACACACACACACACACACACACACACACACACACACACACACACACTCCAGGGTTTGGTAATTAGCTAGGTCTTGTGGAGTCTGTGGGCATGTGTTTGAGGCCATCCTGGGCTACATAGTGACTTTCGGGCCTGCCTGAGCTGCATAGAAAAAAAAAATTGTCTCAAAAGAAAGCAAATAAATAAATAAATAAATAAATAAATAGTGCCAGCAGCTCAACCACACCATCTTTGCCTCCTTTCCATTCATCCTCCCACTTGGACTCTCCAAAAGCCCATGAGGCTGAGGTAGTTCCAGGTATCACAAGTAATTGGCTCCATGACATCAGAGAAGGTAGTGTTCCCTCCCATGTAGCTCTTTATTAAGAGGAGTATGTAGCAGGCTCTAAGGTCTTCCTCAATAGCTGGAATTGCCTTGTGTGTCCATTTTTGGCAAGGAGGTGGAGCAGTCCTGTTAGGTTTCTGCTAGCTCAACTCTATCCACTGTGTCTAGAGAAGAAGAGAGCCTTGTCTGATAACTTGGCATTAGACACATGATTGAAGATGGGGCTTGGCTAACAAGGGAGAAAGAGGGCTGGCCAGCAGGCAGGTAGACCATTGACAGTAGCTACTATAGCCACTGAAACATGTTGAATACTTCTTCAGCGTGTCTTTTCAAGTTTGCTTAATCCAAACCAAGTTTTTAAAGCTCGTTTTAATTTTAAAAATTTTAATTACGTTTATTTATTTATGTGGGGGGGGCACACACAGGGGAGGAGTCAGAGGACAGCTTTCAGGAGCTGATGCTCTGTTTCCACTATCTGGATCCCGGGGAACAAATTCGGGCTTGGCAGCAAGCCCCTTTACCCACTGAGCCATCTTATGAGCCTATAGCTACTTTTACAGAAAATATTTCTGAAAGCCTGCTCCTCCATGTACCCTTTGCTCTAGTTACTTAATTTCTGTTTCTGTAGACTGGGGGAAGGGAATGAGAATAAAACCGCATAAAATTTTTGTGAGGGTGAGGCAAGGTCATACTTGAAGATTTCATCATAGAATGCCTAGTATATAATAAATGCTCAATTAATGCTAATTATCATAATCCTTCACTCTTTACTAATGTTCTCATGAGGCCAATGGCTAACCTAGGATCTAAGACTCAAAATTTGAGCACTAAGTGGAGCCTCACTTTCCTGCCTTCATCCTTTTATTTCCATCCCAGATGCCATCCATGGATGGAGTGAGAGGCTTTTCCCAGCTAACTCCTGAAGGCACTTCCGTCAATGGGCACAGGAGGCAGAACCTGGGCTAGTTTCCAAAGCTCTGGTGATGGTTTGCAGTTAAATTAATGGTTTTCTTCCTACCTTCCCCAAAGTCTAGGATCTGAAGCCAAGCCTCAGGGTTGGCTAGGTCAAGATGGGAACATTGGTAAGCATCAGTAAACCAAGCTCCACTGGCGACTTCCCTGCCAGAGCCAAGGCAGCCCACTTTCCCAAACAATGGCTCTCAGGGGCTTCTGCTTGAGTCTAGCTGAAAGGAAAAGGTAGCTTGCTCCTGGCACTGACACATGATTGCTGTAGTTTCCAGAACTTACAGAACCTGGATTAGTTCTGCACTTTGTCTCCTATCTCAAGCAAAGTTCAAATGCCTCACCTAATGCTCACCCTATGGGCTCCTTGTGGTTGCATGCCTCTTGAGCAGCCCAGCCTCCAAGGAAGTGGTTGTGGAGTCTCTAGGAACCACTCTTTGATGTGTCTGGTGATCACTGGCTGTCTTTTTTCCAGTGTTAACTGCTACTTGTGCAGTTGTCACCACCAATACTATACCCAGCACACCTGTTCTTGGCTCCCGGGACAGTCTTTCAGTCACTCCTCATTACTGCAAATCCTCATGCATTCTGACATACGTAGTCTATATCCACCTTCTATTTTCCAGTGCCTTCCTTCAGCAGTGACAGAAGTAACCTCTGAGGCACACAATTCATGAATTACATGAATCAGATTATTTTCCCGGTGATTCTAAGCCACTGTTGCTTTCACTTTATTGTCCTCCATTGTATGGTGTAGTTTTCTAGAGGACACATCATGTGTGACACCAAAACAGAGTCAATGCTGAAGGAGAGATGAGGGCCCCGTTGTCTTTATTATATCAGACACTGCAGAGACTTAAGGAAAACATAACATACTGTGCATTTTGCTTTGAGCATGACCAAAAGCCAATTTCATTAAAACACATATGCATGCATGTGATGTTTTAAAGTATTTTTAAACTATTTCTTTTAGTATATTTTCAGCATCCATTTTTAGGTAATATTGATAGATATAATTCACACATGAAAGTATAAACCCTCAATTAAGCCAGGCGTTGGTGGTGCACGCCTTTAATCCCAGCACTCGGGAGGCAGAGGCAGGCGGATCTCTGTGAGTTCGAGACCAGCCCGGTCTACAAGAGCTAGTTTCAGGACAGCTTCCAAAGCCACAGAGAAACCCTGTCTCAAAAATCCAAAAAAAAAAAAAAAACAATTAAATTGATGGCCTTAAATTTTTAAAATTACTTTATTGTGTGTGGGGTGTGATGTGTGCGTACATGGTGTAAGTGCATGTGTGGAGAGGAGTGGGGGGTGTGGGAGTAGGGGTGTGATGTGTATGTGTGTGCATGGTGTGCGTGTGTGTGCATGGTGTGTGTGTGTGTGTGTGTGTGTGTGTGTGTGTGAATGTGTGTGGGGGTGCACATGCCACTACAGGGCATGGAGGTCAGAGGACATCTTCCTTCCACCTTGACATAGGTCCAGGGGATCAACATCAGGTTTCCAGGCTTGCACAGTAAGCCCTGTCACCGCTCTGAGCAATCTTCCCATCACCCTCTGAACTATCTCACTAGCTCTTAATGGCTTTTGCTAATGTAAAGTCATTGCAAGGCTAAGTGGTCCAAGGGCCGCTATTTCACACCACGTTCTAGAAGTCCCAGCACAGTGCCTTTTCAGTCCCTAATGAGCTCTAGAATTTTCCACACAAAAATAAGTTCCACAACAGGGACCAAATATTGACTTGGGTTCGAAAAGGCTCCAAAGTGAATGGAAGGTCTGTCCAAGTTCTCCTAGCATTGGGCAGAGGATGTGGCTGAGCAGTTGAATGCTTTCCAGGTGTGTGTGAGGCCCTGGTTCAGGCCCAGCGCCATGAGAAGGGCCATTCTTCCAGTCATGTTTGCTTAGTTAATATTTTAATTAAAACACTGCTACTGAAATGTAACACTTTCAAATTTCCAACTGCAGTTCATCTTTTGTGATAGATTAAAAACCAGTGTCAAGAACATTCTGTCCAAGGATTGCTGGTATTCTATCTTTTGCCAGTTTTGTTTAAAAATATCAGATGCACCAACACAGCATAATTCAATAAAATATGACACTTTGAATAATAGTTGCAAGATATGTAATTACTCCTCTGACTTGGACCATTGAGCTGAGTAAAATCTCATTTTTTGCCTTCTTGCCTTCCTACCTGGCCATTTCCCAGTTAGATAATTCATTGCTCCCATTTACCAGACTCCATGGAAGTTAAAACCCAAAGAAAACTACAGATCATTGTGTGAAAGCCCTCATTACAAAACAAAAAGAGGCCAGCATGTTAATTATGTTGTTGAAGGTCACTCATTAAGTAGGTGAGGAAGAGCTTCTGACACCAGGACTTAGTGCAATATCTTGGCCAAACATTCTGTTCTTTGTATAGATGAAAGATTCCATTTAGGGCCAACAATATGGCTGAGCTGGTTAAGGCTCTGGTGCCAAGCCTGATGATGCAAGGTCCACCCAGGAAACTCCGGAAAGGAGAGCACTAACGTCCACTGCTTCCCTCTGACCTCATGCAAGTACCAGGTGTGCTCATGCATGAATGCACACCGAATGACGGTCATTTGTTACAAAAGAATTCCATTGAATACAGGTGTTAGGCTTGATTAAACTATGAACACAGACAGTGGCCTTACCATAATTGCAAAGTAATTTTTCAATGATCAAAATGAACAAGGAATGCCTCTTCCTGACAGACCTCAATTCTGGCCAGGTATGACACATGGGGCAATGGGGCTCTAGCTGTCACCTCTTTCTTCTGCTGTCAGAGGCACCTGCTAACATGATAACAGCCCGGAGAAAAAGGCTTAGGACTGTGGTGTATTCCTGCATACCAGCTTGCAGGACACTGAAGCAGGCCAGCCTGTGCTACATAGCAAGACCTTGTTTCAACAAACTAAAAGAAATAAATAAAATAGAGGTAGAAATTTTGCTGAGGTTTCATGCAAAGTCATAGACAGCCGTCGGCTAGGAGGAGACATCCTCAAGATCAGTCCTCCCTGCTACACTTTGTTCTCTGCTACCAGACTAGAGCTAGGCAGCTCACTCTTAACTTCTATCTGGCCCTTACCCTTCTGCTGGAAGCTCCTTCTCCTCAAGGAATTTTGTTGACTCTGCCTGTTCCCAGCTCTCAGCGTGTATTGCATCTCCTCTAGACCTCCTTGGTTCTCTGGCCTGGGTCACCACACCCTGACCATGTGGGCTAAGTCAGGAGTCCTTTTGTACATGCACTCAAAATACTTGTGAGGATCTGTCTCCACATGCCCCATCTGCCTTGTGCATAAAAACCAATGCTCCCGAAAGCAGGTGGTGTGGGTTCTCACCAGGGTGCCTCATGGGTCCAGCTCTGTGCCTGGCACATAGTTGTCTCCTTATGGATCATTGCTGAGGGAATCCCTGGCTGCATTAGTGCAAACGAAGATTTTAACTTGGTACTGTCAAATATAAAAAAAAATATGAATACAATGCAGGTCCACACATGTGGGTTTCAGCTTTCTGTGGTCAACCCTCAAAAAGCAAGAAGCAAATGAAAATGGTTTTATTTGTATCTTTTATTTAACCCAGGATATCTAAAAGTTTCTTTAATTACTTTTAGCATGTGTGTGTGCTCACGAGTGCATGCGAGTAGACACACACACGCACACACACACACACACACACACACACACACACACACACACACACACAAGTGTGCCACAGTGCATATGTAGAGGTCAGAGGACAGCGGGCAGGAGTCGGTTCTCTTCTTCCACCAAGTAGATTCTGCCTGGGGATTTGAACTCAGACTGCCCAGCTTGCAGCAGGCAGCATCATCTGCTGAGCCATTTCACATTTTTGCCGCCCACCCGCCCCCAATCAATCTCATGCAATCCAGCCTAGCCTCCAAGTCATCAGGTAGCTGGAGCTAACCGCCGATCCTCCTCCTTGCACTGTACAGCCACTGGGATTTCAGGCACACATCATTACACCTGCTCAAAGTTCATTTTTCAACACATAATCAGTAAGACATTGATACTAAGATAGTCAACATTTCCTGCCCCATCTTCAATATCCTGAATGACATTTCATAGTTATAGCACATCTTAGTCTGTGCCAGGCACATTTCACAGCACAGCACTGCTGTCTTGGGCAACGTGGACAGATTCCCTTTAAGACATTTCTGCTGGGATATTGCATCACTTTCAATGGCCCTCAGAGCTCACTCTCTTGCCAACAGTATTGCCTCAGAGTCCTGACCTTTCACGCCAAGGATGACCTCAAATTGATAAAAATATCTGGGATAGCACCAAATCCAATTGACTTTTTGAAAACTAGAGAGACCATATTATAGAAGCTGTTCGTGTGTGTGTGTGTGTGTGTGTGTGTGTGTGTGTGTGTCTGTGTGTGAGTGTGTGTGTGTGTATGTGTGTCTGTGTGTCTGTGTGTGAGTGTGTGTGTGTGTGTCTGTGTCTGTGTGTCTGTGTGTCTGTGTGTGAGTGTGTGTGTGAGTGTGTCTATGTATGTGTGTGTGTGTGTGTGTGTGTGTGTGTGTCTGTGTGTGAGTGTGTGTCTGTGTCTGTGTCTGTGTGTCTGTGTGTGTGTGTGTGTATGTGTGTGTGTGAGTGTGTCTGTGTGTGTGTGTGTGTGTGTAAATCAGTGCCAGGACGTCCTGAGTGCTTAACACAAAGCCTACCATTGAGCTACACCCACAGCCTACAATTTGTGTCATAAATTTGAGAGTCATGTTCCCTTGGGGAAACAAAAACAACAGGCCAAACTCAATCTAGGAAGTAGGTGTTTATTAGACAGGGAAACTGGGCAGCTGTCCTCCCAGTTAAGAAACAGCAACCATGCCAGGCAAGGTGGGGCACACCTGTAATCTCAGCACTCCAAAGGCTGAGGCAGGGGGACTGACAAAAGTTTGAAGCAAGAACTAGACCAACCAGAGCTGTGTGGGAAGATCCTGTCTGTCACAGACACAGATGTTTCCTCTGGGTCCATAAGAGCTGGTTTTCTAGATTGCTAGCCTGACAAATCCAACAAACTTTCTTAAAGAGAAAAGAGGTTTGTTTTGTTTTTCCTTTTAATTTCCTAGATGAACTACTCAGGAGACAGTGTATGATAGAGGCAAGTGCAGAGTGACCTGGCTGCAGCTTTGCATGCTGAGGGTTTAGACGGAGGTAGGATCATCTGGGAAGGCTTGTCTACCCTTCCTTATGTAACTTATCCACAGCCAAGAGCTTTTGAGGCAAAGGCAAATGGCTGTATGTGTCAAACGGCTGTATGTGTCAGATGGCCCAATCGTTTTCAGGACAGCCTCTAAATAAAAATCCCACGCCCCTTTTCCCTCTTGTGTACTCATTGTGGCTTCTTTCTTTTCACTATGCATTCCCTATTAAACATACAGAAATATGTATCTTAGAGCTCAGTGGATTAAAGCACGATAGTATTATAGATAAGGATTAAACATACGGAACAAAAGTAAGTCTCCCTTCCTCCTGCGTCCCCAGCCAACCAGTTTCCCAGCTCACATGTAACTACCAGTGCTAGGTTCTAAAGATGATCTGTGCTAGGGACTCCATATAAGTCCTATTCTTGCTTTTTCAAACAAATGGTTGCTGCAGGCATGCTCGCACGCATTCCCCTACAGAATTTGAAGGGTCCTCCAAGTCTCTATGCAGGGAAAGTTGCTTCATTCCTCCCTAGTACTGCATGGTATTTTGTAGGCCACCCATTAATCTATCTCTCCTGTTGGTAGATGTTTTCTTTCCACTGATATTATGGAATTATAAATAGCCCCTCCATGCAGATGCATGCACTTTTGTCATTTCCAATGGGGTGTTTCTGTAGGACAGCATTATAGATTGTCAGAGAATTATGCATTCTTGACTTGGCTGGATGGCTTAGATTTGGCCAAATTGTGTTCCCTAGAAAGTATGGCCAAGTTACAGTTCTGTTAGAACTGTGTTTGCTCATTAGCAGAGAGGTGAAGGAATGTGGCATCTTACATGGTGCATTTGGTTTCTCTGTGAGTGCTCGGGGCCATTGTTGCCATACACTCATGGACCCTTTGCAGTTACATTTCTGTTAATATTATTAGCACACATGTCCATAAAGTTCATGACCATTACTATTTGCAGGAACTCCTTAAGAGGCAGGTTCTTGGGGATGAGGATGGACCACTGCTGGTGGATTTCTGGCCTAGCCTGCATAAAGCCCTGGCTTCCATCACCATGTTTGCACTTGGGAATTGGAGGCAGGAGGATCAGGAATTCAGGTAACCCTCAGATACATAAAAAAAAATCTGAGGCCAGCCTAGGCTACATGAGACCCTGTTACAAGAAGGAAGGAAAGAAAGGGAGGGAAGGAAGGAAGGAAGGAAGGAAGGAAGGAAGGAAGGAAGGAGAGAAGGAAGGAAGGAAGGAGAGAAGACTGGATTAGGAGATAGAGGCTCTCAAGGAAGCCAGGCATGGTGGCACATGCCTAGAATCCAGCACTCAGGAGGACACTATTGCACCTCAAGGCCAACCTCAATAACAGAGTACATCTTGTCTTAAACAAACTAGAGATTTTTAAAGGAGGTCTATTACTATATTATACTCACAGAGGCACAAATACAAAAAAAAAGACAAATTAATAAATAACATTTGATTGATCGATTTTTTTCAAGATAGTGTTTGTGTAGCCCTGGCTGTCCTGGAACTCACTCTGTAAACCAGGCAGGCCTCAAACTCAAGAGATCCACCTACCTCTGCCTCCTGAGCACTGGGTCTAGAGGTGTTCACCACCACACCTGGCAATAAATAATATTTTAAACAAGGGACTCTAAGAAACTGCAGGAAGACCAGGTTCCTGTTAGCCACTTGTCCACATGCCACAGGTAGACAGGTGTGTGTGAAGATGGAAACACTCACATTCTTCATTGCCCCACTCTGTGAGTCGAGAGGTAAACAGATCCCTGCTGGAGCATGGAGACCCATTAGCAAAGGAAATTGCCCAACAGGGGGAAAACAAAACCAAACAAAACATAACCAGTCCCTCGAATTAAACTTGGCCAGTCAGTCCTAACTATTTCATTATTGCTCATGTTTCTTCGTGCAAACAGGAAAGAAATGGGAAAATCAGTATTTTCCACAGGATTTATGTAGAGCTGACCCCGCTGCCCCTGCAATATTTCTTCTTTCTGTGTGTGAATGTATGTATGGAGTGTGAGCATGTGTGTGTGTGCACATCCATGGATAGGCCAGAGAAGGACATTGTTTGTCCTGCTCTGTCACTGATTTTTTTTGGGGGGGCGGGGTGGTCGGGGCATCTCTCTTGCTATTGCCAGCAAGCACAGCAGTCTCCTGCCTCCACATCCCACAGAGTTGTGGTACAGGCTTGAGCCACACCCAGCTTTTGGTTTTTACATAGGTTCCGCGGACCCAATTTCCAGGCCTCACACCTGGGAAGCATCTGCTCTTACCCACTGAGTCATGTCCCTAAGCCTCCCCCCAAGTATTTCTGTAGGGAATACTACTAATATTTATACTCTAAGAGAATATACTTGATTCTCAAAAGGCAGCCAGGCATCTTAAGAGAAACAGTACAAAGCCCAAGCTAACCTGTTGAGTTGGCCTAATCACCTTAACTGGAAATACGTTTTCTCTCTGACACAACACCTTGTGGAGTCCAGGTTAGCCTCCAACTTGTTGCATAGCTGAAGATGACTTTGAACTTCTGATCCTCCTGCTTCTATTTCCAAGTGCTAAGATTCTAGGCGTCTGCCTGCATGTCTGGTTTATGCAGTATTGAGGACTGACCAGGGCTTTGTGAGTGCTAAACAACACAGCAAGCAAGTAGAGACCAATCGAGCTATATCCTCAGCCTCCGAGTTGTTATACAAAATTAGCTTCCCATTTACTGTAAGTATTGGAAAGATCCCACAGGTATGACCACGGCATCTGCAGCAAGCCCACCTTCGTGCTAGAGGGATAACAGAGAGACATACATGCAGAGTATGTGGTCTAGTGTGTTTTCTCCTTCATAAGTCTACTACTTCTACTTGTATTCAGTATCTGGTAGAGTGGGGGAGAAACAGGCAAGAACACATCCTGTGGGAGCTATATGGCCACAGAAAATAAGCCTGGCTTTGTTGAAAAGCATTCTTATTTCCTATGCAATTGGCATGTGGTAATTATATTTTCTTTTTCATTCCTAATGAGCACCTCTTAAGTAATTGGCACCCTGTCCGTGCTCCTTTGCACTGAGAATTATACTGGATCATTTCCATGGAAGTGTGTGTGTGTGTGTGTGTGTGTGTGTGTGTGTGTGTGTGTGTGTCTGTAATTTGGGGAATGGGAAGGGGAAGCACCCATTATAATTGAAATCAGTTTCCTTGGTACATTTAATGTTGGCATACCAAGAAAGAGAAAGGAAGTCATAAAATTGTGATTAAAGGGGATTTTCTCAGCATCTCAAGGGCTACTTCATATGGTTACCTATAGACAAAAGGGGGAAAACCATGACACTCTCATGACCTAAAGCCCAGAAGTCAGCATTGCAGAACCAACAGGAACTGTCAAGGTGGGTTCTGGGGAGGCCAGCTAACCCAGCCTAACCCCAACATGCAGTGTGGAAGAGACCAACTGAAAACAGAGAAACAGTTAAGACATAGCCACAGGAGTTCCATGAAAACCTTTGCACAGCCCACTACAGCTAGGAGTAGAAAGTAAGTGACAAGGTTCTGTTGCTTGACAGACACAACACCTAGTGGTACCAGCCTGTAACCTCAAGATTGTGAACCCCTTCAAAGACTGTTGTTTTTTTTTTAATGCGTATTGCATTTGTTTGGAGAGAGAGAGACAGAGACAGAGAGAGAGAGAGAGAGAGAGAGAGAGAGAGAGAGAGAGAGAGAGAGAGTTTGCAGCTGTCAGAGGACAACTTGACAAAGCTGGCTCTCTCCTCCTACCCTGTGAGTCCGTAGGTACACCTAGGTAGTAGGTAGTAGGGCTTGGGCTGTGCCTTTAACAACTGGGCCATTACCAGCCCCTTCATAGAGTTTTAACTCCAACTTCAATTGTAAAAGTGCTTCTACTAAAGCAAGTTTGGGTCTTCTACAAACAACAATATACTACCTGGGAAGTATTTTTATAGGACAATTTATAGGACTGGGAAGTCATTGCTCATAAGAAAGTACACTGAGGGTGGCTGCAGTAGCAATATGAAAAGGATAGTCTCCACTGGCTTCTTCCCAGATCTTTAACATGCTCCCAAACCAATTCAAGCCAGATACCATTGATTTTATGGAAAATCAGATATTCTAAAAAAAAAAAAAAACACTTATTAACTTATCTTAAAGGATCACATTCAAGAGAAGCCGGGAACCTAGCTCAAGATGGCAGGCTAAGCTTGAGAATTTACCTGTGACTCCCCAAAGCCTGTATAACAAATACAACCTAGGATGAGAATGTATTTATATAATATATTATAACATAACATATATAAACATAATAACAAAGACATCCTAGAATGAATGAATGGACCCCAGGACAGATGTTATTTGCAGACAAATCTCAAAAGAGCCAGGCATGGTAGCTCATGCTTGTAATCCCAGCTGAGGCAGGAGCATTGCCATGAGTTTGAGGCCAGCTTGTGCTACCTGGTAAGACCTTAGCTCAGAAACAAACAGCAGGATGAGGCGAGGGCAGAACTGAGGGAAGGAAGGAGGGGAGAGAGAGGAGAGGGAGGGAAGGAAGGAAGGAAGGAAGGAAGGAAGGAAGGAAGGAAGGAAGAATTCTGAAACCCAGAAGCAGAGGCACCGCACAGAAGAAATGGAAACTGCTAAGGGCCGGATGTAAGCATCATAAACTGTGACAGTGATGAATGGAATGAGAGAAGTTCAGAGGCTGGAGGGAGCTTAGCTGCTCTAACATCTGCAAGGCACCCAGCAGGGTACCAGTGGCTGCTAAGGTGGGTGGAACCACATAGATTGTTAAGTGCTTTGCATAATGTTGCCAATGTAACCACCAAAATAGCTAAACAGCACAACAGAAAGTCAGGAGGGAGATGGGTAGAAAGAAAATGGGATAAAAACACCAAATTCTCAACTCTTCAAGGACCTAACAGAGCCTGTCTAATGTTGACACATTAAGAAACAATGTAAGGCTGGAGAGACGGCTCACTGGTTTTCCCAGCACCCAGGTTAGGTGGCTCACAGCTGCTTGCAACTATAACTCCAGGCAATCTGACACCCTCTCTGACCTCTTCTGGTTTTTCTCACCCACCGGCATGTGCCATACACTCACACAGACACATACACATATTTCTTTTTCTTAAAAAAAGAAATAGTTTGAACTTGTGGCGATAACCACTCAGCATATTAGAAGTAGGCATGACCAGTATATTGATTGGCTCATGCCAATAAACCCATCACTTGGGAGACTGAAGCAGGAAGATTGCCCTAAGACAAGGGTCAAGGCCAGCCTCAGCTACATGAGTCCCAGGGTAGTCTGGACCATAGTGTGAGACTCTCTCAAACAAGCAAAGTATGTAGGATTCTAAGCATTTACCATGGAGGTACTATGTTATGAGCACTCTTTCCTGCCAGCCTGGTCCCACGGCAGCATCAGCCCCAAATGAACACTCAGAGACTTATATTAATTATAACCCTATTGGCTGATGACTAGGGCTTCTATTGGCTAGCTCTGTCTTAATTATTAACCCATAACTACTAATCTATGTATTGCCACGAGGATGTGGCTCACCCAGTAATGCCCAGCATGGTGTTACTCCTCTGGCAGCATCAAGACTCAGCCCTTCTTACACTCCCAGAACTCTCCTCCTCTCCTAGTCTCGCCTCTTTTACTGCCCTATTGGCCAACAGTGTTTTATTCATCAACCAACAGGAGAAACATATATACAGAAGACATTCCCATCAGTACTGAAAGAACAAGGGCAATTTTATACTCTATTTCATAATACTGACACTAGAATAGATAAGTAGGTAAATAAATATCAGAAAATAAGTATTCTGAACTTGTACATATGAATAACAGTTTATATGTTGTTTGAAAAAAGATGGAATATATCTCAAACATAATAACTATCTTAAATATATTTGTCTGATATATTAAATACAAGTTTATAAAGGTAAAGGAAAGGCTTTTATGATGGTTTTTTTTTGTAAAGTAAGATCACAGGGCTGCTGGGGAGAGATGTGGAGAAACTGTTTTTCCTCGAGGAGTTCTCATTGTTCAAAATAGTTGCTAGGAGCACCTATAACTCTTGAAGGTGTGAACACAGTTCATAACAACTAATAAGCCAGTGGTGAGATGGCTTAGTGGGTAACAGCCTGCTACCAAGCCTGGTGATCTGAGATCCAGCCTAGAAGAAGAGAGAAAGGACCCCTGACAGTGTCCTCTGGTCTGCCCAAGTACTATGGCATCTATGTGATCCCCAGTAAACATGTAGAAAGTTCTTAGTAGTTAAGATGAAGAAATAAAGAGGTTGTCAAAAACACATGAAAATATCAACACACATAGACCCACTCATTCACTGCTCAAGCATATTGGGCTCCTCTACCTCTCCCATGATGCTCTGTACTCAATACAAGAGAAAGGGCCATAAATGATGCCATCCTTGTCTTTGAGGAGGTCAAACACTGTGATAAATGATCCAATGTTGGCAAATAAGTAAGAAGCTAAATGTGGCAGTACACACCTGTAAGCCCAACACATGGGAGGTGGGGTAACAGGATTAGTTCAAGGCCAGCCTGAAAGCTGCCCCTGGGGAGGAGGTTGTGCGGTTAGGAGGGCTTCTTAACAGTCCTGCTGTGGAAAGGGGTTCAGAGACTCCCATGTGGAGGGATATATAGGGCATGTTATTCTGTAGGTGTGTAACTGAATATGTCTGTGTGTCTAGAATGTGCAACTATTCGGATGACACAAACGTGTGCTAAACAATAGCAAGGGAATGCCAAACGTTGCCACAGAAGAGCCACTGTCTTTGGCTCTGGTTCAGAAACCCCAATAATAAAACCAAGAGGTTGCTCACTGACAGCCAGCCTAAAGAGAAAGCAAAGCCAATCTTGTAGAATTCTGGGCTGTGCCAACTTCCTGGGAAGTTTGGGGAGCATATTAAAGCTGAGCTCCTAAAGGATGATCAAACATCAAAATAATAACGAAGCATCCTTCCTTTAAGGATTCCCCGAGGTCTACCTAGTTAATGCAGGATTGAACAAGCCTTCTCCCAGGTCACAGGGACAGTGAAAATTCACACAAACACAGCAGGCAGAGTCTGACCAAAGGGACCCAGAGGAAAGTCTAACAATGCTCTGCCCAGGAGGCTGCCGTGGGTGGGAGCCAGCCCTGCATCCCAGCCAGGTCCCCATGCATGTGGCCTGGGGGGACTCAGGCCTTGGCACCGGCTGAACCAGTTCAAGTCTACACGCGTATCCGAGTCACCGCAGTCCCAGCAGAGCTTTCCTGGCAGGTTCGTTATGCCCTGCAGTACTTTCGGTTGGATTTTATGGTCTTTTAAAGCCACCGTGAAAGTCAGTGGGCCTGGAATTCAAACTTCTGACATCTTTCCCCTTCATCTGCTGGATTGGAACGCCCAACCTGTTTCTTTTTGCAACAGGAATGTTAGTGTTTAAGACAAGATAAACGTGATGGGACAATAGCAGAGGAAACTGTGGGTTTATGTCTCCAGGTGGGCTAATTTCCAAATTACACTGGAGAAAACTGCTCAGGATAATTTCATAGATTTCCTCCCTGGTACGCAGTAGCAGGGCTGTTGCACCTGCAAATTTTAATTACACGTTGGTTTTTTTTTTCTCTGCCGCCAAGATATCATGGTAATTGGAGGTTGCTTGTATTAGCTGGGCTTGTTTCTTGGGGGAACCTAGGAGAAGCAGTTCTATCCCGGGGTTGAATGATGATGACGCGGGACTCTCTAGTGTAATTAAGTTGCAGAATTCAGGTGACTTCAGTTTATCACCAGTGAAATCTCTGGTTCAGCCACATCAAGAGTCTTGATGTTCCATGCCACTCACCTGTGTCCCACTGAGCGGACGACATACTCTAACGTGACCCTAGAAACTGTGTGTCTGGAAGCCTTGGCGCTTGGATGTTTTGGTTAATTTAAAGAATTTTTTCCTTAATATATGTTTTGCTTGCATGTATGTATATGTACCATCAGGGTACCTGGTGTTGGAAGAGGACAGACAGAGCATGTTTAATCCCCTGGAACTGGAGTGACAGGAATTTGTAAGCCCCATGTGGATCCTGGGAACCCAGCTTGGGCCCTCTGCAAGAACAGCAAGTGCTCTTGGCTGGTGGGCCATTTCTCCAGCCCTTGATTAATTTAATATCGGTAGTCACCATAAATAGCTCACATGGACAAATTGAATCCATTTCAACAGATACATTGAAAAGACTGCCCTTTATGTGCCGTGAGAAGTTCTAAGATAAGGAGAGCCCATCCCCACAACACTTGCACTCTGGAGAATGTACGTGTGCCTGTATAAACACCAGTGTTGGGTGTGTTCCCTGGGACTGGTTTTGAATGTGCATTAGTCTCTGTGGCAGGCCCTACCTACAATGCCAGAAGGCTGTCAGAGTGAATTCCAATCGCACCGACTACCAAAGACTCATTTTTTCCAACATCAGTTCACTTGCTGGTCGTCTTTTATCAAAGGAGATGGGGGTGTTTATTTTAGATTCTCTATTATTTGGCTTTCTGCTAATTATGAAAGCTTGTTTAATTCACTTTATTATCTATTAATTATGATCAATAAAAGAGAATAGAATTATAATCACTAAGACAGAGGAAATCTGGTAGGTCAAGAACTCTAACCAGCACCAATGAAAGGGGGCCTGGGTCTGGGCAGAGTGCAGTTTATTCTGTGTCAGTAGCTGTCAAGAAGGGACATGATGGCTATTTGGAGGGCCTTTTGGCAGTCACCACAGCTGTACTGTGGAGTGCTATTGGTATGTAGTGGGAAGGAGTCCCAGTAGGATATGTGGACATATGCTAAGAATAATCCCAAATGTCAAAGGCTTGTTCCTGTATCTTTTGAGACTTTCAAATGCAATCCAACATGGGGATGGAAGGAAAATCTTATTGCCAATGAATCCACCTGTTTTGTACATAAACATTCCTTCTGTAAGATTTTTAAACAGCACCGACTTTTCCAAAAACCAAACAACTGTATACATCCAGAGAAAACCTCACCTGTTTTATGCAAACTTCCCATGAATGATTGGGCACTCGGGTCCACGATAGCCCTAGAAATGCACTTTGGCACACTGCATTTGTAGTACTCATATTCATGCTGTATTATTGTTTGTTTATTTCAAAATAACTTGATTTCCCTTTATTTCTTGTTTATATTATGAATAGTACAAGATCATTACATTTTAGATAATGTGTTTTTGTCTGTGTGTTGGGGGAAGGGGGTGGGGTCTGTGTATCTCCATGTTCTACAGTGAACAAGTGGAGGTCAGAGGATGACTGGTGGGAATCCCTTCTCCCTTCTAACACAATGTAATCTGAAGATACACCACTGCCATAGTGACATGCTGAGGAATGATAGAAAAAATTAAAAGTCTTTGATTTCTATAATTTAATGTGTTTTATAGAGATGAAAATTTTGTGTATATAGTAAAAAAAATGCAATTCATATAGTAGTCTCAATTCCTAGTTAAGGAGTTTGGGGTAGCTTATTGGTGTGGTGTGGTGTAATGACATGTACAATGAAAAGTGTGCATGTTGTGTGTGCAGAACCAAGGCTGTAGTGCTGCTGTGTGGTGCAACACAGGTGAGTGCAGCCAGAAATCGGAGTCATATGCATTTGATTTTTGAATTACTTTTTTTGTTTTCATACATGCACAGACCCTTGACTATTGATACCCTTCCCTTCGGTAACATGACTGCATATGAAGTCCTTGACCAAATTAAGAAACCGGTTTAATCTATTTAGTAACTTGGAAGTATACCACCACGATTCCACTCCTGGATATATAATGGTTGTTTGGTTGAAAGATACATTAATGAGAAGCAGCCTGGGGTTGTTGGGAACCAAGCTACGAGGTTCATCAACTTCCCATGTGATGGTTTCTGCATCTGGAAGGAACCAGGTTTCCCAGCGACAGTCAGGGCACCCCACACTGGTCAGCTCTGATGGGCTTGTTATATTGCTGACAGACATCATGAAGTTCATTACATCAGCACTGCTGAATCCTCTGGCCCCAGCAGAACCCTCCTAAAGACAACAAAAAGGGATGTATACGTTGGTTGGTAGAGTGCTGGTCTTATTCACACAAAACCCTCACTCCAGCATTTGGAAGATAAGAGGACTAGCAGTTCAAGGTTGTCCGGGATACATAGCAAGCTCCAAGCTTGGGATACATGAGACCCTGGACTCAAAAACAAAAACAAAACAAAATAACAACAAAAAAAAACCATAACTAAACAAACAAACAAAAAAATAGTGCTGGTGGGTACCACCTCACCCATTTGCTGCTGAGCACCAAGCCTGTGATGGTTTGCTTCCCTTGAATTACCTGAAATGATTTTATTACACAGAGAGAAATCATGTGTCATTCTATAGCAATAGAGGCTATGGACAAAAAATTTTTTACCACTAACATGAGGTCAATTAAAATATGGATATGAATTAAGTGTCATCAGACTTTTCATCTCACTGAATCAATTCTGATGAGGGATGTCCTTCTGTATATATGTTTCTCTTACTGGTTGATGAATAAAACGCTGTTTGGCCAATAGAGGCAGGGAGATAGGCAGGGCCAGGAGATGAGGAGAATTCTTCGAAAGGTAGGCAGAAAAGATATGGAAAGGGACACCATCGAGGGATGGAAGGACAGGATGCGCCAGGTGCTTCCTGGTAAGATGAGGCCATGTAGAAATACATAGGATAGTGGTTATGGGTTAATAATTAAGAGAGAGTTAGCCAATAAGAAGCCCAAGCCATCAGCCAACAGTTTTATAATTAATACAGCATCGGTGCATTTATTTGGGGCTGGAAGGAGGGCAGCGGGACCTGGCAGGACAAGAAATCTCCAACAACACAATTCACTAGGTTTGTCTAAATGAGTACATGTTATAAAAGGTTACATGTGCTCATCTGCAGCCTCTTTCAAGGGTATTTATATGAAATGTGACTTTTGAGCAACATGCACAGTTATCACACATGAGTCAAAAATGCCTATAAATAGTCACATGTGGGCATGTTTTAAACTGCAATTATGCAGTGTTCTTGATCATTTCTCGTCTTTTCTTCATTTTTCTTAGAATTGTGCCACTTCCTTTCTACTTACTGACCCATCCATCCATTCACTGACTTGCATTGTACAGGTTAATAAGAAATGACCCTGCTAATGCATAATGACGGAAACTCGGTTCTGGACTTCCAGCTAGTGAGAACACTTTTCTACACTCCATAGTCACTTGGAAATGCATTCCTAAGCCCTTAGATTCTCTAAACAAAAGTGGAGGGATTTTAGATGTAACGGTTATGCACCAGCAAAACTATTTTTTAATTAATAATAACAATAGAAGTAAAGGGTTTGGAAATGACATATGCATATAGGTCCTTGGAATGCCTACAACAAACCCATAGCATGACTGAATTACACCCCAGAATTAGACCCAGACATCTTTGCAGAGAGATGGCACCATCTATGACCTGGGCTTTCCAGGGGAGCTATGGAGTTCTCTTCAGAGTACCTGAGGTGAGTGCTCAGCAAAAGAATTATAACGATAGAAAAACTGGAACATTCCAGGACAAATATTGAGTTGTGGTTAGTGTCTGAAGAGGCCATCCTTGGACATTATGGAATCACAAATCTCTGAAGATTATCTTCATATTAAATGTCTTTATTTCAGTCAAATGAAGCATGATTTCCCTGACCCTAACTTTTGAGTCATGGAATTCATAGACGTCTCTAATGTTAGAGAAAGAAGGCAACTTGGCTGTCTTCAGATGAGGCTGAAATCTAGAAAGTTCGATTAGCCTGAAGTCAAAGGTTTCATCAAAAAAATGCCTAAGCAGAGTCCACAATCCCTAGTGAAGATTCCTGCACTGGATCCCAGGCCAACCAAATATTCTAGAAGCGGCTTGTTACAGTGGCCCTTAGGTCAGCCCCATCTTTAACTCAACTCTTCCCAGGCATCCTTCTCTTATTTCCCTTCATTTCAAAACATGAACAGTCTCAGAACACAGCTCTCTCTGTGTCTTCCTTGATTTGATACTGATGGTGGCCTAACCAATGTTGCAGAAGACTCTCCTGTGTCATGAAGCGCCTGCACGTTACTCCAGTTTATTCTGCTTTCGCTGTTGGGAACTTGGTTGTTTTTATTACCGAGAATGTGATTGGCAGCGTGATTACACTGGCTTTTAAAGTCTTTGCTCAATATTGAAGCCAAGGATCTTCAGTGAACCCAGTCCCAAATCAATTGGTTGTTGGACTGGTGAACTTACCCTTTACTTGCCATGTAACCTTGGTCTGCAGGTGGCGTAGATGAGCGTTGGTGCCGCCCCTAGGCATTCTTTTAATTGCCAGCCTGTTGCTGTCTAATTTCCTCAGACTCCTGGACAATATGTGCATTATCATTATACACTTTATGTGCTGTGTGTCTATCTAAAATTACTTTCCAGTAGACAGTGTTCTGTTTGAAGGGAGAGGGTGAAGAGCAAGTTTTAAAAACGTCTTTCTGACCCTAGGTAAACTTGAAGCTACCTGATCTTCAAGAATAACCCTCACTCTGCTTCCCCCTCAACAATTAGTCTAACAGCTCTTTGTCACTGTCATAAAAATCCAGGCAATATGTGCCTCCCTCCTTCCCATATGAGTCTCAAATGCTTTTTGCAAGAAGACTCTGACAGCCTGAATAGAAGAGTGTTACTGGGGTGGGAGGAAGGCAGGGGAGAGGGAGGAAGTGTTTCTTTTCCATGACATTTGAGCTGGGAGTTGTCAGGGAGGGAGGGCTCTGAGTGGGCTTTCATTCCATACTTAGTGAGTCTCTGAGTAGAGCAAAACAGAGCAGATCCAGCTACAGAAGCACTTCTGTGATGCGTGGCGGCTGCCATCGCACAGTGGTGGGGCATAGCATTTGGAATCCAAGCCCGGGGTTAAGTCTTTCACCATGCATATTAAAAACAAACAACCATCTTTGTATGACATTTATGCAATCATGTACAAAACTGTGTGCACATGCCACAATGCATGTGTAGAAGTCTGAGCACAGCGTTGAGAATAAATTCTCCTCTCCACCATGTTTGTTCTGGGGATAGTGTCTGCCCGTGAGGCCTGAAATCGAGTACCTTTACCCACTGAGCCAGTTTGTCAGCTTCCTCACCCTGCGTAAGACCTGGGTTTGCTGGTAACAAGTTGCTAACATGTCCTTGGTTTTCATCAAGTGAAGGATAATGGAAGTACTTCCTCGTGGAGTGTCTCACTGTGTGTTGTGAAGTGTAGTTAAGTAATATATGGAAAGTGCTTGGTGAACTGTAACCCGCCACACAAAACTCAATTCCACGTTAGTATTTGAGTTGTTTTCCCGAAATCCTGTGTTAAATATTACTTTGGCAATGGAGATGGGAATGTTGACAGCCCAAGCATCTATAAAAATATTCAGCAATAATTCTTATCGGTTCCCTCCAAGTCAAATCAAGTGTCTACACCCAAAATTTAAAAGGAGGCCAGGTGGTGGTGCACCTTTTAATCTCAGCACTCATGAGACAGAGGCAAGCAGATCTCTGTGAACTTGAGGCCAACCTGGTCTACAGAGTGAGTTCCAGAACAGGGCCCAAAGCTACAGGAAAACCCTGTCTTGAAAACAAACAAAAAAAGGAAGGAAGGAAGGAAGGAAGGAAGGAAGGAAGGAAGGAAAGAAGGGCACTTGTCTCTCTGTGTGTGTGTGTGTGTGTGTGTGTGTGTGTGTGTGTGTGTGTGTATGTTTCCTTTTCGAAAGGAAAATACATGTGAATGCAACTTTAGAATAGTTTATTTTTAAAACGGTCTCATGTAGCCCATGCTGACTTCAAACTCATTATGTTTATGTAGCCAAGGATGAGCCTTTCCTCTGCTTTCTAAGGGCTGGGGTTGTAGGCACTCACCTCTGGCTGGTGTCCTGGTGTTTTTTCCCATAGCTGACAGAATCCAGGGCTTCAGGGGTGCTAGGCCAGTGTTCTACCAGCTATGCTACATCTCTTTTTCTTATAATATTTATGGGTGCTTTGCCTGAATGTCTGTCTAAGTACTAGTTTCCTGCCTGATGTCCTCAGAGGCCAGAAGAGGGAGGGCATCAGACCCCCATGGTTGTGAGCTGCCATATGGGTGCTGGGAATCAAACATAGATCCTCTAGAAAGGCTACAATTGCTTTTAACCACAGAGCCATCTCCCCAGCCTCTCAATCTTTAAATATACTGACCTACAAAGGTCACTTTAGCATAAGACAGCATGGGTGCAGAAAGGAACCCGTAGTGTTTGCTTCCAGACTTCAGAGCTAGGTATCAAGTCTATGAGTAGCAGGAGATCAGCTCCAAATTATCTAGGACAGAATGTCAGCCCTAATGAGCTTCGACTGGATCATGCTAACTTGATTTTGGTTTAACTTGTATTATTCTAGGGTGTAATAATTAGCTGCAAGGTGACATAAAAGACTGTCTTAACACCCTGTCACAGGTTGTTTGTTGTTGTTGTAAAGTCAAAAGTAAAATAATTGAATATGATGACTGAACCAGCAGCTAACAGGTGGAATGCTTGCTTAGCATGCTCAAAGCCACACAAAGGGAAGGGAGAAGGAAGCCTGAGCTGGTTGGTCCACCGTTCTCCATTCTCCACGAACTAGTCCATTGTTCACTTGGATAGTTCTACTTCTTCCTTTTGCTGTGTAGGGCTTTCTTTTACCTCCCCTTCTACAGTCTTACCATCATGCTTCATTAAGCAAACAGGAAACAAATTCTCTATTGTCTGTAGCAGGAAAAAGTCCTGAAACATTCTAACTTAAAATCCTGCAAATGTTTAAGAAAACAGGGCTTTGATCATCTTGGTTTGGATTGCACAGACAATTTTCCTCTGAAAATGTATTATTTCACTGCTGTTTCCTTGTGACAGAAAAAGGCAAGGCGGTTCTATGTGGGCCAGAGAGGCTTTTGAAGAAGTTGAAGGGAAATCTCAGTCACCAGCTTCAAAGTGTATGTTTATTTCTTGTTTTGATCACCAAATCTCAGGCCCTCGATTCAGGCTCCTCTCAGACAGGGTCATCCTTTGGAGCTACAGAGATTCCTGTATCCTTACTCTCAAGAAGTCACAAGTAAATGCCACAGCCATTGTTACATAATTTTTATGTAAGTAACTTTCTGCTGAATTGCTAGCACATTATCTGATGCTCAAAGACATGCCTGGGGTTTCTTATCCCAACATTAGGATTAGAAGAAGCCTTTGGATCCCCTGTTCTGGGGGAAATACTAAAAGATAGACTTGAGTGTCGTATGCCTGGATCTGTTGGGAATATCATTTGTGGCAAATTAGGCAACTAGTATCAAAGGAAGGATAATGGACATGTGGATTCCAGGAGATGAGCTTGATGCTCTAAGTTGTTCCCTCTCAATCCTTCCTTACCAGAGTCCCCTGCAGCCAGGGGAAATGTGTCCTGCTCTTGTCTCAGTGAGCAGCCCTCCATGCACCCCCGCAAGCATGGAGACACCAGTTCATAGCTAGATAAGTCCTTCTTTTTCTCCTTCAATATCCTACTCCCCAGACAGAGACTTGGGGACCGTAGCTTAAAATTCTGGGAGCCAGAAGAGAAAAACGCCTGTTGTGTGGGCTGTGACTTCAGAATGAGACCACAGGGCCTGTAGAGTCAAGTTGAGCTTGCAGTGCCAGACGCTGCGATCTTGTGGCACACAGGCTGCTCCACACAGTGTTCCAGCAGATGCTCCATGAACAACCTCCCTCCCAGGCTACAAGTTCAGACTCCCTGTCAAGTGGGGGAAGACTCACAGAGCCCCATCATCACCCTCGGTGGGCAGAAACACATTCTCGCTGAATTGTTAACTGGCTCAGAGATCCTGGTGGTGTGATGGGAGGGGCAAGTTCTATCAGTTTGTTTAGGGACAGAGAGAGCTTGATGGAACTGGCCTGGTGCCTCTGAGGTGCAGGTGTGAAACTGGCAGTGTAGGAGGCACAGCCAGGGAAAACACAAGGCAGGCAGCTAGGCAGAAATCATGGTCCTTGTGGAATCCAGCCTCCTACTCTCTCCATGCTGGGGTCACAGACAAAGAACCCAGGGGCCTTAGACAGATCATGAAGTTTTGAAAAGTCAGATCCCTGGGCCCAGGAAGCAATTCAATAATAGGACACAGGCCTGGCATGTTTAATACCCAGAAGAGGAGAGGAAGGAGCAAGGGGAAGGGGAGGAAGAGGAGGAGAAGAAATAATGGTAGTAGTGATAAATAATAATGGTTTAAAATGCCCAAATCTTGCTTGAAATAGTTTCGAAGAAAACAAGGTTTAATTACAGCAATGAAATGGCAAACCGTTGGATTTAATTTAGTTCCCCAAATGGTTCTTGGTCATTATGCACTTGGATCTGTGTTAGGCACTGCGTATAAAATGAGACATGAGGACAAACCATAGAGCTCACACTGGACCAGACAGAGGTAACAATGGGACAAACCATAGGGCTCACACTGGACCAGACACAGGCATTATCTTGGGTGAGAAATCAATGAAAACCTGTGAAGGAGATGATTTTTTTCTTAATTGAAACTTAACATCATAAATCCAGAGAGAAGATGAACCATGCATAAGAAAGTCTCTGAATGGATAGTTCCCAGCAATAATAACAAAACAGCACTGATACATGTACTTGGCACAGATCTTTCCCCCTTTCATCTAATGCTTTCAAAGACTTTAGCAGGACTGCTGTGTTAATCCTCTGGTACTAAAGCTGACCCTTCCACACTTCTCTAAAAGAAAAAAAGGAGAATTGGCATGGGCACAACCTTATCTCACAGGGAGGAAGATTCTGGAGACAATGTATGCTCACCCTATATGAGATGCATCCAGCACAAATTTAAGGGTCCAATAATTCATCCAGAAAAGCAAGATGGAACTGGGGAGGGGTTCAAACCAATGCCCACAAAATGCAAGCTGATCAGAAGGGAGGAGGGGCTATTTGTAACCCATCCTTGGGCATTCTATTGTTATTTTTTTTTCTTCAGAGCTAGACCTTGAACTCAGGGCCTTCCACATGCTAGGTAAATGCTTTGCCACTAAGCTGTATCCTCAGCACCCTCAGTCATTCTTGCTGGTCTTTCTATAAGTCTCCGACATTTGAAGTCCCAGGTACACTCTAAGAAGGCCTTCAGAAACAGAAAGAAATGGGAGGGGGATTTACCTCTCTGGATAGACTGCTTGCCGTACAACTGTGAAGACCTCAATTTGGAACCTCATCACCAATGTAAAAGCAGACATGGTGACCTGTGTCTGCAACCCCAGCAGAGTGTGGAGACAGACACAGCAGAAGCTCACTAGCTAGCCAGTCCCACTGAAACTCCATCTCCATTCAGGTCACTTTCTCAAAAACTTAGATGAGAAACAATTGATGAAAACAACCTGGCCTCCAAAACACTTACACGGGCAAGAGCATCTCCATAGGCATGTGCACGCCCCCCCCCCCCCCCCCCGCCGCACCACCACCACCACACACGCACACCAGAAGGGAAAAATCAAGATCTCATCTCCACAGCATGATAAAGACAATAAGACAATTTGATGGCTGTCCAAGCCCTTTGGTGGGGATCCCCTCAGGAACATAACCATATGAAGAGGAAAATTACTACTATGGATTGAAAGCAAACCATGAGTGAGGCAGAGCTTGGTACTCCTGTGGAGGTGAGAGGCTGAGAAGGACCTGTCAGGGAGCAGGAGTTATTTAAAAACTTAGATGAATTATGGTGGTTTTCCTTGAGTCTGAGATGTAGCCTGGACCTGGGCTGAGGGTAAAGCAAGAATTAGCACTTCCTAGTTGTAAGCAAAAGGAATTTAAGTCAGTAGCTATTCATGACACAGGTGTCATGGATCTATAATGGAAGTAGAGAATTACTGAAATCCAAGGTCAGAATTCTAGAGTATGTCAACTTGGAGGCCAACCTTCAAGAAGTGTCTGGACACAGAATATCCCCAGCACTGTTAGCTGGAGCACACATCATAGGCAGCATTCCTGGACTCCTTCATGGCCTCTTCTTCCTTCTCTGTACTGGCTGAGTGACACCCTGATTCCCAAGAAACAGGCTCAGGTTGGCCTAGGGATTGGCTGTCCCAGATACCCATCCTTGGCTATGTGACAGACCCTGCCCCTTGATCAGTGGCTGTGAGCCAGGTGAGGGATTGACAGGCACTTAGCAGAAACATTTCAGATGAAAAGTAGGACACTAAGATCATTATTTTGGGTTTTAGGCTTGTTTGATTTAAAGGATGTTTAGTTGAAAACACAGGAAGCATTTGGAGATGTGGGATACTCAGTTGAGCAGGGAAAGCTCTGGAGACAGGTTCAGGGGTGATACATAAACACCCATCTCCAATTCATGAAGCAAGAAGGGACCACATTTTTAGGATACAAAATTAAAACAATACCAAAACATAGTTTCTGGGAAATGAAAGTCTTTCAATACATGTTAAAAGGGAGGTTGCCCCCTGCTACCCTCAATTGGCACAGGACATACTCAGACCAAATTCTCAGCACAAAGGAGATTTATTATCCCAGAGTGGCAAGCAGGGGATGGAGGAGAGGCTGCAAAGATAGCCGAAGCAGTGAGAGAGAGAGAGAGAGAGAGAGAGAGAGAGAGAGAGAGAGGTGTTTTTGCAGGAGTGGGTTTTTAAGGAGAAGGGGAGTCTGTGCTAGGGCGAGGTGGTAAATCTTGATGAATTTTTATGTTGGACTTTGGTGTTTTGTCTCAGGAATGAGACAGTGACCAAATAAGGGAATAGACCTTGGGCTCTAGCTCTAGGAATGCAACGGATTTTAGCAAGGGAGAGGAAAAGGGCAAAACCTGTCTTCAGTGTTTGCCATGCTTGGGCCCCTTAGAGCCCCTTCACCTGCCTTCTCCCAAAGTCATTCACTACTATAAACGGTCACACATACCCTCCCCCCACGTTTACATCTACAAAATTTGTCCATATTTCTTTCAGTTCAGTTTTGTCGTGCAAAGCTTAGAGGCAGGTCCACTCCATACCTATAGATCTATGTTATTCGATCAGTTGGCGTTCTGTTGAATGGATCAGACATTATTAATTCACTGACCACTTCCAAAGTTAGATTCAGGCCAGCGATTCTGAAAGAAGTTGTGCTTCAACATCATTCTGCAACAAATCTGAATACAGCCCAGATTCTTAGAAATGAGTTGCTGGGTTGAAAGGTTTATACATTTTGCCCACTGCTTTCACCTGCAATCCATCCTCTATAAAGCGCTTCTCAACCTTCCTAATGCTTCGATCCTTTAATACAGTCCCTCATGTTGTGGTGACCCCCCCCCCGTCATAAAATTATTTTTGCTGCTACTCATAACTGTAATTTTGCTACTGTTATGAGTCATAATGTAAATGTCTGTATGCAGGATAACTGATATGTGACCCCTGTGAAAGGGTCATTTGAATCTCAAAAGGGTCATGCCCCACAGGTTGAGAACCACTGCTCTGTAAGGTAGTACCAATATACACTGCTAGTAATAAAGGATGGATGTGTAATTATTGCCCCACATTTGGACTGCTCAAGCCAGTTTGGGTCATGGACTCCTTTAAAATTTTGCTGCAAACTGTGGATCTCTCTTCTAGAAAAATATGCAGATACATCATGCCCATGCTGCAAATAGTTTCTGAGGTTTTAACCACCCAGGATCTTGCCCCAAGGAACTATGAATATACACGTGTGGATGGGTCTCCATCTTAACTGTTCACAAGAATCACCTGCAGAGCTTGGACAAGCTCCCAGGCCAGACCACTGTCCAGAGCAAGCCCATCAGGCTTCTGGGAAAGAGCTCTTGGTCAGCAGATTCTGAAATCTCTACGTGTGATTTTAATTCACAACTAGACTCAAAAGCTACTGTAGTAGAGGAGAGGCCCGAGGGAACTAAAGAATTAAACAGGACCCAGTGGCATGGCTCAACAGGTACATGTGCTTGCTGCTGAGCCTGACAACCTGCATTCTGCCCTTGAGACCTGCATGGTGGAAAGAGAAAACTGGCCCTACAAGTTCTTTTTGACTTCCAGACCCTGGCATGCCTTCACATGACCCACCCCCAATACTACAAAAATGCAATTAAAACAATTCTTTTTTAAGAATCAAGACAGGGCTGGAGAGATAACTCAGTAGGTTAGGAATACTGGCTGCTCTTCCAGAGGACCCAGGTTCAATTCTCACACACATGCCCAATTTATAATTCTCTGTAACTCTAGTTCCAGGGGATCCAATACCCTCTTCTGGCCTCAATGGACACTAGGCACTCACATGGTTCACAGATATACATACAAGACATATACCCATACACATAAAATATGATAATGAAAATTTTTAAATAAATCAGTAAAAGAACAAAGACAATGTGGATCAGCAGAGGAGAAATGAAAATGAAAACTCAGATTTAGGCATCCTTCCAGCCTCTCCCACATTGGCTAAGACATGGACGTGGCATGAAAGACACCCTACGTTGTCCTGCTTTGCGCCCTTGACCCTTACCCCATCATCCCTCCTTTGCTTATTCATCCTTTTGGGTGTTGTCTTGGCCCATTATTTGCTGCTATTACAAAATACCTGAGAGAAGATGACTTATAAGGAAAGAAGTTTATCTTGGCTGATAAAAGAAGTTTATTCTGCAGGCTGGGAACCCCACAAACATGGTGATAGTGAGGGCCTAATTCAATTCATGACAAAGAACAGAAAGGCAAGCAGGTTGGTATAGAAAGGAGATAAAACACACACACACACACACACACACACACACACACACACACACACACACACACACACACTGTGGCCTCACTTTGCAACAACCCAATCTTGGGGTAACTAATCTAGTCCCTTGAAAAAGACACTAATGTCGCTCTGTTTGGTGGTGCTGGAGAGCAAGCATGGCCTCTTGTAAGGGAAGCACTTACTGCTGAGTTACCCCCAGACATTATGTTAATTCCTCTGGATGACCAAATCATCAAAGCCCCTCCTTCCAACACCATTGCAACAACAATCAAATATCCACAAGTGCTTCAGAGGGAACACATTCAGAGCAGGACAGCTGTGTGTATTCACTTTCTCCTTGGCCTGTGGTTTTCAAGAACAAAGTGGGTAACCAGCAGCAGCAGTCCCTGGGAGTGTGAGCCCCCATGCCCCATCTGGGACTGGCTCCATCAAACACTCAGAGAAGGCCCAGCACTACCAGTTTCCATTGGCCTCCTGGGCCATTTGAAGGCCCAGTCAAGTGTCAGGATCAGCAGGCCAGCCAAATGTTGGCCACATATATGGACTTCCTAGAATGGTTTCTTTGGAGTCCTCTTACACAGGGGAGACTAGTGTCAGGGAAATCATTCAGAGGATGCTGAGTGATTAGACTGGGGTCAAATCCTGGAGAAGTTAGGCTTGGAGTTAAAGAAAAGAGACATCATAATGTTTTGGCCAGGGGAAGACATGTATTGCAGTGCTGTTGAAAATCAGGGCTTAGGCAGCCTTGACCCCAGCCCTTCCCACTTCCCTTAAATGATTGACAGGTCACACTGGTTCAGCATGTGGATCTTCTAAAGAAGAGGTTTCACAATTTTCATCTGATTTTCCAGGGGATTCATAGTACCAATGTGGTTAGTTACCATTGTTGGAAAGGAAATTTCTTTCTGGTTTAATAAATTATATTAGCTTTGGAAGCAGTGTTTCTTGTGGTGGGGTCAGACTGGTATTAAAATTGTCTGTGCTGAGTGTGGCATGCATATCCCTGAGACACATTTCTGACTTCTGGAGCTGACACCTGCGAGTCTGCATTGTTAAACAAGTTCTCCAGATGAATGTGATGCAGCCTTGAGTTTCTAATCTAAAAGCCAGTAATGCTAGGGCTGGAAGCCAGCTCAGTTGGTAGTGCACTTGCCTTGCAAGTTCAATTCCCAGAACCCAAAGGAAAAAGACAGATGAGATGCAATCTACTTCTAGCTAATTCTAGCACTGAGGCAGTAGAAACCCATGGATACCTGGGATGCCCTGGTGGTTAACCTAGCCTACTCTGTGAATTCCTGGCCTGTGTACACCCCTTTTCAAACAAAACAAAGTGGACAGGACTCGATGAATGACACCCATATCTGACCTCTGACCCGAACACACACACACACACACACACACACACACACACACACACACACACACACACACTCTTCTAGGAAAGCTATATTAACTATGAATTTAGATACATACTAGTCACTAAATACACAGTGCTTAGGTCTGAAAAGCCTTTGCTATCAGTCCCCTAAATGCCAACAAACTGGGAGTGACTCCAGGCAACTCCTTCCTAACCCTCTCTCTCTCTGTGTTCATCCCCTTAAATGTTGTCTTCTGTATGTCGCCATATGGCTGCAGAAGAGGCCTGGCTTGGATATTGTCTTCAAACCCCAATAGCTCCAAACATCTTCTCAGAATGAGAGATCTTCTAAGGCATGCTGAAATAGGATAGCCAGAAGACACAAGAGAAAACTATTAATGAGCACACCAGCCTACCTAAGCCACGTCCTCTCTAGAGCCAGGTAATGTGTGTTTCCTGGAACATGTGCCCTTCTACCTGCACTACCACGTGTTTAGCTCATTTTCTCTTCTGGAATCTCACAGAACAGGCCATTTGTGAAGGATAGAGATTTATTTCTTTCAGCTCTGGAAGCTGGGAAGGCTAAGGATAATGAAAAGGACAAAAATCTAGTGAGAACCTTTTTGCTGGTAAGGATGATGCAAAGCCTGAACAGCACAGGGTGTGTGATGCAACACAGAGCAACTGTGCCAGAGAGAGCTGGTTTTTATGACAAAGCCACTCCCTCCATTACCCATTAAGCCATTAATCCCTCAGTGGATTAATCAGCCCATGAGGGCCAAGCCCTCATGACCCAGTCCTCTTCTAAAGGTCTCACCTCTCGAGTGTCATTAACATATCACTTTAGGGATTAAGTCTCTAGCACATAAAATTTGGAAGATATAGGCCGAACTACAGCATCCATTGACGATATATTTTGACTTCTGAATATTTACATATTTAATACTTAGAACTTGAACAGTAAACTTTCTGCAGCGGAATCTGTGGGAATACACTGGAATCTTTTCCCCCAGAAAAATAGAAAAAGAATCAAAGGAGACTGGCCTGGAGAACTGTTCAGAAAGTGTGAACCAGCTTCACATGTACTTGTAATAAAGAAATTAGTGTTCCAAGCTCAGACCCTCAGCAGACACCACCTAAGTGAGAACCAGAAATCACACACACACACACACACACACACACACACACACACACACACACACACACACACACACACCTACCCAGGTTAGATTTCTATAGAATTGTCCGTTTTCTCTTATAGCCAGAAAAGAATGATAAACCCTACTTTTGTTTTATTCCTTTTAACTTCAGGAAAGGAGCCTAAGAGAAAAATGATAGCAAAGTGGATGCCATCAGTATTAGAAGAGTCTGGCTTTATTTGCAGAGTCACATGTGATCCTGGGATGTGTCAGCCAGAGGACAGACTGTAGAAGAGTAACAATGAAGAGCTAAAACTTCTCCCAATGGTAATGCTGCCCCATCTCTGATGGGATGAAGAGGCTGTCTGCAGTGTTTCTGGGTTCCCTGGGCCTCTCTATGCAGTCCTCTCTGACATCAGCAGTCCTCCCCAGCATCAAGTTGAAGAAATGGAGCAAACTTATCCCATGGCTTCTTTAAATATTCAGATAAACCCACGTGCCCCTATCAGTTAAATTAAGCTTTTCTAAGAAAAAGTAAGTCAATTAGTTCAAAATGTGGGTTAGTGCTTCTGGGTATTTAAAAGGGGATTTTTTTTTTTTTTTTTTTTTTTTTTTTGTTCATTTGAAACACAGCCACAGGGCAGGTACATCCCAACTCTTCTTCAAGTTCTGTGAGGTGCCACCAAACACTTTGATTCCAGTTTTTGATATCTGGAGCTTCAAATGCTGGACCTCAAACTACCCCAGAGCTTTGAGTGCATCATTGGTATTAAGCCCTTTCATTTACTATCCTTTAGCTTCAGTTTCATTAGCAATCGTCACCTGGTGCCTGGCAAGGCTACTGAGAAAGGGTGTTTCCTTCTTCATTTAAGTATGCCTTGTGAGGTCTATCAACACTCAGGCCCCTGAGACATTACAGAATGTCACTGCCGAACACACTTTGAACATAAACTTCAGAACTCATTAGTCCAAACGGCACAATAAACCAAATGAAACTGTATTTCTTAAGAAAACGGCCTTCTGGAAGTGATTTTTTGGCCAAAGACTATGAACATTTTCATGACTTGTGGTCACCTTTGTTAAGAGGCTGTCTTACATTGACAATGACAAAAAATCATGAAAAAATGTGTATCAATATTTGAAGAGACAGTATTGTTCTTAATTTTGTCCATTTTGTTTTGATCTCACTAGTTCAATAAGCTATATGAATATAGCTAATAGCTCCAGAAATATTTAATACACTGAACCATTGCAAATAACTCTATTACTCAAAAAACATTTATTACATTACATTAATGAATATCATTACCTCTTCTTCCACTTTAATTAGTATTGTGATGAAATGAAAACATGTATTACTTAATAACAGTACTGATGAATGTTTCAGTGGACTCTAAAGATACATGGCTACAAGATAAGGGAATGACTCTCCTTGTTAATAGTAGGTTTGACTATCTTTACATTTGAATTCTTTATTTGCCAAGTGACATTTTATTGTCATGATGTTATAATAAAGGGAAACAGCACATTTTCAGTTTCCACAAACACACAATTTGCTTGTGGAAAACCACATTCCTCTTGTACGTTATTCATTTAAAAAATAGCTAGGAAACTGGTAGATAACTACAAGCCACAAAGGTCCAGAATTACAGTCACCTGGCAGTAATTAGAATCTAAGCAGTCTACTCCTGTCCATCACTATGTTAAGTTTACTGGGACTTGCTTTTCTGGCACAGAATCAAAGACAAAAATATGCACTAATCTACCTTGTCCCACAAAGATGCACACAAAAGAGCCCAGGACTTGAGTAGAATGTTTTGCAGGCTAATCTGGTTGGGTGAGTGAGCATTCTCTTGTCTCCAAATTCCTCTAAAGCACTAATGTGTCTTTACTTCCAATAAACTGGTAAAGTAGAACCGCTGTCTGACAAAAATTATATCATGTTTTAGCCTGTTTCTACAATACTCAAAGTCCAGGACCTCAGCCTGGCAGCATCCTGCCTTCCAAAATCCCCAAGTCTGAGTGGCAGGGAATCAAGAGTGAGTGGTGTGTGTGTGTGTGTGTGTGTGTGTGTGTAAGGGAGGGAGGGAGGGAGGGATAGAGAGAGAGAGAGAGAGAGAGAGAGAGAGAGAGAGAGAGAGAGAGAGAGAGGTCTGAACGTGGTCAAGAATTTTGGCCATGTGTTATGGAACCATTTGCCTACCCTAGTGAGGTCTGGAAGACTTGGGCCACCTGGTTTAACTTTTGAATTTTTATTTTAAATGTCTCTGCAGTGCTGGGAATCAAACTGGGGGCCTCTTATCTGCCATACTCGTGTTCTTTCCCTAACTATACACCACAGTGTACAGTATAATCTCTAAAAAATGTTTGGCCTTGTTTTTCTTGTGTATAAAGAAAGGTGGAAAATATTGGAATTTTGATAGCTTAGAGCCTTGTGTGGTCCAGCATATCTGTCATTCCAGCACTTGGGAGACTGAGGCAGGAGGATCTTGAGTTTGGGGCCAAACTGAGGGATTCCCTGTCTCAAAACCACCACAACAAAAATAAAACAAGCCAATGGTTAAATGTTTACTAACACCTAGGAAGGTAAAGTGGGGTCCTCCCAGACAACCTGGATTCAGAAAGAAGCTCTCAGCAGGTCTGTTCCACAGCTGTGGTTAGCAATTGTTCTCTCCCTACATGGGAACACGTGTACAGTTATTGTGTTTACTATATACCCTCTGCCTTGCTAAAATATTTGGGGGAGATAAATGGGGTTACACTCATAAGACATATTCTTGTCCTTTCAGAGTTATTTCTCTTCCACTTTGTAGAGTTAGATTACATGAGTTCAAATTTCATCTGAGTTCAAAAAGCATAACTCGAGATGTTCTTCAATTGAACACAACAGAATTAATAGTAAAATTGAAAAAAATGTCAAAATAGCTTCAATTTGAATTCCTATTTAGCCTCAAAAGCACTTTATGAATCTTTAAGTAATCAAATCAAGAGAGCATGGTTTTCTCTTTTGATTTGTTTCTTTAAAGTGATTAACTAAATGCTTTTTCTGGCTTCTGCCCAAGAGTCCACAAAATCCTGTGGGTTTATCAGTGTAAATCCTCTCCAACTCACTTCTCCTAATACACAGACACCTCCATCCCCAAAACCTCTCTTTGGAGAGTCCACAGTAACTAACTCCACTGGGTCAGGTAGATGGTCCCTTTTTCTACTACCGTAACAACGTTCTACAAAATGTTCTACCAGAGAAAAATTTTGATGGTGGGCATATTAACCAAAGCAGCCATCGAATTCTCTTTAATATCCAGGGGCTGGTGTTGTATAACCATTCTTTTTTGTGCTGCTTTTGAATTGTAGAATATCATTCATGCTATTTTATATTTTCAAATGAAAAAATTCTGTTAAGTCTAGGATTTAACTAAACACAACCCTTCTGCTCATTTGTTCATTGGCTTGCAATAAATGCTGGAGAGCTCACTCTTACAAGTATTGGGTTAGTAGAGGAAGCAAAGCAGCTCAAAGGCACTTATACAAAGTTCCTAACAGATGAACCTCAAAACTGGAAGTGATATCTGAGTCTGAGTGTGAACATTTTGATGGCTTTTAGAAGAGGGTGCTTAGTAGTTTTCTTAAAAGGCTATCCTAAATGATAATGACAACAAACATATGAGAATCTAAAATGGGAATCATGGCTTATAAAGCAGGTGTGTGGAGGGTGTCTGGAGGATTTCCTCCCCAAATAACCTTCTCTGTTTTCTGAGATGGGAAACACAGAGACATAAGTGGTACTTTCTGATGATGCTGGCAGAGCCAGCTCCTGTGGACAAAGCATCTTGGGGAAGCTGCACAGATCTTCAGGCGAAGGATCTAACAGTTGGATGGTTGCAGCCAAAGTTCCACATTGAACGGGATTTTTTTTTTTTTTTTTGTAACAAACCACATTTCTTGCCCAGTTTTAAGTGGTGAGCAGAACAGACTTAGTGATGTGAAAATCAGGAAGGACTTAGAAACAGATAGACCAAACAAGTAATACTGCCTCTACAAAAATAATAAGAGAGCATTTGTTATTTTTTTCTATTTCACATTGAGTATATGGTACTACATGATGTAAAAGATCATCTAATAAGCCTGGGATTGAACTCTTTTTTTGAGTTCAACTGTAATTTTATGTATTGGGTTTTGAGTAAAACAACCTTCCCCCTTATCTTTCTTTCCTTTGATGGGTACAGTGGGGAAAGAGCACATATTTCTCGTTGTGTTTGTTTTGTTTTGTTTGGCAGTTCTGCCTGGTAACTATGTTAGTTACTAACCTGACGAGGTCTATTCGGTATTTGATGAAGTATCCTTATAGGCATAAAATTTTGGTAGCAGAGCTGATGCGAGGGGGTGGATGAACAGTCCCGACAATCGGGCCAAAGCATCCTTTCCAAGGTGCGTTTTTTCATCCCTAGTTTAAGTTCGGGTCCTGCCGGTTGTTGCCAAATGTTGAGGCTGCTCCCGGAACTGCTGTTTCTCCAAGTCCGTTAAAAAGCGATTCGTGCCTGGGTGGCATTTCCCCCTCTTCAGCCCTGCTATTCCCCACCTCCATCGCCTGGCTTTTGCCAGTAGGGACTTGCCCTGGGGGGTGTTTTGTCCTGGGAACACAAAACTATTTTCTTTTCTGGAAATAGGTTGACGTCAACTGGAAGCTGTTTTTGGTTGCTTTGTTTCCCGGAGCGTCCAATCCAGCATATTGCCTCCAGCAAAATGCAAGCAATTGGAAGCAGCTCCCCCAGAGGGGAGCAGCGGAGCCGGTGTCTGTGTGGGAGAGGGTTGGGGAGTGGTTGTAGCCGATCTGCTGCAAAAGGAGGAGACCTGCAGAGCTACTCCCTCATGGGCCCAAGCGAGGAGCTCGGTCCCCAGGCAAAGTCCGAGCGCAGCCGGTATCTAAGGTGGACCCTGGGTTCACGGTGCTTCTAAGAGGTCAAGGCCACTGATAGTTAAGGAGACTTGCCCAGGGCCCAACTGAGTCCTCAGCACCGCAGCAATTCTCAGAGGTTCCAAAACCTGGCAGCATCCTGGGACCAAGGGCCCGCTCTCCGGAAGGGCTGAGTGCGACCAGCATGTGCAGGCTCTTTAGCTGAGCTCCGGGTCATGTGTATCCACTTAGCTTCCCATTGCTCCAAGCTCTAGGAAGCTAGTACATCTCGATACATATTCCAGGGGCTAAGACAGAGAACAGAACGCTGTGACACATCCGACCACCTCTCTATTAGTACCCGGGGAAAGATTTCTCTGAAGTCCAACCCCAAGTCCAACCCTCCTCGGACAGATGTCAGTTGTCTGTGATGAGAGGGCGCGTGGGCGTGTGTGTGTGTGTGTGTGTGTGTGTGTGTGTGTGTGTGTGTGTGTGTGTGTGTTTCCCCAAGGAACTGGAGAAAACCTGAGAGACAGGGACTTGTTACAACTTGTTTTACCCCTGGCATGGCTTCTCCAACGCTCTGTGGTGTCCAGGGCTGAGGGAGGCTCTCAGAGGACGACAAAACATGGCTACAGAAAAGACACTGTCATCTCCCTCTTGGATGCCCACGCGGCCCGGACTTAGCCTTTCTTTCTTACTTAACATTCCTTATAAATTACAAATTGATGGATGGTTTCTATTGAGGCACACAATGATAAACGCCCTGAAACAACAACAACAACAAAAAAAGACAGGCAACAGGGAAAGAGGGAACAAATAGTTGAGACAGGACTCCCCACAGCTGAATTGAGACTTAGAGGCAAATTCCAATGACGCACGCAAGGACCCAGTGAGACTGCCTCCAGGGAGGCCCGGCCTGGCACATGGGTGCACTGCTGGGATCTGGCTCCGGTGGTTCTCTATGGCCTTGAGTCTCAGACCTCGCTGGAGAGAGTGGGGACACTTGGGCTTCCCAAGGAGTAAGAGAAAGTTAGGATGCAGCTCGTCTCTGGAGACCGCCCTGGCTATTGCCACCAAAGAACAGTCAAGGTCCGGGTGGCACTAGGGCGCTGCCCTCCGGGGCTGGGAGAGAACGGGAGGTGGTGACGTGAAGACCTGCCCAGAGCCTGGGCGCGCCAGGGGCGGGAGTTTGGCTGGAAATGGGACAGTATCTCCTATGGGAAAGCGGGACCCGACGAGCTCTTTGGCTGTCTTTCCAGTTTCCGAGGTGCCCGCCCCCACGAGCCGGAGGCAACGCAGCCCCGAGGGCGAATGCAGGGCAGTTGGCAAACTTCAGAGAGAGCGCTCGAGATCCGAATTGCCGGAATTGGGCGAGAGCGGAGGCGACCCAAACCCAAGTTCACTTTTTCCAACAGCCCGCTCTCCGGCTTGTCCTTTAGGGATCCGCGATGCTTTAGTGCCAACCTGGGCACTCCTTGCCCCGGGGTGTTGTGTCATTTTGCTCTGGGGCAGGGAAGACGGCGGCCCGGGTGGGTGGTGAGTGGGTCCCTGGGGTCCCGGAAAGCCCTTCTTCCCACGTCTTCCCTCCCACCAACCCCTCCCAGTCTTTCTTTCCTGCACTTTCCCGGGGCTGGCTAGACCGGCGCGGACTTGCCCCAGACCTTTGGGGAGCGCCCCAGGTCTTTAATGACAGCTTAAAAGTGGCAGTTGGAAAAGTCTAAACAGATGAGGCTGACGTGGGGCGTGTTCCGCTCCTTAGCAAGAGTCGGGATGGGAGCTGGGAGTCGCGCTGCTGGCCCCAGGCCCCCGCGCCTTGCCGCCAGCAAGTAGGTGGGGGAGCGGCCGCTGCCGCCAGCCTCATCCCGCTCCCAAGCCTCGCCCGCTGCGCCCTGGCCGCGGGCGCTGAGAGGGTGCTGGGCCTCGCGAAGCCTCCTCCACCCAGCTCATTAACCTGCCTGCTCCGGGCGGTCCCGGACACCAGCTCCTCGCAGCAGCACCCGCGGCCCTCACACTGCAGCAGTCGCCCGGATCCCCCGACTCCGGGGGGCAATGAGGGGGCGGTGGAGGGGGCACTGCTCCTCCGGCATTACCTAGAGAAGCGACACCGCCCCGCCCTCCCGCCGGCCCTCCCTCGCGCCCGCCCGGGCCCGCGCGCTGGCTCCGCTAGAGGGTAAGTTGGGAGTGTTTCGCCCCCACCGACAGCTCTCCCTCCCCTTCCTATTTTTCCCCCCCAAAGTTTTCCTAGAAGTGGGGATCGGGCTGGGGAGGACGAAGGTCCCTCTGGCCTCCCTCGTTTACCCTCTCCTAGCCACAATTCCCCACTTCCTCTCCCTGGCATCCCCTCGCCCCTCCCGAGCGGCGCTCCGGAATGACAATTGGAGCGCGGCTCCTTTAAGAGCCCGGCTTTGCCTCCCGGTAGCTGAAGGTCATTAAACACAAAAGCTCTCAGCGCTGCGGTCCAATATAGCGCATGCGCCCTGCCCGAGGACTGGCAGGGAGACGGCAATATGGCGAGAATGCCTGGCAGCGGGGACTGTAACACCAGCGCGGGCGGCAGCGCCGCCGCCGCGGCAGAGAACAATGGGGAACGGGGCGAGGGCGAGCGCGGGGCCGGGGGCCGCGGCCGCCGCCACGGCCGCCCGCACTACTGCAGCGCGGGCGAGGAGGAGGAGGAAGAGGAGGAGGAGGACGAGATCCAGGAGGTGCAGATAACGGGGGACGAGGAGGAGGAGGAGGACGGAGGTGGGGGGCTGGAGGAAGACGAGGAAGAGGAGGAAGAGGAGGAGATGGGGATGGACTGGGAAGAGCCCCTGGAGCCGGAGGACTCGGCCGGGGAGGAGCTGGAGCCCGAGCCGGTCCATATGATCCATATGGACCAGAGCGCCGCGCTGGAGCCCGAGGCGCCACCGCGTCTGCTGGCTCCCCGGGCCCGCGCAGGGCCGCCGGGGGACAGCGCGGAGCTGGACCCCGACGTGCTGCAGCGCCCCGAGCGGGCCCGGCTGAGCGAGAACACCCGGCTGGCTACCCGCTACGCCGTGCGCATCTTCCGGGAGTACCTGAGCGAAAAGGCTCAGAGCCCGGACTTCGAGACCATGGACAAGGGGGCGCTGTGCCGCGTGCTGCGCTCCTTCTACGCCGAGGCCCGTTCTAAGAGCGGCCAGCTCTACAGCAAGTCCTCGCTCATCAGCATCCGCAGCTCCCTCAACCGCTACCTCAACGAGCCCCCGTACTGTCGCACGCTCGACCTCACCAAGGACCCCGAGCTGCGCAGCGCCAACCTGACGCTAGCTGCAGTCATCCGCAAGCTCGAAGAACAGGGCGCGGGGCCCGTGGTGCAGAAGCAAGCCATCACGCGCGCCGACCTGCGCAAGCTCTACACCTCCAGCGTCTTCAGCACCAACACGCCCTTTGGGCTGCTCAACAAGGTCTGGTTCGAGACCTGCATGTACTTCTGCACGCGCGGCCGCGAGAACCAGCGCGAGCTGGAGGAGGACTCCTTCGGGCTGGCCATGGACGAGGATGGTCGCAAGTTCGTCTACTTCAAATCTCTTGGGCCTTACCATAAGTCGCGCTCCTCGTCCTGGAGTAAGAAGCGTGCTGAAAGCAGCGACGAAGAGAACTTGCCGCGCATGTACGAGACAGGCACTGAGTTCTGTCCCTATGCCAGCTTTGTCAAGTACCTGTCGAAGCGCAATCCCCTCTGTAAGGCGTTCTTCCAGCGGCCCCGGGACCACTGCAGCGAGGGCGATGTGACCTGGTACGAGAACAAAGCCATAGGCAAGAACTTGCTGGGCACCAGGATGCAGATGCTTTCTAAGGCAGCCAAGCTGTCCAAGACTTACACTAACCACTGCATCGGAGCGGTGTCCATCGCCACGCTCAACAGCATCGCGGGCATCGGGACCAAGCTAGGCTCCCCGACCCCTCAGGGCTGCTATACCGAAGCTCTGAACGGGTCAGCTCGTCACCACTCCCACCATCCCCCCACCCATCCTTCCCACCACCACCGCCCCCAGCCGCCCTCGCTGGGAAACACTTATATCCTCCCCAAAGACAGCCAGGTCGGGCCCGACGTGAAATCCGAGGCTGCGCCCAAGCGCGCACTGTACGAGTCAGTGTTCGGGTCCGGGGACATCTGCGGCCCTTCTTCCCCCAAAAGACTTTGTATCCGTCCTTCCTCGGAACCTGTGGATGCGGTGGTGGTGGTTTCCGTGAAACACGACCCCCTGCCTCTTCTTCCAGAAGTCAATGGGCACCGAAGCACCAATTCTCCCACAGTAGTTTCACCTGCTATTGTTTCCCCCACCCAGGTAACCAAAACCACCGTCTATGCATGAAATATATGTTTGGTACCCTTAACTTTTGTGCGCCCGATGATCGGGGTTGGGGTGGGAGAGGATTTTTTTTTTTTTTAAGTAGTTGTTATGCTCTACCGGATTTGATACAGTCCCTAGAACTGTATGTAACTCTTCGTGCTTTGGGGAAACTCTACCCTTAAAAGATGCCAGGGATCCTTAGCTCCCAAGTCACTGCTGCGAAGTAAGGGAGTAACCTTACTAGAACCCTCAAAGTTCTCAGAACAAAAGGTTTAAGCTCACCCTACACGATGCCTGAGTTTTATAAGGTAAGGATTGCCAGAGTGCTAAATAGAAGGAGTTATCTTTAATAAATTAGAATGAAGTTACTTTAAAAATGTTCCATTACATACTCGCCAAACTTCTGAAGGCAGAAAACTATGCTTCTCAATTATTAAAAAGAAAACATGCCAATTCCACTTCCTGTAGATTGCTTTTTTGTTGTTAAAGAAAAGGGGCGGAGACTGCCTCTGCAGGCAGGCCGTGGAGTCCAGTTTATTCTTTTAACATGCAGACCTTTGGGGGGTCATTCCCATTAGTGTTTGTTAACATTACTCAGACGGGAAAGTGATGTCTGAGCTATGAACGTGAGACACAGATGTGCAGCTGTGACGTGCCAAGCTGGCGGTGGGCACTGAAACAGCTTTATTCATCCCTAGCCCAATACAGGCTTGCTATTTGGGGCTCAAAGAAGGAAGAGAGAGAAACACTGGGGAGGCTTCACCCCGAGTAAGTAAACAACCAGACAAGAATAAAACGTGGGCAAATCCGTTCACTTGTCTGGGCTTTAGGTATTGTCAATGAGTCTGAAAGAAACCCACCGCAAAATTACTTAAGTCACAGTGGTAGTGACTGCACAGAGACTAGGGCTGCATAGAGACTAGGGCCTGAAAGGACAGAGACTGTCTCCTGCCGCTTGGCCTGGAAGAACCCGTTCACCAGCACTGTTAAGGTTGTGTTCCTGTCTTGGATGCTTCTCCAGAAGGCAAACATGGGACATAGGTCTCTTGTGGCCCCGTTTGCTGGCAGGAGCCACAGGAAGTTTTTACTGCCTTGACACCACACCCACTAATATCAGCAGAAATAGGAATTCTGCCCCAAGTCTGGAGAAATAGTGAGGGCTCATCACTGCCTCTGTGCTCTTTCTCCAAAGTGGAAATTCCAGTTCTGGACAAGCTGACCCTTTCAGAGGCTCAGCAGCTAATGGGCATGCCCCAAGGCTGCCAGGAAGGGCTGTGAATGGCAGTATAAACACCACTGGCTGCTAAACCCACAGAGCCTGTAGGCTGTGTCCTTCTGTGAGGCTCTGTGAGTGTCTCATTTGATCAGGGGTTGTTTAAAAGAATTTTAAGGGTGGAGAGTCGAGTTGGGGTTTACCTTTTCTTTGAAAAATATTCACACTCTTGTAATAAATACCCTTAAAGTGTCCTGGGTTAGAGTCACACCTGCTTAGGGTTTAATGCCTAGGAATGCATATTAAATATGTGTATGCTGGATAATAATGAAGCGGTCAGTTCTGGATATTGGTGCCATACAGATGTGTGACTGAAGAGTCCATACATTTGTTTGATTTTCTTCCTCTTTCCTGGCTTTTGTTTTCTGTGAGTGCACTTGCCCACCCCAGTCACCGTGTTTCAATTAATCCCGTGATTCAATTAAATCAGCCTATAAAACTTTATACTGACACGTTTGTTATTCTCAGGCCACTGTCAGGCAGCTTCCAAGTTAAATGTGGGTAGATTTTACTTATATGATTAGGAACCGAGTCTTTCCAACAAGGTCTTAGCTGCTGGGCTTTTTTAGTTACAACTACCGAAAAGGGCATTCTATTTCACTTTTTCGGTGCGGTGATCTCCTAAAGATCAAGCCCAGGGCCCTGTGCATGATAGGCAGGTGCTGTACTATAGAATTCCACCCCCAACCCTGTTCGAATGTAACTTTTCAGTTGGAATACAGTAGATTTTTTTTTTAAACCAGCAGTTTTGACTGCTGGCTTCTGAAGAACTCACTCGAAGGGCTCTGGGCATTCTCATCACCAAACACATGTTTGTTTAAGTAAAAAGATCCACTAAACTTTTACTTTGGCATATATTAAAATCCCTATCATTGGAGATCAATGACTGTCAGGTCAGTGGTCAATGGCAACATATGCCTGGTGGACTTTGAACTCCAGCTGTGTTTTTCTTAATTATAAACATGGTACCCCAACCTTAATATTGCCTACTGTTAGCCATATTAGTACAGACTTGATAAGCAGAAGCCAGGCTCAGCCACTGCTTATGTCTCTTCTAATATGGCAAGTTTACCAGGAAGAGCCTGCTAATTGAGATAAAGTCACATCATCCCTTCTTCTCCCCGAGAGACACATTCCAAGACCACCCCTACACATAGTACTAAAGCATCCCTTCTCATCCCTGGGAGGCACATTCCAAGACCACCCCACACACATAGCACTAACCCGTGGATATGTCTGATATTTTCCCTAGACAAACATACCTGTCACATAGTTTGATGTAAGTATCAGGCACAATAAGAGATTGGATAATGGTATCTTTGGATAAAAATAGAACAAGTACAATATCCTACAAAAAAACTTATCTAATGCGTATGACATTTTATTTCTGGAACTTTCCATTTAGTATTTTTAGACAATAGTTGACCTTGGAAAGGAGAACTATGGGTAAAGGATGAATAATCTCTTTTAGAGGGTGCTAACAAGTGTCTTCATCTATGAGAAAAAGGAGAAAAATGAATATACCCAAGAATGAATAGGTGTATGGAGTCTGTGATTTTCACTGTCGTGTGCCTGCTTTGGGAGGGTGATGTAGTTCTAACTGACAACTCTGAGTCTCACTAGTGGTGTTAGCAGTTAAAAGTACTTTATGTACCTTCCCCCTACACAGTGTCATGATCGAGGTTTTGGTAGTAATTGCTCTTTCCATTTTACCTGCTCATTTCAGTGTCTGGGAACTGAACTCAGGGCCGTGTATATGTTGAAGACACTTGCTGTGATCCATTTAAAAAATGTTGCACCATCAAGCATGGTGGTACATACTGTAATCCCATCACTGGGAAAGTTGAGGCAGGAGGGTCTTGTATTTGAGGCTAGCCTAGGCTCTATAGTGCAATCCTACCTCAAAAATAAATTTTAAAAAATATTAAATTGGAAAAATAGAAGGTCTAATACTATATCCTCCATCTTTATAACTGTTCCCTTTGCATGAAAAATGCAGCTTTTTACCTGTTTAAGTGGATGGTAGTGATTTGTAATTCATTTGTTTGTTGTGCTGCCACTAAACCCAGAGTCTTCCGTATGCTCAGCAGGCCCTGATGCTGAGCTGTACCTGCACTTTTATTCTTCATTACTCAAAGGAAGAAGAAGTATTAATAATTTTATATTCTACTTGCCATAGTTTTTGTTGATGTTTTTGTAGATGATTTGTGAAATAAAAATGGGCAAGTTAGTTCACTGTAAAACATGCTTGGGGTTAGAGAGGCAGCTTGGTGTCAGAGCTTATACTTTGCATGCACAGAGCCCCAGGCAACACCTCTCTCTCTCTCTCTCTCTCTCTCTCTCTCTCTCTCTCTCTCTCTCGTGTATGTGTGTCACCACCAACATCTGGAATACTTGAATCTTGTGATCAAGGTGTCTGGTTACACTTGCTTGGCCCTAGCCCACATTCATTCTGGAAATACTTTTAAGGAATTCTGCAAGTAGAAGGCTTAGCATAAAGGTTCAGGTGGGGTGAGTCCCCTCTTTCTGTGTGACTTGTCTCACAGTGTTCTTGAGTTGGTCCTTACAGTATACAAGTTAAACACAGGCGCAGCCAACTAGCTGACACACCGCTCTTCAATTCACCTTCTGGAAGAAGCCAGAGGCTAATATCGTTGTTGCTTTTTGGGGAGGGGTGCAATGATGTTGAGAGAAGGTTGTGCCATGTGGCCTAAACTGGCCTAGAATCACCACCAAGCCTTTGGGTCCTAAGTGCTGGGATTACATGTATGCCCTATGACGCTGTGCTCCAGGGGCCATTCTCTCACTCAGGAGCTGCAGTGTGCCTCGGATTTGATGGGAGTAGTGTGAATTTGATGTACTGAAACCATCTCTGAGGTTGTATTATGGGTTGGAAGACTAGGCAAGAGAAATGCTGTTTCTAAAGTAAGAGTTTGTACAGGCAGGAAAGACAGTGAGGGAAACAAGGCTTCTTGAACTGACTGCTTGGCAGTATAGGCTTAATTGCCTCGTTAAAAATGGATGTTTTCCTGCTTTTTAGTATGGTTTGTGGCTGTTTTCCTTTTCCTACAGTACGATGCTTGCTCTTTTAGGGAAACTGCAAACTGGCAGAGGAACTACATGTCTTGTGCATAAATACATTGCTTTTTTTTTTTTTCATTTAGGAAGTAGTTACTGAATGTTGACTATATTGTGCCAGGAATTTATAAATTGATCAGTTTTCTGCTTGGCAAGTAGTCTCATTGGAAAGATTTCAGTCTCATTTCATATTAAAAACAGATCAAAATTTTAAAAAGTTAAAAGGTTATGGCGGGGCTATAAGGCCTCATGTAGCCCAGGCTAGCTTTCGACTCATAGTCCTCCTGTTTCTGTTTCCTAAGCACTGAGGTTACAGGCGTCAGCCATCATGGCCAGCTAGTACACTCAATGTTTTGCAGCTGTTATTGGAGGAAAGTAATCTAGTTTTATATTCTTCTTTATGCAATCTTACATATCAATATTACTGTCAGTACTGGGGGATATTATTATAATTATTTTGTTTTCATCACTATTGGTGAAATAGGAACTCCCTGAGTTTCCCAGGCTGGTCTGTGTTTTCCTGTCTCAGCCATTTGAGCAGCTAAAATTATGGGAGCACACCACCACACCCAGAAGTTTATCATTTCACACGTCTATAAATCAATACCAGGGGCCAGTTCACTGTGTATTAAAGCAGATGTGTGAAATAGGAAAAGACATACATGGTGAGACACATAAGCTTGGATGTCATCTGTGTCAAACTGGAGGGTCCAACCTGAGCCTGTTGCCACCCACCAAGTTCATGATTAACTCTAGATCTCATAGAATTTTAAGTAAGTGTTTGCTGGACTGAATTCACAGCTATCCTGGCCCACAGGCTGGATACTCCTGATGGAAAATGTGAACATTTTTATCACTCTGATTTGAAATCAGACACCCCTAAAGACATCCACTTGTTATTATTAAAGTAGATTTTGAGCAGAGAGAAGTCCCACATCCCTTCTGACTTTCTGAGATGGGCCTCATGTAGCCCAAGCTGGCCTTGAACTCATTCTGAAGCCAAGAGTGAGCTTGATCCTCCTGAGCTGGGATTACAGATATACACTGCTACACTGAGTTTATGTGATTCTGGGGATCGAGCCCACAGTTTAATGCATTCAAGGCAAATACTTTACCAAAGGGGCTGCATCTCTAGCCTGAGAAACTTTTTTCAAAACTGCTAGTTTGACTGGAGGTCTCTTGGGGTTCTGGAGGCATCGTTGGCCAGACAGAAAGCCCACTTCAACTCTGAAGTTCTGAGTTTCAGGTTATCTTTTGGCGTTGTACCTGCCCTTTCAAAAGCTGACTGATGTTGGAGTTCCTGGATAACTGTCCCCACTACAGCTCCTAGAGCAAGTATGTAAGCCCGCACTTTGGGGCTGAGCTGGACCCAGGTCTATAAACGGTGTGACCTCCCTCCCGTTATAGCTCAATGCATTATACTGATTAGTAAAGTACGGTTTAGGGACTTTTTTGGAGAATATACATAAGGAATGGTGTAATTGAATTCATTGTTCCAGAAGGAATATTGATTGATCTTAATAAATTAAAAAAGCAGAACAAAACAAAATGTAGTTTTAGGTCTTTGAAGTGGCTCACTGTGTGTGTTTGTGTGTTTGTGTCTATGAGTATGTAGAGTTTGTGTTTGTGTTTGTGTGGTGTGTATTTGTGTGTGTGTAAGTGGTATGCGTGTTTTGTGTGTGTGTGTGAGAGGATGTGTATGTGTCTGTGGTGTGTGTGTTTGTGTGTGTGTAGTATGCATGTTGTGTGTGTTTGTGGTACTGTGTAAGTGGTGTGTGTATGTTTGTGGTATGTATGTTTTATGTGTATGTGTGTGGCGTGTGTATGTGTGTTGTGTATTTGTGTGTGTGAGAGAGTATGTATGTTGTGTCTGTGGTGTGTGTGTATGTAGTGTGTGGTGTGTGTGTGTTAGGCCAGAGGTTGACTTTCTCTTCCTTGCTTGCTCTCCACCTTACTTTTGGAAATCAGGTCTCACAGAATCTTTTGTTCATTGACTTGGCTAGCTGGCCAGCCAGTGGTATCTAGGGGTCCTCTTGAGGCTACCTCCTCCCGTGCAGGGCTGATGTGTAGACACAGCTGTCCTGGGCCTGGCTTTTCTGTGGACTATAACCTTCCTGCTCATGCAAACACTTCACTGAGCCATCCCTACAGCTGACAGTGCCCTGGTTTTATGTCGCACTTCTCTGTTCTATGATGCTGAATTTAATTCAGTCATTTTTAATTGAGTGTCTTGCTGTGTTCTATAAAGAGGAATAGGGTTCAGACCCTGCAGAGGCAGTTCTCTCTGCCTGGTCATAAACACAGTCGAACTGGGTAGACTCTTCAAGTCTGGCCCCTGGAAACCTCTTCCATGCATAGACAGCCTTCTCTTGGCCTGCTCCTTCCCACTTTCCAGAGAGGACAGACTGGGTGCTATGGGATGGATTCTGTGTGGTCTGTAAAATATGAGCAGTGAGGCCCTGTGAGATCCCCAGTATGTCAAAGCCATAACAGATCAGCATGGATCCATGCTGGGATCTGCTCATGCTCATGACTATAACTGGGCCGGAAAGCTCACTGTAGAGAGCTACAGAAGGCCAGACCCCATGGGGGCTTTGAAGTTTTCAGTAGTTCTCCCAGTCCCTCTGACCACACTGTCTTGTCATTGTCAGGCTACCTGTCCACACCTTTCCAACCTGAAAGAGATCAGTCTGTATTTAACAGTGAACTTAATGATTTTTTTCTTTTTCCCTTTCTTCCTTCCTTTCTTTCTTTCTTTCTTTCTTTCTTTCTTCCTTCCTTCCTTCCTTCCTTTCTTTCTTTTTCTTTTTCTTTCCTTCCTTTCTTCCTTTCTTTCTTTTTTGGTCGTTCAAGACAAGGTTTCTCAGTGTAGCTTTGGAGGCTGTCCTAGCACTCACTCTGTAGACCAGGTTGGCCTCGAACTCACAAAGATCTGTCTGCCTCTGCCTCCTAAGTGCTGGGATTAAAGGTGTGCACCACTACTGCCTGGCAACTTTTCATTTCTTTCTTTCTTTTTTTTTTCTTTTTGTAATTATAAAGTAGGAGTAGAGGATGGCCGCATTGATTAACCCATGAACTGCTTGTAGGTGCTCCTCTGTGTTTGACAGGGTTTTCCACATTGGTAGTCCCTCCCTCTGCATTCTGAGGTGTGTTCTAGATTGTGAAACTTTGATTGTTTTTACTCCTCCAAGGCACAGGACACAGTGAGGATGGTGTCAGTTTCTCATGGTTAACCCTTTAGGACACAGTGAGGATGGTGACAATCTCTCTTGGGGAGCCCTTTAGACACCCCAAGAACTGGAGAACCCAAGTGACCTTGAAAGGGAGCAAGTAGGACAGGCTAGAAGAGCTGTTCCATTTCTACTCCCCCAGCCCCCCCCCCAGCCTCTCTCCTTGGACACTGGGCGGGGCCAGTGCTGTTAGAAACCCCCTTTGCAGGACAGACCTTGTCTGGGAGTACCAGGCCTCACAAGCACCTGGATCTGCTGCTTTCCACAGTCTGGCAGTGACCTCTACAAGACTTGTTGTGATTGGGTCTGAGAGGAGGGGGGCAAGAATGTGCCACAGGAAGGGGCTGACAGATTTAAGATGGCAAATGGGGGCAGGCCCCCGGAGAGAAGAGGGGCTCAGAAAGGATTCAGTGGCCTGACCCAGGATGTCACTTCCTTTATGAGGTGTTCAGTTACCAAATTAAAATGTCAGGACAGTTTGGGAAGCTTGTAATTGTCAGTTTTAGTTTTACTTCATGCCTGTAGTCAAAATTAATGTAGCTAGTTCATTGTCTCCCCATTTGTCTCTTTCTAGACCCAGGGAAAGGGAGTCACTATTGATAGCACAGTTCCCCGTTGGAGCCTTTGCACTCTGTACCGAGCTTAGAGGCTACATTAAAATGTGTATAATATATTTATATATTTAATGTATTAAATGTAACCAGCATTTAAAATCTTACATTATCTGTAGATTTGTCTACCTTACTTTTATAAAAAAAAAATCATAATATTTACACAAATACACGTGATTGTGTGTTTGTGATGGGGTTTCACAATGTAGTCTGGAACTCCTTGCTACTCGAATTGTGGCTATCCTCCTGCCTCAGGTTCCTGAGCATTGGTTACAGGTATGCATCACCCCCCCCCAGCTTGCATTTGATACTTTAAAATAATAATCCTTCATTGTGCTATAGTTTGGGAAGTAATTACTTAGGGCAAGCTTCCTGAACATGATTAACCGTGATATCCTTGCTTGCTCCTGTTTCCAGTATGCAGTTTTAAGGGCTGTAATGTAGGCATGTGAACTGTTTCCACATTCCCAGCTGTCATGGGTCACAGAGTAGACAAGCCAACCAAATCGTGGCAGGAGGGAAAATACAAGTGCTGGGTTCTTGTTTCACTGGGCTGCAGGCTGCAGAGACAACAGGGCTCATTCACTGTGGTGCTCACAGCCTCTCACTGAGCAGCCAGTAATGACCCAGGCTTTCACTCGCTCCATCAGCTAGCAACTTGTACATCATTCAGGAGCTTGTGGGAAATGCAGTGTATTGGTCAGGCTTTGTGTGTGTGTGTGTGTGTGTGTGTGTGTGTGTGTGTGTGTGTGTGTGTGTGTGTGTAACAAAATACTTGAGAAAATAAGGGGAGAAGGACTTTCTTAGCCAGTGGTTTCAGTTCATGGTTTCTGTTGTATGCAGAGCATCCTGGTGAGGAGCTCACCCCATGGCATCTGGGAACAGAGAAGACAGACAGGAAGGGGTGGGGTAACACAGAGCCCCAAGGCCATTTCCCCAGGGACTTACCAGTGTAGCCCTACCTCCTGAAGTCCCAGAACCTTCCAAAACCATGCTAAGCATCCGAAGATAAAGCCTTCAGCTGATGAACTTGGGAGGGAGGCAGGCATTTCATATCCAAACCATACAATATGGAATGTCACCGTGCTGGTCTGGTCAGCATCTTCATTTGACAGGAGCCCTATTTAGGCTTTGCTGAGTTCTGAGCTTGTCTCTCAGTGGCTCACATAGCCATGGACCCTCTTTACAATTTACTGTGGAGACAAGTCTAGTAGATGTTGACTAGCTTACTTGATGACTATCAGGTAACTAAGCTGGGAGTTGAACTCGTAGGTTTAAATGTATAGTCTATTGGTGCCAAATTTCTTGTCAACTGTTGAAGTAAAACAACTTGAAAGAAAAGACAGTGGTGCATCAAATCACATCTCCGGCTTAGGGCTTTCCCTCGACAGCTTGTTTTTGCATAGCACTAAAAATTAACTACACACAAATGTATGTAGGGTTCCACGCTCAGCTTTGGTTGGATCTGGGGACTGGAACAAACTCTTGAGAGACCAAATCACAGAATAGTTAGGAACAGTCCCCACAGTTAGATCCTAGACCAGCTCTCAACTCTGCCCCGCACTCCTTGGGGACCATCCCACCCCTATCAAATGGGTTATCCATCAGAATTAAGTTAGTCACTGTTTGAAAATTCCTCAATTAGGTTAGGGATGTGACTCCATAGGTAGAATGCTTATTTCACATGTAGGAAGCCCTGGGTTCAGTTCCTAGCACAGAATTAATGAGGTGTGTTGGTACATGCCTTATAAAACCAGCCCTGGAGAAATGGAGGCAAAAAGATTAGGGGTTCAAAGTCACCCTCAGCTATGTAGTGAGTTCAAGGCCAGTTTGGGCTTGATTCTTTCTCAAAAACAAAACAAAACACCAAAAGAAAAAAGAAAGAGGAAAAAGGGAAAGAATTGAAGATTGATTCTCAAGACAGCCGTTCTAGAAAGTTACTGTCATTTTGTAAGCACATGTGAGGAAAAAAATGCAATTTTTGAGTCAAGCCCCATGTCAGTCTTCAATATTCCAGGGACTGGGTAAGGACCTATGCAGTTTCTTCTCTGTGGACTGGACAGAGATCACTGGAGGCCATGGGTGTCCTGTTAGGTGGTGAGATTTTGTTGTATCCTGTGACTCTCTGGTCCTCTCTAACCTCTGCTCTCAAATACCTCACAGGGCCCATCTTTGAGCCAGTTTCATTCCCCAAATAAACTTCCTTTTCTGTCTTTGTTTCTCTCTAAGACTTGCCTGCACCTTCTCGACTTACTCTGCCAGCCTTTCCTGTTTCTCTTTGTAGGGGCATGGGGATTTTTTAAGGCTGAAGAGAACCACGTATGGATATAATTGCTGCCAAAATTCCAGCAATTCAGTAATATTGGCTTAGACAAAATCAACAACTTTTTATAGGAGATAAAATTTTATCTGGGATGACTTGGGGGTTAGAGTTCATCATACTGGGAGTCGTTAATTTTTTTTTACGTGTGTGTGTGTGTGTGTGTGTGTGTGTGTGTGTGTGTGTGTGTGTGTATGTGTGTGTGTGTGTGTATGTAGGTCAGAAGATAACTTGAAGGCATCTGTCCTTTCTGTCTACCTTGTGGATTCTGAGGCCTGAACTGTAGTTTTTGGGCTGGTCAACAAGCACCTTTACCCACTGAGCCGTTTCAGCAGCCCATCCTGGTGTTCTTAAAACATGAAAATGATTATAGCAATCGCTTTTCTAGGTCTTCTAATTTTGGTACTCTAAATTAGGGTTTCTATTGGTCTAAATCTCATGTTCTGTTGTTTGCATTTATCAAGTGTGTAAATGGACTACAGTTTTCTAATTGAAAATTGGAATTGAAACCACATTCCTCACTGAATATAGTATAAACGAAAAGAAGTTGCATTTGATGTTGTGGTATCCCAGTTGTGTTGTGAATAGACTCCAAGATCAGGCGATTGGAGTTTTAGTGGAACACTGCCAACCAATTCCTGACCTCTCAAGACTTATTTTAGTGTGACCAAGTGTGCTTATAAAATAGAAATGATTGATGTGACATTTATTGCATTCAGTTTGCCCTTCAAAAGTCCATGATACTCAGCCTGGACAGTCATTGTAGGATAAGTTTGTGGGCTTTTAGGCATTAAGTTTTATTAGTAGGATAGCTCATGTAGAATATTAGCTTCTTGCTTTTGGCATCCTTTCTGATAAAACTTATCTTAATAGGTTTTAGATATTTTAGGCATTTTCTTCCATCTTGAACAAAGATCTTATTGTGGGTTTTTTTTCCTCTAGCAGAGATAGGGAGAGACAGAGGGATAGAAGGAAGGAGAGGTGGGGAGAAAAGAAGGGACAGAATATTTATTTCTCAATAGATTGAGATAGCAATTTAAAAACATGTTGCTGTGGAAACAGACTAAAATAAAAGTCTAACAAGAACTTCAGAAAACTGATTATGATGGTGTCATTTTCTCTTCCCCACAACCCAGTGTCTGTTTACATGTTGAAAATTAATAGCAGGTCATCCACAGAATTGGTGATTTCTCTCTTGGACACTTTTTCAGATTGGTGATGACATTTCAGGAATTCTTCTTAGATCTCTGTAGTTTTGATTTGTGTGTGTGTGTGTGTGTGTGTGTGTGTGTGTGTGTGTGTGTGTGTATGCACATGTGCCGATGTGCAAGCACCCTACCAACTAAACTACACACTCAACACCTGGATTAGTTTACAGATGTGTTTGTTGAACATTTACCGTCTTAGTTAGGGTTTCCATTGCTGTGATAGAGCACCATAAACAAAAGGCAAGTTGGGGAGGAAAGAGTTTATTTGGCCTACACTTCTATATTGCTGTTATCATCAAAGGAAGTCAGGACAGGAACTCAAACAGGGCAGGAACCTGGAGGCAGGAGCTGATGCAGAGGCCATGGAGGGGCTCTGCTTACTGGCTTGCTCCACATGGCCTGTTTAGCCTGCTATTCTGATACAACCCAGGACCACCAGCCCAGGGATGGCCCCACCCACAATGGGCTGTGCACTTCCTCTTGAATCACTAATTAAGAAAACTTACAGCAGGATTTGATGGCGGTGTTTTCTCAATTAGGCTTTCTCCTTTTAGATAACTCTAGTTTTTGTGTCATAAGATCAGTTGACTTAAGACCAGGCAGCACAAATACTGTGTGCAAGGGTTGGAAGAATTTGGAAATGGAGAATTTAGAAATGCAAGAGAAGAAAGACACCGGGGGCCACAGTGGGCACTTGGATGAGCCCAATAAGCTGGTTTGAGAGGAAGTTTCATGACTGATGACAAGGAAACCTAGCAAGCAAACAGTTTGTGCTAGTCTCCAAGAAACATGACTGCAGGCAGCCCGACAGCCCAAAGGCTAGCCTAAGTTCATATAATATGTGGGAACTCAGGAAAAATGAAATATTTGTAAGAAAACATCTCGCCTTTCTTTATGATAACACTTCAGCTTAGTCCAAGCTGGGTGTCTTTTATCCAGTAAGTTTATGAGGAGAAATATTTCCAGTTTTAGGTTTTTCGTTTTGAGATTTTTAGAGTATTTTCATATATATATATATATATATATATATATATATATATATATATTAAGATTTCTTGGAGGAATATTTCAAATATATATGTGAAATTCATCTATGTTCTGTATTTTCCTTATACATGCAGCCGAGGGCTGATTCTATAGTACTGTTTCATTCCAGTTTTCGGACTTCAGCCCAGCACGTGAGATAAGACGTGGAATTTTCCACTTTGGTGGCAGGTCTGTGCTCAGAACAATTTGGATATTCAGATAAAGGATGTCCAACCATTATGTACTCTGGAATTAGTAAACTGCCACATTTCACAGTTTAGCAGTCACTCTAAGTGTTCATCATGTTGTTAACCTGTGTATTGTATGGTTGAAGGAAAAATAAAAACCCCTTTGGAGGAATTAGTCATGTGTATCCTGGGGAGGAGAAAACTAATAGAGTAGTAAGTTTTAACAGCGTGGTAAGCCTGTAAGAGGGGGAAAGCACACAGAGGGAGAGGTTAGAAATCATGGTCACACCCATTCTACAGGTGGAAAGACTTCGGAAAGTTCAACTTCTCAACTTCTCCCACCTGCCAAGAAGCAGGGGGAAAGTTTTAGTTCCTGGCTAAGGCCTAGGCCTCTTATACAGTGGCACTTTTAAAAAAACTTGATAACTAACACTATAAACATGGTACAAATAGTCATTCAGGTGGAGGGAACTAGGCCTGGTGAGGCAGGCAGGCCTGTGATCCCAGCTATTCTAGAGGCTGAGGCTAGCTCAAGGCTAGCCTGGGCAAATTAGTTAGACCCTGTCTCAAAATTAAAGGTTGGAAAAGGAAATAAAGGCTGCCTACAGCTCTGTGATGGAGTACTTGCCTAGCGTGTTTGAGAAATGGGTTCATTCTCTAGTGCCAAAGGTAATGGCGAGAGGGAGGGAGGGAGGGAGGGAAGGAGGGAAGGAGGAAGGCGTGTGCAGAAGGATGGACATCCCCACATGCTGGACATGTCATTGGAAAACAGTTCCATTTTGGAGATTGAAAAAAAAAAAAAAAAACCAAAAAAACAAAAACAAGCATTATGGACTAGGAAGAAATGGTCCCAGGCACACTTCAGCTGTCAGTGACCTGAAGCTACCATCTTAAGTGGATTGGGGGAGTTTTGTTTTTATACAAAGATGAGCACACATGCCTCTCCCAACCCCACCTTTTCTGCAGTGGTGGAGTACTCATTAGGTATTCACTGGGAGTCGGACACTCATGGTGACCAGGCCAGGACTCACTCTCCAAAGCCTTCGGTATTTTCCACTTCACTCAGAGCATTTAATTAAAAGAAACACACACACACACACACACACACACACACACACACACACACAGGAGAGAGAGAGAGAGAGAGAGAGAGAGAGAGAGAGAGAGAGAGAGAGAGAGTGTGTGTTCTGATGCAGAGTTGTTACTAGTAAAAGAACCAATAAAAATGACCATAAACTGCCTGACAAATAGAAAATGTTTAATAACACCACAGTGCTTTATGGCAAGGATTTGCCTCCTGGCATGGGATGACAGGCCCTCCCCACCAAGGCCTTCCTCTTGCTGGCTCTTCTTGGCAGGCAGTACTTGCCCAGCAGGAACAGGCTGGTGAAAGGATCCAGTGCTCTTGGAGTCACTTCACTTAGAACATCTCTGGAAAGTGACAACCACAGACATGTACATCTTTCATTGGTGACGGTAGTACACAAGGAATAAAGGCCACTTTGGTGACCCAGGAGCCCATAAGAAAACAAGGGAAAAACAGAATAAAAAAAAAAGCATGCCAGGCGTTGGTGGCGCACGCCTTTAATTCCAGCACTCGGGAGGCAGAGGCAGGCGGATCTCTGTGAGTTGGAGGCCAGCCTGGTCTCCAGAGCGAGTGCCAGGATGGGCTCCAAAGCTGCACAGAGAAACCCTGTCTCAAAAAAACAAAAAACAAACAAACAAACAAAAAAGAAGCACAAGGCGCAAGTAGATGCTACAAGGTCATGCTGTGCTGCTTCTTCCTACACACGGTGCATGTTTGATGCAGCCTCCATAGAACGAAGCACGCTCCGGCACTTTAGCCATCCCCTTTCCATGCGAGATGCAACAGCAACAGTAGTGTTCATTCTTTTTCCTTCTACACAGTTTCCCAGAAGCCTCTTCATGTCAAGCTCAGCAGCCTCAGTGGATTCCTTTCCCTTTATTAAATAAAACAGTTCCACTTTTAAATCCTGCAAATAGAGACATCACACCCAAGAATTAACCAAGCCCAAAGTCTACACAACTGAAAAGCTTTGCCCTATAAAAGATATGTTTACAGCTTCTCTTTGGCTTATTGGAATTCTCAGCATCCCGGCCCTTGTGCTTCCGGGTGGTTGTTAGTGAATGACATGAGCACAGGAGACTTACTCCGTGGGTTACATGCCAGTACAGTAGGCCTGACCGGTTGATATTATGGCTACAAAGCATATAATTGTAAGGTTCTAGAAGTCTGTGTGCTGGGGAGGGATGGTCCACACCCCAAGTCAGAGCAGTAGGGTGATACAAGGTCTCAACATGCTCAGTACTTGGAACAATGTGTAATTGGGAAGTTCAAATTGTTTACTTCTAGAATTTTCCATTGAATGTTTCAGACCACAGTTGACCATGGTAACTGAAGTCTTTGAAAACCCAATCACAGGCGTTGGGGGTGTGAATCTAGTAACTTGTTCTAAGTCTACGGTGAAGCTGGTGATGTGGGCCTGGGTAGAGTGTTTGTCCAGTGAACGTGATTCTCAGAGTACGATCCCCAGTACCAGAAATATAAATCTTGGAGTATGTTCTTAATAGATTAAAGCTGGAAAATGCTGTTGTTTAGTAGTTGACAAGTGGGGGGCAGCACCATAGGAAGATTTTGGACCATTTATTCCTGATTTTCAATATTCTCTTAATAGTAAGACAAAGGGTCCACAAAAGCTTGTAGGCTGAGAATGCTAAAAGATATCTTCCAGCAAGTAGTTAGTGAATGCCAAATTTAGGACTAGGTCTCTCCCTTGTTCATTTGTTTGACAATTATTCAAGGAAGACTCAATGGTGGAGAAAGGCTTATTTTCTGTGGACTCAATATTTCAGTGGGAAAGGCAGACCTTGAAACTGACAAGACTGCTCATTAAAATAGACTGAAGCCACCAAACCTGCCTTATGCTGTGCAGTCTCCTCTGTCACTTGGGTCCCACCCCACAGAAGCAGGCTTTTACAATGACCGTGCATCCTGACATTGTTACAGGAAGGTTCCATGTGACCCTGGGCAGGTGAAGCTGTTACTTATTCTTCCAGATAAAGGTGGTCACTGTTTCGAGATTTATAAAATGTCAAGAGTTTCCTAAATTTAAAAAAAAAAAATGTGTGTGTTAGGGTACAGGTGCATGCATGACATGGTGCATGTGTGGAGGTCAGAGGACAAGCTTGGGTGTCGTCATTCCTCACCTTCCACCTAGTTTGAGACAGGGTCTCTTGCTATTCAGCACCCTGTAAACAAGACTGGCTAGTCTATGGGGTTAGGAAGTGCTCCTGTCTCCACCCCCTCTCTCCCTTTAGGAGCTGTGGAATTACAGATGTGAGCTAGGGCTGTCTCTGGATTCTGGAGCTCTGACTCAGCAAGTGCTTTATCCACTGAGCCATCTCTGCAGCCTGTATTTCCTAGTCAATGCTGGTTTAAATCAGGGGAAGGTGAACTCTGGAACATGTTAGCCAAGTTCTGTGAGAACTTCACAGTCCTGTTGGGGTGAGGAGAGATGAGAAGGGGAGTCCGTTCAGGGTCAAGAATTGGTCCCAGCCCATGGAGCCAGTCTTCTCCTTGATGACAAAGTCTCTCTCCTGTGCAAGGGTCTACATGACCTCGAGAATGCCATGGCATTGTGCCTCATTCAGGCCTCTCTCATCCTAGAAAGGCCTATCATGCCATCCAAAAAGCTAAATGAGTCATGGGGGGGGACATCTTTTGGCTATCAGTTGCTTCATCCCCAAATGTTGTTTCTTTCCCTCTGTCTCCCATGAAGGAGAGCATCTGAGGTGTACCTGCCTGATCAGCAGCCGGGTGTCAGCACTGGTCTATACTCCTACGAAATGCTGACTCTTGGCTGACTCAAAGGGTTAGCTTTTGAGGAGAGACTGACCGGTAGGGGAGCTTACTTATGCAGCTGAGCTCCACCCTACCCTGCCTGGCCATCAGATGACCACCAACAGACAGGAGGTGCTGACCAGCCCCATAAGGATCAAGAAATGTTATCTGGCCATGTCATACACATAAAATCTACCCTTTACCAGAGAACCTATGATTCTGTCTTGGCAAAATATCTGCAAATAAAATGTTTGCAAATTAGGTCAAAACAAATACATGGAGGGAAATTATTTTTTAAAGGTCTGATTTTGGTGCTTGCTTTGGCAGCTCATATACTAAAGTTCTGATTTGTCTGTCCCTGGTATGAATTTCAATATTAGGTCAGGCTGTTTAATGCCAAATATATTTGTGTGTGCTTTATAACATAGTATCTATTACTATTTCTAGCCACCGTTTATATGTTGAGAGAGATAGAAAGGGGGGTATTTTTCAAATGTACTTTATATGCATTGATCTTAATGTATTTGAACCAATGGTTGAAAATTTCTAATTATTTTTAATTTGATGCATGCAGAATAGTCTTTAAAAGAATAGTGAACAGTGAGCTGGTCTGGTGGCATAAGCCTGTCATCCCCGCTGCATAGGAGGCTGAGACAGGAGAGTCATAACTTTAAGGACCACTTGGGTACAGATGTAGCTTAAGACCACCTGGTCAATTTAGCGAAACCCCATCTTGAAATAAAAAGTACAGTGAATGTTGAGGATATAGCTTAGTGGTAAAGTGCTTGCCAGGCATGCACAAGGCTCTGGGTTCAATCCCAAGTACCACAAAAGGTTGAATATTTGTAAGATTATCAACATTTTCATAAATTCCAGTCATTTATTCTTTATTAAAATCCATACCATGGGTGGGGACATTGTTTCATTGTTTATTGCTCTCCTTCCCATGCCTTGTACATACTGAGAGCCCAGACACATTTATAGAAAAAGCAATATTTTCTAGTTTCCGTTAGTGTTAATTCATTATTTCTGCCGCCCTCTTCTCCCAGCTGAAAGCTAAAAGGTTTCTCTTAAATGTTAGATCCTCATCTGAAAATATGAAAACCAATCCTTGGTTGTGAAGATTAGAAGTGAAAAGCTTTCCCCATAGCACACACAAAATGTGTACCGTTCCTTAAGCACCTGTTGCATGCTCCCTGGGTGCCTGGGAGTGCTGTGCTCTGATGGACCTGGGGAAGTCAGGTTCAATGTTGCATACATTCCGATTTCAGGTTTGTTCTCCTCGAAGTTCTTAATACATAACTGGAATCACACACAGCCCAAACAAAGCATCAGCTATGTAAGTGCTTTCCTAGTGAGAGGATGTCTGGTTAGCAGGTTGAATCTGTGGCTAAATGAAAGCCAGGGTTGAAATGTATTTCTCCAGAGTCACCAAGACTTCCAGTCTTACCGGTGTTTTTTTTTTTTTTTTTTTTTTTTTTTTTTTTTTTTTTTTTTCCCTGTGTAGAACGTTTTCATCTCTCTAGACCTCACACTTTTTCCTTCCTGTTCTATTTCCATAACCCTCATTTCTCCTCCATCCTTTGCTTAACTCCAACCCATGGAAATACAACCAAAAATGCTTTCACAAAAGTAATCATACAACCAAAAATGCTTTCACAAAAGTAATCATTTTGTTTCATGCAGTCCCCCAATGTCTGGGATCTTCTCCAAGGATAGCACACAGCAGCACTGGGAATATTTTAGGGAGCCTCTACAACTTTAGGTGAGTCAGGGTTATGATTTGGGCTTGGGAAATATATCAGTAGGAACTCTAATCACCGTGCTTCAGAATACCAAGGGAATAAGTGTCCCCCTTGCATCCGTACTGGCCTAGTTGACTATCTATCCCCTAACAGAACTCGGTCTCTAACTAAGAGCTTTTCTAGAGAAGAACGGGGCAAGAAGGGCCAGGAATCTTGTCTGGGTTGCTGTCAAGATCAAGATAAACAATGTGCTATGTTTCGGAATGTCAGTGATGATGACATGAGTCCTGCTTTGCTTCTATGAGCTTTGATCATGGTCCTGTCTTTTTGATTGTTCATACCTATAGGAATTAAAATCAGTATTCTAAAGATGATTTAATATTTGGAAATTTGTGCTTTGTTCTAATGTAGATACAACCTCAGGGAGTCACCTCCCCACTCCGTGTGTGTGTGTGTGTGTGTGTGTGTGTGTGTGTGTGTGTGTGTGTGTACAGGTGATTGTATACTTATGGAGGCCTGAGGATAACACGGGTGTCATCATTGGGAACACACCTCCTTTGAGACAGGGTCTGTTATTAGCCACTAATTAGGGTCAGTGGGTCACTAATTAGGCTAGATTGACTGGCTAGCAAGCCCCCCAGATGCCCTCTGTTGTCACCTCTTGAATGCTAGTATCACCAGTCTGTATGTAGACACTCACATGTACTTTTACTTTTATTTGGATTCTGGAGATCAAATTCAGGTCCTCAAACTTATAAGGCAAGTGCTTATTGACTGAACCATCCCCCCATCCAGACCTTTCCTTTTTCATATAAGGAATGACATTTGAGCCAAGGGGATGCCCAAGCTTGTAATCCCAGCACTAGGGAGGTGTAACATAAGATTTTCTCTGGCTGGCCTGGTTCCCTGGCCCTATTTCCTCATGGCCGTCTCTTACCGGAGGAAAGGTCGGGGCTTCTTACTCCTTTGGGGTCTACACCGCATCTGCTCAGCGTCTCCACAGAGAAGAGAAAAGAGGGATGTCCCTGCTTATATTCTGATTCTGCCTGCTACATCACTTCCTGCCTGGATCACATGGCTACTTCTATTTATTACATTTCCCAGAATTCTCTTTGTCTCCTAGTCCTGCCTATCTTGCTTCCCTATTAGCCAATAGTGTTTTATTCATCAGCCAATATGAGAAACATATACAGAAGACTTCCTCCATCAGGGAGGTAGAGGCAGGAGGATCCTCAGCTACACAGTGACTCAGAGACCAACTTGGGATACATGAGGTGTGTCACAATTCTCCATATGTAATATCTAGTGTTTGATATTGATATAGTATTTAATGGCATTTGAGTATGTTTACCATTTATTGTATCGTTAACATATTACACTTGTTTTTCCTTTATGATATACTCTTTGTTTTCACTTCTGAATGTGCAGAGAGATAAAAGGCAGGAAAAGGGATTTTGAACCAAGAGACATGATAGACAGAGGGAAGTACCCGAACAAAAGGCTCACAAAGGGAAGGGCATGGACACTCCAGAATACTCCAGGCTCTGATCTTGGAGCAGAGAGAAAGGGAAGGGCATGGACACTCCAGAATACTCCAGGCTCTGATCTTGGAGCAGAGAGACTGACGAGGAAGTGGTGAGAAAGAAAGCCAAGGGGTTTGGAGAAGGGACTTATCCTTATGTCAAGGCCATGATGATTTCAGAATTCAGGCAGAACACAAGGCAGGGGGCAAAGAAGAGTGACTTCCTCCTCTTCTGGTGTTTGTTCTTTTGTTTCTCAAGTTCTGTCTCCGGGTAGCAGATTGGTCAGGTCAAAGGGCCCAGGGTTGGAATGGTAGAGAGGGCGATAAGTCAGTAGAACTTTAGGCTGATGTCAAGGGATGAAAGAATACAGTCACAGGTTTCTGGCACTACCAAGGCAGACAGAACAGGAGCCACTTCTAGGAACCATGATATGTCTGAGATATCCACGAGGGCACATTGTTAAGTGTATGGCATCCAGATCTGGGGAAGCTGGGCTAGGTGGCCAGATCTGGAGTCCCTCAGTCATGAGGATTACTGAAGCTATTCATGCGGCTTGTCCTCCTTGATAAGAAACATAGGAGGGGAAAAGGCTGCAGAGGAACTGGACATTCCAGACCTAGGTAAGAGGGGAGAGAGGAACTTGACACAGCGGCAACAAGGCAGTTTCAGAAGCAAAGCAAGGGGCCCTTATGCTAAGTGCAGCCGAGATTTCTAGTAAGACGAGGCACACAGTGTGTCTTTTGGAGTCTCTTAGGGAGGCCTATAGTCAGTCATTTTGGCAAGGGAGGTTTGAGGAGGGATAGGTGTATTGAAATGGGGTTGTTGGCTGGGGAGCCATAGTGTGGCCCAGGGAGATGAAGGAATAAGAAGGGTCTGTACCTTTAAGAAGAGGGACAGAAAAACTGACATAATCTGAATGAGAAATCTAGAGTCAGAACACAGCAGGAGTCTGAGGGTGGGTAGATTGACCAGCTTTAGATTGTCTTATTAACTTTTCAATGTACTCTTCAAAAATTTCAGGCAGAAAAGATTAGCCCAGGCTAAACCAGTACTGCAGCCTCTCCACTAGGTCAGAGGGGACTCTGCCCAGCAGGACCTGTGTTCTAGAGGTAGGTGGAGGCAGCAGGGGAAGAATGGAGTTCTGTCAGTAAAGGAACCCGGCTCCTATTTGTTAAAGAAAGTTCCCATCAACTTGAGTTCACCTGGAGTTTGGTATGAACCAGGGTCAAAGCTGAGGATCAGTTCTCCATTGAAAACAAAGCTCAATACAATAAAACACTGAAGCTGGACCTGATGGCTCCCGCTGCCTACCCTAGTACCTAGAAACTGAGGCAGGAAGAGGGTTGAAAGTTCAAGGCCAGCCTGGGCTACCCAGTAAGACCCTTTTGCTGACCAGAATATGTAAAGAAACACATATGTACATACATACATACATACATACATACATACATACATACACACATACATAATTTTTTGGAAAACATTGCTGAAATAGAGAAACCCATAGTTGCATTCTGTGCAGCACACTGGGTGTGGGTTCCCTTGGAATTAAAATTGTCTTTTGTCACATTAACTGACTTTAAGGAGGATGTCTGTGTGCAAAAAGGGTCACTGCCTAGGTTTTAGGATGAGCTAGGCATGTGTAAACTTGACATATAAAGGGAAAAAGACAGGCCTCTAGTTGCTCCCCAACCTTTTTTTCTGGAAAAAAAGTTACTAATTTGCAACAACTGTAGTTTTTCATTTGTTTGTTTATCATTTATTTATTTAATTGGCTTTTTGAGACAGGGTTTCTTTGTGTAGCCCTGGCTGTCCTAGAACTCACTCTGTAGACCAGGCTGGACTCAAACTCAAAGATCCACCTATCTTTGCCTCCCAAGTGTTGGGATTAAAGGCATGCACCACCACCATCCAGATGATGTATTTTCTTAACAAACCATTTTAAGAACAGTTAGGGTTCACAGAAAACCAAATAGAAACTTGGAGCTTCCATGGATCTGTCCTTATGTAAAAAGAAGTTCCCAAATTGGCTTTGGAGGCCCATGTCCCCTCTTAAGGTGACAGAAGCATGAAGCTTGAGGATTCAAGGCTTCATACAGGGTTTCCAGGCTGGCCAGAGCTACCTAGGGACATCCTATCCCCAAAAATAAGATAAAAAATGAAAAGAGAGAACAACAAGAAAACCTACCGATCTCCATTACTGGAACTACACACTGGTTCTAGTTGAGATACCAACACAGCCATCAGTGTCCAGAGAGTCCACAAGGGCTCACCCTTGTACATTCTGTAAGTTTGGATAAAGGTGTCCACCAATAGAGAGTCACCGTGAATAGCGGCACGGTTTGAAAGTCCTCTAGTTCCTCCTGTGCTCCCCTCCCATTCATTAATTCATTCATCATCTGCTGTAGTCCTCTTCCATGTAAACATAACAATTTGTTTTCCCATCTCACCGTTCCGGAAGATCCTGTGGTGCAACCTTATTAATAGGTTTGTTTTGGTTTGAGTACACAAAAGAGAAATTTAGTCACTGACCTGGAATTAATGACTTTAAAGCAGCAAGTCCCTTAATTTGTGTAATTGTCCTTATCTAATGCCAGCTTTGTTCTCTTCTCTGTCATTATTCCCACTCCCTTCTTAAAGCTCTCTGTAGTTAACAATTTCAGCAGAAACTTCTTTTTCTTCTTTGGCCATGAAGGAAAAAGCCTGCCCTTGGCCTGCCCCTCCCTAATGGCTGTAGGCTAGACACCCCCCCCCACCAGCTCCCTGTCTAGGAAGAGCCCTGTGGCTTTTTAAGATATCTACTATAACACAAGAGACAGGAGGCAGCAACATTAAAGGATTAGCAGAAAGGCAATGTGGGGATAAAGGAGTTAAAGAGCCAGTGTTCATTACTACCCTTGCTGGTTCCTGACTTTGCACACACACAAATGCATTGCTCCAAAGTCTAGGGCAAATGCTCTTTGTGTGATTGGGTGCTTGGGAAGTTCATGACAGAGGAAGTTCAAAATGTGCCGGAACAGTTCTTCAGGGAAAGGTCCCCTGTCTTAAGCTTCTTTGGCTGTGCAGCTATGAGATGGAGCCTCCCCTAGGTTCCCAGTGACCTTCTCCATGCCTTGAAGCAAAGATGAAGAACAGAGAAACCGGTTCTGGAACCCCAGGAGAACCTCTGGCCTGGCTTTGGTTTTTCTCATTTTACCACTTGCCTTTCTAATATCTCTTTTCTGGTAAACAAAATCGGCAGTTTGGTATGATATTTAGATTTTCCCGTGCCCATGGGAACCATGCACAACTATTTAGAAACAATCGGACAGCTGTCCACGTCTGTCCTCCCTGCAGCTCTACTGGGGTGTGAGTTCTACCTGGGACCACCCATCTACATCATCACCTCATGAATTTGTTAGGAGCCAGGGAAATTCCTCATGGGGAGTGATGCGGGCTCCTCCTCAAGTTGCTCCAGGGTCCCCACTGGAATAAATAACAAGCACATTTGTCAAGACAGGGCTGGTTTCCAGCCAGTCCCTTTTTTCATGTGTAGCTGTCCCATTTTATGCAGATTGTCTTTTCTGTCTTTACTTGGCCTCCTGCCTCAGCAGCATAGATAGGGTATGTATTCCAGGGCAGTGAGAGCCAGGGGCTGTGGTAACTCAGATCAATAATTGGCACATTGCTCTCTACTCCTTATTGAAAACCCACTGTGGGGGCTGGAAATGATAGCTGGCAGCCAACGTGACAAAGTCCTGCCCTCTTGGAGCTTAGACTCCAAAGAATTAAATGGAAACCAGGGAGAACTAGGCAACAAGAAGGAACTATTACAAAGCAGTATAAAAGTACAAAGTGTTTTACAGAAATTGAAGACAAGGGACCATGGCAGGTGGCCAGCAGAGGAGAGGGCTGTGTAGATTGGCTGTTAGGTAAGGAGTCCCAGTATGGTGTACTGACTTGACATATGGCTCATGGAGGCTAGCCTTGGCTCTTTTTCTGAAGGCTAGGAAGGGCAGGAAAAAGAAAGCTACACTTTAGAAGAAAGGTTCCCAATGCTGAGGTACTTCAACTTGTCTGCCACTGTCAAAGGAGGTCTTTGAAGACTGACAGCAGGGGTTGGCTTGGAGTCTAGAAGACAGGGGGTTTTATTGTTGTCGTCGTTTTTTGGGGAAGTCAGTCCCTTTGTGGAGTGCCCCCCCCAACCTTTTTGAGTTCACCTCACCTGGGCAGGCCATACATACAATGAGAACGAGTTGGGTTTTTTGTTTTTGTTTTCAGAAGAAAAATGACCTTTGCAGCTCTTAATAGCATAGGTGTTTTGTATCTTGTTTAAAAATCAAGAGTCTTAAGTTCAACACATATGCATGTTAAAAATGTCAAAATAGACCATGGCAAATGAGCCTGCCTCTGGATTCTGCAGTCCCTGCTTTCTTCCCTAGAGACAAGCAAGCTGGGGTGGGAGGCCCCTGCTTACAGGTTTGGACCAAAGAGAACTGTATAGAACACACTAGAATGGTGTCTACTGCGAGTTTGGAGGTTCATGTAAACCAGAGTCACAAACAAAGCATGTTATAGGATAAAATGAGGATAAATGTACTGTGAAATTGAGCTAATTCTGTCTGCAGAGACAGAATGTTTGGAAATAAAATGAGACCTTGAATTTTCCCATCTCATATGCATGAGAGGAATCTTATAGAGTCCTTTCTTCCTTTTCCTGCAGACTGGAAAGTGAGGAGGGCCTATAACACCTTGTGGGGCCCCTTCACTCAGGCATGTACACACCCCACAGAGAAATAAAAGCCCAGGCAGGAGCTGTCCCCAGTGCCAGGAAGGAAGGCAAGGCCTCTGTCCCAAGCTAGACTAATCTGGCCATAACAGTGAACACTTCAGAGATGTTCCAGGTACCTCCTCAACCCTCCATGGGATGCCCTAGTGGGTGATTGGGGAATATTTGCATTAGAAGTCACCAAGTAGCAGCCAAAGTATCCCCTGTCCTGTCCTGTTTTCTCCAGAGCCACTTCTATAATGTCCTGAGTCCTGCTCAGGCAGAAGGGTTCCACAGAACTGTAGGTTCTAGTTTGTAGTTTGTTTCCTGATAAAGCTCATTGGCGACAGTGAGCATGCTCAGACCGGAGCCCAGGGGTCCTTTGGAATAGTACCCACAGGAGTTTGATGGCTTATGCCTTAATGGTGTCCACACTATGTGACACCGATGGCAGATTTTCCTACTTTAAAGGAGACAGGAATAAAGTCATAGAAGGCTCCCCACAATTGATGGACTTTCCCCCCCCTCACAATGGCTTTCCTTAAGTACAATTTTTCAGATTTTCATGTTTTTACACACCAACCCTGGAAGATGGGTGATTTCATTATATTGATGCAAAAAAAAAATGAGACAAAACAGTCAAGTCCTGTGACAGTTTCAGAGAATAAGTCATTGTCTGTGATAGTTCACCCTGAGTTACACAAGACACTAGCTCTACTGTATGTAAAAATTAATTATTCAATTAAGTAGGATTTCAAGGCCAGGTAGACTTGGGGAGTCGTGTCATCCTCTTGGATATGCAATATCTATTGCTACATGTCACATTGTACACTTGTAATCTCAGAGCTTGTTAGGTAGGAGCAAGATGACCAGGAGTTTGAGGTCATCCTCCGTTGCATAATGAGATCAAGGCTAGCCTGGACTTAATGAGACACTATCTGGGAACAAACAAACAAAACAACTAAAAAAAAAAATATGATCAACAAAAAGAAGGTATCCATTTGTCTTGTTGGTAATGGGGTATAGTTAGGTGGTACAGTGTGTGCCCAGCATACACAACCCTGGACTTGCTCTTTGGCAGCAAGAAAGAAAGACACATGTTTAACTCAGCCTTTGTCAGATTTATTCCATTTTTAACCCTCCCCCTCTTCCACTGGGTGATTTGTAGTGTCACTTCTAACATGGTGAGAAACACATCACCACAGGGAACATGTAACTTTCATTAACTTTCAGAGATTTCTGTAACTTTGTAGTGTTTAAAATAATTACAGTAACAATACAGAAACTCCAAAAGTTCCTAGAGCTGCTTATGAGTTTCTGACTTGGCTGAATTACTTAGTCTATGTAAACTTCTTTTGAAAATGGTATCTATTGTATTGATTCATGCTACTAGAAAGACAGCCATGGGCTAAGAGCACTGACTGTTCTTTCAGAGGACTCAAGTTCAATTCCCAGCCTCGACACAAGGACTCATAACTCTGTGACTCCACTCCTAGGGGACCTGATACCCTGTCTGGCCTCCATCGGCACTGCATGCTGCACAAACATCCAAAAAATACACATACAGATAAATTATTTTTAAATTTAGGAAATGACATAGTGTTAATTCACATATCATGCTCATTGACTAGGTTAGATGGGACAATTGCACACAGCCCTTGACCCCAAGTCTAACACAGGAAGTGATCAGAAAATGCCAGGATGATGATGTAGTCCATGAGCCCCAAGCAGACCGGCCCTGCAGAAGACTCTGGTCTTAGACTCTCTCTTCAAGGCAGCAATGGAAAAGTCTAGAAAGAGATCCTCCAAGCTCTGATTAAGTTTGAGGAAGAAGGTAAAAACGTCTCCTCCTTTGTAGCTGGAGAAAAAAATAATCTACCTGACTGTATTAGTTTCTGAGTGGCATCTATAGCTAGAATTTCTTGTCTCCCAGGTCTGGAGGCTGGAAGTGGAGACTGAGGTGTTGGCAGGTGGCTCCTTCCAAGGCTCTCCCCTGTCTTGTAGGAGAAGAGGGATTTCGATGAACCTGGGTTGTTCTTTATGTTTATTTTTTCCTCTTAGAATTCAGTTCTTTCAGTCACTCTTATTAAGGTATATGTTAATTGAAAATGCACCAATTATAGGTAAATGCACAAAGTATACAGTTAAGTGGATTTTTAAAAATATATGGCCAAGTCAAGTAATACACTATTTCTGCCATCTTAGAAACTTCCTCCTGTCTCTCTATTGCCTGTTCCCTCTCTCACCCAAGGACCAACCCATTGCTGAACTATGGCCTGCCATAGATTAACTGAAGCTGTGCCTTCTCCCAAGTTTCATATAGACAAAATTATACCACATATATTTATTGTTCTTGCTGTTTTGTTTATGTCTGCTGTGTGTGTGTGTGTGTGTGTGTGTGTGTGTGTGTGTGTGTGTGTGTGCATGTCCGTGCATAAGCTTTTCTGGTTATAAGTGAACATGTACGCACATCACATGCATGTGGAAGCCAGAGGACACCATCGTTGTTCCATGGACGCTGTCTATGTTGTTTTTTAACTTGCCTAGAGCTCACCAAGTATGCCAGGCTGGCTGACTGTGTCACCAACATAGCTTTAAGGTGAACTGTGTGAGTCTTCAAGAGTCCAGGCCCTAAGTTTCTAGTCACCATGACCAACCCTTAGAACTCTGTGTCCACTAGAGCACAATGTTGACAGAGCTTCCTTTAAAACAGTTGCTGCTTCACTGTGCCCGTGGTTCTGGATTGAATACCCATGAGCTAGGTCTGCCTGTGAACAAAGTATTTTCCCCATTCATGAATGGGCAGCGTTGTTTGCTTGCTGGTTTTGTTTTTGATTTTTTTTTTATTAGTTCAAATTAGGAACAAGCTTGCTTCACATGTCAATCCCTTCTCCCTCTCCCTCCACTTTCCCCAAGCCTTCCCCCAACCCTCCACCCCATCCCCTCTCTACTCCCCACGCATGGTAGGGACCTCGACAGGGGCTCCCCAAAGTCCACCACATCATCCTGGGCCCGGCCTAGGACTCCCCCATGTTTCCAGGCCAAGAGAGCATCCCTTCACATGGGATGGGCTCGCAAAGTCCCTTCTTACACCAGGGAAAAATACTGATCCACTACCAGGGGCCCCATAGCAATCTGGACCCCAGACTGGCCTTGAATTTGTGATCCCCCTGCCCCGGCTCCCACATGTAGGGTTATAGACATGAACCTTACAGTTGGCTAACAATTAACTTCTTAAAACAGTTAACAGTAAGAACTTTGGTCACTTCTATCTGGAAAATGAGTTAAATTGAGGGAAATTCAGCCCTTTGCCGACTTTAGCCTCTTGAAATATTAGAGTATGCCTGAGGTAGTATTTTTAGTGTGGTGATTAAATGAGATATCACATGGTAAGGATTGAACATGGTTCATGATACCTCCCAAACACTACCTGTCACAACTGCTGCCAGTGGACTCACCCATGTCACTGTGTAGACCCTGGTGTTGCTCTGCCAGAGCATTTCAGCTGTTAGAATTCTGACATTGTATCCAGCTCCAGGAAGAGACGGTACTGTCCTAACTTCATTCCTCATTGTCTATTAAAATAAATAGTACCTTTCCCTTACAAAGGCTGGGCACATAGCTTGCCTAACACTCATGAAGCCTGACTTTGAATCCCAGAACCACATAAATTGGTATGATAGCATATGTCTATAATCCAAGAACTTAGGAGGTGGAGACCAAGAGTTCAAGACTTAGTTTGAGGCCAGTTCAAGATATAGGAGTTACTGTCTCAGAGAAGAAACAAACAAGTGAAAACCAAGAAGGTTTCACAGTGATTCCATGTGGCCAGTGTACTACCAAACTCCCAGTTCTAATGGGCAGAGCTGTGGGCTGGGAAGCAAGTGTCTTCAGATGTCCTTAAATCTGGCTCCCAGACTCCAGTCTTTGGAAGTTAAAATGGAAGATGCCAGCCAAACACTGAGGTAGTCCATGCCATGCTAATTAAAACAGGGGCTGCTCTTATAAGCTCAGAATCTCTAGAACCTGCCAAGCTATAGTAAACTTTCTAGAAGACAAACAAAAGCTGGCCATTTTAGTTCTGTGTTTGGGACATATTAAACAATTTAGAACAAATGTGTTAAACTGCCCAGCACCATCTTTTTGGTAGTTATTTTTAGGACGATTTTTAAAATTCTTATTTGTTACAGTTTTCCATCCACTTTTCTTCATACCATTGTAGAAGTACATGTGAATTAAGGTCAATTAGTATGTGTGTCGACATCCACCTCATACTAAATCTCTAAATTATCTTCGTATCAATCGTGAAGAGGTAGCAATTTCACTGTAAGTGGCAATTAAAAAGTAAGACTTAAACTTAATAACCTCCACGGGGGCATCTGAGGTCCTCTGCTATAGAGCCTTTAGCAAATCCTCTCAGGCATCAGTTATGTGGGTGGGTACCATCTCCCTCCCATGCCGGTTGACAAGGTTACACGGGCTTCTCTGCACTGAGCAATGGCAGAAAGGAAGCATCGAGCATATGATTCCTTGAAACTCCGAGCCCCACTTGCCAGGCACTTCTCAGCTGAACTTCCTTGAACCTCAGTTTCCCTCTTTTTTTTTTTTTAAGATCTCAAACATCTCTTTTCCAGCCTCATCCTCACTAGCTATTCATTATCAAAATGTTAATATGCAAATTCTGTGTCAGAGCTACTAACTCAAATATGGTTCTGTTAGGAGCTGAACATTAATTTTGTTAAGTGTATTGTCAGATTTGACATTGAAGACATACTCATGCTAATTAGAACAGGTACAGTGAATAGACTCCTGCTCGAGCTGTCTCATTAAAACTGAGCAGAATTGATTTTGATGCTTTCTTACAGATTTTTAAATTAAGAGTAACAAATGGCAGCAATTGGCACTGAATACATAGGCTTTTACCTAGGGCAGCCACATCCCTTTCCACAATTACTTTTTACATTTTGAGTATGCTAATGTCTTACCCTCTCCTATCTCTCTCTTTATTATCATACAACCAAATTATATTAGAGCAACTGAATATAGCTTCACAAAAAGACACGGCCATCACTGCTTAATTTGTTTAACATTTTAATAGCTGTACATCAAGGACATAGATCAGGATAGAGAGTACATTATTAAAATTATTCCAGTGGTGGAATTTGAGTTTTAGTTTATATAAGTGGTAGGCTGAATATTAAATTTTGGGCCATCTTCTCAAAACGGTGAAGAAAATTACAGCTACTGTTATTAACCTGATTCGATTACCTTTTAGCTTAAGACAATTAGAGGGTCATTGCATTTTCAAATATAAAAATTTGAGGATATTTAAAAATTGGTCTCAATAAACCCCTTTTCTAAAAGTAACAGAGTGATGTGTAAGCAAGCGGTTACTGTTTTAGCATCACCAGGGCCTCGGTTTTGCTTATCTGGGTATATAATGCATAGGAAGGAGACAGGAGTTCTAGTTTATGCCAATAATCACAGCTGGTGGGAGTTGGATCCTGAAGGATTGTGAGTTTGAGGCCAGCCCGGGCTATATTGCAAGTGTCTAATATCAAAAAGTTAAATATAACAAGGAATTCTGTTCTCTATTTCTGATACCACTTTTATTTAAGTGAGAATTCTTTACACAGAGGTTGTCTAAGGCCATTGTAAGAGTTTTCTGAATACAGACTCAAAGTAATACTTAGGAGATTTAAGCATAGTTCTGGTTTTTAGAGAGGTTTTTTTTTTTTTTTTTTTTTTGTGTGTGTGTGTGTGTGTGTGTACACATGAGCCCCCAGTGCCTGTGGAGGCCAGAAGAAGGCATCAGATTCCCTGGAGCTGGAGATACAGGTGGTTGTGAACTTGAGTCCTGGGAAAGAACACTGTGTGGTCTTAACTACCAAGCCACCTAAGCTGGACAGTTTTATGTCAACTTGACACAAGCTATACTCATCCAAGGGGAGGAAACCTCAATTGAGAAAATGACTCCATAAGATCTGTCTATAGGCAGGTCTGTAGGGCATTTTATTAATTAATGATGCAGGAGGGTCCAGCCCATTGTGGGTGGTGCTGCTCCTAATCCAGAGTTCTATAAGAAAGCAGGCTGAGCAAGCCACAAGGGAAAAGCCAGTAAGCAGCACTCCTCCATGGCCTCTGCATCAGCTCCTCCCTCCAGGTTCCTGCCTGACTTGAGTTCGTGCCTTGGCTTCTCTCAGTGGAATGTGATTCTGGATATGTAAGCCAAATAAATCCTTTCCTCCCCAAATTTCTTTTGGTCCTGGTGTTTCTTCATAGCAATATTAATGCTAAGACACCATCTCTGCTGCCCTAAGTTGTAATTAAACAGCTTTGAGAATGAAGTAAAAGCCATAAAAATAATTACTCCACTACATATAGATTTATTTGGTTTTTGAGACAGGGTCTCACTGTGTAGCTCTGGGTAACCAGGAACTTGCCTGAAACTTTCATCATTCCTCCTGCTTCTGCTTCCCAAGTTCTGGGATAACAGGCATGTTCCCCATATCTGGCTCTGCTTGTCATTCTTGGTCCACACTCTACAACAGCTACAAAGGGTTTACCTTTCTAGGTGTTTACATCACAACTGCATTTTATGCAGAATAGAAAATGCTTAGGATTGCATAGCTTAGCACCCAGGAAAACAAAAAGAGCAAGGAAATAAGGATGGTGGGTAAGCAACATATGTGAGATTGACATTTTATACGTCTCAAAAGTTGTCATTAATTAAAAGAAAATGATCATTTGCAAAATTTTGAAAACCTGTATTAAAAGTGACAAATTTTGTTTTGTTTTTTGAGTTATATTCTAGGTACTAAACAAATATTTTCCATGACTTGTTACTATTGCCCATGAGGTGGTTTTTGTTTGTTTGTTTGTTTGTTTGTTTGTTTAAGTAGTAGTCGTAAAAGACATGATGATTACTATTGCCATGGTTGGAAAACTGAGGTAGAATGCATGCTTCACCCAGGGTGGGAGAGCAACAACATGTCTTTGGTGCAAGCACTGGTCCTCTCTGCCTCCATCCCATGCTGCTCAAGTGTTGGCAGCATTTTCCCAAATAGAAAAATTTGAAGCATGGCTGTCAGTTCACAGTATCATACTTGAAAATAGTTTACGGTTCCTTGTAGCCTTTCTCATAGTCTGGTGTTTAATATCACAAGCCTATATTGTTACACTTTGTTTCTTGAAGTTTTGCTTCTCTCCTTAATCTGGGGGTTAATTTTGTGGTTTCTTTCTCTGCCTCTGCTCTCTGTACTGAAGTGGTTCTGGAAGAGATGAAACAACCTCTGTGAAGAAAGGTCAATGATTCGGTGCCATTTAATGGGGTGCCCTTTAATTCCCTCCTGAAATACCACATTACATTGTTGCATTCCACAAACGCTTATTTTTTGTGTCTACCAAACCCAGCTTTGTGGTAGAGAAGGTCCAGCAAGCAAAACGCACTGCTCCCCTCCTGGATGAACCTCCATCTTGGTTCATTTCCAAGTCTTATTTTGGATACTGTATTTCATTGGTGAAAATCCTGGGTGAGAACTGGGGTGAAGTTTGGTTGTCTTGGTCTGTCTGTCTGTCTGTCTGTCTGTCTGTCTGTCTGTCTGTCTGTCTATCTGTCTGTCTGTCTCTGCTGCAGGGGTGTAGAATCATCCCTGTTTGGCAACCTCCTTATCATGTTTTAAATCAATACAAAACTCTGTGACCTAATATTCTGACGTGTCACCACATCACCCTGGGTGATTCCTGGGTTAGGGCAGGTTGCCCAGTTCCTTGTGACAAACATTGTTTCTGTCTAGGGAGGTATTAATATCCTAACTTCATTTCCACAGAATCCGAACTCTCATTTCTGTTGACATTTTCTCTAATTGACCTGCCCACCATGTGACACAGGATACCTTGAGACTGTGAAGCTAGTCTTTTTGTTTTGATGGGTGAGATGGGGTGGAACAAACCAGAGGCATTTGAGGGCCACTACCCTAAAGGACAAAACGCTATGGTCATAGTTTGGAAAAAGATCAGAACACTCCATCAGGCCAGAGACCCTGCCATGGCCCCATCATTGTTACTTTGTTTATCTACTGCGCACAAAAAGGGGACAAGCATTTCACTGAATTCTGTGTGAAAGCGAGAGGTATTCACTCCATGGTTTCACTACAACTGTACCTGCACTTCTAACTTCTATTTGTCAGAAGCATTTATCCGTGAGCCTCTACACTGGCAAACTTCCCACTAGAGCCAAAAATACATCTACTAGATTTTCCAAAAACTTAGGCCTCTACCCCACGGTCTTGAAAAGGGTCATTCAGATTTATTAGCAGGTGACAGGAGCTGATTGCAAGACCCGGAGGACCCAAAACTCTCTAGACTGCTCATCACAAAAGCTCATCAACAGAGGGACAAAGCAGGACTCTGCACTGGGACAAACAGGGAAACTGCCCACAAGCAAAAGGGCAGCAGACACTGCCTTCCAGAATCGCTGGTGAGTTTAGTGGTCAGGAAAGCAGCTTAGCTGATGGGGTACCTGCCTAGCATGAAGCCCCGACTTTGATCTCATATCATATGAATTGGGCATAGTTATGCATGCCTGTAATCCCAGAATTTTGGAGGTGTAGGCAGGGGGATCAGAAGTTTAAGGTCACAGGGTTAGGAGGATGTCTCAGTCAGTCACATTTTTACTGTGTAAGCATGGAGACCTGAGTTCAGATCCTACTACCTACATGAAAGCAACCCCAGGGCAGGAGGGAACAGACAGGGGGATTCTGGGGACTTGCTGGCCGCCCAGTCCAAACAAACCTGTGAACCCTAGATTCACTGAGGGACCCTTCTCACACACACACACACAAAAAATAGAGGAACACACCCGATGGTGACCTCTAGCCTCTGTATGCGCACACAGGGGTTCATCCATCCATGCATACATTGTTGTCTTAGGGGTCTATATTGTTTAGAGACACCATGACCACAATTATCATCATGGTGGGAAGCATGGTGACATGCAGGCAGACATGGTGCTGGAAAAGGAGCAAAGATTTCTGTGTCTGGATTCCCAGGCAGCAGTGAGCTAGGCCTGGCTTGAGCTTCTGAAACCTCAAAGCCCACAGTGACACACTTCCCCCAACAAGGCCACACCTCCTAATAGTGCCAGTCCCTGTGGATCTATGGGGGCCATTTTTATTCAGATCAGCACAACTATACATATACACCAAGGAGTTCAAGTCACCCTCAGCTACATAACAAGTTCAAGGTCAGCCTAGTATATGTGAGAACTTGTCTAGCCCAACACACACTATTCCTCCTGTCCATATCTTCTTTTCCTTCCTTCGTTTTCCCTTCCCAGCTGCCACCCACTGTCAGTTCTTTGCTTACTTCCTGCCTCTCTTCCTTTGCATCTCAATTCTCCTTGCTGTCCTCTCTTGTTCTGGCCTTTCCCGTTTATCCAGCTGTGATTCGTTTTATCCACAAACAAATCACATTTAACCGCCACACTGTCCCACCATCTTGACATTTTTTACTGGCTTGTGATTAAATAACCATGTCATAAACCATAGCTGGAGCTTTTACAAGCAACCACAAGAAACTTCACATTCTGTTATCTTGAGTGGCAAGGTTCCCTAGTGGGTACAACTAGAAGTACAGCCCAGGGCCTGGTGGGCCAGATACTACCATACCAACCTGACAGAGACAGTGTGTCTAAGATGGGAGGATATGAGCTTCAATCCCAGAGTCCTCACCACTGCTGTGCTCCAGCCCCTGATCTACAGCTGTCTGCCTTGCTGTTCCTTTTCTGTAAAAGACAATAACCATTCTTGCCCCTGCCCCAACAACATAAAGGTCATGGCTATTCATAGTCTTTGGTGTTCTTGGATCTCATAAACAACTACTCTATCTGGTAAGTCAGTGTGAAAATAGAAGGCATGGTATTTTCACTTTCATAGCAATTTTTCTTCCCAATCAGGTTGATCTTTAGAAACCTTTTTTTCAGGAGTGGTGACACATGCCTGTAGACCTGGTGCTTAATGGGTAAAGGTGAGGATAGTCTAGAGTTTAAGGTCATAATCACTTACACAGTAAGTGAGGACAGCCTGGGCTCCATGAGACCCTGTCTCAAAAAAGTTTTTAAGCTAGTTCATTTTTTAATCCTTTTGGTGTTTATTTTAAGCAATGTCTTCTAGAACACAGATGTCTCCTGTTCAGTGTGAAACTTGTAAAGAATAGCTCGTAAAGTGCTGAGGGCCAAGATGACTTCATTGTGTCCCCTTTCCTAACCTCTACTTGCATTCAGCACTGTCTGCTAAGCCAGAAGTCCCAGAGACCACTGTCCTCTCCAAATGGTCCCTAGAAATGTTTCCACTCTGTTGACACCAGGGCCAGCAGTTCTGTTGTGAGCACTGGTCTCACAGTTACATTTGGCTGCTGGCAGACCTGTTCCTACCTCATCATAAGCAGATAGCCAGAGGAGTTCATTCCTTCACCTCCATACTTATTTTCTCAGTGCCAAGTCCCATCTGGGGATGCTACACGAAGAATTAGGATGACCCAAGCAAGCCCATGCCTTCTGAGAGCAAGGACCCCAGGGAGCATCAGGTGTCTTCTGTGAGGAGAATTTTGGCAAAGCACTGGGGCTCAGGCGTGCCTACCCACAGGGACACATGGCCCATTGGATCCAGTGTGTACACATCAACATATCCCTCAAATGCCTGCTTTCCCTGTTTTTATCACCTGCTAGGTCACTTGGAAAAATAAACACTCTGCTTATAAGGGATGCTTACTTTAATTTACAGAATACATGTCATGTTACTAAAGCAGATTTCTTACATTCTGTTGAAGAATTTCAGACAAACTCCTTAAGACTGCCCTGAGCCTAGGGAGATGACACTCATTAAAATGCTTGCCACACGAGCATGAGGACCCAAATTCTAGTCCACAGGCTCCATGTAAAAGCTGGGCATGGTATGTCTAACCTCAGCACTAGAGAGTCACAAACAGGAGGATTCCTGTGTGGGACACACTGACCACCAGGTTAGCCAAAGGTTCAGTGAAAGACTGTTTCAAAGTCTATGGCAGAGAGCAATTGGATAAAGACACTTCATATCATTCTAGCTTGACACATGTACACACACATGTACACATACACATACACTTCACACAGAAGCATACAGATTGCCCTGTGTTTTATGTATTTGAGACAGGTTTTCAATGAGTAGCCCAGCTTAGTCTCCCAAATCATAATCGTCCTGCCTCAGCTTCCCAAGTGCTGGAATCTCACACAGTCTGAAATTTCAGAGCAATACATGATATGAACAAGCAACACTCCAATTCAAGGCTACCCAGAAAAGACTTTGCAAAGTAGGCCTATTGTAGTCAAACACCATGCTTTATTAGCTGTTCCCTCCTGTAAGTGAAAGCAAATACAAAGCAATACAGTGATTAAAATTTAATCTTCCCCATCAGCTGGAGAAAATAGTATGGTTGTTGAGAACTCTTCCTGAGCTGCCTTCCTTTTCTGCCTGTGCTATTTTAGGAGTGCCTTTCATTTGGTTGCTAATTCTTCATTCTTGCAAAAGGATTTAGAACTCTCATTCTGACCTACCGAAGCACAAGTTTTCTTAAGATGTTTGAGTCTCAGAGTGTTGTACTTTTTAAGACCATAGATCATGAAAATTCAGAACTGGAAAGAGCATCCTAAACCATCTGCTCCAACCACATGTACATGTTATAAAGGGGAAACGGAAGTGAGAGACAGGCAATGTGAGCGTTGCTGACATGGCTTGGGTGGAAACTTAGCTGCTTCTTCACCGCGTCCTTGGAAAGACAGTTCTCCGGTTAGGAATCCATCAATATTTGCAGCATTAGAGGCACTAACTGGACTTCCTCTTTACAGGGTAACTGGGGGCTGGGGAGATGGCTCCGTTGGTCAAGTGCTTGTCTTCCAAGCATAAGGACCTCAGTTCAATCCCCAGAACACACATGAAAAGGTTTGGGCATGGTGGCACATGTTTGTCATCCAAGAACTGGAGAACCCATGTGAGCCCTTGTCTCAAAGGAGGTGCGTGGCATTCATTTTAGTGGTGACACTCAAAGTTGCCTTCTGACCTACACACACACACACACACACACACACACACACACACACACACACACACACCCCTTCATACTTGCACACACATACATAAAACACAACAACCAAAAAAGTAATTGGGTCAAATTTAGAAGACACTTGTGATGTGGAAATACCAAATATAGGTATGCTGTATTTTAAAATGATATGCCCTAGATTTATAAAACCAAGAGAAGTATGTTTTTCTCTGTACCAAAGTATTATTTGCCTTCAAAGGGACTCAGGTAAGGATACCTACAAGTAGTCCTCATAGAAGGCATGTCTAGCTGTGGGCTGTGGGCCACATGCATCCCAGCATAGCTATGAATATGGCCAGACATTTGGTGATGACAATGTTATGTCACAATGTCAAAAGAATAGACACCCCGATTTAAAACATGACAACTTAAAAAGGTTTTTATATTCATAGGCATCTCTTGTCACAAAGAATTTCTGAGCATGTAGCCATTGTTAAGTAAACTCTCAATTTCCTGAGGAGTTGATGGCCATAGTGCCTTAGCTGGTTCCAAATGCAGTAGCCAGTGAGCATTTTCTAAATGAATGAGTCAATGAGCTTTCAATGAATACATAAATTTGCACAACTTAATTTTTATTTGTTTAATACAGATAGGGCAAGCAGCTGAGCATTAAAAATCTAGCAGGGATAGGGTTTCTAGAGACTCAGGGTTTGAGGACACACATTTAGCTTTTGATACTCTCCTGGGCAAGGGATGATGGTGGTGGTGATTCGTGTGTGTGTGTGTGTGTGTGTGTGTGTGTGTGTGTGTGTGTGTGTGTGTGTGTGTGTGTAGGTCAGAGGGCAATTGTCGGGATCGTTCTCAGATATGCCATCCACCTCTTTTGAGACATGTGTGCCAGAGAAGACCTATTTGGGTGTCATTCCTCAGAGGCTATGTGCCTTGGTGTTTGAGACAGGGCTTCTCACTGGCTTGGAATTCACCAGGTACGCTAAGGTGGCTGGCCAGTGAGGATCTCTTTACCTGCCTCTTCTTGGTGCTGGCATTGTAAGCACTTACTAGGAGCCCAGACTGTTATGTGGATTCTAGGGGCTAACTCACTGGTCCCATGCTTTCTAGACAAGCACTGTGTCAACTGAGCCATCTTCCCATCCCAGGACAAGGAGTGTTCATGAGTATATATAAGCAGTCAGTAGGCAGTCATAACAGTGCCTACGTAGAGGTAGATGTGGTCCATAGAAGTAGGAATTGGGGGTAAATTGAATACCACTTTACTGAGGTGGGGAATACAGAGCCCATGGAGGAAAGGGGTATCCACTGCCTGGACAGTTGCCGCCTGCCTCCTCTGTGACCATTAATGACCCTTGCACTTGCTATAGCCCTCCCTAGACAGACTGACAGAAAGAAAGTGGATGGTACAAATGTCAAATCCACCCCTTCTGGGAAAAGCAGACACATGGGTAATAGGAGAGTGGCAACCTTATCTCACTACACAAAGGCCAGCGTGTAAAATATCACAGTAAATTCATTACTAGGTAATTATAGGCTAAGCCACTTGACCTCAGAGTCAACTTCCTTCTCTGCAAAGAGGCGATAATGCTTAACATCTCACAGAGGTTTCTGGTTTCAGCCTAGAAGGCCCTCCTAGCTAGACATTGTGTCATAGCCAAACCCTTGTTGCCACTCACATCTTACCCATGAGACTTGCAGAGCCCTGACCTCCAGGATCACAGGAGATTTTGTCTGACCCTGGGTCTGAGTCATTCTGCCCTTCCTGGGTCTTAGAGCCTGGAAGGCAGGCTTCTGGGAAGAGGGAACAGAAAGCCAGATTGGCCTCAAGAGTGTGGGCACCATGGGCTTCTGCCTCTGACCTTCAGGATCAAACTAAATAGGCCCTGTGTTTGCTGGACATGAGCATATCATGACCTGAGGCCTGTTTGATTATCTCTTCTGCACATTCCCTCTCTGGAAGGCAACGAGGGGGTTAGGGAAGCAGTTTCTCTAAGTTAGTTCCATTTCTGAATCCTGTCTTTCAGTTCCTTCTATACTGTTAAAAATCTCTATTGTGGAGGTACCCTGTACTGATAGCCTTCCCAACTGATGTCCTGGAGCAATAGATTCCTGGCTTTTCCACTCTTTAAGAATAGGATTTTGCTGTCCATTTCTTGTAGTATTATTAAGAGGCTCAGTCAATACAGTGAGTGCCTTCCAAGCATGAGGCCTAGATTCAATCCCTAGAGCCCTTGTTTAAAAATGTGGGGACACTCATTTGCAACCTGTTATTAGGGAGGTGGAAACAGGCGTGCTCACTGGCCAGCTGGTCTAGCCTACTTGGGTTTTAGACCTGGGAAAACTGTCTGATAAAAGCATGAGAAAGTCAGGATGCCTGAGGCTGTCTCTGACCTCCAGACACATGTGCATGAGTCTGCATTCATGAACACATACACACAGACATACACACTTTTCTTACAAGCTTTCTTGTAACATTATCACCTAATTCCAAATTCCTAATGTTTTGACACAATAATTTCTGGGGTTTTGTTGTTCATATACTTTAAAAACAAGTATTTCTCTCAAACTATCATCCCCAGGCCCACCCTGACACTCTAGTGCTACATTTGTAGTTGCAGAAAATTAATATAAATTGATAAAATTAATATGTAATACCAATATTAATTAATATTAATATATCATATATTAACTAGTATAAAATTAAGTATGTTACAATATCTAATCAATGTAATTTTAAAAACAATTAACAAAATTCCATCAATATGTTGCTTTTCTCAAGTTCATTTTCCTTTTGGTAAAAAAAAGAGAAAGAGAAATATTAACTGGGTATTCTCATGGCTCCAGTGTGGTAAACTAATGACAGAGCTTTCAGATACGTATTTCACTCTTTCAAAGAAAAAAGAGAGGCACACTGAGGGCACTTATCCCATATGTTCTAGACACCCTGTGTGTTGCAATACACAAACAGCAGCGACCTCCCCCTGGCCAGGACAAGAAGAGCAATATGCATGGCTTCAGCCTCAGAAAGAACTGCACATTTGTGTAACAGGTTAGAGGTCATTTCAAAACAACTTTGAAGCATACCATATTTTTCATTTATTTCTTCCAATGAAATTAAGATGCAGTAGCAAGCCCACGGTGCTAGCTTCCTTCTTTCCCCACTAGCTACAGTCTGTCCAGTGTGGTTAGCATCTTGGTATGGTCTATCCTGTTTCCTCTTCCTCTACAGCCGGAAGCACCACACTCAGGGCTACAGTCCTTTCCCTGGACTCTGCCTCAAAGACAGTAACAAGTTCCCTTTACTTTTCCTGAGGTGGGCAGAAGGCTCCAGGCATCTTGGGAAGATTCCCCTTGTGTAAAAGGATACAGTGTCTTCATGAACCTGTACACATCTTACAGACTTTAAGTTACTTGTTATCCCTATTACAATGTAAACACTATATAAATAGTGTTCTACAGTATTGTAAGGGATGGTGATCAGAGGAGTCACCTGCACATGCTCAGTGTGGATTTTAAGCAATACTTTTCACCTTCCCTTGACTCTTTGGGTGTATCATCCCAGATACTAAAGGTCCCTTCTCTATGCAGAGCACCCACCATGCCTCCTCAGAAGGGCGATCTCATCTTCCATCGTGTTTTTCAGTTTTTTGAGACATGATCTCATGTTGTTCAGTCTGGTCTCTAACTTACTCTGTGGCTAATGATGGATGACCTTGAACTCCAGATCCTTCTGCCTCCAGCTTCTGAGTGCTGGGTTACAGGTGTGTGCTACCACACCCGGCTTCTGCAGTGATAGGGAGTGGCACGGGGCTTTAGAGGTGTTAGGCAAGCACTGATCTACACCCCCAGCTCACTCTCCTTTCACACACACACACACACACACACACACACACACACACACACACACACACACACACACACACACACTGAGAGAGGGGGGTTCATTCAAGCCTGGCCTAGAGCTCACTATGTACCCTAGATAGGTCTTGAACTTGTGGGCAAATCCTCCTGTTTCAGTCTTCACAATACTGGAATAACAGGTATGGGCTACTATTACTATGCCCAGCTTCTCCAGCCAGCTTTCCCTGTTGGAAGGTTGGAAGGCTCATCCCTGTCTGACCTCAGAGAGGAAGCTGGAAGTATGTGGTTTGGATTTCTCCAGGGTCATGCAGAGCACAGGACTGAGCCAAACTCAGGTCCCCAGACTCCACACACACAGATTCTTTCTCTTCACACTAACTATGCCCTATACACAGAACTTTGCCAGAAATAGGAAGTTTTGAAGATGGCCTTTACTTAAAAATAAAGTGATTCAGTACCAGTTGGGGATGGAAATATGGTTAAACTGTACTATTAGTCTGCACCAGTTTGGAGTTTGATTTTCATGAGATGGGGTGGTTCTGGTAATGAGTTACAGAAGCAATACTGAGGTTCTTTTTTCCTTTCTCCTTCCCTTCCTTCTTCCTTCCCTCCCTCCTTCCCTCTTTATTTCTTTTTTTTCTCTCCCTTTCTTTCTTCCTACCTAGACAGGGTTTCACTGTGTAGCCCTCCTGGCTGGCCTGGAACTCACACTGTAGACCAGGCTGGCCTCAAACTCACAGATCTGCCTGCCTGTGTTTGCCTCCCGAGTTCTGGGATTAAGTATGTGAGCCACCACCACCCAGCCTGAGAGTCTTTTAATGTGTAAAGTCAGAGTTAGTAGACTGTAGAGACTGTCACATGCATGCACGTGTACACAAACTCTCTTGTATGTATACATACACAATTAAAAATAAAAACAAATATTATAAAATGGGCCCTATGAATTTGAGAAGGAGCCTTTTAGTTAAGTAAGTGGAAGTTTTGGCATGAAATTTGGGTGCTTGGAAGATTTGGGGACCTAATTCCTTACTCATTGTCTTCCGGACGGTTGAGACTGATGGACATTGTCCTCTAAGGAGATATGAATACAGTAATCATAACATTTGAAGCATTCTGGTGCTTGTTGACCTTGTTTTAAAAACCTATGTAATGACTGGAAAATAATTTTTTTGTTTCTCTCCCTGGGCTCAAGTTCATTCTGTTGTTTATTTCAAGTCAATAGAAAGCAGAGCTTAGCACCTGAGAAATGCCCAGTCAACAGTGCTGGAGTGAACAAGAGCAGGCGCTTCCTTCAGTGCTGGGACACAGAGAAGCTTGTGGTAGGCTAAAGGGACAATGTTGGGCCAAGTGGTGATTTTAACAAGAATCGGTGAGAGTCCAATAGAGTTGTGTCATTTCTGAAATAACATGCCCAAGTCAACCACAGATTTCTGTCACAGGGAGTAGGTCCTTGCCCATGAGACTTTGATTTGTTTATAGTTTGCTTGCTAGGAATAGCTGTCAAGGTATTTGAAAGAGAGTGAGTCAGAATGCTGTTTTCCCTGGGCATACATAGCAAATAGATGTTAGTGATGTGTGTGTGTGTGTGGGGGGGGGGTAGGTAGGAGGGAAGGAGGGAGAAAGGGAGGGAGGGAAGGAGGGAGGGAGGAGGGAGAGAGGAGGGAGGGAGGGAGGGAGGAGAGAGGGGGGAGAGAGGGAGGGATTGGTTCGTACATCTTAGTTGAAACTGAGGAAAGGTTCTAATCTATACCAGACTCCTTTCCTACAATATTGCACACTATAAATTAAAATATAAAATAATGCAAGGATTTTCCCCTGCACATGCCTCTCTGAAGGTGTCACTAGGAAGCCTGCTTCTTTCCCCAGTAAAAGACCTGATAGACTCCAACTTGAAAGTGAGAGTGACATAAGACAGGGGCATGCATTCCTAACAGATAAAGTCATTAAAACTTTTGGTGTAAACTTCAGTTCGTTTGTTTGAGGCAGTGCCCCCGGGGCTCCTGTTTGAACAGCACACAGCCAGGTTAGACTGAAGAGACAAATTTTCATTAGCTTCTGTGGGAAGATGCCTGAAGTAAAATCCCTTGAAGGATTCTTCTTCTCCAAACCATTGCTGGGTAGGTGAGATGGATGATTAAGGTACAGAGAGGCAGCAAACTGAAGCAGCTGGGAGATGGTAATGTAGAGATAAACCGATTGACATGCCTGGGAAATCTGTGCCGGCCAGATATGGGCAAGGCAGGAATTAGAAATAAAAGTCCCAGAGGGCTGCTTTGTGCCAGAGTAGTTCAGTTGGATTTAGCAAGCTCTGTGAAAGGAAATAATAAACACCTTTGTATCACTCCCCACCCCACCCCCACTGTTAGGAGTGGACCTCACATGGTAGACAAATGCTCTACCACTGAGCCATATCTCCAGCCTTTGTTGGTTGTTTTTGTTGTTTTTGTTTGTTTATTTGTTTTGTTTTTAGGCAGTATTTCACTGAAATTTAAATATTTGATCAAGAGAGTGTTTTTACTAGAGTGGGTTTCTTTACAGATTATTTTTTACATGTAACTAGAATTTAGAAGAGAGACGTCTTGAGTATGCATACACCTTAGGTATACCTGTGCAACACCCAGATGAGCACAGACTTCTCCAGCTCTCCGGAGACTTGCCTCTCCATTCCCAGAGAATGGACAGTATTCTGACCTCTGTCATTACAGATGTGTCCTGCCTGTCTGCCTGTCACTTCCCATGGACAGACACACAGCATGTGCTCTTGTGTGTGTCTGATGACCATCTGTTGGATCCAGGCCCCATTCTTCCCTCATTTTCCCTCATAATGTGGTTTTTCTTTTCTTTTTTCTTTTTGTCATAATGCCGACATAGAAGGCAGAAATGCTGTTGGAAGAATGAGGGAAATGAGTGCATGGTAGGATGGTAGGGCTTCCTACTCCTGGGATAGAAGACCTTGAGTTCCATGCTGAGCTCAAAAGCAAAAGACAACAAAAGCCAACCAAGCAAATGCCAAGCCAAAACACACACACACACACACACACAAAACCAACAACAACAAGCCACAAACTACCCTTGCTTCCCTAGCCCAAGGACCATAACATTAGATGTGAGCTGCCTTCCCAAAATAATAAAAGTCAAGCACAGTTTATTGTTTTGCCCAAGATGGTAGCCAGTCCAAGGGGTGATTTAGATTAAAATTCAAATGGATTCAAATCCATGATAATTAAAAGCTCAGGAGCATACATACCTGTAATCCCCGCACTCATGAGACTGGAAGAACCGGAGTTCAAGGCCAGATGCTGTTTTATAGTGAATTTAAGGCCAGCCTGGGCTACATGAGATCCAGTCCCTAAAAAACCAGTAAATAGGTATCCATGGTACTGAATACACTTCAGATGCTGGCTGTGGCCACCAGGTACCACGGTGAGCAACATTCCCACTGTAGCAATTCCCACTGTAGTAATTAACTCATTGCCTCTTCTTCCTCATTTACAGGCGTAAGGATATTTTTTGAGGGCTGGGACAAATAAGTGGTTGAACCTCTGCTGTGCTGAAACTATAACTTCTAGGATGTACCTTTCCCCTTTGGGACCTTAGTGAGGCTCTTTGGATCACTCTCACTCTCCTGCTTGTCAATCTCCTATCCCCTGGGTCTCAACGTAGACTGTCCCTCCCAAGCCTACGCCAGGGACTTAGACTGTCTCCTGGACCTTCCATCATCTCTCCCAAGCTCCTCTAGGGTTAAGTGATCCTCCATGAAGCTGCCATGTCATCTGGCCTTCTTGTTCCCTAATCACAATCATTTGCTGATCTCTCCCAGGTACCCACACCTGGGGCTAGCCTTTCTCCTTCACTGTGTTGTCCAGCACCTGGTACCATTCCTGGCACTTAAGTGATGTTAATTAATATCAAGGAAGAAAGGAAGGGGCTGTAGGCCACAAAAGGACAGAACTGCATAGTATAGAGTGAGGGCAGAGTTTCTTATGTCGGGGCAGAGGCAGCTCCAAGAAAGCTGCTATTGGACACAGTTTTCTGGGAGAGCAGCTTTCAGAACATGCTTCTGTGCCCTGAGCCAGTTCTTCAGCTGAACATACAAGTCCTCTGTACTCCTTCTGGTTTGAGTTTGTGGTTTTCCTGTCTGCAGAAGTGACGCTGACGGATATGTGCAGACCACGGAGCTGGCAGGTGAATAACCATACAGAAACACAGCTGGAAAACAGCACCAAAGAAGGCGCTAGCTAGCAAGTCCTGCTGCTTCTATGGAAGGAAGCTGTTCTTAGCCTGACAAGCCAAGTCTCCCAAGGCCAACCTGCCACAAAGGGAGGTGTTCTATCAGGACTGGTGACAGACATTCCAACTCACACAAACATTCGATGACCTGAACAACATGCCATCCAGAGACAAAGAGGTTCAGGGTGGCAGATTCCAGGCCTTGGTTTACACCTTGGACCCCGGCTTCATCTTTAGGTTTCAAGCAGACAGCTGTCGCATGGCAGGTAACAATAGCTCTGCCTAAGTACCCAGTGTATACATGAAGAAAAGTGAGCGTCCACTCTGTCACTGGCCACCTCTACCCTGGATCTTATTGGGGGCTGCGGAGGTGACTCCAGTACTTACCTTGCAAGCCTGAGTACCTGAGTTTCAGTTCCCAGAACACACCTGAGAAAAAAACCCACTGTGGTGGTGGCACACATTCATAAACCCAGCCCTGGGAGAGCTGAATCAGGGAAGTCCTAGGGCTCACTGCCTCATCATCACAGCCTACCTGGCAAGTCCCATAGGCATGAGAAGTTTTGTCTCAACAATCAAAGTGGAAGATATCCTAGGAATGGTACCTCAGGGCTACCTGGCAAGTCCCATAGGCATGAGAAGTTTTGTCTCAACAATCAAAGTGGAAGATATCCTAGGAATGGTACCTCAGGGTGACCTCTGGCTTCTACATGTGTCTGCACATATATACATCCTTACACATGTGCATGCACACAGATACAAAAAGAAACAAAATTTATAAGATCTTCCCAACAGGGAATGTGCTGGAGGATGTACTAGGATGGGGCAGAATCTAGGAGAAAACTCCGGAAGGTTCAGGAGTTCAATTCTAACCCTTGCCCTGTCCCACCCCATGTCCAGCTGAAGAAATTCTGGCTTCATTTTAAATTCAGCAGTAGCCATCCATTTATGATTTATGATGTAAATGGTAGAGATCTGGAACCCTTAACCAATCAGTTATGCTTTGGATTTTTGCTCTTTCCGTGTAGACCTGGCAGTGTTGGAGCTGTGCTGAATGAGGTCACAGTCTAACTGCAGTATTAACCCTGCAAATCTGTTCATTTCCTGCGAGCACCCTCAGGCAGGATATAGAATGTGTCCAATTGAAAAGCTATTACAGACACTGCACTGCTGTGGTGGGCTGAATTGCAACAGGGTTGTGTGCATGTGTGTGCATGAACAGAGCCAGGAAAAAATCCAGGAAGCCACATAATAGGAATTTCTTTTCTTTTTCTTTTTTTGAACATAATTTCTTTATTGTTTCTTTGGGAATTTCACATCATACACCCCAATTCTGCTCACCTCCTAGTCCCCCATATCCTCCCCTCACCCCTTTAGTACCCCAACAAAAGAAAATTTTTAAAAACAAAACAAGCAATCACACAAAAAACCTCTTTGATCCTCTATCTTTCCCTCCTCTCCATCACCTCTCAGTAAACCTGGTGGCATTGGGAGCCGCAGGGTGTCACATAGTATACCCTTTGTCCAGTCAGCTTTACTAGCATATGTTCATTTCGGTGAGTCATTGGTTCAAAGCCTCTGGTTTCTGGTACACCATCGTCACTGGATCCTCATTGAACCTCCTCTCAGATACCCCATGGCTGCCCCAAGTCTTGCAGATCCTGCCGGTCTCATTCCACAGGACCAGTCCTTTTATGATCTCCAGCAGGCTATAGTTGGGGTAGATGTTAGGGTGAGCCAACCCCAGGCCCAGATGTGGGCCTGGGTGGTAGCTGAGCTGGTCAGTCCTGGCTACTGGGGCCACCACCTCCTCAGGCAAGTGGGCAGAGCCAGCTCCTCTAAGCTCATGCCATCAGGGTCAGTTCTCCCTCACCGTGGTGAGTGGTAGGACCATCTCTCCTGAATGTGGGGTCCAGCTCTCTTGCTGTGTTCAGTGAGAGGCAGCGCCAGCGAGGGGCAGAGCTGGCTCAGCATGGCCCTTTCATTTCATCATGCATGGTTCCAATGCCCCCCTGAGGTAACACAGGCCACAGACATCAACATAGACCCCAGCTGCAATGAGATCACAGACCCAGACATAGCCCTTGGCAGCAGCTCGGGCCCAATAAGTATTTGTTAAAAGCGGCTTCTTACTGCTTCGTGAGGTGTGATGTATATGACACGTGTGTGTGTGTGTGTGTGTGTGTGTGTGTGTGTGTGTGTGTGTGTCTGTGAATGTATGCACACACAAGTCACAGCATACATGTGGAATGAGAGGGCAACCTAGGGAATTAGTCTTCTACCTTCAACCTTGCTTGAGGCAGGGCCCCTGAGCTGGGTAGTTTTATGTAAGCTTGACACAGGCTATAGTAATCGGAAAGGAGGGAGCCTCAATTGAAAAAATGCTTCCCTATGATTGGACTGCAGATGAGCCTATAAGGCATTTTCTTAATTAGTAATTAATGTGGGAGAGTCCAGCCATTGTGGGTGGGGCCACCCCTGGGCTAGTGGTCCTGGATTCTATAAGAAAGTCACTCTCCATGGCTTCTGTATCAGTTCCTTCCCTGACTTCTTTAAGTGATGGACCACGATGTGCAAATAGAAGGCAAACCTTCTAACCCCTTCCTCCCCAACTTGCTTTTGGTCATGGTGTTTCATCATAGCAATAGTAACCCTAACTAAGACAGAAATTGGTGCCAGGAGTGGGGTATGCTATGACAGATTTGACCATGTTGTCTTGGGGAGGATTGTTGAAGGACTTTGAGCAAAAAAAGCCATAGAGTGTTGAGAGCTCAACAGACTGTGCTGTAGGAGCTTGGGAGAGAACTATGTTGAGAGTAGTGCAGACCTTGGAGGTCTGGTTTGTGAAGTTTCAAAGGGAAACAAAGACTCTACCAGGCCATTTTTGTGAAGAATCTGTGGTGTCTGGTCATCTAGAGCTGAAGAATCGGTTGTGATTAACAAGGGACCAGAACTACTAAAGTAAAATTTGGCTTTGCTGCAACAATAGAGGCTAGTCAGCTGGGACTGGAGAATCAGCTATGATTAAGAAAAAGTCAGTGTCATTGCAGTGAAATCTTCTGGGAAGTGTTTCATCAGGGACAGCACACAGAAGCTGTGCTCCAGAGGTGGGTGTGGTTGTACTGAGGTTGTACTTGTAGTTGAACTTGGTAGTGTATAGTGGGAAATTACCAATACGGAGTCAGGTAGAAATATAAGGGTATTTAATAGGGAAAAGCCTTACTTACAGAGCAACCTAGCCAGCCGGCGCGGCAGCAGTCTGTCCAGCAAGTACCAAAGTGAAACCGAAAGAGAAACACAGTCCCCTGAAAGTCTCACTCTACGTCACCCTGACCATGCCCTCCCAAGCATGGTCAGGCACACCTGTAGCCAGCCCCTAAGTAGGCGTGGCTACAGCTTCCCCTACAGTAGTGTAAGAGTTATCCAGGTTTTGATACTGGTTTTGAAAGCATGAAGGGGTTATGGAGAACATCAGAGGCCTGGCAGTATGTGACAAGGCTGGAGTCCCTGAAGAGAGGCTATTGGTGAAAGTTCAGCCTTGTTACAGCAAGAGAGCCCAGCATTTTCGAGAAGCCAGTACCATGGGATAACTCCGAAAATCAGCAGAGCTGTGGAGTGGAGTCAGGTAGAGCCTAGAAGATAAGCTGTGTGAACTGCAGAGGGTGGAGAATTCACCCAGGCCCTTTGGAGTGAAAGACCCCTGCCCCTTAGCCCTTTCTTTCTCAAGTTTGTCTCCTCTTCCTCCTGTCGGCGGCTTCCCCGATCCCCACCCCCGGCGGCTTCCACTTCCCCCGCCACCCGCCGCACGCCCAGCCCGAGAACGAGCACCAGGTGGGCTGGCCCGAGAACGAGCACCAGGTGGGCCGGCACGAGGGCGAGCACCAGGTGGGCCGGCACGAGAACAAACACCAAGTGAGCCGGCCTGGAGCCCTGCCCCTGAGCCCGCCTGATGAGAAACACTCCGTCCCAAGGTCTCCGCCCCCAAGGTCAGCCATCTGGACGCGGAGGGAGGGGGAATTGAGTCTGTTGTACCAGACACCAGACCTTGAGAATATGCTGATCTGGAATGGCTCTGTGTCTCATTTGAACCATCCAATAGAAATGATTCTGTATTTCGCCTCATTTGAAAGACTCTATGTTTCACCTCATTTGAATAACTCTGTACTTTGCCTCATTTGAATAACCCTGTATAGCGCCTCATATACATTGACCAATGGGAATAGCTCTGTACAATGCCTCATTAGAATTATCCAATAGAATCCCTGCTCCTAGCTTGCGCCTTTTTCCCTATATAAGGACCCCTTTCCCTTGGCTCGGGGCGCTTGGCCTCACAGAAGCTAAGTCTCCCGGGTACCCGTATCTCCAATAAAGCCTCTTGCGGTTTTGCATCCAAGCTCGTGGTCTCGCTGATTCCTGGGTGCGGGTCTCCTTCTACGAAAGTACCACTTTGGGGGTCTTTCAGGAGGAGCCCAGAAGATTGTGGGTGAATCCCAGATGCTGGATATTGAGTTATTTACACAGTTGGAGTTTGGTTTTGCTTTGATTATGATTGTGTCGTGGTTCTTTCCTCTTGAAATAAGAACATATTTGACTCACTTTTTAATCTCATAGGAGCCCACAGTTGAGAGCCTTTGGATTTTAAAAGACTGAATTTTTAAAGGTGTTTGAATTTGTGTGACTTGTGGGACTTTTTAAGTTTGGAAATGGTTTACATTGTGATGTCATTATTAATGTATGATCTTGGAGATCAACAGGAAAGAAAAGAATATGGCTAACTGTGATGTGTTTGTGTGTCAAGTTGACAAGAGTCAGTTGTGCTGGCTAATTTTATGTCAACTTGACACAATCTATAGTCATCTAAGAGGATGGAAACTCAATTGCGAAAATGCCTCTACATATAAGACTGGGCTGCAGGCAAACCTGTAGGGCATTTTCTTAGTGATTGATTTTGGGGTGGGGGGGTGTTCTGAACTTTGTGGGTGGGGCAACCCCTGGGTTACTGGTCCTGGGTTCTATAAGAAAGCAGGCTGAGCCACGAGGTGGTGGCACACACCTTTAATCCCAGCACTCGGGAGGCAGAGGCAGGCGGATCTCTGTGAGTTCAAGACCAGCCTGGTCTACAAGAGCTAGTTCCAGGACAGCCTCCAAAGCTACAGGGAAACCCTGTCTCAAAAAACAAAACAAAAACAAAAGAAAGAAAGAGAGAGAGAGGGAGGAAGGGAGGGAGGGAGGGAGAGAGAGAGAGAGAGAGAGAGAGAGAGAGAGAGAGAGAGAAAGAAAGAAAGAAAGAAAGAAAGAAAGAAAGAAAGAAAGAAAGAAAGCAGGCTGGGGTGCAAGCCAGTAAGCAGCACCCCTATGGCCTCTGCTTCAGCTCCTGAATCCAGCTTCCTGCCCGGACTTCCTTCAGTGATGGACTACAATGTGGAAATGTGAGCCAAATAACCCCAACCCTGCCAACTTTCTTTTGGTCACAGTGTTTCATCACAGCAATAGTAACCCTAACTAGGATGATCCCTTTGCTGATTGCAGTTGTACTTCATGCACCAGGCTAGCTGACTCAAAAGCTCCTGGGCAGTCTCCTCCCTCTACTTCTCCTTGGGCAGTTGGAACACAGGAATTGCAGACTCATGCTACTGGGCCAGGGTGTATATAAACTCTAACTCCATTCCTCATACTTACACAACCAACATTTTATTTACTGTACCATCTCCACAGCCCTTGATCACTTTTTAGGGGTAAAGTATGTTTTCTGTCATCCAGAATTGAAAATGCTACTTCTGGCACTTAGTCATACAATGTTCTACCATCTGTGACTTTGTGTAATTGTATCCCCTACCCTTACCCTCCCAGACCTAATAACCCTTTCAGCTCCTTTTCTTTATGTGTTCCAAGCACCCTTTTGTGTTCTTAATTTCTATTTTGCATTATTGAAAAATACAGTAAAGAATGCACTAGTGAATACCCATGGATTTGCCACCCAATTTAGGAACTGAAAAATGAACTCTTTTCAAGTGACAGTTTCTGGGCTCTGTTTCATGTGCCATGCAAAAGAATGCCACACAGATGGTAAACATTTGATGCAAGGCCTGTCACCTCACTGTTCCTAGTGGCTGCCTGGGAAAGCTTGCCCAGTCACAGTCTCGCTTGGACTTGTGCTTAACCCTAAGTAGTCTACCAGATGAGCTCCAGGTAACTCCTCAAGCTGTTCTAGGATCAAGAGACCCATGATTCTTTGCAAATTTATGTTATCACTTGCACTTTCTGTTATCACTTGCACTTTAAGACTTCTGAAATCTCTATCAGAGACATTCTTCATGTTGCCCACAACTATTTTTGGCATACATGGTGAGTGTGTTTGAAAACAGTCTTTGACTAAATAACAAATCTGAGAATGGAGTGTGTGTGTGTGTGTGTGTGTGTGTGTGTGTGTGTGTATTTCTGTGTTCGGTATTTCATAATGCTCTTTCGGTTTATTCCTCAATTGATCATTAATTGAGGCATCGAATAGTTGACCCTTGTGGAGAGCCAGAAACCTGATGTGTCTTGCCTGTAGTTTGGAATTGCCCACTGTGTTTGAGCATTTATGCTGTATCCTGGGACAACTTGCATCCTTTCTGTTCCTTGAACACATGCCTGCTGCTGCCACATGCTGCCCTCACTCTGGTCTGCTCACTCACATGACACCGCTTGCTGTTAGGACTCCAAATGGTAGTAGCAGCATCCAGCTCATCTTCTTCACTTTGGACACTTGATCTCTTCAGAAGTCAAGACACAGAAAAGGCGCTTTCTGTGATCTGCAAGCACGTATTTACCACTGGAGGGTTCTGTTGTTTTTGAAGCATCCCAGAGCCACAGACTCCCAGGGAGAGAACTAGGGAGCAAGTAATTGGCTTTTGATTTTTTTTTTTTAATCTATTGACTGATAAACCCGTGGTGTCTCTTTGAACAGCTGATGGCTAGAACTATGCAACACTCTTTTGTGATTCAAAAAATAGAACTTTAGGAAACTGTATTCTAGAATATACATGGCTAAGATCTGCTTTAGTTCCTTGTGCATAACAATGAGGAAGTTTTCAAAGAGAAGTATAAACCACACATGCTTTATTTGGGTGTGTATTGTTTTAAGCATTGATTATCTTTTCATTTGAAATGAATAGGATTTCTCCACAAGCCACTTGCTATTTGCATAATGTGAAAATTGATTTGTATAATAAGCCCTCGGAGTCATCAGAATGGGATCCTAGCTAGGCACATGAAGTTTTCTTTCTCTCTGTTGCAGGGTTTGCTTTGCTTATTCATTAAAACAAAAGTGAGAGAACCTGCTGATTTCCAGATTTTATTACCAAGTGGTTATCATTGTGCTCACTTGCTCATTTCTTATGATTTATGCTTTCTGTTTGCATTAACAACAGAAACCATATCTAAAATGTGCTTCTCTCTCTGTAGGACAGTCGGCCCAATATGTCAAGACCCCTGATCACCAGATCCCCTGCATCGCCACTGAACAACCAAGGCATTCCAACTCCAGCTCAGCTCACCAAGTCCAATGCACCCGTCCACATTGATGTAGGTGGCCACATGTACACCAGCAGCCTGGCCACGCTCACCAAATACCCCGAGTCAAGGTAATTGCACAAGTGGGGGTGTTGTTCTCAGAAGTGCATGTGTGTGATGCTCTTGGCTGTTTTCCTTTGATTAGAAGAACAGTGTGGCCTGGCCAATGCCAACGGTAGGACATGACCTGCTGAGACTACCCAGGGCCATGGTTGTATGGCTTCCACAAGTTGGGACATGGAGTATATGTCCAGATGTCACTTGCAGAGTGCCATGGTATATGCATTCAGGAACCCTAGGGAGAAGGAACATAAATTCAAGGCAAGCTGGTGCTACACAATGAGTTCAAGGCCAGCCAGGACTGTAGAGTGAGACCCTATCTCAAAATAGAAACAGTGGGGGCAGGGTGAGATGGCTCAGAGCAAGCCTAATGTCCTCCGTTCAAACCCATGTCAAGGTGGAAGGAGAGAATCCAGAGGGTTGTCCTCTTGCCTCATGGACACACACACACGTGCATACAACCACACACACACACACACACACACACACACACACACACACACACACACACACGGGGGGGGGCAGGCAGGCAGATACACAAAGAGACACACAGAGAGAATAATATTTATAACCTAAATAGACAAGATTGAATAAAAATCACAGTTATCATAAAAATGTTATAAATACTGGTATTTTAGTTTTTCAGATCTCTCTTGACTACATAGTACTTTATAAAACAATTTGAAAATTGGCCTGAAAAGGATAAAAAAGTTTTTTCTCTTGATTTCCAGATTTATATTCCACAACAACAATGAAATTATTAAAAATATAGGTTTATATGGTATTCACAAAGCTTTGCATTTTATGACCCGGTCTGTCATCTGTTAGGGCAGGTGTGACTCAAAAATACTAAGAAGGCAATACAAAGCCACATGGTCACAGTGGCTGTAGTTTCAAGACTGTAGCTCTATAAATATTATTCTTTTTAAAGAGTACCTATTTGTATTCTTTCCAACCCTCTGTTGATACTAACATCAACTATAGAAAATTGCTACTGGCCCTTCAGATGAGGAGCTAAATCCAGGGTCAAGTACAAAATATATTCAAAGGTCCAAATCCTGTCCTTAAATGTAGGGCAAGTTAGTGGTCTGGTCTGGTAGCCGTTGTTTTTGTTTGCTTCTAAAACTTCTGATGTAGGGAGAAGTTAATGCAGCTTGAAGGGCTTCCTTCTGAGCTTCATAGGAACAGAAGTATTTCTGATTTGGCATGTTTTCAAATTTTAGTATATTTTTCTATATATAATGAGATATCTGGAAAAGGAGACTGAAGTCTGAGCATGAAATTTATTTATGTTTCATATATATATATATATATGTATATATATATATATATATGAGGATCATTCTGTATAATATTTTTAATAATTCTCTTTAATAATAACAAAGTTCTAGAATCTGGAATTTTCCATGTAATGGTGGGTGTTATGTTGTTACTCAAAAGGTCCTGGGTACTGGGGAGATAGCTAATTTGCTAAGGTGCTTGCCACAAAAGCATGGGTCAATCCCCAGAATTCATATAAAAAAGCTGATCTGTCCCTATAATTCCAGCTGTCCTATTTAGTGTTTAGTATTTGTGAACTTGACATAGCCTAGTCACCTGGGAAGAAGGAATTTCAGTTGAGGAATTGCCTTGATCAGATTGGCATGCCTGTGAAGGTACTGTCTCAATTACTAATGCATACAGTAAACTCCAGTCCACTGTAGGCATTACAGTCCCCTAGGCAGGTGTCCTGGGTTATATAAGAAAGCTATCTAAGCATGAGTGTTCAAGCAAGCCAACTGGCAGGCAAAATTCCTCTATGGTATCTACTTAAGGTTCATGCTTAAGTTCCTGCCTTGGATACCCTGGAACTGGAGTTTCAGACAGCTGTGAGCTGCCATGTAGATGCTGGAATTGAAGCCAGATCCTCTGGAAGAGAAGTCAGTCTCTTAACCACAGAGCCATTAAGTTCCTGCCTTGACTTTCCTCAGTGCTAGACTGTGTCCTAGAAATACAGGCTAAAGAAACCCTTTCCTTATCTTTTGGTCAGGATATTTTATCAGTGTGACAGAATGCACTAGAACACTAGTACTAGGGAGGCAGAGATGGGTGGATCCTTGGGTCTCACTAGACAACCAGCTAATTATGCAAATTCTGGGCCAACGAGGGACCCTGTCTCCAAAACATGATGGACAGCTCCTGAGGGATGACACCTATGGTTGACTTTTGGCCTCCATAGATTCGTGCATCCCTCCAACCCTCACAAACATTCATGAACACACATGTGCACACACTCCAATAGATGCCCACATCAAGGTTCTGGACTTTGGAGCATTTGGGATGTGGGTGTTTGGACTACTGGCCTGTGCCTTAGGCAGCTGGTTTTGGTCTGGTTGCTTGGTGCAGTTGCCTGGGTCTTTTCCATAGTCTAATGCTCTCTGAGGCTCAACCCTCTGCAGAACTCTGGATTTGCTTGGACTTTGGGCAGTGGTGGAATATAAAAGTTTGATTACTCTCTTCATTCTGTTGCTAGCTCACATAACTTCACAATCCCCTCCTGTTTGTGCTGCATCTTTTAGGAACAGACCTTAACTAATGTCTCATTTGGAGACTTTCTAGTCTATCTTTCCATGAGTATTCCTCAAGTCCATGTTTCTGACTCTCATTATTCATACCCTAAAATGTTCATCAGACTCCATCACTCTCTAGCTGTTTGGTGTCTTATAGCAGCCAGCTACCACATGCAGCTTTGATCACTGAAAGAGCAGACAAGCCAAATTAAAATCTCCTTGATATATATCACACATTGAATTTTGAGGCATAGACCAAAAATAAGTCTAAAATATCTCAACAGTTTTTTATTGCTTCCTTTCCATGTAGGAATGATAATATTTTGAGTTAAGTAGAAATGTATCTCAGACAAATTTTGTTTCTTTTCACTTTTACCATGTGGCTGCTCGAAAATGTAAAGTTGCTTATGTGTCTTCTTTTCTATATGGCAGCACTAAACTAGGAATATATGTTTTTATAAAAAGAATTAACCTGTCATTTCCCCATCCTGACACGTGCATCCATCAAAAATTGAATTTTTCCTCATCAACATAAGGCAAGATTGTTCAGCATGCTTTCCTAATTTTTCTTGTCATTTCTAGTCACCCATAGTATTATAGCAGCAACAAAGAAATGTTTTCTCTTCTTGTGATGTTTCAGGGGCCAAACTCAGGGCCTTGTACATGCTAAGCAACTATTCTATCACTAAGACTCACCTCCAGCTCAAGCAAAAGGAATTTGATTCATTATATCTGCATTTAGATGTAGGGTCTGCCATTCTGGCAGTTATTTGATGGGTTGGTAGGGTCCAATGGCTGAATGAACACTGGCTTCTCTCTTATAAAACAGGCACAAATACATCCTTTTACAAAGCTGATAATGTTATTATAGAAATCACTTCATAGCCCTGTGTTTGATGCATAGTAATCTGCCAAACCCAGCCTTCCAAATTCTAAGAGAATCCCACTCCTTCCTTTCCTATAGCCAGGAGACAGGCTGACATTGGGGTCTCCTTCCTTGTGTCTGGTATTGCATCCTCTGTTTTATACCCCACTTTGAGCTCATCCTTTGAAACAGGAGATAGCTTTAAGCTTATGTCAAGTTTCAAAGAAACTTTTGTTTCCATGGCTTATGCCTAAAACAAATAACACTGGTCAGATAACATGGGCTCAGTGTTTAGTTGACCACCTTGTGTTGCTCTGCTCATCCTTGGTTCTTGTGACACCTTTGTAGGTAATTAAATAGTCATCTCAAAGAAAATTCAGAAAGGGACCCACACTCAAATTATAGTAACCAAACATATATAGAATAGATGTTGGTGATTTTTCCGTAGGTGTCAGTGTCCCTTCCAATTTCTGTGAAGATCTACAACCTCTGGGGATAAACCCCAGACAGACCAATTGGGTTACCCATGATCTTAGAATTATTAGCAACTCTGGTTAACATTCTCCAGGTTCTAGGGGTTTGGAACCCTCCTTCCCCTGAAGAACTCCCCTGCCCTACCCATTTAGCGCCCCTGGTTCTTCTCCAGCTGCCTCTGCTGGTGGAATGGCCCAGAGGGAAGTGATACTTCTAGGACTACAGGGAAGACTTGTAGTTAAGAAATTCTGATTTATAAATAACAGATAACCTTAAAAGATGCCAGGTGTAGGGCAGGAGGTATAGGATGTGGGGTGCAGGATGGGAGGTGTAGGACATGAGGTGTAGGGTATGAGGTGTAGGATTTGGGGTGCAGGATGGGAGGTGTAGGACAGGAGGTGTACAGCATGCGGTGGGTGCACAGTTTGGTGGGAACAGCACATGTGCACGCATCTGAGTTTGAGCCCAAGCACTGACAAAGAAAGGAATGGGAAAGGCCCTACATCTCCAACTGAGATAACAGCTTCAAGTTGCAGTCCACAAGACCACCTGGTTTGGATCTATAATAACTTTACACCAACCAGTTTAAAGGAAAAACAAACCCCACAAAAAACAACACATGCTTTTAATCCCAGTACTTGGGAGGCAGAGGCAAGCAGATCTCTGAGTTCAAGGCCAGCCTGGTCTACAAAGTAAGTCCCAGGACAGGCTCCAAAGCTACATAGAGAAATCCTGTCTCGAAAAGACAAAACAAATAAAAAGCAAAAACAGAGCAAGGATGGCAGTGCACACTGTATCCATAGCACCTTGGGGCTGAAGTAGAAGTCTATTGAGTTGAAGGCTAAGCAAGCCTACAAAAGGAGGCACTGTGAGAAAAACCAAACCAAACCTGTGTAGGGATAGGAGACAGCCATGGACATGTAAAGATGGACAGTCAAAGATCGGCAAACTAGGATTTGCTGCCTGTTTTTACAAATAAAGTTTTACCAGAGACAACAGCAAAGAAAAAGTCCACCATCAGATATCTTCCGCTGGACCTGGTGGTACAGGCCTGTAATCTAAGCTGCTCAGGAAATAGGGGCAGGAGGATTGTGAGTTCATAGCCAGCCCAGGAAACGTATCAAGATTATGTCTCAAAAAAGTCTTTTTAAGAGGGTGGAGCAGGACCCTGGGAATATAGCTTAGTGGTTGGACACTTGCCCAACATGCCTGATCAAACCCAGCACCACTTTGAAAGAAAAGGAAAGAAAACAAGTGGATGTATACAGATCTACTCACTTGCTCTGAGGGAGGGAGTTGTAGATGTACTCGTTCTCTGGCCTGTTAAGATTTGAATGGCAGATCTGATTATGACTGGCTCAAAAACATTGATGACACTTTATTAACACCATTGATAACGAAAGACCTAAATATTGCAATAATTTGTTTATTAAGTTCTGTGCCAAATTCCAGGGCACCCTGAAGATCTGCTCTTGGCATGTGTGTATGATAAGCATGCATTCAGTAATCATTTAAAGAAAGACTTGTCTGAGTTCAAAGTTGGGTCTTTCGCATCCATCACTGTCCCTTCTAGCAAAGGCAATTTTAGTAGTGCTATGTTGAAGTTTATTCAGATTTGAACTCTTTCAATCAGGGAAGTGGACCCATATTACTAATCAAAAGCACCTGTGGGGTGGTAATAAAGCCAGGGTCTCAATGGAAAGAGCTCACTGTCAGCCAAGGAGCTCTCAAGTTTCCCCTGCGCTGATGGCCTGTTGGAACTTTTGTATATATTTTAAACCCAGTACATGAGTTAATTCCCACATAAGCAGATTATGCTAAATGGATGTCTCCAAAATAGCTGCAGGGTTCCTCAGCATACAGGGATATGTAGGTAACTGCAAAATTCAAGAGACTCCCTTTGCAGCCATGGAGTTGACACCCATGGCCACCCAAGGGTATGCATTCAGAATTTCAGGATGGAGGAGCCAAGCATGTGTGACTCACGCCATCCAGTGTGCATCACTCGCACATGGTAGACATTACAGGATTATTTCAGTAGAGCTGCACTAAGAGGGAAGGCAGACAAGTGTAATATGAGACAACTAGAGAGGCCAGGGTTGTGAGTTCACTCTACATTACATACATATGAAGCCTGTCTCAAAACAAAACCACATAAATATGAATCTGGACAGTTTGCTCAATGGTTAAGAGCACTTCCTGCTCTTCCAGAGGACCTGAGTTTGGTTCCTAGCACCCATGCCCATGTTGAGTGGTTCATAACCAGAGGATCCAACACCCTCTTCTCTATTCCTCCAGCAACTGAACTCACATATGAACACACACACACACACACACACACACACACACACGCACACACACACAATTTTAAATACAATAAACATTTTTCAAAACCCTAAAATAAAAGGATCAGTGAATCCCGTGTTCTGGAGACAATCAAATCCCATGTTAGCATTTCTGTGCACTTGTATCCTGGCCTAGGAACTCTCTGGACTCCTGTGTTAGGTCTGGGGACTCTGTGATGTCACCTTTCCTGACTTCATGCTTCTAGTTTTAATGCTGTCACTGCTAGACATGGACCCCACTATGTTATCATATAAGCCCATATTTTAAAGACCTCAAGAAATAAGTGCAAAATGAATGTATCTGATTTGATTTGCCAAATGGTTCACTGAACTTTTCTTCAGAGTTGCTGCATGGTGCCAGACTCAGTGGCGTCTATCTGTAATCTCAGCTCTTAGGAGGCAGAGACAGGAGGATCCCAGATGAGGTTTCCTGGGCTGCATAGAGAGAATCTATCTAAAAAGCAAACAGATAAACAAACAAACAAAACCAAAAGACATAAAGTTACTGCACGCCTACTGCGCACCTAAGCTATTTTGTGCGCAGTGACTAAGCTATTTTGTTATTTCCTGCATTTTGATGCATGTGTTGAATAACTCAGTGCCTTTGTTACAATGTCACAGGTCAGTCAGCCATGGAGTGTCAGCAGAAAGGGAGGGATGGCACTGCTACTGCTGTGAAGGGACAAGCACCCAGTGACTGAGAAGTGAGGGCTGGAGAAGCCTTAGACAAGGCAAGGTGGTGGAAGTGGAAAGTGTGGCATTTCCCAGTGATAATGGGGAGGGCTCTTCCTTCTCTGTCATCTCTCTTCATTTTACAGTCTTGCTCCTCTGGGATGCAGGTGAACACCCCTGTGTTTAAACGAGGACCTGCTGTTCTGTTTAGTGCGGGGGGGGGGGGGGGGGGGGGAGCATCCTTTAGTAATGTGTGCTATACAATGATAGATTCCTCGGCCACAAGATTGGCCTTGCTTTCAACGGGGTTGGACTTGGAGAGTCTTATCTTAAGCTATATTTTAGAGAAAAGACCACTGCAGTGTCTATACTTCTCCCCTCCACGCTCTGATGTTCATTGATGGATTATTTTCCCTTCCACCAGAGCACACAATGGCCCTCAAAAGTCCTCATTCTCTTACAGTGGCCTCTATAACTTATCAGACAGAGGTAGCAGAGAAAAACAGCAAACAGTCATAAGTAATATTTCACTAGGTAGTTCATTACTACTAAGAAAAGTAACAGCTGGGCATAGTGGAGCACACCTGTAATCCCAGCACTTGGGAAGTGGAGGAGGGAGCATCAGGAGTTTATGGCTACATCTATTACACTATGACTTTGAGCTAGCCTGGGCAATATGAGACACGCACAAGATAAATAGGCCCTCTGGGGAATTAACTTGCCCCCTGTATTAAATCTAAAGATAATTTTCTTTTCACATAGTTATTTCTCCTCACAAGAAACATCTTTATTTATCTTAAAATAAAATTAAACCAAAAGTACAGTTTGCATTTTAGTTTACACTTGAAAGCAAAATTGTGGTACCATGATGTGCTGAGTCTTTCTTACCTGGTCTCTTTGTCTCCTGTGTCCTGTGATGCATCTGGCAGGGGATTCTTGGGAATCTCTACATTGCCCCTTTATCCCAGTGGTCAGAAACCTACAGGATGTCTGCACTGCAGGCCCTGGGTGTGGGGCAGCTCCCCACACTGCTTGATCGGTCACCCACAATGCCATTTGTGACCAGCACCGTCTCTCATTTTTGCATGTGAAGTTACGTTTGGTTTTAACTGTCGTAGTGAGTTAAGAGCTGTTGAAATAAATGTGTGTAGAAGCCGTGTGGGAGCAAATGATGCTTTAGCGTACTCCTCATTCTTCCGTGTAAGACCTGGGAAGAAGGCACCTGCTGGCACCCTGATGTTACAGTCACTTGGGGATAACAGAGAAAAATGATTCCAGGCAGATCTACAGTCATATTGTGTATGTTGTGTCCTGATTTGTCAAGAACCCAACTTCCTGTCACCCTACAAAGCTCTTTCTCCCTACATTCCACCCAGTGTCCTTGGGGCCCAGCAAGTTTCAGTGAGGCCTGACAACTGTCTTCCTGGAACCAAAATAATAGAAAAGTGAGCCTTGACTTCCTCTAATTGATACCCTCTCCCTAATCCTCCATCTCAGGGAATACAGATTTCTGGGTATGTTCTGCTCCTCATTTAGTATGTAGTTCTCAGGAAGTAGAAACTCCTCAACTTATTGTGAGTGTGTGTGTGTGTGTGTGTGTGTGTGTGTAGGTGTGCATGTATGTGTGTGTGTGTGTGTAGGTTAGTGTGTGTAGGTGTGCATGTATGTGTGTGTAAGTGTGCATGTGTGTGTGTGTGTGTGTGTGTGTAGGTTAGTGTGTGTAGGTGTGCATGTGTGTGTGTAGGTTAGTGTGTGTAGGTGTGCATGTGTGTGTGTGTGTGTGTAGGTTAGTGTGTGTAGGTGTGCATGTGTGTGTGTGTGTGTGCATGTATGTGTGTGTGTCTGTGTGTGTGTGTGTGTGTAGGTTAGTGTGTGTAGGTGTGCATGTATGTGTGTGTGTGTGTGTAGGTTAGTGTGTGTAGGTGTGCATGTATGTGTGTGTGTCTGTGTGTGTGTGTGTAGGTTAGTGTGTGTAGGTGTGCATGTATGTGTGTGTGTGTGTGTAGGTTAGTGTGTGTAGGTGTGCATGTATGTGTGTGTGTTCATGCGCACATGTGTGCACCAGAGGTAGACACTGAATGTCTTCTTTTATTGCTTCCTACATTACTCTTAAATACTATTTCTATTTATAAATTCATAGCATGTATTTGATCATCTTCTTTGTCCTCCCCCAAATCCTCAGACCTTCCTGCAACCCACTACCCATCCAACTTCATGTTCTGTCTCTCTTAAAAAGCAAAACAAAAAGTCACGGAGTCAAGTTTTTGCCGGAACTTTGCTGGAACTGGTGGCCACTCTGGAGCATGGGAAATGAATTAACTGTCACTTCATTGAACTGGCTTTCCCTCATCCAGCAGCAGTGAAATATGCCTTGGACAGGGGTGGGACTTCACGCCTACTTCCCCTTCTCCATGCTGTGATCTTGTCTGGGAGGAGCTTGCACAAGTGTCCTATGTTCTACCATAGTCTCTCGATCTGCCAACGGTGTCAGTCATCCACCACCTGTGGCTCTTACAGTCCTTCTGTCCCCTCTTCCACATAGATGCCTGAGCCTTTCCGGACAGCCATGATGTAGACATCCCAGTTAGGGCTCAGCGTTCTAAAGTTACTTCCTCTCGGTTACATTGACCATGTGGGTTTCTGTGTTAAGTACCATTTACTGCAAGAAGAAACTTCTCTGGTAAGGTGGGGTGGTACCCTGATCTGTGGTTGCTCTGTTCATCTAGCAGAGTAATGGTAGTAGGCCTTCCCATAGGGACCGTGACCTATCTAGCCTCAGATTCTTTGAGACAGGGTCTCTCACTGAAGCGGGAGCTTGCTACTTTGGCTCAGCTGGCTGGCCAGCAGCCAGCAAGCCCCTTATATCCATATGTCTCTTCAGATCCCAGCAATGGGACTGCAGACATATGCTGCAGTGCCAAGCTTTGATGTGGGCTCTGGAGCTGAAACTTGGGTTCTCCTGCTTGCAAGTCAAATAGTTGTCAGCTGAGCCATCTCCACAGCACCCAAACTCTCCAGTCGTAATAAATGCCCCAGAATCCCCATGTGTCTCAGAGTTTGGGCACCTGATGTACAGTGTCAGGTACAATTGTCCATAGGTTGTTCTGAGCATGCTCTGGTATGGCTACATACAGGCTTTTCTTATTGATGATGCCATGAATCATACAGGTTGGGACAAACACAGTTTTCAGTTTTTGTTTGCCATGATGAATAGTGTCACTGAGAATGCCAAGGTTATTTTTACTGTTTTCAGTATCTACATGTTTCTTCTCATCGTACAAGAAAAAAAACCTTAAAACAAATGCCTGATCTAGTCATCTGTTTGAAAAATTAATTCACTTGGATAATTGCTTACAAGGTTAATATGTGAAAAATGTGCTCCATCTCACTGTGTTCTTGAGAGCAATTTCACTAAAGGAGCTTCAGTTTTGTTTTGTTTTGTTTTTCAAATTTAAGCAAGCTTTTATTAAAAATATTAAATACTAAGATGGAATTTTTTCTTTTTTATTTATTCAAATTCTTTAATTACTACTCATATTTACATATCCATCCCCCCATTCCCTTGCCCTCCCATCCTCATGTTCCCCACCCAACCTCTCCCTCCCACCCTCCACCCCCAACCCCTCCCCAGGGATACTGAGGCCCTCGACCAAGGACCTTCAAAGTCTGTCATATTGTTTGGGGCCTAGGCCCTCCTTGCTGTATCTGGGCTGAAATAGTATCCCTCCATAGGGAATGGGCTCCCAAAGCCCATTTGTGCTCTAGGGATAAAGACTGGCTCTGCTGTGAGAGGTTCCATAGACTGTCTCGGCCTCCTAGCTGGCACCCACATTCAGAGGACTTGGTCTGGTCCAATGCTGTTTCCCCAGTTTTATGACTAGGGTCTCCATTCTATCAGTAGGTCAGGTCCACTGTTTCTGCAGGTCTCTCCCGCCCCGTCTTGGCTCCTTTGCTCATCCCTCCTCCTTCTCCACAACTGAATTCCAGTAGTATGGTTCAGTGCTTAGCTGTGGGTGTCTGTTTCTGCTTTGAACAGCAACTGGATGAAGGCTCTCCTTTCTCTCCCTGCCCCCGGGCTCCAATTTGGTAAGGGGTTCTTGTCCCCATCCTCTTCTTTGAGGGACTATGCAATCTTCTCTTGGGGTCCTCCTTGTTTCCTAGCTCCTCTGGCAGTGTGGAGTGTAGACTAGTGATCCTTTGCTCTATGTTTAAAAATAAAAAATGAGTGAGTACATACCATGTTTATCTTCTTGTGATTGGGTTACCTCACTGAGGATGGTTTCTTCTAGTTCCATCCATTTGCCTGCAAATTTCAAGATTCCATTGTTTTTTTCCGCTGAGTAGTACTCCATTGTGTAAATGTACCACATTTTCTCTATCCATTCTTCAGTTGAGGGGCATCTAGGTTGTTTCCAGGTTCTGGCTATTACAAATAATGCTGCTATGAACATAGTTGAACATATGTCCTTATTGTATGAGTGTGCATTCTTTGGGTATATACCCAAGAGAGTGATTGCTGGATCTTGAGGAAGACTGATTCCCATTTTCCTGAGAAACTGCCATACTGATTTCCAAAGTGGTTGTACAAGTTTGCACCCCCACCAGCAATGGAGGAAAGTACCTCTTTCTCCACATCCTCTCCAGCATGGAGCTTCAGTTTTTAAATAGTTCCTTCATGCAGCTCAGCCCACAGATTTTGGACATTGCTTTGACTATAGTTTGTACAAACCCTGTCATTTCTGCCAGCCACACATATGGATTTGAGGAGGGTTTGTAGGTTTTTGTTTGTTTGTTTGTTTGTTTGTTTTAAAGTCCAATATGAAAGCATTTAGGACCAGAGACATAGATCAGTGGATAAAAGCTACACAACAGTGATGACCTGATTTCAATGCCCAGCATGATGACCTGAATTCAGTGTCTCTCCTCAATGAAGGAGAGACCTGACTCCCAAAAGGTGTCCTCTCTAGCTGCTGGCAGCTGATAGCTCCTGAGGGAGAACCACTCCTTTCTAAGGACATGGCTACTGATAGGATTACCATGCTCCAGTGGATGGTCCAATACCCATGCACATATGGTCAGCACTAACTGGACTTGGTGGGTTAAATATGTGTGCATATATATATATATATATATGTGTGTGTGTGTGTGTGTGTGTGTGTGTGTGTGTGTGTGTGTATGTGTTTATATGTACAGTCACACTGATATACGTATTCTATATATAAATATATTTTACATATACATAGTCTATACCTATTATATAATATATATTAAAATATATGGTAAAGTTGGAGAGGGCACATGTTGGGGGCATGGAGAGAATTGGAGGAGGAAATGGGGTATATATTTCATTGTATACATATATGAAATTCTCAAGAATAAAGAAAAACTATTTTAAGCTGTCCTCTGACCTCTTCATGCATGCTGTGACATGAACAGACATATTTCACTTTCTCACACACATTATCACATATACACATTATTAGTTATATTCATTCCAAAAACCCAACTGCTTTTTTTGTCATATGGGAACCTTGAACGCAAGTCTTAGTTTTGTGGCTACTGGTAGTTCTGATGTCATCCTCCCAGGCTATCACAGTCAACATCACACAGGGGATCTCTTTTGGAGAGCAAGCATATCTGTGTCACTGGAACCTCTGTCATGTGCCTTCATGGTAAGTTTGCCTCTCATTCATGCAGAAAACAAATATTTCTTAATAGAAGCATTTATTCACATCCAAGCATAACTTAAATTTCATTTAAAATTTTAGTTTCTTAGCCAGCTATTGAGTGGGCACCTCTAGTCTCAGCTTCTCTTAAGGCTGAGACAGTCCAGGAATTCATACCAACCTTGCAACATAGTGAACATAGTCTCTTGAAAATAAATATCCTAATTAAGTAATCAGATTAGTTTTAAAAGGAAATCTCCCATAGGTAGTAGCAAAAAGTCACATCAAAAGGCATCTCAGGGACCCACTGAGTGTGTCAGTGTTCTCTGCAGGATGTAAATCAAGTGTCCACTTGCAGACCAATATATGTTTTACATCATTGTGCTTTCTGGACTTTATATACATAAAATCTTGTATGTGTGTATGATGGGTAAGGAAAGGCAAAACTGTCTAGAGGAACAGAGGGTACTCACAGGAGGGTAAGTGTGGGTAAGGCAGGGTGTGTGGGGTAGTGAGAATGCATTCAACATACAGCATATCCTTGTGGACAGCATTCTCATATCATATTGAACCATGAAAAATTGGTATATACAGTGGAATTTTTATAAAGGACTGAAGAAAAAGACAAGACCAGGCATATTCAGGCTGAAGATGGACTAGTGAAAAAGAAACACCCTACCCATTACATTGACCATATCGTTGTCTGTTGTCATATATGTCACCTGTTAAAGAAACATTTCATTAAGAATTTTGAATGCATTGCTGTCCCGCGCGATAGTCTTGCCGGCAAGAACCACACAGGACATTCAGATCCTTCTGCAGTAAAGCTTTAATGTGTCTTGAGAGGAGAGCATAAGCTTACCAGAGCGGAGACCCCAAGCCAAGAATCCCGTCCCCTAATAAAGGCTGGCAACCGCCGCCTCGGACGTGTCACCCCATGATTGGCTGCAGCTCATCGGGCCATATGACACCACGGAATAGGCAGAGATCAAGGAATGGAAAATTACCCAGCGCCTGCGCAATAATCTTGTTTACATTCGGTGCCTGCCGGATGCAGGCGCCATCTTGTAATGGAGAATGCAGGGATGGCTCCCTACACATTGCCTTGATTGAATGCATTATCAGTGCTCTGCTTTTGAGGGGTTAAGTGCAAGATGCTCGCAAAATGGCAGCACTCTGTGCCAACAGTTACAGGGTGCACACTGCCCTCCATGCTCTTGGTGGGGGCCCTGAAACAATGGGAAGTCAGGCATGCTGTTACACAGTGTCTTAGTTAGGTTTTCTATTGCTGTGAAGAGACACCATGGCAACTCTTACAGAGGAAAACATTTAATTGGGGCTGGCTTATAGTTCAGTGGTTCAGTCCATTATCATCATGGCAGGCAGCAAGGCAGACAATGGCGTCATGTTGCTAATACATACCAGTGTCAGATGTAATGACATTGTGCTTTATCCTTTGATTTTTTATGTTGGGAGGCTCAGTTGAGTGCCTCATGAGGAACCATGACTTTTTAACAATGGCAAAGTCTAGAGGCTGCCAAGCTTTATCACAGAAAGGTGATCTTGACCTCCCGCCATCTTGTTTCTTTGATTGGAACGTAGTGAGCTCTAGGGTCCACCCCCAGCCTCATTAAGTTTGGCATCCCCCATCCAAAAATTGATCTTTAAAAAATAACCTAGAAGGCTCTGAGGACTTCTGAGCTTACCAAAACAAACAAACAAACAAAAAACAAAACAAAACAAACAAAAAACAGAAAACTCCCCTGACCCCAAAACAGCTCAGTCAACAGAAAAAGAAAAATGAAAGCTCCTCTCTCTTCAGGGCCTCGGGCAAACCAGGCTGTGTAGCCTAGGATACTTCCCTCCCCAATCTTCCTGCCTCTAACTGAGTGTTGGGATTACTGCTGTGCAGCACACACCCGGCTTGGAGCTGGGATTGAACCCAAGCCCTTGGAGATGCTAGGCAAGCACTCTACCAACTGAGTTATCTGCCTAGATGACCCTCCTTTCTTTCCTCTATTTCTGTCTTTAGGGAATAAGGTAGGACTGACCCCTGAATCTATAATCTTAAGGGCTTTAAGGAAAAGTCCTCACCAAAACCTTTGTATTTTAATAATATGCCATGTAAGGAATGAACTGGCAGGAGGGAGAATTCAGAAAGAAAATTATTAGATGCACTAGATTATTGGACAAAAGGTCATAACAACCAAGCTAACCATGAAACTTTGTCTGCATGAAGCATGTTTCCTCTTTCCCACCATGAGGTGTCTATGATGATCAGAAAGGTCAACAGAAGAGCAACGGCTTCTCTCTCCAAGAACATGATGGGCTGGGTGGGCTCTGTGGAGCGTATGTGCCTCTGAGATCCCCAAATTGGCAAGCATTTCCTTCTTTCTCAGGACTGCTGCCTAGGGAGGTAGAAGAACAAGTCAGGGAATGCTGTCATGCCATCGCTGTCACCTTCTGTATATGACCACCCAAAGCAGGAACGGAATAATGACGGGATAATGACAAGTTCCTGCTCCTGGCTGGAAGCCTTTACTTCTTTAGCTGATCTGCAGGTTGGGACCTGGTGCTGCTTTTTTGTTGGAGAGTTTTGGAAGAAATGTCTAGAGATATATCTGTTGTTCAGTGTGCTGAAGACTGGCATGGTTCTCAGGGGGCATTTTTGAACTATGTAAGCTGCACATAAGTCCAGCAGGGAGGGAGTGGTTGCCCAACACAGACACCCCAAGAGCAAGCACTGTTGGCCCCACAGCTGCCAAAGGCAGAGTGCTGTCAGCATCCTTCTTGGGAGTGTCCCAAGTGCACAACAGGAAGAGTTGTCTGTAAATTATGAACAGATCTGAACTTTTTGTGAGGTTGGCACTTAAAAGGTCTCAGTAGCCAACACCAGTAGAACTTGCTGTGTACCTAAGCCCAGCCTCCCAGCTGTGAGTGTACAGGAATGAGGCGCCATGCCTGGCTCTACAGGTCATATTGCTCACGTGACACTTTGAGTTGATGACTAAGTACATTGTAAAAAGGAGTTCTTAATTGATCTAAATAATAAAAACCTGGAGTCAGATGTAGAGGGAAATGCTGAGAGATCAGAGAGAAGAAGGAACAAGCCAAAGTCACCTTTATCTCCTTAGGTTCTCAGCAGAAAAGAGAGTGAGTTCCTGTTCCTTCCCACTTACATCTCTCCACCCAGCCCTCTCACTTCCTGTCTGTCCGTATAGACCTTCAGACCTCTATGGTTAGCTAATGGTAAGCTCCGTCCTCTGATCTTCAGACAGGCTTTATTTGCACAAGCAAGATATCACCACAGTACATGCATGGCATAATTTAGAAATACTATAGAGAGCGTATAGCCAAACAGACACAACCCACAGTGATCCAAAGAAGCAACTAGACATCGTCAGAAGGCTGTTGGGTGACAAGGATGTTCACTGAACCCTTTAACATGCTTATGTGCTACAGATGCTGTGCGATGAATTTCAATTTTCAGCTTTTCTCTCTTCTTTTAAGGAGGCACAACTCTCGGTCCTTAGGGGTGTCTTGGAAAGCCTGGTTTCTGGATGTGTTTTCACACTCTATCACTCTGAAGCCATACAGTCACAGGATGGATTCATTTCCATCATTCATTCAACCACCTTTGGATGTTCTCAGTATGTGAACGAGACTGTTTATAAACTCTTGAATGATGGTAGTAATAAAGGTGTGTGTGTGTGTGTGTGTGTGTGTGTGTGTGTGTGTGTGTGTGCTGGCTAGTTTTATGTCCACTATGTCCATTTGATACAAGCTAGGGAAGCTCAATTGAGAAAATGCCTCCAAAAGACCCAGCTGTAGGCATTTTCTTAATCAGTAAGAGAGGGCTCAGCCCACTGTGGGTGGTGCCATCTCTGAGCTGGTGGTCCTGGGTTCCTATAGGGAACCTGGCTGAGCAAGCCACAGGAAGCAAGCCAGTAAGCAGCATTCCCCCATGCCCTCTGCATTAGTTCCTGCCTCCTGGTTCATGCCCTTTTTGAGTTCCTGTCCTGACTTCCTGTGATGACGAAGTGTAAGCCAAATAAATCTTTTCCCCCCCATGTTGCTTTGGTCTTGATGTTTCATCACAGCAGTACTAACCCTAACGGAGACAGTGTACCTGTGTGTGTGAGAGTGTTTGTGTGTGTATGAGCATTTGTCTATATGAGTGGATTTGTATATGTGTGTGGCATGTATGCATGTCTACGTGAGCAATAGTGTATGTGTGTGGCATGCATGCATGTAAACGTGTACACTTGTGTATACATATATATGTGCATTTGTATATGGCATGTATGTATGTCCATATATATGCATTTTTATTTGTATAGTATTTATGCATATGGTATGTACATTTGCATATGTGTTGTGGCATGCATGCATGTGAATGTGCATGTATTTTTGTATGTGTGAAGTATTTATGCATATGGTATGTGTATAAATTTGTATAAATGTGTGTTGTGTATATGTTTGTGTATGTGTGACATGTATGCATGTGTATGCATTTGTGTACATGTGTGGTATTTATGCATATGGTGGGTGTGTGCATTGGTGTCTCTGAACATTGGGAGTAAGAAAGCAGTACAAATGGAGTCAGGGTGGATTCAGCTATTCTGTCCATCGTCCGCAAGATATTAGAAAAGCATTGGCCCGTTCTCTTGGTAATTTTGTGTTCTTTTCATTAAACTCTGTTAAGCTTCTAGACTTTTCACTTAAACATACTAAGCAAAAGATTTAAATACTTTCATTATGAGCCACTGTTTTGCTGGCATGATCACAAGTGGGGAAAACTGTCAAGTTGAAAATAGAAATGCTGGCTTGGCCATCGTCCCCTTGTATGATCAATACGATGCGCGTTTATGTGAAGCAATGACTGTGGCATATTGTAAGTGATTTCCAACCGTCTGGGCTGGTGAAACAACAAAGGAAGTGTGGACACACTCCACTCCCCAGCCTGTCCTCACTGATGGTCACAAAGTATGAGGAGAGAGGGGCCATCTGCGAGCAGCAGTCCCACGGGACAGACTCGGGGATTTGCTAGACATGTGGGAAGGCATGTATCACATTCTGTAATCTGACAATCAGGTTTGTCATGACAAAGGAGCCCGGGAACAAGGTAGGGGTAGAAATCAAGCACAACTCAGATTCACTAAGAACACACACAAGTGTTTCGTGTTACAAGAAATGTGAAGGCCTGGGGATGAAGTTTGGAGGTAGAGTGCTTGGCTAGCACACAGTACATGCTGGATCTGGGGATTTGACACCATAAGAAAGAGCAGAGAAAGAAAGGGAAAGAGATGAAGAATCCAAGAAAGGAAGGGAGAGAGGGAGAGAAAGGGAGAGAGGGAGGGAGGGAGGGAGGGAGGGAGGGAGGAGGGAGGGAGGGAGGGAGGGAGGGAGGGAGGGAGGGAGGGAGGGAGAACAAACCACAACCACAAGATGTCAGGAAGGAAAGGGCAAGGAGCTGAGCTCTGAGACAGGTGGGCAGACTTGGGATACTACTATAGACCTAAGCTTCTGCTTTTGTCGTTTGTGTGTTTTGAACCCCGGTCCTTGCATACACTGAACAAGGACTCAACCATGGATCTGCATCCCTGGCTTGACATTTTAGTGTGTGCTTGAATGATTTGGGCAGTGGAGGGACTTGGGACAGTTCAAAGATAGACTGGCCCTCACCCTTAGGAAAGCAAACCCCACTAGCTCAGCGTCCTCAGCAGGCTACTTGATGGCACTACAATCCAGTTTCGTCACTGCTACAATCAAAGTGTTCCCTGTACTAGGCATTTTTATACTTAGTATTACTGTAGTGAGAATTCAAGCAGATAATCTGTAAAAATTTTCAGCAGAGTGTTGAACACACTCTCAATAAATGTTAGCTATTATAGCATTTCCCCTTCTGAATAGTGATTATTACTGGAAAATGGAAAACATTCTAGAGTTCTTAAATCAAGAGAAAAGCCTAAGGAGTGTGTCAAAAATACCTCTAAATATAGAACTGACTGTTGGGAGGAGGAAGGGCGTGGCTTCGGAGGCAGGCTCGTGTGCTCATGTTCATGCTTGCCTGCTCACACAGAAAGCAAGACAAAAACCTAAAGAGCCTGTGCTTGCTGAAAATATCCAACTGGGCTCTAGGAACAGGCATGATGATTCCATCCTGGGCTCAGCTTAGAAAAACGGCCATCCATTCTAAAACCATTTAAAAACAGACATTTGCTTGAACCGGGAGTACATGCAGGTGATCTTAATTCTTTTTGTCCAGTTCAGCCTGCTCCTTTAGATTTGAAGAATTCTGATTGGGGGCACAGCACTTTTCTCCAGGAAAACATCTGCCAGCAGTTACTGAATCTGTGGCGGGAGGGCATAGTGCTTTACGGAGAGATAGAACAACCTGTGGGCGGTAAAGGAGCAGGTCCATGCCAGGCACTGTAGTCCAGCTGCCTGTGGGAGTTCTGACGTCATTATTTATCAGCTTGCTGCAGTGTCCTCGCCTGCAAAGTCGGGAGCCTCAAAGCCAGGTAGACTTGGTACCATGTGCCCCAAGAGAACAGTGAATGTTAATTGAGTGTCCTTGTGTTCCTTAGGAGAATCCACTGTCTGATAGGACCCATTTCTCTAGTTAAATCAAAACTCAAGCTGAAGGGCTGGGGGATGGCTTAGTGGGTAAAGTACCTGTTGTGGACCTGAATTTAGACCCTGACCCTCATACAAAACCCAGTGTGGTGGCGCCCCCTAGTCATCCTAGCACTGGGAAGTAAAGGCAGGTAGGTGCCTGGAGCCTGCTCACAAGCCTGCTGAGTCCGTGAACTCAAGGTTCCGAGAGAGACCCTGTCTCAAAAAGTGAGGTAGGGAGCAACTGAGAAAGACTCCCAGCATTGGCTTTGTACTATTACTCCCACTTTGCAAAGGAGGACACTTTCGGCACATGTGTGTGCACGTGAACACAGACACACATAGCAACAATAATAAAGGCATGAGACAATCCCTGTAGTCGTGTCTCAGTGGCCTTGGCCTACCGTGAGCCATCAGTATCAGGACTGATTCTCCAAACTGATTCTCCAAACTGTGCAGTGTTAGCACTGCACACACTGTTGTTTACATTTGAAACGTGTCTTTCTCTCTCCCCTACTGTCTCCAGCTCCATAAATCACAGAAAATGATGCTGCCCTAGGGAACAGGTGCTGGAAGCACAGCTTCCCCTAAGTGGATACAATTTGCTTTGGTTTTTACTTAAGAAATTATTTTCTTTCTTCTTGTGAATTACTTCTACCCATTTCTATAACAAGATCTAAATCATTTTTTATCTACAGTCATGAAATATGAAATTTGCCAAGACTGGAAACATTAAAGAATTATTACAGAACCCTGGATGGTCATAAACTCCATCTTATGTGTTTAAAATTAAATGTTGTTTATGATCATTCAGGGTTTTTTCTCCTTCCTTATTTCTGTTCACGGTTTCAGGAAATACAGTCCATGATGACAGAGACGGTATCGTAAAGTACCTCAATCAATCTAACACTAGTTTTAAATTTAATTATTAATGTACCGTTTCTCTTCATTTATTCCCTCTGTCCTTCCTCTGTAATCTCAGCAGAAAAGAGAAGAAGGAACCCTCTAATGACGAGTCACCTCTGCCCATATGTGCTTATCTCCCTGAGGTTCTGAGACCAGCTAACCCTGTGGTGACAGTTCTCCCTATACCTATAACACATACATAACTGTGCATGAACACCCAAGTACCCAGTCCTCTACCCTGTTTGCCAGACAACTTAGATTTCCAATATTAGGGGAGAAATTTGGTGGGGAAGCCAAAATAGAAAACATAAAAATATGTAAAGCTGCATGTCGTTTGTCCGGTCAGCTTCGCTTGCCTGACAGGAAGTGCCTGACATAGCATCTCAGGATGAAAGACTTGCTTACAGTAGCTGGCTCTATTGTTTTTAGAATGAGGAGAGACACAGAAACATAGTGAGGGTCATGTGATGGAACAAACCTGGTCCCCTCATGATACCCAGGAGGCAGAGAAGGAAGAGGAAAGGCCTAGGGAGAATACACCACTTCAAAGCCACATCCCCAGTGACCTGTTTCCTCCATCTAGGTCCCTCTTCTAACAGCCCATTTGGCTGTGAACTCATTAGTATGGTGATGAAGTTAGCACCCCATCCACCCAGTTACTTTGGAATGGGACATCACCAGTGTGGACCAAGCCTGCAACACATGTGCCTTTGGTGGGGTATGTGTGTGTAGACTCATGAAAGATTTTCTCTTCAGCTAAATTTCTACCGTTTACACTTTCCCAATTTTCAACTAATAGATACGACTTATAACTTAAAAATATCTCCCAACGCTAAAGAGATCATTTGGTAGTTGCCTCTGAATTTGGTAGCCAGAAAAAAAAAATCTGGACAAGAAATTAAACAGTCTTTCTTCCAAGTACAAGCCATGTTTACCTTAGAACAGAAAGGTGGGGACATTTATTGGCAAAAAGTTCCAGCATGGGTACAAAGGCCTACCACGACCACCTTCTCCCCTTTTCTCCCCCTTGCTTCTAGGTCAGTCTTAGCATTTCATTCCTCAGGTTTTTTCTCATCTTCCCTGTTCAAGTCTGTCTTACAGAAGCTGCAGATAATCACTCCCTCTAGTTACCACGGCAGTTGAAGTTAGGAGAACTGGGAAGGTTATTCCATTTGTCCCTATGTAACAGAGCAAGTGTCCAGTTCCACGTCTGGAAACAGGATATGACCACGTGTCTACCAAGCATTGTGGGAAGTATAGGGTGTGAAGAACTGGAGGCGGAAGGCATGGGAACCTCCCCTGCTTGAGTTTCCACAGCTGTGAAGCTGTAAATCCCATAGGAGTGTTCCAGATTCAGTGTGAGGACACCGTGTATCCGGGGATAGTAGAGACAGAGTGGGTGGGGTCATGAGTCGGCTGTGTGCTCCTCTCCCCAGCATTTTCACTGCTCTGCAAATCCTCAGTTCACATCCTTACGTATACTCCGTCCCTCACACTCACCAGCTGTATTGACAGTAACCTCAGAAGTCTGGGTGTGTTTCATTTTGGTTTGGTGTGATAGGTTGTGGCGGCTTCATCGTGCACCATTTCTTTCACCGACCTTGACTAGAAGCCCCAGATCCTAGGCTTTTTCTATTCCAGCTATCAAGTAAATTATTTCCCCTACCCAATAATTACCAGATAACAAATTATCTTGGATTATCAAGCTTTGTCAAACTGTTACAATCGTGCATTTCCTAAAAAAAAAAAAAAAAAAAAAAAAAAAAAAAAAAAAAGCTGTTTTGTTGTTGGTGGTGGTTTTTTTGTTTTTGTTTTTGTTTTTTTTCATAAATGAAGAGGCACTCTATCTAGTGATCAAGAAAAACCAAACCAAAGTTGTCATCTGAGATCCATCATTTAAATATGGTACCTTTGGCCAAGTGACTTAATATCTGAGCTGGTTTCCTTACCTGCAATACAAGAAGCTAAGGCCAGTGTGGGTATCATTGTAAGATGGACCACAATATGCCTTTTTTTCAGATTTTTTTATTTGAATTAGGAACAAGATTGTTTTACATGACAACCCCAGTTCCCTTCTCCCTCCCGTCCGCCCCCACTACCCTCCCAACTAAAAACCTACCTATCACATATCCTTTCTGCTCCCCCTGGATGGTGAGGCCTTCCATAGGGTTCCACCAGAGTCTATCATATCCTTTGGGATAGGGCCTAGGCCCACCCCTGTGTGTCTTGGCTCAGGGAGTTTTCCTCTATGTGGAATGGGCTCCCAAAGTCCACACCTATGCTAGGGATAAGTACTGAACAACTACAGGAGGTCCCGTAGACTTCTGAGGTTTTCTCACTGAAACCCATGTTCCTGGGGTCTGGATCAGTCCCATGCTGGTATTCCAGCAATCAGTCTGGGGAGCAAGAGTCCCCCCATGTTCAGGTCAGCTGTTTCTGTGAGTTTCACCAGCCTGGTCTGGACCCCTTTGTTCTTCACTCGTCCGTCTCTGCATCTGGATTCCAGTTCAGTTCAGTGATAAGTTGTGGGTGTCGGCTACTACTTCCACCAGCTGCTGGATGAGGGCTATGGGGTGGCATATAAGTCAGTCATCAATCTCATTATCCGGGGAGGGCATTTAAGATAGCCTCTCCTCTGTTGCTTAGATCGTTAGCTGGTGTCATCTTTGTAGATCTGCAGACATTTCCCTAGTGCCTGATTTCTCTGTAAACCTAAAATGTCTCCCTCTATTATGGTATCTCCATTCTTGTTTTCTTCTATTCTTCCCCTGACTCAGCCTTTCTGTTCCCTCATGACCTCTGCATCCCTCCTCTTCTTCCCTTCTCATTCTCATAGCTCCCTCCCCCCTCTTCCCATGTTCTCAATTTGCTCAGGGGATGGTGACCCTTTCCCCTTCTCCAGGGGACAATGTTTGTCTCTTTTAGGGTCCTTGTTTCCTAGCTTCTCTGGCAGTGTGGATTGTAGGCTGGTAATCCTTTACTCTATGTCTAAAATCTACATATGAGTGAGTACATATCATGTTTGTCTTTTTGTGATTAGGTTACCTCGCTCAGAATGGTTTCTTCTAGTTCCATCCATTTTCCTGCAAATTTCAAGATTCCATTGTTTTTTTTTCCCGCTGAGTAGTACTCCATTGTATAAATGTACCACATTTTCTCTATCCATTCTTCGGTTGAGGGGCATCTAGGCTGCTTCCAGTTTCTGGCTATTACAAATAGTGCTGCTATGAACATGGTTGAACAGATGTCCTTGTTGTATGAATGTGCTTCTTTTGGGTATATGCCTAGGAGTGGAATTGCTGGATCTTGTGGTAGACTGATTCCCATTTTCTTGAGGAGTCGCCATACTGATTTCCAAAGTGGCTGTACAAGTTGGCACTCCCACCAGCAGTGGAGAAGTGTTCCCCTTTCTCCACATCCTCTCCAGCATAAACTGTCATTGGTGTTTTTGATTTTGGCCATTCTGACAGGAGTAAGATGGTATCTCAGAGTTGTTTTGATTTGCATTTCCCTGATGGCTAAGGATGTTGAACACTTTCTTATGTGTCTTTCAGCCATTTTAGATTCCTCTGTTGAGAATTGTCTATTTAGTTCTGTACCCCACTTTTTAATTGGATTGTTTGGTGTTTTGGAGACTAGCTTCTTGAGTTCTTTGTATATTTTGGAGATCAGCCCTCTGTCAGATGTGGGGTGGGTAAATATCTTTTCCCAATCTGTAGACTGCCGTTTTGTCTTGCTGACTGTGTCCTTTGCCTTACAGAAGCTTCTCAGTTTCAGGAGGTCCCATTTATCAATTGTTGACCTCAGTGTCTATGCTACTGGTGTAGTGTTCAGGAAGCAGTCTCCTGTACCAATTAATTCAAGGGTATTTCCCATTTTATCCTCTAAATAGGTTCAGTGTGGCAGGGTTTATGTTGAAATCTTTGATTTATTTTGATTTAAGTTTTGTGCATGGCGAAAGGCTTGGGTCTATCTGTAGTGTTCTACATGTCTGCATCCAACAAATGCCAGCACCATTTGTTGAAGATGTTTTCTTTGTTCCAGTGTATATATCTGGATTGTTTGTCAAAAATCAGGTGTTCATAGATGTGTGGGTTAATATCAGGGTTTTCAATTCTATTCCATTGGTCTGCCTGTCTATTTTTGTGCCAATACCAAGCTGTTTTCAGTACTATAGCTCTGTAATAGATCTTGAAGTCAGGGATGGTGATGCCTCCAGAAGTTTCCTGTATTGTACAGGGTTGTTTTGGCTATCCTGGGTCTTTTGTTTCTCCATATAAAGTTGAGAATTGCTCTTTTTCAAGGTCTGTGAAGAATTGTGTTGGGATTTTGATGGAAATTGCATTGAATCTGTAGATTGCTTTTGGCAAGATTGCCATTTTTACTATGTTGATTCTACCTATATCCAAGAGCATGGGAGATCTTTCCATTTTCTGGTATCTTCTTTAATTTCTTTCTTTAAGGAGTCAAAATTCTTATGGTACAGGTCTTTCACTTTTTTGGTTAGTGTTACCCCAAGGTATTTTATGTTGTTTGTGACAATTGTAAAGGATGATGCTTCTCTGATTTCTTTCTCCACCAATGTGTCATCAGTATATAGTAGGGCTACAGATTTTTTTGAGTTAATCTTGTATCCTGCCACTTTGCTGAAGGTGTTTGTTTATCAGCTGTAGGAGTTCCCTGGTTGAGTTTTTCGGGTCACTAATGTAGACTATCATATCATCTGCAAATAGTGAGAGTTTGACTTCTTCCTTTCTGATTTGTATTCCCTTGATCTCCTTTTGTTGTCTTATTGCTCTAGCTAGAACTTCAAAGACAATATTGAAGAGGTATGGAGAGAGTGGACAGCCTTGTCTTGTCCCTGATTTTAGAGGAACACATAGGCCTCTTAGGACATCCAGGTCATTGAGCAAGGGTACCCACTCCTAGTAACTAGCCTTTTAGTTACCTTCTGGAGCTGGAGTGTCCCTGTCTCTGCTGGCCAACACAGGGGATTTAGAGAAACTCTGTGTCTAGCCAAATGTGTCTCTGGGAGGGTATACTTATCATTATTGCTACATTTATAAAACAAGAGGCTGAATGGCGCCGTGTGTTTCATGTTTGAAAGTGTGGTTGGCTATTTGCGTGAGTGCTGTTACAGTTTAAGGTGACCAGATGAGTAAGGGAAACACTGCAGGTGGATGTGGCTGCTCTCTAGTCTCTTAACCCCTCCTCCTTTACACCAGTTCTCAGCTAGGTGAGACCAGCTGTGGTGTGCACACCTGTAATCCTGGCATTCGGGAGATGGGAGAAGGAAGGGCCATCAAAAATCCGTGGTTGCCCACCGTGGGAGTAGTAGCACGTACCTTTACCCCAGCACTTGGGAGCCGAGGTTGAACACACAAACTTGGAAAGCTTTTTAAAACTGCAGCTGTTTATGCCTTATTCCCATCTGCCTCAGAATAACTGGGGACTCTGAGGTGAGTGGTTTTTCAAGGCTCCCCATGGATTTACCTCATCAGCCAGGGCCAAGAACCACATCACCATGCACATGACATGGGGGAAAGGGAACACAGGAGACTGGGTTTGAGTGAGCCATGGCTGTGAGGAGATGGGGCTTCCAATATGGTGTCTCTCTTTTGTCTCTTTTCTAAATTTGCTCTTTCTCTTGAGACTCCCAAGAGAACAACGTGCCCTCCATTCCTATCACCCTCAGAGCAAATCTCCTTTCCATTGCCGATGTGCCAGGGGCTTCACTGTATACCTTCTGCTGCTTCAGCCCACTTTTCTGTCAACCTGATTCAACATGGCGGTGACGTGGGAAGGCTTTTCCAGCTCAAACCTGTCTCTGAATGTCCTGTGCCCTCTCCTACTCTGACCTCCTTGCCCTGTACTCTGACCTGCTCTTCTTCACTCCAGTGAGCCTTTCTTTCTTCCCTGATAGCTGCAGTTGTGTTTAATGAGTTAGGTGTCCGTCCTTTTTATCGCTACTTCCACCCGACGATAATGATTCACTCAGCCATGGTGCAGTTGGCCTGTGCTTCTAGCCACATAGACTATTAAATTCCACAAAAGCAAGGACTGTGTCTTTTTTGACATACCCACACCCGTTACTGGTAGAGTCAGGCTCAGTGGATACTGAATGAATAGCTAAGTGATTACACAAGAACGGAGGGAAGGGAAATTCTTCAGAAACTGACTCAGATCTGAATGAATACAGAAGAATGCAGTTTTAAGGACTGATTCATGCAGAGCCAGGTAAATCAGATTTTAGCCCTTTCATATTCATATGCACACTGTGTCAACCACAACTATGCCAGGTAAATGGGGATCCCATTATAGCAGGAAACCAGACCAGCTTTCCACGCAGAGAAAGGAGCCTGGTTCCCACAGCAGGCTCTCCCCTGAGCAATAAGCAACAATGTTCATGCGCGAAAGCGCCAAGGAAGACTAATATTCAACATTATTGACTTCTGATTTTAGTGGCCTTTATACTGCTAGTAATTAATGAAATGTTCAGCTAAAATGATGTGACGTTTGAGATTTTACTTCAAAACTCCTGGAATGGGCAGTGAGGCGTGAAGGAGCACATAAAACAAGATTAGTTAAGAATTCAGGGATTTTGAAACCGGGGTAGCGGTGCTTCACATAAGAGATTCATTTTATTACTCTGTTTTGGTGGGAGAGTGAAATTATCCAGAATAAATTTGTTTTTAAGGAAGATATAAAATATTAGTTAGAGTACTTATTTGCCTTTAAAACATAATGGAAGTCTTTCTCAGCATTACCATTGGGTTCGGTGAAGATATATTTTTAAAAGGGAGAGAAAGGCCAGGCGATGGTGTCTCATGCCTTTAATCCCAGTACTTGGGAGGCAGAGGCAGATAGATCTCTGTAAGTTCGAGGCCAGCCTAGTCTACAGAGCAAGTGCCAGGACATCTAGGGCTGTTATACAGAGAAACCCTGTCTTGAAAACAAAACAAAACAAAAAGTCAGGGGTGGGGGTGGGGAGAGAAAGAAAACCTCAGTCATACATCATCTGGAGCCAGCTTGGTTTCGGTCAGTTGGAAACCAGGAATGTTCTGTAAGGTCTGTACACTGTAATCAGTCCACATAGTTTCCAGGCAGCAGCATTTACACACCACTGCTGTGTGATTTGTAACCCCATTCATATGTCCAGGAGAAATACAGCCTGTTGATCTCTCCCTTTATTTGCTTAGCCAAACAACACTTTTTCACTGTGCAATCTCAAAGCCCACCAGGAGACAACATCTCAGTTGGGGACTCCTCCTTCCCGTCCCTTCTGCTGTTTACACAAGGCTCATCCTTTTAACGTTGGCGGAAAGTGGAGCACTGCAATCCCTTTTTACTTCTAACATTTGCTGCGCGGATAGGGAACTTCCTGCCTCTCCTGAGGACCTTCACCTTGGTTAGGAATGTGTATCTGATGCCCCAGGACCCTTCAGAGTCTTCTCACATTCTCTCCACAGTCCTGACTCTTTCTCCACAGCCCTTTCTGCCCTAAGTAGCCGAGATTTTTCTGAGTCCATGGCTTTCTTTGCCCCTGAACTCTGGGAGCATGTCCATCAGCCTGGCTTTGCTAGTTCCTATTCTTTGGGGTCACTCCTGCTATACCTGGTCCCTCCTAGTGGTGATCCCATTCCCTTCTGGTTCTGTTTGCCCGGTGCTCTCCATACAGCATGGCCATAGGTCTGAATAAAGGTTTCAGGGCCACCATCAGATGACTTGACCATTGCTGGAGTTTCATTAAGGATGAGAGCCTCAGTGCTTCAGGGTCTTCTCCTTGGCCTGGCAGCCCTGGCTGGGTTTCCTCTTCTGACCAGGAAGTCAGTCCCTCTTGTTTCTCCCTGGAGACACTCTCTCACTGCCCATGCCTTGCCTAAGGCCCAGCTGCTTTTCAAGCCTGCACTGGCTGGCTAGAGTCCCCCGTTTCCTTCTCTTTGTAATTTCTCATGTTCCTGCGATACCTTTGGTTGACTACATGCCACATTTACTGTTTTGGCTTTTACATCATTAAAAATTTCTGGATTTGGAGGGTTCAAAAGCCAATGATGTTTTATATCGGAGTTTAATAAATTAATAGAAATATACATTGGCTCCCTTGGAATATTTCGGTTCCTGTGTACCTTTTGAGCTCAGTATGACTTATGGGGTTTTTGCTCATTAACAATGAGTGGAGAAAAAGCTTATTTTAGAAAACAAATGAGACAATTATATTAAAAGAAATGGAGATACAAGAACGGCATGCATCAGGATTACAGCTAGTAACTGGCCAGGCCACATTGCTCTGCCACTCTGCTCACACAGGAGCAAGCAGCTCCTTTATGTATCCACTCAGTGCATGTACACTAATGGCTCACCATGTGCCCATGCACTGCCAGGTGTAGGCTGGGATGTGAGTGTTCAAGAGTACTGGAGCAAACGACTTAATTAGAAGTAAAATACTTTTCATCTCTGTTTAATAAAGTAATGAGACCATTGATGCGGGTTTATTTCAATCCCCTAAATTAATCATTATACAGTTCTTGTTTAACAGACATAGATTAAAAAACAACTCTTAAACCAAAAGCTCTCATTGCCCAGTGGCAATTCTTTTCATTGCCATGAAGGTAAGGAGGCCCCTTCCCTCTCAGCAGCCAAATCCCCCATTGCTACTTAGCTAGTCGGGCCAGTTCCTCATATTTTCAAGCCGATTTCTTCATCATTAAGATGAGGATAATGGATTTGTTACATGTAGAAAGTGCTGAGGACAGTGAAAGAGGCCTGGAAAGTGCTTAATTAATATAGCCTCCTTTCTTTCCCTGTCAACCATGTGTTTATCGTGTTATTAAGTGAGGAGTAAGATGTTTCAGTAAGAGGCAAACAAGTTTTGTTCCCTCCCATCCTGCAGCAGGCTGTCCTGGAAAGACTACATGTAAGTGACACAGTCTGTTTGATTGATGTGTCAGTGAGAAAGGAACGAGAAATAACACACAGTGAAATAATCCCAGGGTGATTATAATCTGCACCCTAAATAATCAACGCTTAGTTCACGAAAAGTTCAACAAAAAAACATAGCGAGTTTGAAAAATGCAACCCCACTGTGGCTTTCTTTGATCCACCTTTGGATAGGGTATGTGTTTTAGACTTATCTTTAAAATACTTTTATTGAAGCGAAAATTCATACCACTGATTTCAGAGGAGAGGAAAATACCATTTGTCATGTTTAAGGGTAGAATTCTTGATTTTCTGTGACCTTTGTTACATTTCAACACATTATTGGTGTGTTGTTTCAAAATAATCTTTAAAGCAATAAATAACATTCCAAAAACCAAGATGGTCAAGTTATGAGATCAGTTAAAAAAAAAAAAACAACTGTATTTTAAAAATGGGGCAGTACATCCACCCATACTATTAATGCAAAGCCAGATGTGCCTCTGGTAAAGAAAACATACTGTTCCCTGGTGTGCTCCAGTGTTGCTAGCCAGCCCTCACTTGCTTTTAGTGTAGGTGTTAGCACTCTCTACTGCTGTCTTTTTAAAAGCCTGGGACTCACGATTGGGGAAGACACTAAACACATTTCTTAGAAACAGAATGCCCTTTTTTTCAGTAGAATAGGTTTAAAGACACATGGGAGAAGTAACACTTCTCAAGTAGCAGAGAACAAGTAACACGGGGGGAAAGGCAAGGAGACCTCCGGTCACAGTGACAGCCCTTTACCATGATGGCCATGTTAGGAGCATTTCCTCTACAGGTGACAGACTGGGGACACGGGCACGTGTTTGAACAAACCTGAGACTATTCTGAGTTCCTCATCCTAAGTCATTTATCTAGTATGGACCCACCACTGCTGACAGTTAGCCATCTGTAGAAGAACTGCTGTTGACAGTGACACAGAGCTGAAGCTGTGAGTCTTAGTGGCCGAATAATTGATCTAATTGTCTTCACTGTTCCCTCTTTTTTTTTTTATCGCAGAATCGGAAGACTGTTTGATGGTACAGAACCCATTGTTTTGGACAGTCTAAAACAGCACTATTTTATTGACAGAGATGGACAGATGTTCAGATATATCTTGAATTTTCTACGAACATCAAAACTCCTCATTCCTGATGATTTCAAGGTGAGGGAATCCATGTTAACAGTAAATTTGTGATTTGTTTTGATGTACTCCAAAACACTATCTCTAGTCCTACACCCTTGCCATGAACACCAACTCGAACGGCATCAGCAACCCCCTTCACATGGCTATTCTGTCTTTGGGAAGCAGAGTATATGGGCATTTAAGTTTTATAGGACCAGGAATCATTGGATTTTTACTTATTAAATTATATTTCATTTTAGGAAATTGAAAAGAAGTTGGTTAAATTCAAGTTCAATTTCTGCTATGTCTTAGCAATTTAGATAGTGAAAGGAACTTCTCAACTCAAAGAAAAATTTGTCTCCCAGAAATCTAAGTTTAATATTAGTAATATACTTTTAGAACTGTTCCTTTTAAACAGAGTAGCAAGTACTGGCATCAAGCAGAGTGAGAGAACCCTGGTAGGCAATGGAATTTGAACAGGGAGACATACAGAAAGTGTTAGTATTAGAAGAGAATACATGAAAATAGAATTTTTATGGCTGGTAATGTTTCTCTAAATAGGAGATTTTAAAAACTAATAATGCTGAATACTATTAGAACTAATAGAGAACTAATTAAAACATCTAAATTCAGAACCACTGCCCCACAATCAATATGTTGCCCATGGAATAGCAAGAATCAGTCATAGCATCTAACAGAAAAATGAACAACAGCGATTGTAATGTCCAGGTGGCAATAAACCTAATGAGAAATGTACAGAGTATATTTAAAAAAGGAATTTCTATTTTGAGGCACAAAGGATATATTTAAGACTTTTATACACAGGAATTTTTAAAAGATCCTTGTGAAGCAAGAAAGATCATATTCAAAAGAAGATGTCTTATTAGAAGAAATATTTGCAACAAAAGATTAATATCTATCATAAAAGACTTCCTCCAAATCTATAAAAGCATATAAACAATCTAGGGGAAATTTTTAGCTATGAACAAAGATTTTCCCAAAGGGAGAAAAAGATTTTGTCAGTAAATATTTAAAGTGATATTCAATCTCTCTCTAGTATCAAAGGTACAAAAAAAATGATACAATCCTTTTTATATAGTTTAACTAAAATTTTAAAGATTGATAGACACAGTGTTGGGGGAATGTACAGTGTGCTTGGGAGGAAAAATGACAAAACCTTCTTGGAGGACAATTCAGCAATAGCTATTAAAATTTCAAATATGCAGCAGGGCAGTGGTAATGCACTTCTTTAATCTCAGCACTCCGGAGGCAGAGGCAGGCGGATCTCTGTGAGTTCGAGACCAGTCTGGTCTACAGAGTGAGTGCCAGGGCAGCCAGGGCTATTACACAGAGAAACCCTGTCTTGAAAAAAATTTTTTTTCAAACATGCATGCTATCTAGCAATTCTATACTTATGAATCTGTCTCCTATAGATACTCACAAGAGCATATACACACATAAACATGTATGTAGCTGTAGTCATGTGTATAAAAGGAAAACTTAACAGGAGTTCAAAATCATCAAATGGTAGGAAATAATATAGAATATCCATATAATGGAATAATTTTAAAGAGTGTGGTTCATCTGTATCTGTTGATATATGGGGCAGAAACCATTCAGCGACAATAGCAAGTTATAAAATGATATGCAATGTGTTCCTAGTTATGTAAAATATCATGTATGTTGTGAATATTTGAAATGGCATCCTCTCAACACACAGACAGAGGTCACTTACCCTGCAGAACTGTGATGTATTAACCAAGTCTTTAGAGCCTGGGATGCAAAATTAGGAGTGCACCCTTGAAAGACCCTCAACACTTATTGCTCTCCGTGAGCAGCAAGCTCAGTAGTCGTCCTAACATTCTTTAAGAGGTGCAGTGGACTTGTACATCCCAACAGCAGCCATTACTCTCCTTAGTTTCTTTTGAAAGATGTATAGTTTTTCACGTAAAACAACCCCGCCCCCCCCACCACCATGTAACTCCTCTGTACTCTATTCCATTTGACTAATCCTTGGCATATGCACAATGTTTCAAATTCAGGTAAAAGAGGATGACCGAGAGGCCCCTGAGCCCCTTATTAAAGACCTGATGACTTAACAGCAGTTCACCTAAAACTTGGTCATGGGGTGGGGAGGTGGCTCAGTGGGTAAAGGGCTTGCTGTGTAAGCGTGAGGACCTGAGTTCAAATCCTCAGTTTCCACATAAAAGCCCAGCACAGAGGGGCACAAAGAGAGGTGAACGATGGGAGCTCAAAGGTCTAGCTACAATGGTGAGTAGTTCCAGGCTCAGTTAAAGACCCTGTCTCAAAGACTAACAATAATAATAATGTAGAGATTGATAGAAGACAACTAGCATTGCCCTCAGACTTCCGTGTACCCCCTACACGTGTACATCCACATGTGTACACTCCCACACAAGAAGTAAATAAAAGAATAAATTCCAGCCATATAACCTTCTGAGTCTGGTGCTAAATATGCTGTACTAACTCGCTGCATGGTAATATTCTTATACACAGAGACACATGTTTTTCTGAAGGACATTGTATACTGTGCCCATGATAATTGCTTATTTAGCCACAGAAGTCACAGGAGGCCAGGTGCTGAGTGTCAATAGACAATACACATCTCTTCCAATCACATAGGAGTAACCTGAAAACAGAAAGCTTACATCTATATAATGTCATCATTTATAACTCTCATTTGTAACAGAGATGTGACTCCAGGGAACTGAAAGATGGTAAATTGGGAATTACTGTTAGAAAAATAAATACAGCCATTTATTTTTAATGGCAGCATATTTCAAGAAAGGAGCTCAGAAAGGCTTAACTCTTAGTCACAAACTTCCATGGGAGGAATTGTTCTGTCTCTAAGAATGTTCAGATTACATGCTGATATAACCAGTTCCAGAGGCCATGTCCTAGGGACTCACCCAGTCGCCTAGGACCAGGCCATTTATTTTACCATACCCTTGGGGTGTCCCCTAAGGATTCCTGAACCCCAAATATCTTCTGATCATCCACTCTAAGTACAGAACACATCTTTAGTTGATCATAGCCCAAGCTTTGGGGGAACCCCTCCAAAAAACCTTCTCAAAAGCAACTCAGATATCTGGGGGCATTAAAAAGTGTCCTTTGGAGTTGCTGGGAAATAGGATCTGCATCACAGTGTCTGGGCCTGAGGGCGAGCAGCAGGACAAAGGATGGGAGCTGAGATGGTCATTCAGCTCTGTGGCCCTTGATGGAATTAAACCAGAAAGAGCAGTTCAATTCCTGGGAAGCACACATGCCCATGTGAGCTGTCAGGATTTTCCTTCTGACCCTGGCAATGGGATCTGGCCTTGTCACATGGGAAGAACTGCTTTACATGTTTGCTAGAGACAATGATAATTGACTGCTTCCTTCTGGCTCCAGCCATTTAATGCTGGGTAAACAAGGGTGTGAAATCCTACACTATTAGCATTCTGCACCCATTAACATCCAGTTCCACAAATATGTCGTCTGTGCTAAAAGTCCACTTAATGATTCTGAATGTCATATTTCAGAAGCTTGTGTCCTGACTTCTACAGAAAGCCAGCTATCAGTGTTGGTGATTGCAGAACATCGCTGAGTGGTTTTCTGTGGATTTTACTGCCCTTCCTGTCATGATTCCATCCTCAAGTATAATGATTTGCTTATTGCTACTTCAGTCCTCACATTCAAGCACAAATGTGGGTTTGTAATTCCCAGTACTCCAGAAGTCTGGCACTTTGCTCTTATTCTTAAGAACCTATAAGATTCTCTGTCTCTCCAGCTTGTTGTTTTTAACATCTGTGATAACAGCCCTCCTGTGATCTCTGTCTATGAATATCCACCATTACTAGATTTTCAAAACTCCACTACCAGGCAGGCCTAGCTTATTGATCTACACTGTATCCAATACTTTTTAATATTATAGAAGTATGCATCTACTGTAGAAAAACTAAAGATATAAAAAAGCAAAAAACATTTATGCACTATATTCCCTCTGCTCAGATTTGCCAGTGTTAAAATCTGCCCTAGTTCACTTCTCTGTTGCTGTGATAAACACCATGACCAAAAGCAACTTGGAGAGGAAGGGGTTTGCTTGGCTTACAGTTACAATCCAGCATGAAGGCAAGCCAAGACAGGAACCTGGATGTAGGAACTGAAGCAGAGACCATGGAGGAGTACTGCTTATACGGGTTTTCTTCCTCTATCTTGCTCAGCTTATACAACCCCAGGACCATCCACCCAGGAATAGCACTGCCCATGGTAGAGTGGGCCCTCTTGCATCAATTAAACAATTAAGAAAATTCCCCCAGCCCAAAGGCCTGTCTGAAGGAGGCAGTTCCTCCTGTAACTCTCCCTCTTTGCAGATACATCAAGTGGACAACTGACGAGAACTATGACAGACTTTGCATAGCCCTCTGGATCTTTTCCTGTACTTATTTTAACAATTTTCTACCATCCCTTTTTACTAAATCTTATTTCATGTAATACCATAACCACACTGAAGTTTATTTGGTTGATCCCAGAAATGTCCTGTACAAGTAGTTTTTCTGAGATACTGCCTGATGACATCTTGGGTGAGAATTTACAGCTCATCACTCTCTGAACTGTATAGTAAGATTCCTACTCAACTTAGCAATGAGGCTTGGCCAGCTGTCCCACAGAATGGCTTGTCATCTAGACTTGCCTGTTTGCCATTCCTACAGTTTAGCTCATTCAGTCTTCTGATTTCATTTGACCTGGAAATCATATCTGAAGGCCTTGTAGGTTCAGCAACTTGCCAAGAACACATACCCTGTGATAGTGTGTGCTTCATGGTATAGCACATGAGCAAGCTTGTGGCCAGCCTATGATGCTAGGGTTGAACTTTGCCAGATACTGGGGCACATGCCCTCGGGCTGCAGTAGAAATGAGCTCTGTGAAGCTGACTTTTCAACCTCCGCATGGCCAACATTTGTGGCCAAGTGATTCTCTGGGGTTGGGCTGTCCTGTACAATGCAGGACTTTGATCAGGTTTCCTGGCCTCTCCCCCCAAGAGCCAGCAGTACCCCACCCCCAGTTATAACAACAAAGACTGTCTCTAAGCATTGCTAAATGCCCTCAAGTATTACAGTCAGCCCAGCTGAGAACCAGCAGTCTAGCTTATGGACAAAGAATGTTTATGGAATGGGGTAGAGACTTTTGCTAGTTTATCTCATGGAATTATGGAATCCTTCTTTCACAGGTAGAAACAGTAAGACAGTTCTGAGGATCACAGCTGTTACAATTCTCTAACTTATAAATTGCTATCACTACCCTGGATCCATCCTGCAGTGACCAGAGTCTCTTCTCCACTCTGGTTCTATAGAGAGACTATCCAACTCTGAAACACAAGCATAGCTTCCAGTTATTTCAGCTGTTAGAACCTTCTCAAGGCTGAGGGCCCTCACTCCCACTCAGGGTCCCTGCGCCAGCCCACTCAGTGGCTGCCGCCTTGCATTTTGCTCCTTGTTCCAGAGACTATGTTACTCTTGGCCAGGCCTGCTTCTTTCCTCAGAGGATGCTGCCTATGAGGCAGGAAAATAGCTGCAACATCCTAAAAGGCAAAGAGAGGGGCAGGCAGCAAGTCCCAGCCTCAGCCCTTTCTAGACAGTGCCTGGAGCCCCTCCCTTCACCAAATCCTAAATCAGGCCTGACTCCTGCAGTGCAATGTTCATGTGACTTGCAAGCCTGATTGTTGCTCCAATGTCTCTGCCTTCAGGGCTGTCATCCAGCATCAGGTCACTGTTAGCTGTGCTTGGACTAGTCTTTCTCTGCAGGGTGTACAGGGGTGGAGACAGCAACAAAGCACAGAAGGGACGCATTGCTGCATCCATTTCCTTTAATAGTCATCGAAGATAAATGCGAAGCTGGGTACAGTTGCTCCCCAAACCCAAGAGTAATCGTGAGAAGCTGGGAGTCCCTTTCCATTGGTGAGGGGAAGGACTTCTGGGAAGAAGTCATGGGTCACAGCAGAAGAACAGGAACAGGTGGGTCAACTACTCAGGCTCTGAGAACAGAGAAAACAAGCCCTGGCCTGGAGAGATGGCCCCATAAGATGCTAAAGTGTTGGTAATACAGGCACCAAGACCTGAGTTCCATCGCAGAACCTACATGAGGAAGCTGAGCACATACTTGCAATATCAGCACTGCAGAGGTGGAGACATGCAGATCCACCGGCTCACTGCTCTGCCAGCCTCACCTACCTGGCTTAGGTTAATGAGAGAGCCTTGAAGAACAAGGTATAAAGCAACTGAGGAATTACAGCTGGGGTTGGTTTCTGTTGTACACATGCATGGGAGCGAACATGTGTGAGCGCACGCGCACGCGCGCGCGCGCACACACACACACACACACACACACACACACACACACACACGAAGAAAACACTAGAATGCCAGCCTGAGAAAGAATTGCAGCATGAGGATAATGATTGGCTCTAGAGGTCCAAACACTGCAAAACCATGCTGTCCGCCCAACCCCTGGTAGGGAAAAAGTCCTTAAAACTAAATGAAGGTAAGTCCTGCAGAGGTCTGTCACTTCTGATGGCTGGTCACTGTTTGAAAACAAAGAATGGTACTACCTATGACATCCCTGCTGTTGGGAGCTAGCATTTCCTCCAGGGTCCCAGGAACACAATCCCACGGTCCTGAATACTGACTGCATTCCCAGTAGGAGATCTGTGCTGCTGGGGCCCTGTGTGGTGTTTGGCACAGATATGGCTTTTAAAGTGGATGAGTGAGTGGTTCAGTTGCCCTGCAAGCAGGAGAATGTGTCAGCTACTGTAAAACATGAAGTGCATCCGGAGCCACATAAGCCTTTGAAGGCTTCTGAGAAGATAGACACTCTGTGGAAAGCCGACTCCCAGGGCACAGGTCCAGTGAACATGCTTCCTGTGTGGCAGGCAGGACTCTGCTGAGTTCAGTTCCAGGAGTTAGAAGACATTTTCCTGGAGAACCAGGTGGGCTCTAGGGCTCTTATAAGAGGGGACAAGGGCTCAAAGGTAGATTGTGACTGAACAAAATGCTACGATGACTGGCCACCAGGAAACAGCTGCCCCCTAACATCTGCAGGGGAGAAATCCTGCTGATCCCTCAGTTTTACCCTAGTGACATCCATTTCTGACTTCTGACCTCCCATGCTGAGAGAATGTTGATTTAAGCCACCAAGTTTGCAGTCACCTCTTCTAGCAACAATAAAAAACTAATGTACTGTGCATATTTACCCCTACCCCAAAACGTGTGTAATAAACAAAAACTTTTTTCTAAGATTTATTTTTATTTCTGTGTGTGTGTGTGTGTTAGTGCATGTGTATCTGTGTGTGTGTGTGTGTGTGTGTGTGTGTGTGTGTGTGTGTGTGTGTGTGCGCGCGCATGCACGTGCACATATGTGCCTGCACTGTGTATGTACAGGTACCTATAGAGGCCAGAAGAGGGCATTGGATTTCCTGGAGCTAGAGTTACAGGCAGTTGTAAGCCACCCACAGGGATGCTAGGAACCGAACTTGAGTTTTCTTGAAGAGCAGCAAGTGCTCTTAACCACTGAGCCATCCCTCCAGTCCAAGAAATACATTTTCAAAACTAATTTATTTGCATTTTGGAGTCCATTCAAGTTTGCTTGTTCTCCCAGGTGCTTGTCTTCAGGTCTTAGGGAAGCTCACCTGTAAAGTGTGGTCTCCCTCTTTCTATCTCAAAAACTTATTATAAATTTCAAAAAAAATTAATACATATTCTCAGAAACTAAAATCACTGAAACATGGTAAGTCTGTGAAAAACCACTTCCCTTTAACAGTCAGAGCTGAGCAGTCAGAGCTCTGTCAACCTTCACTGTTCTTCACTTGCTGTACCTAAAGCTCCTCACTCCCAGGTGAGGAGAAGCAGATGCTGGGGGCCCATCTTCCCCAGAGGGGCTGAAGCCCAGCCTTTTTCCACCAAGTGCCTTGAGATGAAGAGAGTAAAGTCATTTAGAATCCGTACAAGGCAAATAAAGGACACTGTCAGATCAGAAGGGGGCATAAGGAAGATTTCAAAGATTTAGAGTCAACAGGGAGTGGTGAGTCCAGGACCAGGGAACCCCAAAAGAGCCATATGAAACTCTCAGAGTAGGAAGCTGAAATCATGGAATTAAACAGGCCTGCTAAAAGTCGGGACCAAGGTTTCTAAAGAAATAGCCAACAGGTCTGATTCCGCTTTGAAGGAGAGTTCTCAGGTGAGCCAAAACCAGAGCTGTGTCCTAGGAAGTACAGGAAGACAGACAAAGAAGAGCCTGCCAAGAACATGGATGGCCAGAGTAAACAGAAGTGTGGAAAATGGTGGCATAGTGAGAGGGCCCTGTGCAATGATCAGGCCAGTCAATGCCGAGAGGCATGCTGGCATGATGAGCCGTCTAAATGGCTCAGCTCTTCTCCAGTGGTACTCTTCATCTCCATGCAACATGGCAGCTCGCCTTCCCTGGGAACCAGACAGAGCAGTGGGACAAAGGACAGCGCAGCCAGGATATTTAAGAGGGAGAGAAAGATCCCCACTGGCTTGGCAGGAGGCCCATAGGATGCCACACTAGGGCTCAAGGTAAGGGGTGGGTGCATTCTAAACCTTCATGAGCAACAGAAGTTACCAAAAAAGGCCAGAGGCTCCAAACAGCCATTGTTTCTCTAACATTCCAAGGAAAGATGATGATAATGATTAAATCAAGCATTAGACCAGGAGATGGCTGACCATTCCATGGCCAGGCTTCAGAGTCATTAGTCATTTATAAAATATGTAATTTGTGTATTGAGAGATTACAAAAAAAAAAAGGAAAGGGTTCAGTGAGCAAAGAGGGACTCTAGCCCCAAGTCCTCTAGCCTCATTACCATATATATATATATGATTGATTATTTACAGTGCTGGGTGTTGAACCCAAGGCCACATCTTGCCAAACACCGTCAGCTTTATCACCTTTGGGTTATGAGATCTCTGTCATGTCAGGGTTTGCTGTAGATGCAGCATTGTAGGGTGGGATGAGGCTGCAATATAATTTGTTCCCCTCAGTTTTCAGACAGAGGCTGAGGTCTAAAGAGTGGAGGAGAAGCCTGGGGCAGTGTAGGGATGTGGCCCCATTCTAGAAAACCCTACTTTAAACTGTAGCATTCCAGCAAGACCCCCTACCAAATGCCATAACTATAAGCTCAGGATCGTAGAAAGATGGCTTCATAATTGCTGGACAGCGAAGTCCAGGCTGCATTTACAGTCTGAACCCCACAAAGCATTGTTTCTAGCCCTGTTGACTTGTTACTTTGTATTGTGATTCACATTGGAACAGACGGCCCAGGTGACACAGGGTGTTGGATGAAGGAATCAAAGTTTTCAGTTAGAAAAAGTTCAAACCCCACAGCACAAAGTTAGGATGGGGTAATTACGGAAGCTCTCAGAATACTCCTGGACATCAAACGAGGATCTAGACCACAGCAGCCCTTGTGAAGGGGGCTCAGAGACTCCTCTAGAAACAGAGATGAGGGGGGCAAGAGAGGATGACCTTTGCCCTGGAGGGCAGGCAGAACAGCAGCACTGACAGCCAAGCTCTAACTCCCTAGTTGGCAAAGGACTTCCAATTTGACCAAACGAGGCACTTGGGTTGGGGAGATGACCCCATATTACCTGGGTGTGCTGTGTTACAGGGGTTCTTAAAAGTACAAGAGGAGGCAGGAAGGTCAGAGTCAGAAAAAGGTTTCTGCCAAAGCCATGGAAGCCATTATAGACTCTGGTGTAGCCTTTGACCAGGACTGTGCAATTACTGATCTCACAATGTTTGTTATTTTGTTTTGGCTCACGGATTTAGAAGGCTGCATCCAAGGTGGTGGACAATGCATGGTCCAGTTCACACCATGCATGCTGGGAAGCGGAGACAAAGGGAATGCTGCCAGCCATCTGGTTCTTTCCTTTCATGTCTTCCATTCTGGCCAGCAGCAACTGGAAACATGGTATCCTTAACAGTGACAAAGCTGAGCAGAGGCTGTCTGTATGCTCCTGAGTGACACCTTCAGTGATGTGTGCTATTGAGGTGTCAGGGAGCATATCAACAATGTCAAGTCCAAGTGGCTGATGAGACCCCTCAGAGCCACAGCAAATGAAGGAGAGCTAGAAGGTTAATTTCAGCCTGTATGATGCAAGACTACAATGTTTGAAGGGCAGGTCAGGGGCAAAAGGTAAAATCACAATAGCTCTGACCACTAAGGGTGTGGAACACCTTTTCTACTTTTCTTGCCATTTGTTTTTCTGCCTTTGAGAGCTGTCTACTCAGTTTGAGGGTATTTAATTTTTGTAATTTTACTGATCCTAGGTGTCAATCCCCTGTCAGATGAATAGCTGGCAGAGGTTTGCTTCCACTCCATGGCTGCCCCTGCTGCCCTCTGGGCTGTATAGAAACCTTTGGCTTTGTGCAATCCTATTGGTCAGTTCAGAAAGTCCTTTCTATGCATATGTTAAAAAGTGTTTTGTCTAGCAATGTTAGAGTTTCGGGTCTTGCAGTCAAATCTCATGCATTTTAATGGATTTTTACAAGCTACAAGCTACAAAATATTCTTTTAAAATCATGTCCAACACCCTGAGCTGTCAGGAAGTACAGTTAAGATTTGCTTTACAGTTTCATCTCACCCCTGCCGGAATTTGGGTCAGTAAGAAAACTAATGACAACAAATATTGGTGAGAATGTGGGGAGAGAGGAGCCCTTATTTACAGCTGGTGGGAAGGCTCACCGGTGTAACCACTATGGAAATCACCGTGCAGGTGCCAAAAACAAAAAAAGCAAAAATACAAGTAATGGACTTGCACAAGCAACCAAAGGAACCTAAGTCAGCTTACCACAGGTGCCTGCTCATCCATGTTTAATACTTAAGTTGCCAAGATACACAGCCAGCCCAGATGCTCTTCACAGAGCTCCATCCTCAAACCTACTGACTGTACAAAAATCTCTGATCCCCACACACTCGTAATGGCACACACTAGCCAATACACATACATGACACACAATCAATAATAAATAATAAAAGTTTTAAAAAGAGAGTGTAGTGTGTACACACAATGGAATTTTATTCAGTGGTAGAGAGGTACAAAGTCATGCAAGCAGGAGAAAGAATGAAACTAGGGGTCATGTTAATCAAAAGAAGCACTAATGTCACGTTTATTTTTGTATGCAGGATCTAGGTGTGTGTGAGTGAGAGACAGAGAGGTGGGGGAAGGAGGGAGGGGAAGATAAATAAAAGAGGGACTTTGGGAGAGGAAGGAGGGACTGTGAGGGAAAAGGAAGCAGAGGGGACACCCTGTTTGTCAGGGAGGAAGGGGACCAGCAAGAAGGGGCATGGGTGTGGAGAGGGTGATGCAGGAACACGTAAAAGCCCAGCATAGTAGAACAGCTTCAGGAAAGTGTCACAGTGAAACCCACTACTTTTTTCATTTATCTATTTATGTATTACTTATTATTTTATTTATTATTTTTGGAGGATTGGGTTTTTGTTTTGTTTTGTTTTGTTTTGTTTTGTTTTTGTTTTCCAAGGCAGTGTTTTTTCTGTGTAACTGTCCTGGAACTCGCTTTGTAGACCAGGCTGTACTCGAACTCAAAGAGATCCGCCTGTTTCTGCTTCCCAAGTGCTGGATTAAGGGCGTTCACCGCCACTGCCCAGCCCATTAAACTAAAACATTTTTTTGATCACCGTAACTCCAGAGAGAATTAGAACAAACAGGTTGGTAGCATGGCAAAATTCAGGTCTTTCTATTGCTGCCTTTTATAACAATCAAAGCTGCCAAAACCTGTAAGTGCTGTGACTTATTAGAGCCAACTTCCAGTGGCTAGAAGGATTCAGCCAGAGGCCCAGTGACTGTTCAGTGGTGTGGGACAGATTTCTCCCTGGGGTCAAGTTGGGCAAACAGGCTGTTGCCAGCATCTTTACTTGGTTGGAAGGCCTGGTAGCTCCAGGAAGCCCATGTGCCTTAATAGAACTCATGCTGGTTAGCAATGTGCCATGTGGGCAAGCAAGCAGCACCCCCTCTAATTGTACAACTCTCAGTTATGGCCTTTTTGGTGTGTGTGTGTGTGTGTGTGTGTGTGTGTTGCAATGCTATGGCTTGAGCCTTATACATGTTAGGTAAGTACTATGCTGGCTTTTCTTTAATTTTTCCTGTTTTTTAAAGGCAGGATCTAAGAGGTGCCTGGGCTGGCCTAGAACTTTCAATCCTCCCTTCTCAACCTCCAAAGTATCTACTATTAAGGATTCTGGGTTTTGTTTTTGTTTTTTTGTTTTGTTTTTTGGTTTTTTTTTGGGGGGGGGACATGTCCATGTGTTCATGTGTGTGCATGCAGAGGAATACATGTATACTCACTTGGAGGCCAGAGGTCAGCTTCAGGTGGTGTTCCTCAGGACTCCATCCACTTTATTTGAAGTAAGACAGGGATCTTACTTCCTGAAATGTGCTGACATTAGTCTGGATGGCCAGTGAGCCTCGGAGATCCACTTGTCTCCACATGCCCAGAGGATGTGGGATGACAATGCTGCCTGGCTTATTTCCGTGGGTAGCCACACTTACACAACCACTCTGTTCCTCCCCAAGCCTCCACTCTGTTTCTAAATCTCTTTGAGAATGCTCATCTTAATAAGTATTGGAGGTCAGTATCTTGCAGTTATTAAACTTAAAAATGACAAAGCTCTGAAGTGGAAACCCTGAGTAGCTGCATAGAAACCCAGGCCTCCTGTCTCCTGTCCTTAAGGCTTGGCGCAGGGTCCCTAGGTTTTGTATTATTGTTCTTTTGTTCTTTTAGGTGGTTGGTTGGATGGTTTTTCAAGGCAGGCTTTCTTTGTGGTAGCCTTGGCTGTTCTGAAACTCACTTTGTAGACCAGGCTGGCCTTGAACTCACACAGATTCTCCTGCCTTTGCCTCCCAAGTGCTGGAATTAAAGGTGTGCACCCCATACCCTGTTCTTTTGTTCTTATGTCTTGAAACAGAGTCTCATGTAGCCTAGGCTGGCTTTGAACTCCTGATCCTCCTGCCTCCACCTCAAGAATTCTGTGATTAGAGGTATGTAAACATATCCAGCTTGATTTTGCCCTACCTTGAGAGTGGATACATATCAGCTAATTCTCAATTTCTTAAAAACCAAACCGTGCCCCGGAGTCAGGAGGCCATGAAGATAGAAACGCATACAGAAGGGTTAGCAGAGCCATGGCTTCCTTTGCTGGGAGGTAAAAGGAAGAGTCAAGATGTATCAGATTCTTTGAGATGAGTGTCCCTGACAGCATCTTACACCTTGTCCTTATTTCCAGAAATGGAAAGTGGACTGCGCAATGAGAGGCCCACTGGTACCAACCATTGTACCATTCTTCTGGTCTCTCAGGAAGACATGAATGAAGCTGCTGCCATGGTTACTGCTTCCTTGGGGGAGGGGAGAGAGAGTGAACAAGAACTGTAGATGTAGTTCTGGCCCATCCTCTGCTTCCGGGCCGTCTACTGCTCTTAGACGCACATGGCCATATATTTACAGAGCTGACTCCCATGTGAATAGCAAGCACCAACTGTCAGCTTGGGCTCATGGAAGGAAGGCAGCAATGACTTTGTCAGTTGACTAAAGAAAGCATTCTCAGTCAACATGTCTGGACAAGTACCCACTTATCTCACACCCAGGGACGATTGTGTCCATAGCTACGTTGAGATATAATATTGACCTGCTTGTCAACATCGTTTCTCTTGGTGCCTCTCCACCCCCTCCTTGGCCCCATTCTCTTTGTCTTCTCTTTCAACAGCTCCTGTGTGTACTTCAGTACCTATTCTATAGATCTGAGGCTCTAATTCAGGCCACATGTGTATGACCTGAGGAAAAGAACCCACATCTAAGTGTTTCAGAAATGGCTAAGTCCCCATTTCTTATCCAGTTCACAGGAATCAGGGTTGTGTGTTGTTGACTTCTCTGCTTTGAGACAACTCTGACAGGTGGCAGAGTGGAGGAAGAACCTGCCAAATCTCTATCAGCCTCGTCTAAATCATCACATACCAATACCCAAGTTTAAGTAAAAGCCACATGCAAGTCCTCTAGACACCCACTCAAGTCTGTCCCCAGGCTATGTTGCCTTCTACAGCTTCCCACCATGGGTTCTGAAGGTGGCAAGGACTAGGCACCCATGAGTGTATCTGCAGCTGAGCCCAACCTCATGCGTGTTCCATAAGAGCAGATTAAATTTAGATTCCCACAACACCATCGAGCTTGAAATGCCCAGGTGCATTTTAGAACTAAAAGAAGAAAGCGAATCCTTTCACATTTCAGTTTTTCATTTGTGTAATGGGAATAAGGATGGTGCCTGATTTTTGTAGGCGATTCGAGGACTTAATTCATGAAAAGCTCTTAAACAGGCCTATCTGCTAGCTCTTAATCCCCTATATCATTAACAAAATGAATGAATGCTTTAGTTAGGGTTTCCACTGCTGTAATGAAACACCAGGACCAAAGCAACTTGAGGAGGAAAGTATTTATTTGGCTTACACTTCCATATCATTGATCATCATTAAAGGAAATCAGGACAGGGTACTTGAGCAGAGCAGGGACCTGGAGGCAGGAGCTGATGCAGAGGCCATGGTGGGTGCTGCTTGTTGACTTGTTCTCATGACTGGCTCAGCCTGCTTTCTTATAAGCACAGGACCACCATCCCAGGGATAGCACCACCCACAGTGGGCTGGACCCTCCTCCATTGGTCACTAATTGAGAAAATGCTCTACAGGCAGGCCCACAGCCTGATCTTGTGGAGGCATTTCCTCATTTGGGGTATCCTCTTCTCAGATGACTATGGTTTGTGACAAGTTGACATAAATCTAGCCAGCACAGTGAATGAATGAATGAGTGAATGAGTTGTTTTTTTTGTTTGTTTGTTTTTTGTTTTTGTTTTTTTGTGAATGGGTCTTTATAAAGGTGTTGTAACCGAAATGTTTGCATTTAGATTTGATTATTGAAATACAACACAAATGAATTAACATCAATTTCTTTTTTAACATTAATGTTTAAAATTAGTTATTTAATAGTTTCATACATGCATACAAGATTGTATTTTGATTCCCACTCCTTCCCCCACCTCCTCATAAATCTATACCTACTCCAATTTGATGTCCTCTTTTTTTTGTAATGACCCATTAAGTCCAGTCGTGTTGTCCATATGCTCATGAATGAGCTATACTTACTGCCCAGCTGACCGTCCATTGGAGTATGGCCAGCCTACCCAGGGCCACTCCCTTAAAGACAACACTCTCCCTCTCCTTGCAGTCATCAGTTGTCAACAGCTCTTCAGCTAGCAGTGGGAGCTTGTGAGCCCTTCTCCCTCCTTTCTAGAATATGCAGACAGCCTCGGCTGCCGTAAGTTCACGACTACAGTGGTTCTGTCATGTCCACAAGTATTACACACATCTGTAGTCCCAACACTTGTGGGGTGGTGGGGATTGGAGGATCATGAGTTCAAGGGCAACCTGGGCTGCCTAGTAAGATCCTAAGCAAAACAAAACACGACCGTTTTCGGCACCTTGTATATGTTTTGCCCACTGTGAAATGCCTTTTTATTCCCCCCAGGACTATACTTTGTTATATGAAGAAGCAAAATATTTTCAACTTCAGCCAATGTTGTTGGAGATGGAACGATGGAAACAGGACAGAGAAACTGGCCGCTTTTCGCGGCCCTGTGAGTGCCTCGTGGTGCGTGTGGCCCCAGACCTGGGAGAAAGGATCACACTCAGTGGGGACAAGTCCTTAATAGAAGAAGTCTTTCCGGAGATTGGCGATGTCATGTGCAACTCCGTCAATGCAGGCTGGAATCACGACTCAACACATGTCATCAGGTTCCCACTAAACGGCTACTGTCACCTAAACTCAGTCCAGGTATATCATCATATTTCATATGGCATCAATGTCATTCTCAAAGCTGTCACTTAACCTTTCTTCCAGGGAGCTGAGGAACCATCATGTGCCGTGCTCACATTGAGTAGGTGGTTTCTCAGTCTCCACAGCATCCATCCCACAAATCCACAAGTCCTTATTGAACACCTAGTATGTGCTCAATACTGTGTGAACCTATCATGAATACAGGTGATACAGAAGAAAACAAGACAACAACTCTGTGGAGTTTTTTGTCTCAGAAGTGGGGTGGGGGCAGACATTAACCAACATAAATACCGCCCAAATTGTAGTAAGAGGACATCTGAGGCACAGTGTTTGTGTTAGTGTTTGTCACTGTAACAATTACCTGAGAGAAACAACTTAAAGTCATTTATTTTGGCTGTGGTCTCAGAGGTAATCACTTGGTTCCATTGTTTCTTGGGCTGTGGTGAAGGAAAACATTGTGACTCACAGGTGTGGTATAGCAAAGTTGTTCACGTTATGGTGGCCAGGAAAAAAAAAAGAGGGCAACAAATAGGAAGTGGCCCAGGCAAGATGTACGCCTCTAAAGTACCTTCAAGTAAGCGACTTTCTCCAACCAGGCCCCACCTCCTAACAGCCCATTCATTGTAATGCCATCAGTGAATCAAGGAATTAGGTTAGTCCACCAGCTGGAGAACAGGCTTTCTATGCCCAAGCCCTGCGGGGTGCACTTCACACCGAACCCCTAGTGGTCTTCCAGGCAGAATGATCAAGTTGTAAGGAGCCCACAGTGGAAGGGCCCTCAGCATGTTGAGTGCTCAAGAATGTCACTTGAAAAGGAACCAAAGGGAGTGTGTTTGTGCTAGTACACGAGGTCATAGTGAGAGCCTCAGAGAGAGCTGTCAGCACTCAGGATTTTCTGTTTTGGTGGGGTTGGGGGAGAGAAGCATTGTTGTGTTTGGTGTTAGGTTCATTTGCTTGTGTGAGACAAGTAGAAAGCCAGTGGGACGAGTGGAAAGCCAGCGGAGGATTTGAACAGAAGAGGAAACTGCTGTAACTTGTGTCCTAAAATAAATACTCCAGGGTCCAAGAATGTAGATCAGTTGGTAGAGGGCTTACCCAGCATGCATTGGGCACTGGTCGGATTCTTAGTAACCAAGAGTTGTGGTGCATCCCTATAATTCTAGCACTTGGAAGGGTAGAAGCAAGAGGATCAGAAACTCAAGGTCAGGGCTACAGAGATGACCCAGTGGTTAAGACCACCTGGGTTCAGTAACCAGCATCACAATTGCCAGCAACTCCCACTCTGGTGACCTTCCCTCCTGTCCTCCTTGGGCAACTATACACAAATGATGCACATACTGACAAGCAGACACACATATACATACAAATAAATTGAAATAAAGAAATTCAAGGGCTTCTTCAGATGATTAACAAGTCCAAGGCCAGCTTTGTTTACATGAGTCCCTGTCTAACAGTCGATGATAATAGAGAAACAAGGAGGCAAGTTACAGAGCAATGGTCTCTCAGTGTCTTAACTGCTGGTCTCGCAAGCTTTTCTGACTGTGGGGTGGTAAGAAGCCTGACAGATTTCTGACAGAACTGGAATGGAACTGTTAGTTCTGACATGGAGCCATCTCTGGGAGAAGAAAAACACTGGGTGGAATTGAGGCTTTGGTTTAGACCATGTGAGGTGCTGCATGCCTTAGATGCTGATAAGTGCTGTTTCTATCATAACTCAGTGTGCTGAGCATCTAATCTGCCCTCCCCTGGGCTGTGGCCAATGGGTCACTGTCCTCTGACAACAGCTCTGCCTTACTGTGAGAAGGCAAAGGCACACCTGAGTCTCCCCCCAGAGTCCTTGGGTTGAAATCTATTAGAAGGCAGTTGCTGAAAGTGCCCCCACTAAAGATAGTTCTAACTGGCCCATGACTTTGTTCACTGTTTAGCCAACAGTGGGCTGGGACATAGCTAGTGGCAAAGTGCTTACCTAGCAAATGCTACGAGTATCTACATTCTGCCCCTAGCACCACAAAGTGCTCTCCAAGAGTTTAAATACTCACAGGATCATGTTGCCTCAGGGAAATTGTTACATGGTGTTTATAATTTTACAAATGTATAAGCAGTTGTACCTGGGCAGAATAGCAGGGAACTTAGAAAAATGAGACCTGCCAGCATCCAGAGAAAGGCACACCCAGTCTTACTAGGATTCCAGAGGGCAACACTTGCATTCTTACCTGTGTGGATATCACCGCCAGGTGGTGTGAGGTGGTCATACAAGGACGGACACACACACACACACACACACACACACACACACACACACACACACACACACCAGTAGGTGTTGCCTCCAAATGCTTGTGAAGCCTCAAAGCCCTTCTCCTCCCACAAACCCTGCCAGGTGCCTATAGAGCCAATCACAGCATCCAAAGCCAGACTGAGAGGGTCTCAGTCCCTCCCCTGGCCAGTAAGCACCTTCTGTCTTCCGTATGCCTTGACCAGATCAGCTGTGGAAATTCCACGTGTGTTGCCTTCACCATCACATGGCCCCAATCCATTCTTGCTTCTCACTTCACCCACCCCCAAGAGGTAGACAACTGTCTGTCGGTACACAGAGACTTAGGGACTAGGCATCAGATACCGGCAGGTCTACCCTGTCATTTAAATGTTCCTAAAAGGTTTCTAATCCCAAGGAACTTTGCTATGGACTTGGTGTTTAATCAGCCTGTGAGTTAGCTCACCTGGTAGAGGTGCTTACCTTCAAGACTGGTGACTTGAGTTCAGTTGCTGAGACCCATGTGGTAGGAGAGACGTCACTCACACACACACACACACACACACACACACACACACACACAGAGAGAGAGAGAGAGAGGGGGGGGGAGGGAGAAAAAGAGAGAGGGAGAGAGAGAGAATACATATATAAATAAATAAACAAAAAATAGAAAAAAAAATCAATGACTTTCTTAGCTGTTTACACAGCATTGAAACAAGCACTTGACCGCATGCAAGCCAGCACTGGGCCATACCATACACCTGTCACATTCTGTGTATAATAACTGCTGGGGAGGAAGACAACCTGTGTCCATAAGACCCCTGGGGGAAATAAGCATCAGAATAAGATTTCTTGCTGTCTAATAGTTCTCATGCTTATATGTCCTCTTCTAATGAGCAAAGATCCTTTTAAGGCACACCGAGGCAACACTCACTGACAGGTTCCTCCTCTGCTAGAGAATTCTGCTCAGAGTTATGGTTCCCTCTATTGTATTCACCAGAACTTAGGGGCGGGTCCCATCACCCTGTCATTAGGCTGATGGGCACAAATGTGCACAGTGAATTCACCTGCGCCTACTGAGTGCTACCTGTGGAGAGGGATTGCAAGTGTTCTGTCTGGCCTTTGTAGTTCCGGAGCACATACTCTTGTTTTTCCAGTCTCTTCTAGTACATTATTTTGCTTCTATATTCTGGATAAAAGTTGGTGATAAGAAATGGAAATTAAGAGGCCAGAGGACATGTAGCTCAGTGGTGGAGCACTTGCACAAGATCCTGGGTCCAGTCCCCAGCACGACACTTAATGAATTAATTAATCAATTAATTATAATTACGATTGCCTTGCTTAGTTATCTTTAGGGTTTTGCTTGCTTATTTTCAGCCAGACTCGCACTGTGTAGCCCAGGCTGGTCCCACTCTCTTGATCTCCTGTCTTTGCCTCCCAAGTGTTGCATGTCACACAATACATGGTCCACCATATCACTGACATTTTGAGAGTTTGTTGGCAGCATTTCACTCCACTCAGGTGGGGGGGGAAATGAATCAAGCTTGTATCTAAAGTTTTGGTTTATGGTGCCCCTTGCCTTTAGAGATGGCAGAATTTGATTCTGTCCAGTGAACTGTCTGTGGGATTGCCAAAGAACAGTGCTCAGTTAGCTGCCTGTCTCCCTATCTTGTAGCCACAGGGGTGGCTTCCTGTATTGAAATGTCTGACATGTAGCACAGGCAAGGATCTGGCTAGCATTTGACTTTAGCATTGAACATTTAATTAAAACACATTTAGGCTACAACAGACCTCCATGGTATTTTCTTGCTGTTTGTGGTACTAGGGGTCCAAGTCAGGCTTTGTGCATGCTAGGCAAACACTCTACAAGTGGGGAATACTTTGTAATGAAAACTGTTGCCTTCATTCTTGAATGGACTGTGAATGGAGCTGTGGAACACATCTTTGGTGTGTTTATGTGGTCAATGAACTTGTCTTGCCCCTAACTAGATGCCTGTCTTGTTGTTTTCACAGGTCCTCGAGCGGTTGCAGCAAAGAGGATTTGAAATTGTGGGTTCCTGTGGGGGAGGTGTGGACTCGTCCCAGTTCAGTGAATATGTCCTCCGACGGGAGCTGAGGAGGACACCCCGAGTACCCTCTGTCATCCGGATAAAACAGGAGCCACTGGACTAAACAGACATATTTCTTATGCAAAAAGAAAACATACACAACCAATAACAATATGCGAAAAGGAACATTTGTGTGCAGCTGGGACAGTAAACCAAGCTCTGAAGCGAAAATTGAATAAAAGACATTTATATCCACTAGAAATCACACCTGTATTCATATGGGAACAATTGGAATCATGATATCCTCAAGATGTAAAAAAAATATATATATATAAATATATATATGTCAAAAGGTAGGAAATGCAAAGAGAGAGCTACGGTGGGTGCTGCGATGGCCAGCCACGAGTGTCCTGGGCCTCTGGGGTCTCTGTCCAGTAAATAAGCCATGAGCAGGGAGGACAGAGTCTCCTTATACTGTCAAATTGCCAACAGCCATCCATTGTTTCTTTTCCTTTATCTTTCTTCCTTTTCTTTTCTTTTTAACAAACAAAACAAAACACCCCGCTGATGTTTCTTTGCAAGTGGAGGTTTCATGTTTCATCAGGTAGGGACCAGGAGGGAATTCAGAGGATCACTCAAGAGCACACTGCCTCTGTGGTACATAGACGGGATGATTGAACTGTAGTTTGTACGGAAGTGACACCTTTTTGTCTGCCTCGCTCACAGCTTGACCTTTCCTTTGTTTTTACACTGATCATTGATGGTTTGGCAGAGGGGCCAGAGCTATTTCTTGCTAGAGATCTCCAGTTTCAGTCTGCTGCTTTCCTACAGTTTTTTTCAGATTTTATAATGTATTAAATACAATAAACTCTGTTTAAAAAATGAGTTCTGTGTAGAACACACGTGTTGGGATAAGAATGAATTAAAATGAAAGTTTTCCTTTTTCTTTTCTGTTTATCAGAAAGAGCTCTTAACAGCTGGAGCCGGCTTTAGAGGCAAAGCCGGCACAAGATAAGGATGTGGCGAAGGTTCCCACAGTTCTCCTCCAACTCAGCCCGTGTTTCCTGTGCTTTGTTATTCTGCCTTGTTGAATAAGATAAATCACTTTGTTTCTTCTTGATGAAGACGAGGATGGAAACCAGGCCCTCCTTCAAGCTAAGCGGGAATTCTAAAAGTGATATTTCCCAGGCCAGTCTCTGTGCCCTCCCTCCCTACAGCCCTCTGTCCTGGCCTTCCCCAAGTCACAGCTACCCCATGCAGAGCTGAGAATCACTATGTCACCCATCAGGGTCCTGACTTCTCATCCTTCTGCCTTAACCCCAAATTCTGGGATTATAGATTTGCACCACTATGCCTGCTGGACTCTATGTCTTTAGTACTACAGACTTTTCAGTCACATGTAGGTTATCTTGCTGCAGAGGGAACCAGATGAATATTATGTTCTTGCTTGTGACTCTGGGATCCTGAAGTATGCATTGTCCTTGGATGGTCTGTTCCGGCCCTCTGATGCCATCCAGGGGGACAGGACAGCAGGGCTATGATGTCCATAGAGTCTTAGCCAGGTGGCTGCCAATCACACAGCTGTCAGCCTCCCTGTGGCTAAGACTCCTTCAGCAAGGTGCTACTCTAAGTGCCCTGAGAAGCAAGCAATGGAAAGTGCAGTCCTGTAAGAGGCCATACCTGACCTGTGCTGTGGCTGTGTTCTGTTTTCTGAACAGCATAACCAGTTCAGACTGAGGAGAAGTTCATAAAACACACCCGATGAGAACAGTAACAACAAACTTGTGGCCAACTTAGATCCTCTAGAGTATCAGCCAAACGATCTCCCAAGAGGGTTGTTACAACTTTACAACGAATAAGGGAAATGTTGGTGCAGATCAATCACTTTCTTACCAGTCAGAAACGTACAGAACCTGGGGTGTCCCTCTTACTTTAGAACTAAATCCTCAGCTTTTTCAGGGCATTGATGACTCTGGTCTCTTTCCCAGCACCTTTCTTACATCCTCCTTCCAGACACCTCACACCACCAGGCATGCTGCTAAGATTGGCAGGTAAGGTATAATGTGTTTTGGGTGCAGCGATGCCCCTGTGGTGAAGGGCTATTTCCATCCTGAACTTACCTTCCTGTTTTAAATTAAAAAGTCTGTGCCTGAGGACTCCAATAATGAAAATATCATTGCTACTGGAACGAAAAGTAAGCTGTTAATGTCTGCTGCCCCTCTCTGAAACAGGCAGCCTGAACATTTAATTTCTTTAGTGACTGCCAACCAGGCTGCCACATTCTTCCATAATGCCCCCTTATATGAGGCTAATAAACCCCAGAATTCAATGCACACAGCCACAGCTGCTCCGGCCAGTTGCTTTGTCATCCCTGCCCTACTAAAAGAAGAATTTCATCATGGTTTTTACTGGCAATCTATTTTCATTAGACAAGATATCCCCAGATGACTAAAACATGGACCTTGCTCTAGGATTCCACTGGTGACAATCAAGTTGACATTTAGTGCTAGGGAGGTGGCTCAATCAGTAAAGTGTGCCTTGCAAACATGTTTGTGTGTTTGAGCCCCAGAGTCCATGCAAAAAGCCTGACTTGGGACAGTGTGTACTTGTAAACCCCTCAATGGTGGGATGGGAAGAGGAGACAGGCAGTCCTGGAGCTTGCTGGCCAGCTTGAGTCAAGTCTACTCAGCGAAGTTCCAGGCAATGGAGCAACTCTAAAGAAAAGGCACACTCTGCCTTCACACACAGGGCACATGTGCACCTGAACACACATGAACACAAGAGTTGATATTTACCCAGCATCCCCTTTGTGCAGTTAGAACTGTCTCCCCAAAAAGTATGCATAGCCCACAGAATTGTGTGCCTTGACTGCGACTATTTTGGTCAGTTCAGTGGAACCAAGTTTCCTTTTGTAACCTCCATGTTCAGACACTAAAGTACTTCAGAAACAGTGGCTCAATCAAAACATAAGTGGGCCACAGCCTCAACTACTCACTAATTTTTTCACTATCCAATATATAGTTCATATGCAAATATGACCAGCTGTGCTTATAGCAACCTAGGACAGCTGTGCTTTCCCTCTGAGGATCTGATCAAGGATTGCATATGATAGTTATTAATGTCTTTTTAGAGTCCTTCCAAGATGTTTTCCTTGGAGAGGAGGAATCTAAAGCGTCTAGCTCACTTGTTTTGTAATGAAGGCTTGGATTTGCCTAACTGGTCCCTTGTTGGTAGAGTCATATGAGGTAATTTTCCGTTTCTACAGGAACACTGCATAGCTGATGCTGTGTCCATACTGCCTCACTTCATAAGAGTTGCCTTGGTCCGTGTTAATGATGAAAATTTTTTGGTCGTTGTTCTTGCTATAGTTTGAGACAAGGCCTCACTGTGTAGCCCTTGCTGGCCTGGAACTCACTATGTAGAGTACTAGGAATAAAGACATGCCACTGTGCTGGCCAGCTTTTTGCCTCTTGCATAAAGTGACTTCCACAAAATGTAAAACTTGATTTTTCTCCTTATAATTGTTAATTAATCCATAGGGTGATAAGACTATGAATCTCCTTTTCCTCCACATACTTGTCTGATGGTTTTACCATTCATTGGCAGTAGTTTTCTCAATGAATTTTTACCTTGTTGGTTATAAAATCTTAAATGTGTATTTCTTTGAATGGCTTGACCATTGATACTTGAAATAACTTTTTTTTTAAAGAAAACTACATTTGTTTAGCCTGAGGCAGACAAACCACACTCTCTGACATGCTCTTTCTTAAGAAATACTTTGGAAAAACAGAGCAAGCCTAAACCAGTTTCCAAATCGTGGGTGAGTTTCCACATAGGAATAAGAGCCGGGCACTGAGCAGAGGCTGTGTACCTGTGCCTTTTAACTCCCATGGTTCATTTCATCTGCATGAGCACACAGGTGTTACATTGTTTCTCAAGTCACCAAGACTCTGAGAAATCAAGAAAACAGCATAATGAAAGTTAATATTTCCTTAAGCTTTTGCAGGAGGGCCGAAACAAAACCACACTATTGAGGGAAAGTTTCAAGTTATAACAGCAAAGAAGTACAAACAGATTCTTTTACAAATGTGTTACACTTATTTATTTGGATGTTGTTGTTATTGTTGTATACACACCTATGCCATGCTGTGTGGAGGTTGGTGAATAAATTGTGGCAGCCAGTTCTTGCCTTTTACCATGGGGTCCTGGGGACTGAACAGGACCTGGGTTGTCAGGCTTGGTGGCAAGTGCCTTTATCTGTTGCCAAAAGAGTTTCAGAGTTATAAGCAGTTGTAAACCACATAACATGGGTGTTGGAAACCAAACTCTACTTATTATTATTATTTTTTTTTTTGCAAAAGTAGAAAGCACCCTTAACCACTCACCCATCTCTCCAGCCCCTGAAGTAGGTTATCAATACATTCTCTCCCTAGATTGGAAATGTATTGCTAAAGACCAAATATTTCAGGCATCCCACATAATATGCTGGCCCCTTGGTTTGGGTTAGACTTTGATGACTATGACATTGTTTTACGCCCTGGGTTACTGGGGTGTGGTGAGCAGGGTTCCCCCATCCAGTGGCAGAATGAGGGTATCTGTATATCTAACCATAGTCCAAAGCACACTGAGATGTGCATGATTTCTTATTTATGAACCATGGACTAGAAGAGTGCCAAATTATCAGGAGCCATATCTAGAGAGAAAAATCAGAGAAAACATTCTCAGGGAGGTGATACTCTGGAAGTGTGTGAGTAGGATTTGCCAAGGGCATAGACAAAAGCTGCCTCTGAGCTTGGGATAAAACACTGTCGGGGGTACAGCTGGTCTGCACTGGAGACAGAACACACATGCTAGAAAAGATAAGTTGAATCCACTGGGAGAGGTGGAGTTGAACTTGAGTTCAAAATGCACCTGCTGAAGGTAGCTCTACAGATATTCCTCTAAGGGCTTTGCAGGCCTAACTGGCTAGGAAATCTGTTGATGGGAAGGACAATTAAGTGGCTGCCTTTTCCATCCATGCATCTACAATCTACAAAACAAGCCAAGAGCTGGCAATTATTAAGATATATGAAAAAAGAAATCATTTCCTTGAACATCTGGGTGACACTCAGAACCAGGCAAACCACATCAACTATTAGCAAGAGGCAGAGACCTGCATCATAGATCCTCCATTCAGAGTCAGAACCTCGCCATTCAGCTCCAGGAAGCTGCAGCGATAGAACAAGGGTGCACTTCAAACTTCTTTTCTACAAAACCTAGAATTCAGGGCTGGAGAGACCACTCAGCAGTTAAGAGCACTGGCTGCTCTTGCACAGGACCCAGGCGTGGTTTCCAGTACCCACATGATGGCTTACAACAGTCTGTAACTCCAGTTCCAAAGGACCTGACACCCTCCTCCTCTGCCCTCCATGGGAACTGCACACACACGGTACACAGACACACCTGCAGGCAAAACACCCATAACTCATAAAATAAAAATAATAATAAAATCACCCAAAACATTTTTAAAAACCTATCTTTAAAATCTATTTTTTTGTGTGTAAAATATCTAGATAAGTAAATGTAGGAACAAACTCTCCTTTAAAATATACAGGCCATTGTTTTTTTTTTCTGCTGAGTAGTACTCCACTGTGTAAATGTACCACATTTTCTCCATCCATTCTTCAGTTGAGGGGCATCTAGGCTGCTTCCAGGTTCTATTACAAACAGTGCTGCTATGAACATCATTGAACAGATGTCCTTGTTGTATGAATGTGCATCTTTTGGGTATATGCCTAGGAGTGGAATTGCTGGATCTTGTGGTAGACTGATTCCCATTTTCCTGAGGAACCGCCATACTGATTTCCAAAGTGGCTGTACAAGTTGGCACTCCCACCAGCAGTGGAGGAGTGTTCCCCTTTCTCCACATCCTCTCCAGCATAAACTGTCATTGGTGTTTTTGATTTTAGCCATTCTGACAGGAGTAAGATGGTATCTCAGAGTTGTTTTGATTTGCATTTCCCTGATGGCTAAGGATGTTGAACATTTTCTTATGTGTCTTTCAGCCATTTTAGATTCCTCTATTGAAAATTGTCTATTTAGTTCTTCACCCCACTTTTGGTGTTTTGGAGACTAGCTTCTTGAGTTCTTTAAATGCCCTCCTCTATAGTGAGATCAATGACTAACTTATATGCCATCCTATAGCCTTCATCCAGCAGCTGGTAGAAATAGAAGCAGACACCCACAGCTGAACTGAACTGGAATCCAGAGCAAAGGGGTCAAGACCAGGCTGGTGAAACCCACAGAAACAACTGACTTGAACAAGGGGGAGCTCTTGGTCCCCAGACTGATAGCTGGGAAACCAGCATAGGACTGATCCAGACCACATGAATGTGGGTTTCAGTGAGGAGGCCTCGGAAATCTATGGGGCCTCTCATAGTAGATCAGTACTTATCCCTAGTATACGAATGGACTTTGGGAGCCTTCTCCACATAGAGGGATACTCCCTGAGCCACACACATGGGTGTGGGCCTAGGCCCTATCCCAAAGGATATGACAGACTCTGAACACCCCCTATGGAAGGTCTCACCCATCCTGGGGAGCAGAAAGGGTATGTGATAGGTAGGGTGTTAGTGGGGGGGGTAAGGGAGGAGGGGAGGGAGAGGGAACTGGGATTGACATGTAAAACAGTCTTGTTTCTAATTCAAATGAAAAATGGAGGAAAAAATATATACAGACCAAGCATAGCATCTGCAGACTACCAGTTTGTAACTTGGAATTATGAAATAATAAAACAATTTTAGACAGTCGAATAAAATTCCATTTGAGTGGAACTGTGTGGTGATAGTACAAGAACTGACTTGTCTAAAGGCATAAGTTTCATAAAAAGGTGAAAATTTGATGCTAACTTTTTATCATGCTGCTTAATCATAAATATTTGAATCCTGGCCTATTACTGACAGCAGTAATAATCTGCCACCCCATTAGATGTTGTGTGCCAAGAAAGGCCTGTCGAAGGGATTTATTTATACATCTGTGATCCTTTAGTCCTCCTAGAAATCCCATGAACTTTAGCTTTATTATTTCAATTTTACATGTGAGAACATTGGTATGTAAAAAAAAATTGCCAGTGTCCACAAGAAACTTGGAACAAAGCTTAAACTCTCTCTCTCTCTCTCTCTCTCTCTCTCTCTCTCTCTCTCTCTCTCTCTCTCTCACACACACACACACACACACACACACACACACACATGCACACATGTGGGCATGCACACACACATGCATGTACACACACACACACACACACACACACACACACACACACACACACACACCACACATATCTTTTGAGTAACACCTTAGACTTACCTTTCCCAACTTGTGCAAAGGTAATTTTTCTCCTTTGCTGACAACTCTGTTGTATGTCACTGTATGACACTAGGACAAAAATGTCCAAATAAGAATTACATCCTTGACCAGTAAATGTGAACCTGAAATGAAAACCTATTCATTACTTGGCCTGGACTCTGTCAAGCAGTTATCTTCTTTGGTTTACGAAGGGTATATGAGTGTTCCCAATGTGATGTGTCTAAGACACAGAGAGTTCTATGTTCCAGACCAGCTCCCAGCACCCCAGCACCCTAGCACCACAGTACCCAGCACCACAGCACCACAGTGTAACGATAAGTCTTACTGCCATCCACTGGAGCCCCACTGCCACATGGGTGCCTGAAGTAACACACAGAGTCTTATATTAATTACAGTGATGCTGGCCAATGACTAGGATTTCTTATCTCCTAACTCAGTCTTCATTATCAACCATGATCATTAATCTGTATATTTATAAGTCTTATCAAGGATGCCAGCCTTTCCTCCTGTCTTCCTGGCGGTCACATGGCGACTCCAGAGCAGAGAGCAGGAGGAAGAGAACGACTTCCTGCTTGTCCCTGCTTATATTCTGAGTCTGCCTGCTATGTCACTTCCTGCATGGATCACAAGACTTTACTACATTTCCCAGAATCCTCCTTGGCTCCTAGTCCTGCCTAACTTGCTGCCTCATTGGCTGAACAGTGCTTTATTCAACAACCAATAAGATAAACGTACACAGAAGGACGTCCCCCATCACCACAGTACCCAGCACCTAGCACCACAGCACCCCACCACCCACCACCCCAACACCACAGCACCACAGCACCACAGCCCATGAGTTCCTGAATCCTAGCCTCAAAGCAGCCAGAGATTCTGTTAATCACCAAGCATGGTGATGCTTGGATCAGACAAGCATGGAGGAACTAGGGGGCAGCACAGTGCCCCTTTAGAGTGTGGAGAATCTGTGAGGATCTTCTGGGGCACTTTGTGATGTTACTTTTTCTGACATCATTGATGTTCCTTAGATAATACTTAGAGCTCTAGCTTTCCCTGACTGTAACAAAATGCCTGTAACAATCCACTTAGTGAAGGAGAAGACTAACTTTTGTTCACAGTTGAGAGATGATAGCCCATAGCACTTGGCCCTGCTGCTTTGGACATCGTGAAGGGAGCTTGTCACCTGACAGCAGTCAAAGGCCAAAAACAGGAGAAGAAAACAGCTTCTTCCCACCAGGACCTTAACTCTCAATGCCCCACCATCTCCCAATAGCACCACAGCATGGGGGCCGGGTCCGCAGCACATGGCCTTGGGGGACATTCAAGTCAGCTGGTCTCTTTCATTCTTTTGAAGGCCATATTGCACTAAGTGTTTCTAGTGGGGTTTGAAAGGGAGGCATGATCTGGGGAAGTGCTCAACCAAAATTTAACCCTTCAAACTTTATAAACTAGGAAGACAACAGACTGAACATGAGCAATAGCCATGTTACAGAATTACTCCACCTGCTTCGAAACCAGCATAGGAAAAAAAACAACCCAGATGTCTCTACCACCTGAAAATAAGCAACAAGGGATCCTCTTAGTGCCATCTATTTGGGGTTTCTTTGAAACTTAAACACTATATCGAACTTTCAGGGTTGGCAGGCATTTAAATCTGTAATGCTAACCTTTCACCACAGACTCCTTTGCTTTGCTTTCATGCACTTCTGAGTCAGAGTGCTCAACCCACCTGCATCTCACACAGCTTCACCTTCAGTCTGTCTCAGCTCCTCATTCCCAGTAACTCTGAGTGTGATTCACACAGCCATTTGTCATGATTCCCAATCCACTTGTCAGGAGAAAGAACAGAGAGTACAGGCACTAAATCATACTGCTGACTAATAGGACTGAAAGAGCTAGAGGGAAACCCAAACTGCATTCTATTGTAAACTTGGGAACTCAACAGGGAAAGCAGGTCCTAGAAGCCAAAGATCAAATCCTTGTCATGGAAGAATTGAATTAGTTGGATGAGAAGTAAGACAGGTAGGGACAGTTGACTCCATCGAGTGTGAAGAGGATTTAAAGGCTCTTCAAAGCTCTGAAATTCGGCTAACACAGCAGAAGCCAAGATTAGTCAGCAGGGATGAGGAGCTGGTAAGAGAAAATGGTAGGAGGATGTGGATCAGGAACACCAAAATGTGGTTTTTTTTTTTTTTTACCTATTGCTGTTTTTTTATTTTTAAATGTTTCAATATTTAAGATAGTGTTCTGGCTTGGCATGGTGGCACACACCTTTAATTCCAGAACTCTTGAAGCAGAGACTGGCATATCTCTACGAATTTGAGGCCAGCTTGAGGTACATAGTGATACCCATCACACACACACACACACACACACACACACACACACACAAGACACAGTTCTGTAAATCATATCTTCAAATGTTTGGCCTCTTTAGTATGAACATACAGAGAATTTGAAATTCTAAGTGAGTTGCATATGCATGAAAACAACTCAGTTATGGCTCCTACTTTACACAGAGTATTCATGTTTCTATAACAGAATGCTGACCTGCTAAACTTGCTCTACTGCCATTATGATTCCAAAATCAGAGTGAATTTCTCATAATTCTAGGTGGAGGGGAAAAAACTGAACATACACACACTCAGACATGCACAGTCACATGTGCACACATACACACATGTGCACACACCCTGAATCCTCCCAGTAGCTGTCTGTCCCTGTCCAGATTGCAATAAATGTCTCTACAACCCATTCCTCACTTTCCTTCTACACAGTCAGCCAAGTGATGAATAGTGGAGCAGAAACCAGAGGCCTTGAACCAGACCAATGACTCTTTACAATGAACATTTACATGTAAAACTAGCCGGACACAGGGGTTTGTGGATAGAGTTTCTGTCTCACATGTTCCCACAGCCCCTTAGTCCCAAATAAACACACAGAGGCTTATACTAATTATCAACTCAGGCTTCTTTATTGGCTAGCCCTCTCTTAATTATTAATCCATTTTTATTAAACTATGTATCGCCACGAGGCTGTGGCATACTCATAATTCTCCAGAATGTTATTCCTTCAGCGGCTACATGCTGTCTCTCTTTTCACTACCTCTCTGTGTTCCTCTTCCCAGCATTCTCCTACTCTGGTCACCCCGCCTATACTTCCTGCCTGACTACTGGCCAATCATTATTTATTCACCAACCAATAAGAAACACATATATTCACAGCATACAGAAGGACCTCCCCCATCAAGGGTTTACTGCATGACGCACTGTGTCACATTATAGCTTCCATGACAAGATTTTTTTTTCTTTTCTTTTTTCTCTTAAATTTTATTTGGAGGGGAGGGCTAGAAGGGCAGAAGATGGATACAGAGGTTTGGGAAATGAATGGGAACAAGATGCTCAATATGAAAGACACAAAGAATAAATAAAAAGTTTTTAAAAGCCCATGCTTTTCTGTTACATCTCTTTCTGCCTCTGCCTTGTGAATAAGAAACAAGCTCTAAACTACTACTCCAGCACCCCTCCTGCCTGCTTCCATGTTCCCCACCATGATGGTCATGGAGTCATCCTCTGAAACTGTAAGCAAGTCCCTGATTAAATGCTTTCTGTTATAAATTGTCATGGCTATGGTGTCACTTCACAGCAACGGTAGCCCTAACTAAGGCACCAGCTCCCTAAGGAAGCATCTGCTAAACACCTCTAGTCTTCGTCATCTCTCTGTCCTTGCTACCACTGTCAACGGCATGTCACATCCATTCCATTCTTCCTCCACAGGCCCTTTCTGCACATTCTCCAGTCACTTTGCTGGTAAGAGGTGAACCCGCTGCCCTCTGAAGTCTAACCCCTGCATTTCAGCCCAGCCACTTAAACGTCACATTGTTTCGTCCTCACTTGCAGAATAATCTCAAGTCCTAACTAACTAACACCCAACCTAACTCTGCAGACCCTCACCCTCTTCTCTGACCACTGGTGACCACGTCAACATGTGTGTTTTGCATCATGTTCCCACATGAACTTAAGTGTTTTGGAATACAGTTATTCTCTCATTTGTTTCATCACCTGCCACCCATCCTTCAAGAACACCATTGTCTATCACCAGATCTCCTCCTCCTTTTAGCAAAATGACCCTTCTCATCTGCTCCAAAGCATCCTGTTTGTATTATATATTTACTGATTTAACAGTCATTTTAAGATCTTCAGTGGGAGAAATCCTGGATACTGTCAGTACCTAACATGTGTTAAAGAAATATGTTTTGGTTTGTTTGCTTGTTTTTGCTTTTACTTCACAATTCTTTTGATAGGGTTCAAATCCTAGACTGTTGTCAGCTTCTCTTGCTTCTCCCCATCTGTGATACTGATGGACATTAGTGTGTACTCATCAAACTGTAACTTTCACCTTATCCCCATCTTCCTAAATCTTGACTGGTACAGCATCATGCTGTGTAGTTGTGGACAGAAAAAAATCCTTGATTTCTTCAAATTGTGAGGAACAGAAAAAAGATGTTCAAAAAGTGTGAATACACAAGAAATGAGAGCAGAGGAGAATAGAAAGGTTTACAAAGGTTTTGTTGGTGAATAGTTTCTAGGACTGGGTAGAGTATGGGAGTCACGTTTCTCTCTCCATTACATGAGTTGTTCATACTCATTTGGTTTGTTTGTTTGTTTGAAGACAGTAGTCCTGACTGTCCTGAAGCTCACTATGTAGACCAGGCTGGCCTCAGACTCACAGGGATCCTCCTGCTGGGATTAAAGTCATGAGCAACTAAGCCTGGATTGATTGTTCATAGTCTTTTTTCTTTTTTTCCTTGTTTTTATTGAGCTATACATTTTTTCCCACTCCCCATTCCTCCTCCCCTTACCCCTTCCTCCCTCTACCCTGTCCCCATGCTCCCTTTCCTTTCTAGGCAAATCCATGTATGTCTCTCTTAGGGTCTTCTTTGTTACCCTGGTTCTCTGGGTTTGTGGACTATAGGCTGGTTACCCTTTGTTTTATATCTAATGTCTACTTATAAGTGAGTACATACACTATATTTCTTTTTCTAAGTTTGGGTTGCCTCACTCAGGATGGTTTTTTCCTAGTTCCATTTGCCTGAAATTTTCAAGATGTCATTTTTTTTTAACCATTGTGTAGTACTCCATTGTGTAAATGTACCACATTTACTTTATCCATTCTTTGGTCGAGGGGCATCTAGGTTGTTTCCAGGTTCTGACTATTATGAATAATGCTACTATGAACATAGTTGAGAAAATGTCCTTGTGTGAGTATGCATCCTTTGGGTATATGCCCAAAAGGGGTATTGCTGGGTCTTGAGGTAGGTTGATTCCCCATTTTCTTAGAAACCACCATACTGATTTCCAAAGCGGCTATACAAGATTGCACTCCCACCAGCAATGGAGGAGTGTTTCTCTTACTCCACTCTTCAGCATAAGCTGTCATCAGTGTTTTTGGTCTTGGCCACTCTGACAGGTGTAATATGGTATCTTAGGGTAGTGGTATCTTGTTCCACCAATGGACTTGGGGTGGTGAATGCATCCTGGGGGGCATAACTTCAGCCCCAAGTCCACTGGCAGAACAAGATTCCACTACATTTCAGAGTTGTTTTGATTTGCATTTTCTTGGATGACTAAGGATGTTGAGCATTTCCTTAAATGTCTTTCAGCCATTTGAGACTTCTTTGTGGAGAGTTCTCTGTTTAGATCTGTACCCCATTTTTTAATGGATTGCCTGGTCTTTTGATGTCTACTTTCTTGAGTTCTTTGTATATATTGGATATCAGTCTTCTGTCAGATGTGGGGTTGGTAAAGATCTTTTCCCATTCTGTAGGCTGTCTTGTTGACCATGTCCTTTGCTTTACAGAACCTTCTCAGTTTCAGGAGGTTCCATTTTTCATCATTGCTCTCAGTGTCTGTGTTACTGGTGTTTTATTTAGGAAGTCATCTCCTGTGCCAATGTGTTCAAGGATACTTCCCTATTTCTCTTCTATGAGGTTCAGTGTGGTTGGTTTTATGTTGAGGTCTTTGATTCATCTGGACTTGAGTTTTGTGCATGTTGACAGATATGGATCTATTTGCGTTCTTCTACATGTAGACATCCAGTTTTGCCAACACTATTTGTTGAAGATACTTTCCTTTTTTCTATTTTATAATTTTAGCTTCTTGTCAAAAATCATGTGTTCATAGGTGTGTCAGTTTATGTCAGGGTCTTCAGTTGGATTCCATTGGTCTACCTGTCTGTTTTTATGCCAATACCAAGCTTTTGTCATTACCGGAACTCTATAGTAGATTTTGAAGTCAGGTAATAGTGATGCCTCCAGAAGTTCCTTTATTGTGCAGGGTTGTTTTGGCTATCCCGCGTTTTTTGTTTTTTCCATCTGAAGTTGAGTATTGTTCTTTTGAGTTCTGTGAAGAATTTTTCTAGGATTTTGATGACTATTGCATTGAATCTATAGATTGCTTTTGGTAAAATGAGCATTTTTACTGTTAATCCTACCTATCCAAGAGCATGGGAGATCTTTGCATTTTCTGATGTCTTCTTCAATTTCTTTCTTCAAAGATTTGAAGTCCTTGTCATACAGGTCTTTCATTTGTTTGGTTAAAGTTACCCCAAGATATTTTTCGTTATTTGTGGCTATTGTAAAGGGTGTTGTTTTTCTGATTTATTTCTCAGCCATATATATATATATATATATATATATATATATATAATCATCTGCATATAGTATATATCTACTGATTTTTTGAGTTAATCTTCTATCCTGCTACATTATTGAAGGTGTTTATCAGTTGTAGGAGTTCCCTGGTAGAATTTGTGGGGTCACTTGTATATACTATCATATCATTGGCAAATAATGAAAGTTTGACTTCTTCTTTTCCAATTTGTATTCCCTTGATCTCCTTTTGTTGTCTTAATGCTCTAGCCAGAAGTTTGAGTACTATATTGAATAGATATGGAGAGAGTGGACAACCTTGTCTTGTTCCTAATTTCAGTGAGATCACTTTGAGTTTCTCTCCATTTAGTTTGATATTGGCTGTTGGCTTGCTGTATATTGCCTTTATTATGTTTAGGTATGTTCCTTGTATCCCGGCTTTCTCCAAGACCTTTATCATGAAGGGGTGTTGAATTTTGTCAAAGGCTTTTCCAGCATCTAATGAGATGATCATGTGGCTTTTTTCTTTCAGTTTGTTTAAATGGTTAATTATATTGATGCTTTTTGTATGTTGAACCATCCCCACATCTCTAGGATGAATCCTACTTGGTCATGGTGGATGGTTTTTCTGATGTGTTCCTGAATTTGGTTTGGCAGAATTTTATTGAGTATTTTTGCACTAATGTTTATGAGGGAAATAGTAATTCCCTTTCTTAGTTGTGTCTTCGTGTGGTTTGGGTATCAGGGTAACTGTAGCCTTGTAAAATGAGTTTGACAAAGTTCCTTATTTTTCTATTGTAGGTAACAATTTGAGGAGTATTGCTATTAGTTCTTCTTTGAAATTCTGGTAGAATTGTGCTCTAAAATCATGTAGCTCTGGGCTTTTTTTTTTTTCTTTTTGATTGGGAGACTTTCAATGACTGTTTCTATTTCCTTAGGGATTATAGGTCTATTTTGTTTGTTTATCTGGTCTTTGATTTTATTTCAGTATGTGGTACCTATCCAGAAAATTGTCCACTTCCTTTAAGTTTTCCAATTTTGTAGAGTATAGGTTTTGAACTATGACCTTATGATTCTCTGGATTTCCTCAGTGTCTGTTGTTATATACCCTTTTTCAATTCTAATTTTGTTAATTTGGATATTCTCTCTCTGCCTTTTGGTTAGTTTGGATAAAGGTTGTCCATATTGTTGATTTTCTCAAAGAACCAACCCTTTGTCTCATTGATTCTTTGTATTGTTTTCTTTTTATATATATTTTGTTGATTTCGGTTCTCAATTTGATTATTTCCTGCCTTCTGCTCTTCCTGGTTGAGTGTGCTTCTTTTTGTTCTAGAGCTTTCAGTTGTTCTGTTAATTTGTTAGTGTGGGGTTTTTCTAGTTTCTTTATATAGGCATTTAGTGCTATGAACTCTTCTCTTAGCACTGCTTTCATTGTGTCCCATAAGTTTTAGGTATGTTGTGTGGTCATTTTCATTAAATTTGAGGAAGTCTTTAGTTTCTTTCTTTATTTCTTCCCTGACCTAGTGATGATTCAGTTGAGCATTGTTCAATTTCCATGAATTTATGGACTTTCTGCAATTAATGTTGTTGAATTCTAACTTTAAGCCATGGTGATCTGATAAGATACAGGGGGTTAGTCCAAGTTTTTTGTATCTGTTGAGATTTTCTGTGTTGCCGAGTAAGAGGTCAGTTTTTGAGAAGGATCCATGAGGTGCTGAGAAAAAGGTATATTCTTTTGTGTTTGGGTGGAATGTTCTAAAGCTGTCTGTTAGATCCATTTGAGTCATAAAATCTGTTAGTTCCTTTAGTTCTCTTGGAGACCTGTCTAGTGGTGAGAGTGGTGTGTTGAAGTCTCCTGCTATTAGTACGTGGGGCTTGATGCATGATTTAAGTTTTGGTAAAATGTTTTTAAATGAGGGTGCCCTTGTATTTGGACTATCCTAATATCTAACAAAATAGACTTTAAACTAAAATTAGTCAAAAGAGATCAAGAAGGACGTTTCATATTTGTCGCAGGAAAAATCCATCAACATGAAGTTTCAATTCTGAATATCTATGCCCCAAATACAAAGGCACCCTCATTTACCTTCTTCTCAGCACCTCATGGATCACCATGGCTTGTATTGTGTTGGTTATGCTTCCATCAGTAGTTCCTGATCATTACCCAGATTTCCCATTTCCAGAGTTCTGTAGGTTTGTGTTTTCTTTATTGCCTCCATTTCAGTTTTCAAGTATTAAATCATTTCTTTCATCTGTTTATTTTTTCTTGGTTCTCTTTAAGGGATTTGTTGATTTCTTACAATTTTTTGTTTGTCTCTTCCTCCATTTCTTTAAGGGAAATTTTCATTTCCTCTTTAAGGGCCTCAATAATCTTCATAAAGTTACTTTTAATGTCATTTTCTTCTGCTTCATCTGAGCTGGGATGTACAGATCTTATTGCTTTAGAAACACTAGTTTCTTTGTGGTGCTGTATTGATCTTTGTGTTGTTGAGTGTGTTCTTACACTGTTGTCTCCCCATCTCTTCCTCCAATTGGTATAGATGGAGCTTGTGTTTCAGAGGTCCTCAAATTGGTGTAATTGGGTCCTGTGGCCCTGTTGAACACTCCTTTGGGTACAAGCAGAGCACAGCCTCTGGTGCAGGTGGGGCTGTGACTGAGGTTCTGGTGCGTGGATCATTTCTGGAGGCCACTGTTGTCAATCTAGACCACTGCACTGGTGCTCTCCTGGTCCCAGAGGCTTGGACTGTCATGCTCACACTGATTGTTCATTCTCTTAAGAACTAAATAAGTAAAAATAAACTCTGAGGCTGGAGAAAAGGCTTGGTGATTGTTACTTTGTCAGATAACCTGGGATCTATCCCTAGCACTCAGCTGGTGATTTGTAACTACCCATAACTCTAGTTCTAGGATCTGACCCCTCTTCTGACCTTTCCAGACACCAGGCAAAACACCTGTACATGGGCTGGAGAGATGGCTCAGAGGTTAAAGAGTACTGAGTGCTCTTCCAGAGGTCCTGAGTTCAATTCCCAGCAACCACATGGTGGCTCACAACCATCTATAAAGAGATCTTGTACCCTCTTCTAGTGTGCAGGCAGAACACTGTACACATAATAAATAAAATCTTTTAAAAAAACACTTGTACACATAAAACAAAATAAATAAATCTAAAAGAAACTGTTTAAGTAAGAATAAATTTAAAATAAGAGGCACACAATAGTGAATCCATTTACTAGTAATAGTAAGTCTTTCCTTCATTTAGGCCTTTTAATTACTTTGGATTTTGCCAATTAAATGTCAGAGAAATTGGGGCTGGAGAGATGGATCAGTAGTTAACAGTACTGGCTATCCTTCCAGAGGACCTAGGTTCAATTCCCAGCACCCACATGGCAGCTCACAACTGTCTGTAACTCCAGTCCCAGGGGATCCAACACCCTCACACAGACATGCATGCAGGCAAAACACCAAAGTGCATTTTTTAAAAAAAGGCAGAGAGGAGCTGGCTGGCACTTGGCCTTACCTTTAATCCCAGCCCTTGGGAGGCAAAGGCAGGTGAATCTCTGTGAGTTCAAGGCTAGCCTGGTCTACAAAGATACAAAGAGAACCCCTGTCTCAATAAATAAATAAATAAATAAATAAATAAATAAATAAAGCAGAGAGGTCTCATACATATGAGCAATATGGAATCACAGACTTGCTAGTCCATCTGGAATAACTAAATGCCTGGCAAATACATGAGTCAGTAGTTTTCAAGATCCTGGATATAAGACACCAAAAGAGAGGTACCTCAGAGGGACAGAGAGCAGACATGGTGAGCCCTCAATGGCACTGTAGGAAGTGTCCATTCCTGGTGCAGAGAGAGATAAGCCAAGCAGAGAGAATAGATCTCCCTAAGCGGCAGAGTCAGAGCTGGCACTCTAGGGGGGACCAAGGCACAAGTTCACAAGTACACCAGTTCACAAGACAGGTGTACTAATTACTTCTCTCATTGTGGCGAGCAAAGATTTGACCAGAAGCGCCATTTGGCTCCGAGTTTGAAGGTGCAGAGCATCACAGCAGGAAGGCATGACAATGGGAATCACCCTTTGTGGCAGCACATGAGTAGTTTGCTCACATCTGGGCAGATCAGAAAGCAGAGCCACTCACACTCACAAGATGGAGTAAGACCTTAAACCATAAGCCAGAGCAAATGCTTCTCCCTTAGCTCTGTCTTACTTAGCATTTGGCCCCAGCAATGAGGAAAGTAGAGAAATCTGATAAGGAGAAGCAGAGCCTGCGAAGCCCTGGCCCAGGCCTGCAGGATGCAGTGATCTACTAGGATGCAGCCCCTCTGATACCTGGGCTGACTCCTGGTCAGTCTGTTTATTCCAGATGGGCTCCACCTCCTAAAGGTTCTAAACCTTTCAAAGCAGCACCATAAGCTGAAGAACCAATCCCAGGAACATGAGGTTGGGGACAGCCAAACCATAACAGCCATGCAGTGGGAAGTGGAGAAGCACACAGGAAGGGGCAATGGAGACTGAACAGCATCCCCCTGAAGCCTCTAGAGAATACTGACACAGTCATGGGAATGGCCCAAGGTTAGGCAAATGACTACAGAAATGAGAGACAGTGATATCCATGTTGGTCTTGTTCCTACAATGCTAAATGAAAAAGCTCACAATTTGCAGTCATTTGAGTACCCAGATTGCCACATTAGTGGGAAAAATTAACCCTGGCCTATGCACGTCTTTAGGCTTATCTAAACATAGCTTTATTCCAAAAGACAGTGGGATAGTTATAGGAATACACACACATCCAGCATTCAACATGGTAAAATGTACAATGCCTGCTATCTAACTAGTAGCAGTAGCCTATGCCTGTAATCTCAGGACTTAAGCAGTCAAGGAAGGGAGACTGCAAGTTCAAGACCATCCTATGACACATAGCATGTCTGAGGACAGCCTGGGTGTTGCCAAGGGCCATGTCTTGGTCTGTGTTGACAGCCATGGACAATGTTGCCACCAAAGGCCACAATGTTGGTTCAGTAACTGGGCTGCCACCTGTGGCCATTCAGGTGTCAGAGGGCCATGTGCCCAGGGACCTCACTGATCTGAGTGGCCTGCACTACCAGTGCCATAGTGATGTCTAGGACCAAGCTGCACCTGTCAGCCATGTCTGGGTCCATGGCCCTACTGCAGCCAGGATCTGAGTTGATGTCCTTGACTCCTGTTACCACCAAATGCCATAGGGATGCCCAGGGTCTGGCCTGCCTCCTGAGGTCATGTTGGTGTTCAACAGCCATGCTGCAGCTGTGCCATGCTGATCTGGGTGTCCTGCACTCACCAGGGGCCATAGTGGCCTCCACACATCCAGGGTCTGTGTTAACATCTATGACCCATGATGCCATCAAAGGCCACACAGATGCCCAGGTCTGGGCTGCCATCTGTGGCTATGTTGGTGACTAGAGCCATGCTGATCTGAGTGGCCTGTGCTGCTACTCCAGGCTATGGTGTTGTCTAGGCCTGAACTGCTGCCAAAGGTGATGTAGGAATGCTTCCACATTCCTACAGGAAGCCAGGGTCTGAGTTGATTTCCATGGTTCCTGTTAACACCAAGGGCTATGGTGACGCCTGGGGTCTGGTCAGTCACCTAAAACCATGTTGATGTCTGAGAGCCATGCAGGAGCATGAAAAGGTTCTGGTACTGCTGAATAATACCTGCATGACTGCTGTGACTCAGGGTGGCTATAGGATATACAAGAGGAGTTTTGGAGAAAGCCCAGTGATGATGGTGTACCAGAAAGCAGAGGCCTTGGGCCAGACCAATGACTTACTGCAACGAACATTTGCTAGTAAAGCTGGTAGGACAAAGGGTATATTGAGCGACACACCAAGGCTCCTAATGCCAACAAGATGAATGAAGAGGTGCTGGAGGAGAAAGACAGAGGGGCAAAGTGGGTTTTTTTGTTGTTGTTGTTGTTTGTTCGTGTGTGTGTGTATGTATGTGTGTTTGTTTTGGTTTGGTTTGGTTTCAATTTTTCTTATTTTGTTTTATGCGGGATGCTGCAAGGGTGAAGGGCGGATATGGAGGACTAGGAAATGAGCTGAATTAGGGTGCATGATGGGAAACTCTCAAAGAACCATAAAGAAATGATGTTAAAAGAAAAGAAAGTAGAAGCAGAAACACAGTGGAAATTCACAGTAAGCGGAACTTAAGATCAGAAAGGAAATCAGTGAAAGTTTTTAAAATAGAGAAAAATAGAGTTGTGATATTGATTTGGATAAAAATCAGCAACATCAGTAATGGCAAAGGAAAAAGCAAGGGGACAGGGGAGTATGTGGCAGGACTGAGTCCACCTATGAGCATATGGAGTCCTGCTAGAACCCAGGCCTGGCAAGCTATGTAGCTTGGGTTCCTGGGGATTCAGGAAGACAGACCAAACTGACAACCAGGCCAGGCCTGATTTAAACAAAGTTTTCCTGGGTCCATAGACACATCTCTAACACTTTTCAATCCAAGTGTTTCCCAACAACATATGTCCAAAGAATCTTGTTATTTTGTTATTTGGTAGATGGATTTGTGATGCATTTATTTTGTTTCTATTTTTTCTGCGTATTTATTGTAGCACATTTTTGTTTTTTTAAATTCATTTATTTATTTGTTGGTTGATTGGTTGGTTGGTTGATTGGTTGGTTGGTTGGTTGGTTTTACATCCTGGCCATAGTTTCCCCTCCCTGGTCTCCTCCAAGACACTCGCTCCCATCCCCACTCTGTTCCCACCCCACAATCCACTTTTCCTCTGATTCTGTTTAGGAAAGGGCAGGTCTCCCATGATTATCAACAAAAACATGGCCTATCAAGTTGCAGTAAGGCTAAGCACCTCACCTTGTATTAAGGCTGAGCAAGGTGACTCAGTATGAGGAGTAGGGTCCCAAAAGACAGTAAAAGAGTCAGAGACAGGCCCTGCTTCTAACTCCCTGTTAGGAGTCTCACAAGAGGACCAAGCTACACAACTGTCACATATGCAGAGGACCTATATCAGCCCCATGTAGGCTCCTTGGTTGTCAGTTCAGTCTCCATGAGTCGCTGTGAGACTAGGTTACTTGATTCTGTGAGTTTTCTGCTGGTGTCCTTGACCCCTCTGGCTCCTAAGATCCTTTATCTGTCTTCTGCAGGATTCCCTGAACTCGGCCTAATGTTTTGGCTGTGGGTCTGCATCTGTTTCCACCAGTTGCTGAATGATGCCTCTCTGATGACTACTGGGCAAGGCACCAATCTGGTCACAGGAGACCAGGCTAGGTATCCACTATCCACTATTGTTAGGAGCCGTAGTCATCACTGCAGATTCCTGTGAGATTTCCTGGTGCTGGGCTTTTACCTGACCCCGCCCCCTCCACCCTTCAGTAGTCTCTTTCAGGACTCTCCCCTCACAACCTGATCACTCACGTTCCCATCCCCACCCAATCTCAGCCCACTCACACAATCTCTTCTATTTCCCCCTTCCTAGGGAAATGCAAGCATCCTCTCGTGAACTCTCCTTATTACTTAGTCTAGTCTATCTGGGTCTTGTGCTAGGTTGATTCCCAGTTTTCTGAGAAACTGTCCAGGATGTTGAACATCCCCTTAAGTGTTTCTCTTCCATTTGCGATTCTTCTGTTGAGAATTCTCTGGTTAGATTTGTACCCCATTTTTAAATTGGATTATTTGTTTTGTTCATATCTAGTTTCTTGAGTTCTCTCTATATTTTGGAAATCAGCTCTCTGTCAGATGTGGGATTGGTGAAGATCTCTTCCCATTCTGTAGGCTGCTGTTTTGATATATTGACAGTATCCTTTGTTTTACAGAAGCTTTTCAATTTCACAGGGTACCATTTATTAATTGTCTATCTTAGTGCCTATGCTATTGGTGTTCTGTTCAGGAAGTTGTCTCCTGTGCCAATGAATTCAAGATTATTTCCCACTTTTTCTTCTGTCAGATTCAGTGTATCTGGATTTCTGTAGAGGACTTTGATCCACTTGGACATGAGTATTGTGCAGGGAGATAGATGTGGCTCTATTTCATTCTTCTACATGCTGACATCCAGGTAAACCAGCAACATTTATTGAAGATGCTTTCTTTTTTCCCTTGTATAATTTTGGCTTCCTTGTAGAAAATCAGATGTCCATAGGTGTGTGGATTTAAGTTGGGGTCTTCAATTCAATTCCATTGATCCACCTGTCTGTTTTTATGTCAATACCAAGCAGTTTTTACTGCTATAGCTCTGTAATAGATCTTGAAGTCAGAGTGGTAATGTCTGGAAGTTCTTTTCTTATACAGGATTGTTTCAGCTATCCTGGGTTTTTTGTTTTTACATATGAGGTTGAGTATTGTTCTTTCAAGGTCTGTAAAGAATTGTGTTGGGATTTTGATGGGGATTGCATTGAATCTGTAGATTGCTTTTGACAAAATTGACATTTTTTACTATGTTAATCCTACCCATCCATGAGTATGGGCACTCTCTCCATCTTCTGATATCTTCTTCAATTTCTTTCTTCAAAAACTTGAAGTTCCTGTCATACAGATCTTCACTTGCTTGGTTAGAGATATCCCAAGATGTTTTATATTACTTGAGACTATTGTAAAGGGTGTTGATTCTGTGATTTCTTTCTCAGTCCATTTATAGTTTGTATATAAGAGAGCTACTGTTTTGTTGTTTGTTTGTTTAGTTAATCTTGTATCCAGCAACTTGACTAAAAGTGCTTATCAGCTGTAGGAGTTCCCTGGTAAAGTTTTTGGGATCACTTATGTATACTATCATATGTTGTGGGATATTAATTTAAGATGTGTTACATTCATTTATGCTGTGGAATATTTGTTTAGTGATGTAAAGATGTGTTGCATTCTTTTATGTTGCATTTGTTTAACTCTGTGAAGCTATGTTACTTTGCCTGTCTGAAACACCTGATGGTCTAATAAAGAGCCAAACGGCCAATAGCTAGGCAGGAGCAAGAATAGGCAGGACTGGCAGGCAAAGAGAATAAATAGGAGGAGAAATCTAGGAAGAGAAGATTGGGAAGCAAGAAAAAAGAAGAAGAGGACATCGGGGGCCAACTACAGAGCAAGCCACAAAGTAAGAAGTCAAGAAAGACATACAGAAAAAAAGAAAGGTAAAGTCCAGAGGCAAAAGGTAGATGGGATAACTTAAGTTAAGAAAAGCTGGCTAGAAAAAGTCAACCTAAGGCCAGGCATTCATTAGAAAAAAATAAGACTCCATGTGTAATTTATTTGAGAACTAGGTGGAAGGCCCCCAAAGACCAAAAGAGTAAAACAACCAACTACAATCATATTATCTGCAAATAATGATACTTTGACTTCTTCCTTTCCAATTTGTATCCCCTTGATTTCCTTTAGTTGTTTTATTGCTCTAGCTAGAACTTCAAGTACTATATTGAATAAATGGGTACAGAGAGATTGGACAACCTTGTCTTGGTCCTGATTTTAGTGGAATTGCTTTGACTTTCTTTCCATTTAATTTGATTGGCTTGCTATTTATTGTTTTTATTAAGTTCAGGGATGTTCATTGTATCCCTGATCTCTCCAAGGCTTTTATCATGAAGGGTGTTGGATTTTGCCTAAGGCTTTTTCAGCATCTAATGAGATGATCATGTGTTCTCCATCATTCAATTTGTTTATATGGTGGATTACATTGACAGATTTTTGTATGTTGAATCATCTCTGCATCTCAGGAATGAAGCCCACTTGGTCATGGTGGATGATATTTTTTTTTCTTTTTTTATGTGTTCTTGGATTCGGTTACCTAGTATTTTCCTGAGTAGTTTTTCATTAATGTTCATGAGTGAAATTGGTCTGTAATTCTCTCTTTGTTGAATCTTTACACGGTTTGGGTATCAGAGTCACTATGTATGGTCTCATACAGAGAATTTGTCAATGTTCCTTCTGTTTCTATTTTGTGCAATAATTTGAAGAATATTGATATTAGCTCTTCTTTGAAAGTCTGGTAGAATTCTGCATTAAAACCATATGGCTAAAATCTGGGAACCAAAAAACTTTGGCTACCAGCTCCTTGGCACAGACTGTCAGTGTGTCAGTGAAGCATTCATGGAAAAAATGAAGATGAAATAATGTGTGGTATTGGGGGAAGGGAAATGCCAATATAATAGGGAAATTAGCAAACCAAAGCAAAGGAGGCTGGTTTATGTGTTTAGGAATGGATTGTTTGGGTCCTGTTGTGAACTGTCAGCCTGTATGTGTGCTGTGTGCCTAGCTATCCTGTTGCTCATTAAACACCAAACATTAACATGAAAAACAAAACAGAACAACAACAGCAACAAACCATATGGCCCTGGGCTTTTGTGGAGAGACTTTTAATGACTGCTTCTATTTCTTTAGGGGTTATCAGTCTATTTAAATTGTTTATCTGATCTTGATTTAACTTTGGCATGTGGTATCTATCAAGAAAATTGTCCATTTCTTTTAGATTTTCCAATTTTGTGCAGTACAGGTTCTTGAAGTATGGCCTAATGATTCTCTGGATTTCCTCCGAATCTGTTGTTATTTACCTCTTCTTGTTTATGATTTTGTTGACTTGGATATTCTCTCTCTGCCTTCTAGTTGGTTTGAATAAGCGTTTATATATTTTGTTAATTTTCTCAAAGAACCAGTTCTTTGTTTCATTGATTCTTGGTATTGTTCTCTTTGTTCCTATTTCACTTCAGCCCTTTGTTTGATCATTTCCTGCCATCTCCTCCTCTTAGGTTGTCTACTTCTTTTTGTTCTAGAGCTTTCAGGTGTGCTGTTACATCCCTAGTATGAGATATCTTCAAATTCTTCATGAAGGCATTTAGTGCTATGAACTTTCCTCTTAACACCGCTTTTATTGTGTCCCCTAAGTTTGCAAAGGTTTTTCATTCATTTTCATTGAATTCTAGGAAGTCTTTAATTTCTTTATCTTCCTTGACCAGTATAACTCACTGGAGAGTTGTTCAGTCTCCGTGAGTTCGTAGGCTTTCTGTTGTTGAAATCCAACTTTAATCCATGGTGGTCTAATAAGATGGGGGACGTAATTCAATTTTTTTAAAATCTGTTGAGCCTTGCTTTGTGGCTGAGTATACAGTCAGTTTCAGAGAGCTGCCTGCAACATCTCATCATTTACCCAGAAATAGACAGCATTGTTTCATGAGAAAAATTATCTGGAGGAAGATCCACCTTCAGTGGTCTTCCCAGAAAAAAGCAAGTGCAACACCAGCATTCCTACCTCCCTGCCTCCTGGCCAGCTGCAATGTAAGCACACAGCCTTGTGCTCTGGTTGCCACAGCCTTGAAGCCTCTCCTGACACAACACCTTCCATGATGTGCTGTAAACTAACATCTTGGCATCCTCAAAACCACAGACACCCAGAGCCATGTGTCTCTGAAGATGGCCCCTTCCCTTCCCAGGCAAGGAGTCCCTCTTCCAGTCTCTCCTTTAATGAGAGAACGGTGCATAGCCCAAGGGTCCATCTGTTTAGAACCAGAATGACAGGGTTTCAGTCTTGGCTTTGCTCCTGGTGAACTTAGCCACACTGGCAGAGTGCTCACAACTATGCTGTACTTAGTTAAGGAGACCACAGCATCTTCCCCAATCTGCTTCTAGACAGTTGCAACAATTACTGATTATTGATTTTCACCTCTTAGCTCTCTGAAGTTCCAGGTGTTCTGGGAAACAAACAAGAAAGCACAATATATAGGCCAGCCTCAGAGTCCTCACTCTGCTCATGGGGATTGCCACTGCTCTGGATGCTGATTATCCTCATGATATACAAATAGCTTGCTTTTTTAAAAAATGACTTCAGTCTAAATACTATGCCTCGCTTGCTGCACTCCAAGGAGCAGACGTCATCTTGGCCTTGACTTCAATGCCTTAACTAGCCTGAGAACATGACCGTGTGTAAGAAAATAAGGATCTTGCTGTGGTTCCCAGTGAAATGTCACACAACTGGTATTTGTCTTTGATGCCCAGTGGGTGCTTTAGAAGCTCACGTTTGTATTCCAGGAGGCTATTAGCTCCTTCAAGATTTGAGTCCCTGAGGACTCCATGGTCTGTGCAGCTTCACCCTAGCCACTGGCTTCATTGTTGAGGATCATGAAATCTCTGTCTACTAATCACTCTGAGTATAAGTGTTCCGAGAACCCAGGACTCAGGAATTGGCTGTTATGCCACACAACAACCATGCACTCACTCACTGATTTAAGTTACTGAGCACCTATTATGAGCAGGACCTGACTGCAACACCAGCCCCTCAAAAATGAAGATGAATCCAATACCCTTACTGTGTTCCCATTGCAGATGTTGTGATGGCTAATTCTGCTAACCTAAATAAATAAAGAAACACCTAGGGCATGAGCAAGGCATACCTTTGTACATGTCTGTGAGCATGTTTCCAGAGGGGATTACTTGATATGGGAAGACTTTCCATGAACATGGGCAGCAGCAGCCAATGGGTTGGAGTCCCAGACTGAATACAGGAAAAGAGAGCTGAGTTACCAGCAACCCTTCTTTCAGCTTAGCAGTTCTATGAGGTATGAGCATCAGCTGTGACTGCTAACTATTCTGGTCACAATGCCTTCCCTATCATGACAGATTGTACCCTCAAAATGTGTGAAAGGAAACTCTTCCCTCTAACATGTTTCTCATCAGGTATTTGATCACCTCAAAAAACAAAACAAAACAAAACACTAAGATACCCATGTCATTCTGCTTAGCAAGTTCATGAGGAAGGAAAGGGCTTCTTATACAGGCCTGCAACATCTACTTTCTTTATACAAGCAACTTATAGATGCCTAGTCCAGAGTTCCAAACTTACTAGAAAGTTATAGGGTTCACAAAGGCCACCCCTCGCTCATCCACACAGTAAACAATGTCTGGGAGGGGCTTTTTAGTGGAGCTTCCTGTAAACTGTATGGAGGACTCAAGTAACGCAGCTGCTGGGTGAGCTTCCTTGGTGATCCAGCTGCCTGTCACCAAGTTTCTATAAATAAACCCTCATCCATGCTCCTGTAAGCGACTTTTATCAGATTTACTGGTATAAGCTAGATTTGGGGGAATCACTTCTTTGGTCTATCATCAGTACCCTATCTGGAGTCCTGGAATGAAGAGATGATGTTCACAACTCCCCAAGAAAAGTCCCTCAACAGAAGAACATACCAAAACAATAGCAATACCTCAGCAGCAGCATATTCAGACAGCTCTGGGGACACAGAGGAGAGGCCAAAGAAGGCCTTGCTAGGGCTAAAGTTCAATCTTAGAACAATTCAATCAAGAAGACAAAGAAAAATAACTGGGAAACAAAGGATTTAGAGACAAAAGCTCATGCTTGAATAAGCATGATGTTGAGCATACCAGCAGCAAGTTCCTTGAGGGGCAGGAGCAGAAAACGTATGGAGAGAAGTTAGAAAGGTGGCCCTTTGAACTCATGATCCTCCTGCCTGACCCACCCCCCCAAGTGCTGGGATTGCATGTTTATGTCACCATGCCCAACTGAAGGGAGCTCTTTTGAGTGTAGATTTCTAGACCCTACCCACCGACTTAGCATCCTGTGGTACATCCTAGAAGGCTGCACTCATTTAACCCTGAGACCCAGCAGGCCCAGCATGGAAACCAGAAACTGGCAACAAGGAACCTCGGACATTCGAAAGTAGAAGTGTGATGTAAGTAGAATTGTTTTTAAGGAACACTATTTCTGTGATAGAATGGGGAAGGAAGTGAAGCAGACAGAGACAGAAGAAGAGGTAAATCAGATTAGTTTAACTGTCTTACAGAGCGATGATAAATGGAAGCAACTGGGAGGTAGGAGAAGGGTGAATGCATGGGATATTTCCGAGGTAGAAACAGCAGACTTTGTTGAGCAATTAGATGTGGGTGGTGACAGAGAAAAAGAAGGAGTCCAAAGTTACTGCCTTGAGCTTTCACATGGTTGGGACCACTTATAGGGAAAAGGAAATGAATGCAAGAAACAGCTGGCACTTGCAGGCAGGTAAAGAGAGTCCTCAGCTGGATGTGGCTTGAAGAGCACATGAGGCTGTGGACGAGAAGTTTAGGGAGTCAGATGTGGTCACTGAGTGGAGGAGTGGTAGTTAAATACAGGGATTTGGAGGGGTGACTGACAAGTAATCGGGGAGTGTGCAGAAGAGGAGTGCTTGGTGCCTGGGGAGGCTGCCAACTCCAAAAATAGACACCCTGAAGGAGCATCTGAGAAGGATGGGGAAGCAGTGTGGAACACGGGATGGGGATGCCCTTCTGTTTGCTGTGAATATAGGTTTCTCTTATTGGTTGATAAATAAAGCGGTTTTAGCCAATGAGCAGGTAGGTTGTAGTCAGGCAGGAAGTATAAGTGGGGATCCCAGACTAGGAGAATTCTGGGTAGAGGAAGGCAAAAAGTGAGTCTCGAGGAGATGTCAGGTAGTTACTGGAAGGTAAGATGCCTAGGCATTCTCAGGTGGAGATACACACATTAATAGAAATGGGTTAATAATTAAGAGAGAGCTAACCAATAAGAAGCCCGAGCCATTGGACAAACAGTTAATAATTAAAATAAGCATCTGTCTGTTTATTTGGAACTAAACAGCTGTGGGCCCTGGTGGGACAGAAATTTCTGTCCACAGGGTAATTTGAAGTGCAGGAAATTTCAAGGACAGAATGACAATGCCCAACACATATGAGATGTGGCAGAGAGATGGCTGAGTTAGGAAAGCACTTGGGATATAAATGTAATGATCAGAGTTCAATCCCTAGGACTAATTTAAAAATCTGTTTGGGATGGTGCACTCTTGCAATCCCAGCACTGGAGAGGCAGAGGCATGCAGAATCCCTGGGGCTCATTTGCCAACCAGTCTAGCTTAATCAATAAGACCCTGGCTCAGTCTCAAAAAAAAAAAAGAATTGTAGAGATTACAGATACCCAAATTTGACCTCTGATGTTCACACATTCATACACATGTGTATATGCACCTGTGTGTATGTGTACCTACACAAACATGTACACACAAAAGGATAGTCAGATAGAGAGAGGACTGAAACAAATTCATCAGATGTGGCAATTTCAAGGCCATAGCCATTCTAAAGAAGGCACTGTGGACTGCTTAGATCCAGACCCGAGTAGACTAACAAGTGGATCAGAAGCAAAGATCAAGGCAAAGGAGAAACTGCAATTGATTTTAATGACTTGTGAGGAGAGAACTAGAGTTGCAGCCAGAGGAAATAGTACAGCGAAATGTGTTGAACCTATTCTCCCCTCTCAACATTTCACTTTATAAAAATGTCATGCCTTAACATGAGCTATTAAATATAGTTATCATTTTCTATATTCTATATGTCAGAAAGTATTGGAAGTTATTTGCTACTTTGAAAATCTCTAATAATGTATTTGTAGAGGACATAGTCTTAGCATGTTAGGATGGCCATGCTTCTTTACCTTGACCATTTGAGAATACCCATATCTGTCTATGCCATCTCATATTCTTGTAGTAAAAAAATTTAGTTCTGAGATTTTAGGGAGCTTGCATGGTGTTTCCATATTGATAGTTTCCATATTGTCTGGATTAGCAATCACTTATGAGACACACCTCGTGTATCTGTGGAAACATTCCTAGAGAAGTTCAATTGAGGGGAAAAAAAAGATCCACCCTAAGTGTGAATAAAGTGTGAAAGGAGCAGGAGAGCCTGATCATGGCTGTCATTTGTCTCTCTGCTTCCTGACTACAAGTGCAGTGTGACCGGCTACATGCTCTTGCTACTATGCCTTCTTGGCCATGATAGACTGTATTGTCTAAAACCATGTGCCACAACGAACCCTTCCTACCTTAAGTTGCTCAACAAGAAAAGTACATTTCTTTTTCAAATATATTTGATCTGTAATTGGCTGAACACATGAATGGAAAAATCATGACTACAGAATCCACGAACACAGAGAAATGCATGTGTCTTTACATGAGTAGAAGAGTTCAACTAGTGCTGGGTCCTCCTCTGATACATGGCTATTTTGCATCCCTTCCTATACTAATGAGAGCTCTCATCCTTGATATACAGAGTAGATGAATGATTTTGAGGACTTCAGGGTTTGTAATGGTTGTTTATCTAATAAAAATTAATTAATCATCTTCTATTTGTTAAATGCAGTGAGGCACTGAAAAATCCCAGGAAGTCACTGTTTGTGGTTTCAGAGTACTCCGATTGAGGGAAGACCCATGGGAACAGATGTGTAAAAACAGAGCAGAAGAGGAGGAGATTTCCTGGTGAAACCATCAATGGTGAAGCAGTTCTGGTAGATGGGAAATTGCTCTAGTTAGCTTTGTGTCACTACGACAAAAATACCTGAAATGAGGAAAATACCTACTTATGAGGAAAAGAAGACTTAGTTCACAATTTTGGAGCACTGAGTCCAAGGTCAGCAGTCCCTATTAGTGTGGGACTCAAACAAGGGAGGACATGATGGAGTAAGTCATATATTACTGGTTAGAGAGACTCAGAGGGGAAAGAAAGGGAGGATGAGGGAGGAGGGGGTAGAAGGAGAGAAAGAAAAGAAAGGAGGGATGGAGGGATGAATAAATGGAGAAAGAAGGGAAAGAGGTAAAAGGAGAAATGGGTTCCACCAGGGCCCACCTCTCAGTGGTCCACGGTATATCCCAATGCTGCTGCCCAGGGGATGAAGTCATTATATGTGGACCATTAAAGGACACTCAAAGCATCACTGAGCTGTTTAAGTTTCTGAGAGGATAAAGCAGCTGAGGTCTGGAGCTCCAGGAGAAGAATAAGGAGAAACCAGTCAGTGCAGGCAGAGCATGTGCCAACACAGGAAACAGGCCCTGCCCAGACTCCTAGGCAAGACCTCAAGTCCCAGAGCCCCAGAGCTGGTTCCCCTTCACAAAGTCACAGCCAAATGAACTATACTATTAAGCAATGCCAAAGGTATCCATAAAGCTCACCCCTACACCTGAAAACCCACACAATGGAAGTTCAGCTTGTATTTGTGTTGACGGAAGTTTCTGTCCTTCCTAGTCCCTTAGCTGTTTAGTCCCAAATAAAGATCCAGAGGCTTACATTAATTATAAGCTGTTTGGATGATGGCTCAGGCTTCTTATTGGCTAGTTCTCTATTAGTTGTGATCCCTTTTCTCTTAATCTATGTATTTCCACATGATCTTGGATTATCAGTGAAACTCAGGCCTCCTTCTTCCTTGGCAGCCACATGGTGTCTCCTCGGTCTCTCTCTCCATTCCTCCTGGTCTGGTAGCCCGACCTATACTTCCTGCCTGGCTACAGCCTGCCTGTCCATTGGCTGAAACATCTTTTTTCATCAACCAATAGGAGAAACTTCTATTCACAGCATACAGAAGGACATTCCCCATCATGTTTGTCCTAAATGTAGAATTTCCACAACAAAATTGGGACAGCTTCAGGCAGCGGAAACATGTTTCAAAACACATTTTAACTAACACCATTATGTTAAAACAGTCACATAACCCTGTTCCACAGGCAGAAGCCTCCAGCAGTCAACAATGGGTTTCATCTGCCAGTTTCTCTTGGATCAATGAGCACACTCAATGCCGAATGCACCTCATAGCCTTGCCAGTGATGGATAGCAAAACAAAGCCAGCACTAATGAAAAATTAATGAAAATGGTCACTGTCATAAGAAAACATATTTTATCCCACCTCTGCATTGGTTTTTAACCAGACCCATAATTAGAAATGTGTAATTTTATCCTAAGGTTGCAGGCTAAGGGGACTACAACAGAATAAGGACAACATGAGCTTTACCCATGCAGCCTAGCCCACCTCCCTCTCCACGTTGCCCTGGAGCCTGACTTTCCCAAGCCACAAGTCCTTGGTCCCTTTGAGGCTCACAGTGATAACCTACTGTTCCTAAGAACTCAGGCTTTTGGAGATTGTCTTCTTATAACAGTCAACTAAGGTAAATACACTCCTGTAAGATGGACTGGTGGGTAAAAGTACTTGCTGCCACGCCTGATGGTCTGAGTTTGATCTAGGGCCCAAATGTTGGAAGGAGAGAACTAACCAAGAGTTGTCCTCTGACCTGTATATGTGCACTGTGACATGTGTGTACCCCAACACAAAACAAATAAATGTAATTTTAAAAGTTTAAATCAAATATATTCCCAGGCTACACAATGGAAAGAATGTCCCATCTCCTCCATTTTTTTTTAATTCCTTGGAAGATATTTACCTTTTTTCCCCCATAACCACCTGTCATAGCTCACTCAATTCCAGGCTCAGCTCTCCCATTCCTTGTATCTCGCCTGTTCTGGCTCTCATGTCTCTAAAGTCAGTCACAAGCTGATACAGTTGATTGCTTTGCCTCAATGAGAGCACTACCGGAAGCTGTGCTAGGCTGCAGTTAGAATAGGCTAGTTGCTGTGGTGAAAGGGCAGAAACTTCATTTGCCTTGCTCACCACTGAGCTTCAAGTGCTAACTTATGGTGGCTGTCACAGGAGCTTGATAGTAACAACAGAGCACCAGCCATCCCAGCCACAGGGTCAGAAAGAAGAAGGGGGTTGCCAGGGGAGTATCAAGGACCAGGGAGAAGGGACATTATTATTTAAAGACATGGAGTTTCAGTAAGAGAGGAGAAAGTTATGGAGATTGAAAGGGGATGGTTGCACAGTTACATGGTTGTGCTTTAATGCCATGAACTGCCTGCTTTAAAGTATTAGAAGTAAATTCTGTCTTATGAATATTTTGCCACAGGGGGAAAAAACTGAATAAGCAATAATAGAAAAAAACAGGGCTGTGGTTCTCAATTTTCAAATGACCTAAACTGAATATCTGTCCTTAGAACTTGTAATGAAGTCCAATGGCATTCTTAACAGTCCAGCTGGTAGGGTGGTTTATCCAGAATTTTCCAAAGACATCATACCAAATACATTCAACTGGGAGAGGAAAAATTCGAAATTCCATATTTCTGGGCAGTGGTAGCACACCTCTTTAATCCCAGAACTCAAGAAGCAAAGACAGGTGAATCTCTGTGACTTCAAGGCCAGTCTGGTCTACAGAGCAAATTCCAGGACAGGCTCCAAAGATACACAGAGAAAACCTGTCTTGAAAAATGAAACAAAAAAGAAAAAAAAAAGGAAAAGAAAAGAAATTCCATACGTATTTTTATAAAATATTTCCTGCTTTGAAGTATATATATTTAATCTAGTTAAAGAGACTAATAAAGAAACATGCATATAATTTAGAAACAAAGATAATTGCCCTGGGGAAAACAGTGGCACTCCCTGTTGCATCATCTACAAACTTTTTTGAGACAGAGGCTCACATATTCAAGACTGGCTTTGAATTTGCTACATGGCTGAAATGGCCTTGAACTGCTAACCCTGTGCCTCAGTAGTGCTGGGATTACAGGTGTGTGTGTGTGTGTGTGTGTGTGTGTGTGTGTGTGTATGTGTGTGTGTGTATACATATGTGGTACCAGAGATCAAACCCTGAGCTTACAAGGCAAGCACTTTAGCAATTGCTGTAGTATTTTTTGTTTAGTCTCTGTGATAGGAAAGTGTAGAGCCTATCTGAAGTCCTGGCTGGAGTAGTGTGTGAAGCTGGTCCATCTCAGCTAGCAGCTTTGAAGTTGTTCTGGATGCAGAATTTTGAGGAAACTGCAACAGAGGCATTGAGAGGCTGGATCCTGGGGTACTTGTCTTCATTGGTATCTGGTTCTTTCATTTAGAAAACACATAAACTTTTAAAGGTAACATACATATCTGCATTGGCACAAATATGGAATGTGCAGTGTGCACAAGTCAGTTAAAGATTTTTTATTTTATGTTTGAACAGATAAAAGGCATCTGCTAATTTTATAAGTTTGTTTGGACTGGATAACCAAACCTCCATCCATGCCATATGATAGGATGTCATGTAATAATAAGTCGACAGGACTCAGTAGCCAACAAGATTTATCAGTCTCAGAGTTGTTCCCATAGTAGAAACATACTGTAGTTTCTTAGAGGTTTGTTGTGTCTGGATCTGGCTTTACAAAGCACCTGCAGTGAGACTCTGACGGAGTGAAACAAATCTTAAACTGCCATGTATGTCAGTGGTCAGCTTAGCACACGGCACTGGTGGCGGGCTCCTGCCCACAGGCAACAGCTGATAGCTGCACCTCTCTATGCTGCCAAGCACCACCAGCCCACCTGAGAGACTGACTGTAGGACTAGGAAGCCACATCCATTCCTTGTCCAGAACTTTCTTAGCTCTCTCAGGCCCTATGTTTAGATATTGGAGCCCTGTGTTGGGTGCCATGTGTAGCAAATCTTTCTCTGTCCCTTCCGCCAGATAAATAATGATATGGAGACTTCTTATTAATTACAAAAGCTTGGCCTTAGCTTAGGCTTATTTCTAACTAGCTCTTATACTTTAAACAGACCCATTTTTTTATTAATCTACATGCTGCCATGTGCCTCATGGCTTTACCTCTCCTTCTGCGTGTCCTGCTTCCTCTGCGTTCAGCTGACCACTCCCCCTTCTTCTTCCCATGAGGGAGGATGTAGATTTTTAAATTTAAATTTCTATTTCTTGAGAATTTCATACATGAATACTGTGTTTATATTGTTTCTGCCCTTCTCTTTTTCCCTCTCCAACTCCTCTTGTGTCTTCTCAAGCTCATGATCTCTTTGTCTTTTAATTATTTTAAACATAAACACACACACACACACACACACACACACACACACACACACACACCCTGCTAGTCCATTTAGTATTTCTCAAATGTATGTGTGTTGAGGGCTGACCACTTGGGATTGGACAGCCTATCATGGGCTCATCCCCAGGGAGGAGGGCTGATTCTACCTCTCTTAGTAGCCATAGATTGCCTATAGCTCTCCATCAGGCACTGGGCCTTATGAAATTTCTCCAATCCACATTGATATGTTGTATATTTTATAAGTGCATAAAATACTGAACTAGATCATCTTAAAGCCTAGGAGCCTAATAGAAGATAGTAAGCCCTCTGTCCTTGAATCAGGCAATCTCATTTAACATAGCAAGTATAATGCCCTCTGTCCTAGAATTCTGGAGCCCATACAACCCAGGCTTCCTTCTGGGCTTAGGAAGAGTGCTCTGCCAGTCCTCTTGGCCTGGTGCTCACCTTCTAGATGGGTGGTGGCAAAACACCAACCTCTCCAACAAAGTATCTGACCTTGCCCTCTATGATGGCTCATCCCTCCAGCTTCTAAGAAGGGCAGGATTCAAGAGAACCAGTGATTAAGAAACTCTTGTGTGTGAACAAGGCTGCTATCTCACAACTTTTCATCCGATTTCTACCCTAGGTGTGGATTTAAAATGTCATTATCCCTAAGGCTCAATAGATGACACTCCATGTTCATACTGTCATCATAGGCCACAGGCAACCTTCTAGAGTACTCTTCATGGGCCACAGAGCTCAGTGTGTGGTAAAAATAGGCTCTTCCAGAAATGGAGAGCAGACCTGTTCCTTCATTGGTTGGCTGAGAACCCTTGGCAGATAAACTGACAATCCTTAACCCTGGGTTTCCATTGAAAACTGAAGACAGTCGGCATCCAATTCCTTAACTTTATTTACTTAGTGATGATCACAGGCAAAGTGACATGTTAAAATTGAATAGACCCTCTTGAAGGGGGTACCTAGAGTCACCAGAGACCCTCTGTGCCTCGGGGGCACTGAGAAAACCCAGCCTGACTAGGAGCTACCCTTCTCTGGACACACCTATGCTGTTTCTGGCACAGGCTGGCAGGCTACTACATGACACATGCTTTTAGCCATTCGCTCTCACAGTTTACCCAACACCAGGCAGGCTGGGATGAAAACATCCTGGCTGAGGTTCCATCCAGATACCACAGGTTTTTCCTAGATGAAGCAGACAGCAGATCTCACTCCCACAGCTTCTCAGCACAGCTGGCCTTTGACTTGGGGGAGGCCCAGTCGGGGAAAGGTGTGGCAATCTGCTTCTGTCACAAGCACCAGTCCTACACATCGATGAGGAGGTGCAGGTAGAACCTGGGGACACCTAGAATGTGGAATGCTAGAGAAAGCCCCAGAAGAAGGGCTAATGGTACCTTCCAGGAACGGGTGTGGCTGCAGAGACATGCTAAGTCTGGTTTTAGAAAGCATAGGGCAAGTGAAAGGCCCGTACCAGCTACATCCCGAGCTCCGTCCTATGGTACTGGACTAGAGTTTAGAGACCCAGCTGTTTTTCCTAGCTTGGGTGACCAAGTCACACCGCTTCCTCAGGCTTTTATAAAACCCTGAATTGACAGGGTTGGGGATGAATCCTGCTGCTTCAATGAGCACATTGAAGCCCAGCTTCCAAAGTGGTGACAAACGGCAAATGACTCAGCCTCCCACATGCTAAGTTTACTTGGGAGTTAGGAGATTGGGAACAGTTTTTCATTTTTCAAAATAGTTTTATGAATTCTACTTCACATCCCATATGATCCACTCACTTAAAATAGGCCATCAAATGGTTTTGAGCACTCTATCACCACCACACCACCATCGGTTCTAGATCAGAGCTGTTCCTCCTTAAAAGAACCATGAGCGTTCCCTCATCACCATCTCCCAGGGCCCTGCGGCCCTCCCAGCCTCAGCAACTACTAATCTGCTTTCTGCCTCTGTATATTTGTCTCTTTTGAACATTTCATACAGATGGAGTCACAGATATGTGGTCTTGCAGGGATAATTTCTACATTAAAACAAATCATTCTGCTATGAGAAGCAGGCAGGAGATTAGAACCATTTTAAATCACCAAAGATTTATTTCAAAGACATCCTCCTTGCATCTGGCAGCTTCTTGCTAAATCTGACTTTCCTTCAGGACAGTAATTCATTCTCCCCTCCCTAGGGCCGCTTTGTGGGTGAAAGGGTCTCAATGACCTTATACCCCCATTTTGGCTCTAACCTTAGGAGACCCCAGAGCCCAACATGATAAGTTCAGAGAGCACTTCTAGAAAAATCTATTTGTGATTTTTCTCTTCTCATCATCCTCCCTCACTCCTTATACACAGAGTTTGTCCTTAGTGAGAAAATAGTATCATGTCAGTGTTTCCGACTTCTATGTATTAGCAAGAGGCTAACCAAGTGGGGCTGTTCCTTGTTTACCTCACACCATCCTCTCAGCCTCATGGAGGGGCTGCTTCCTGCTTATTTACTGAGGTACAATGTTGGCACATCTTTCTGGAGTACAGTATGAGGAATTAATATAAGCATGGATGGATACAGGATGGAGATGGTCAGGTGGGAGAATGCGTTGGGAATGCCTGTTCTTCCCGGCTGTTTGAAGGGTGCTTCCTAATCTGTCATTCACCACAACATGGAACAGTGCCATGGAATGTCATGGTGTGGATAGTGCCAGTTCAGTGAGTGTTTTCTGGAAGAAAAGGAAGGCAAGAGGATAAAGCAGAGAAAGGAAGAGAAAGAGGGAGAAAGGGAGCAAGAAGGGGGGGTAGGAGAGGTTGGAAATCTGTCTTCCTATTACCGTCTCTTGATGAAACATAAGCCCTGAACTTGCTTTTTCATAAATCTTCCCTGCCCCGAAACAGGACAATAAAACCCAGACTTGAGAACGGAGATAGAAGCAGGTTGAGAGGCATCGGGGCTGAGTTACTAACCTGACACAGGGTGCTTGTCACCCACAGAGGGCTTCTGCATCTCTTTTCTCATTAGGCTTTTCTAGAGGCCAGATGAGGCTTCTTTGGGCTGTCTTGTGTTGAAGAAACCCTTCTGTGGGGTACAATGCTTCCACCCACACTGGTCCCTTAGAGCTGTCTCCTTGACAACATGGCTTGACCTTGGTTATTCTAAGGGACACAAGCAACCAGTGGGCATCACAAAGAGAAGGGCCAGGGAGTGTCAGGGCCCATCTGCCTTCTCTCTGGAATTCTACTTTAGAATCTACCTGGCAATGTGCCATGAGTGTATCCCAGAGATCCCAGCACCGTCACTCTCTCCGTTTATGGAGCATAAAACAAGCTTGACCAAGGACAAGAGAGAAAGCTGGCAGGGCAGTCTGAGTACAGATATAGGCAGTTTCTCAAGGAAGTATTCCTGTCCCAGGCAACTTGAGGACCATCCACTGAATGGTTAGTTTAGCATATCTAAGTTTCTGTTTCCTTTGTCAATGGGTGCACTGGTGCCTCCCTCAGAAACCTGTAGTGATGGCGACAGGGAGCCTGCCCAGAAATTCTAATACATGGACTGTCCTGTGTACCCACCCACAGCTAGACGTGCTGACACTGGACCTTCAGCCACAGCTTGGTGCTCATCCAGTGCCCCCTTAGGGACACAAGGCTGTCTTGCTGTACCCAGTGCATTGCTGGCTCTGTTCACTGGACTTCAGACAAGTTTTCTGTCTTACTAGTGGATATCCACCCCAAGGCATCTGCCACTGTGGGGTGCAGGAGAGCCAAGGGATTTACCCATGAGGCACAAAGAACCTTCTCCACCCAACTCCTTCTTCTCATTTCAATAACCCAGGGGTTAAAAACAAATTTACAGAAAAAAAAATATGTGCAAAGATGAAGCATGAAGCTTGCACATACTCCAGCAAAGATTCTTAGGAGATCTTTGGTTCTTTAGCCGAGAAATGCTTGCATCGTACCTCACCCACAGGCTGGTGTGGCTCAAAGATGAGGACCTCTTCAACTAGTTTTCTTTTAGATGTGACAAAAACAGCTTAAGAAAGGGAAGGGTTTAGTGGGGCTCAGAGCTGTAGGGTATATTAATATATATATTAAAAGCATCAATGGGGTATTGTCAAATTTCTACTCCATGTTACGTGTCATTCCATCTACAAATCAGTCAGCTAACAGACACAAGCTCCACAGGCCATTTCTCCACAATCCATGCCTCAGACAATGAGCTCACAGAGCCAGCCCTCCTGCAGTGGGAAAAGAGCCTGCAGCTCCCCATGGGGGTCAAGTGACCTTTAAGGCAGTGTGGTAGCAGCCAAGGTTTAGAATCTGATTTCTGCTTATTTTATAGCAAGGTAATCCAACTTTATTCAAAATTTCACTCCCTAAATTATCTAGGAGAGAGCAGAGTTTGGGCAAGGGAGATGGCCCAATATGCAGGCATGGGATCCTACTAGGCCTCACAGAAATTGACTTAGCCTCACTCACTCTCAACTTGCTCACTGTAACATGGGAATAGCACTCTCTTGCCATGAGTCAAAGCTGTGCCACGTATAGGAAATGGAAAAATAAGAAAATTCAGTCTTTAAAGCTCACGTCTGGAGAACGGGGAGATGGCTAAGTAGATAGAGCCTATAAAGCATACACAAGGTCCAGAGTTCAGGTTGCCGAAAGCCAGATAAATTCTGGGTGGCATGGCGGCCCACCTATAACTCCAGTGCTTAGAACGTGGGGACAGGACCCCTGTAGCAAGCTGGCCAGACTCACCTGTTATCAGTGAGCTCTTGGTTCAGTAGACACACAATATACAATATACAATATACAATATACAATATACAATATACAATATACAATATACAAACTGGAAAACAATCAAGGAAAACTTCCGATACCAATCTCAGGACTCAATGTTCATACACACACACACCTGCACACATGTGTATGCTTTTTTAAAAAATATCCCTTATAGCCTCATGTCCAGCACACACAAGAATTCAGTTAATGTTGGCTAACTCAAGACTTCTACCTTGTTCTATAACTAGAACCAAGAGATAGGTGTCATAGCTTATGGATGCAATCCCAGCACTTAGAAGGTTGAAACAGGGGCATTAAGAATTCTGGGCCATCTTCAAATGTTGTAAACCCTTTTGGGAGATGGCTGCCAGTAGATCCAGTTGCCTTTGAACACATTGCCAAGTATCTGTGTCCTTGGAGTCTCCAGAGTGCACCTGCCATCCACCCTGCATTCGGGAGCACAGTGACAGAAGCTGCTCAGCATGCTGCTACAGATTGGCCACCACTAGACGTCATGTTATTGTCAAACAGCAGGGGTATGTCCAGCAAACACATCACAACAGACCTCCTCCCAACTATGGTACACAGACAGGAATGAGTGGAGAAGAGAAAGACTGAGGTTTTAGGTATGCATGTCTGAGACCTCTTGGTCCTGAACAGTCTGGAAGGGAGAGTCCGCTCTCTTGCAGATATGTCAACTGTTCTCTGGTGAGCTACCAAAATAATAATATAATGATGATAATAATAATAGTGCCAAGAGGAGCCCTCTTTATCATCCCTTAAGCCTGACTGTTTCAGAGAGAATGTGGGCCTGAGGGACAACCCAGAAGCACTAGCCTGGTTCTGACAGCATGTGCTAAAAAGCAGACTCAGTTTCTACTACTGGTGTGCTCCGTGAGCCTCCAGGAAGGGTAAGCTCCCACATAAACATCTTTGTGTTTTGCCTGGGGGTTTCTGAGAGAGTGGAGAAGAAGCCCCCTTAAACCACAGATCCAGGGAATGTGAAGCAAAGGAGGGAGCATAGCTCCCAGGCCCATGGAGCCCAAAGGTCATTAGACTAAAGCCACAGAGCTGCCAGAGTCAAACAGCAGGATACATGGCCTGAAGCAGCAAGGTGACAATCATGTGTCATGGAAAGGTGTGCATTCCCCTTCCTCCTCTCTACCTTCTTTTTAGAACTGGGCACTGCACACTCTGCTATTCCTCCATCACACGAGTTCTGTATGAGGCACTAGCCCTCTTAAGTCACCAGATGTCTCCACCACCACCTCAGTCTCCAAGGTTTACCACTGTCATGTGGGATTTTTCTTCCTTTTAACCCAGTACTGGGGATCGAACCCAGGGCCATACAATTGCTAAGTATATTCTCTAACACATTAAAACATACATATAAACATACATATACATATGAAGTTTTTTATAAACCAATAAACAGTTTTAAAGAAATTGAATAATTTCTAAATCCCAACCCAAAGATTTAAGATTTGAAAGTTATAGTTGCCAACATGTTATAATGGGGTTTGGCATCGCCAAAGACATTCTCTTAGCTGTTCCACTTTAAGAGACCTTCATTAACAGTGAGTTTCCCTGGAAATGCAGGGATGAAATCTACCCAACACCATGAACACCAGCCCCACCCCCACCTTCTCCTCAGTGCTGATGGTGAAGGGAAGGGACCTGTGTACCACACCCTCCTCTCTATGGCCCCTTCATCCTTGGCATCACTGGTGTCCACTGCAGCACGCCCTGCCTCGCCCTATGCTTATCCCAGATACATACCCCCTCGTCGTCAGTGTCCTTCTTTTCTTGGATCTGAAAGAACTGGGCAATTCCAGAATGGTTTGTGGCCATTCATTAATTTTCATTAATTAATATAGATGCATTAAGAGCTTAGAGATGCCTTGCCCTATGGAATGTGTGGAAACCCACTTTGCTTTGTGGGCTATGATCCTGAAAAATTGTTCAGTTGTTCAATTCTTCTAAAACTGCTTATTTGTTTTTAAAAACTTCATCTATATACTTTCTTTAATGCATCAAATATTATGGTTTATATCAATTGACAACTTGACGGGATCTTGAATCATGTAGGAGACAAATCTCCAAGCATAAATGCTGGTATTAATTCAGGGGAAGGACACACATAGGTAAATGTGGGCAGCATCATCCCATGGGCTAGGGTCTTGGACTGAACCAACAGGAGGAAGTGAGCTGAGCACCAGCATCTATTACTCTTTGCTTCCTGACTGTGGATACAAAGCAACCAGCACTGCGGTGCCTTCCCCACAATGACAGACTACTCTGAAGCATCAAGCCAAATAAAATCTTTTTCTTAAGTTGCTTGCATAGTTATGCAAGTGTAATGATACCTAGGTATCCTTTTACATTCTCAGTGGGTCATGTGGAATGATTTCCAGTCAGCCATTGCAGGGGAGGACAATCAGGATTATAATACTTTATTGTCTCTTTTTTAGATCTTGGATGAGATAACAATGAAGGAATTCCCTCATGAGGAGGGGGAGCAGAGGACTCTGAAACTCTGTACTGCCTGAAGGCTGGCACCCCAGGCAGTGATAGTCCTGCTTGTCCAGTTTGTACAATATACTGTCAGCAGTTGAGGCAAGGGCAGTTTCTAGCCCAAATAGCTAGCTCTGCCACAAAGAAAGCAAAATCCATATGGAGGTTCTTCAATGCCCATCATCCTTTTATGAAGTATATTGGTACTGTCAGGAGCAGGCATATTTCACTGTCATGAAAAACCCTATATTATTAAAACATTAAAATGCCATATGCTGTAGGTCTCTGAAATGTTTGAAGACCACCTACCTATTCAAAATATGTCTCTGATTGACCTTGAAAATAGACCTATCATGACTAGAAGTTTGATTGTTATAAATGACTAACCACTACCCTGTATTTCTTTATTATCCTAAATAGCTTTCAAGGACTAGAACTTAATATTACACCTTTAAAAGAGCTGAATAGGCTCTCGCCAGGCGTCCTCATTTGAGTGACATCGTCTTTAAACCCTGCGTGGCAATCCCTGACGCACCACCGTGATGCCCAGGGAAGACAGGGCGACCTGGAAGTCCAACTACTTCCTTAAGATCATCCAACTTTTGGATGATTACCCAAAATGCTTTATTGTGGGAGCAGACAATGTGGGCTCACAGCAGATGCAGCAGATCCGCATGTCCCTTCGAGGGAAGGCTGTGGTGCTGATGGGCAAGAACACCACGATGCGCAAGGCCATCCGGGGCACCTGGAGAACAACCCAGCTCTGGAGAAGCTGCTGCCCCACATCCGGGGGAATGTGGGCTTTGAGTTCACCAAGGAGGACCTCACTGAGATTAGGGACATGATGCTGGCCAATAAGGTGCCGGCTGCTGCCCGTGCTGGTGCCATCGCCCCATGTGAGGTCACTGTGCCAGCCCAGAACACTGGTCTGGGGCCCGAGAAGACCTCTTTCTTCCAGGCTTTGGGCATCACCACTAAAATCTCCAGGGGCACCATTGAAATTCTAAGTGATGTGCAGCTGAGAAAAACTGGAGACAAAGGAGGAGCCAGTGAAGCCACACTGCTGGACACGCTCAACATCTCCCGCTTCTCCTGTGGGCTGATCATCCAGCAGGTGTTTGACAATGGCAGCATTGTCAACCCGGAAGTGCTTGACATCACAGAGCAGACTCTGCACTCACGCTTCCTAGAGGGTGTCCGAAATGTTGCCAGTGGTTGTCTGCAGATTGGTTACCCGACTGTTGCCTCTGTGCCACACTCTATCATCAATGGGTACAAGCGGGTCCTGGCTTTGTCTGTGGAGACTGAGTCCACCTTCCCACTTGCTGAAAAAGGTCCATGCCTTCTTGGCTGATCCATCTGCATTTGCGGCTGCTGCCCCTGTGGCTGCCGCCACCACTGCTGCTCCTGCTGCCGCTGCAGCTCCAGCCAAGGCTGAAGCCAGGGAAGAGTCGGAGGAATCAGATGAGGATATGGGATTTGGTCTGTTTGACTGATCCCTCAGAGCAACCAACTCAGCCAGTTTGAGAAACATGGAAATAAAAGCTTACTTCTGTTAAAAAAAAAAAGAGCTGAATAGGTACAATACCATAAGCAAGAAATAGAAACATATAGTATAACAAAATGACCTCAAATTTGTATCACTGTACAAAAATCCATACCAATATAAACTGTTTGAGACTTATATTTGCTCTTTTAGTTTAAAAGTAGATTCACTAATCTATGCTTTTGTCCTATCACTCCTATATCCTCCTTTTTTATTTCCAGAATGAGGTCCTAGAATCTAATCTCTTTTGCTTAGTTTCCTCCCTGACCATGACCAAAATAATGATTTATAACCAACCCCCTTAAACAGTGGCAAACATGCTTAACCCATCTACTGAACTGAACCAACCCACCTCTTGGGAATATGGTGGCGTGTTCTTAATATTACTTCCTGCTTGGGGGGTTGTGGCAGTGACATCTTTAGGGGACCCTGAGAAAATCAAGATAATGGTCAAGTCCTGGAGGACTTAGCTGTTGTCCAGTCTTGGTGTGATGGGATAATGCAAGGCTCATTGAAAGCCCTGGCTGGGGTAGTTCTATGAGGTTGGACCATCTTAGCTAACTGCCTTGAAATTGTCTTGAACAGTTTTTAGTTCAAAGCTGATCTTTGGATGATATTTGTCAGCTTAGTGGTGTTGCCACAATGCAGGTGGAATCATCATTGTGGGGTCTCATCATCTTTTTGGAGACTTCAAAAGTTGCTGTTAGGAATGGTCACAGTTCGCTGCAGAAACCTTAAACATTTTAAATGACATATGAGCAGATCTTGGAGAGGTTAAAGGACCATAATCTATTAAATACATCCAGCTACACAAACTTAGCTCCTAGATACCTGCTTCAGACTCAAGCCCCAAATCATGTACAGGAAGCTAGGTGAAGCCTAACTCTAGAATCAGTTAGTACTCTATATGACTATTAAGATCACAAAAAGGTATATATATATATATATATATATATATATATATATATAATTTACATATATATAGTATATATTTATATCTTAAGAAAAATGTATATATGAATATATATGTAAATATTATATGTTTATATCTTAAGAAAAGTTTTAAAGAGTCAAAACAAAACAAAATGATTGTGAGAATAGTCCTAATTTGGGTTTTTCTTCTGTCCCATACCAGGTTGCTCTTCTGACATGAGACAGAGATGTTATATTTTACTTTAAAAAGTGTGCTTGGGTTTAGACAAGAAGAGACCTACACTCCAACTCCAAAGCCAACTTTAAGTTTTAATTGAATTGTGACTACAAAAAAACCATTTGCCTTGTAAGTCTGTAGAGAACGGCAGAGACAAACATTTGGGAAGATTAAGTAAATATGTATGAATATTCATATATATATGAATATATATTCATATATATATATAACATTAAAGTAAAAGGGGGCTATGTGAAAGTTGGATCCTTTTAATGGAGGAGGTACAGGCAATAAGAGAAGGTAATGGAGGGTAAGAAAAGCAGAACATCTTATGTATTATCTTGCATGCAGAAGAAGCACTTGCCAGGAGGAAAAGAACCAGTGGAAGAGGGGAAGAGGGCCAGGGGAGGGCTATGGGGGAAGTGGTATATGTGTATGAAAATGTTATAAAGAAACACTATTTTCACCAGCTACAAAAATTAATTGGAAAAAAGAAAACATAGAGACAGTGTGAACTTGCATGCAGTAGGTTCTCAGAAACCAAACACAATCACATAAACTATAAAGGGGAAGATTGGAGACTTCAAATGTCAAAATTAAGTTCTGAAACAATCTGCCAGATTGAGATCACAGCTGTGCCTCCATACCTGAGGGAGACTGGTGCCAAGATGCTCCCCACCCAACAGGGACCAAAATCAACGGGTTCTCAAGACCCTTAACACAGAATGGCTTGTTAACCGGGTGCAGTAGTGCATATTTGTAGTCCCAACTATTTGGGCATCTGAGGTAGGGGAATTGCTTGAGTTCAGGAATTCAAGACCAACCAAAGTAACATAGCAAGATCCATCTAAAAAAAAAAGAAGAAACCTTAAATAAAATGGCTTAGTATTTGCAAATCTATGCACACTTCCCTTCTGACTCTTAGACGCTTGTGGGCACTATGGGGATAAACTCAAACTCACTGTCTCCTGCCTCAGCTTCCCTAGTTCAGGGACTAATTCAGTATGCCCAGCACACAGTGTTCTTTTGTTTGTTTTGGGTACATAAGTTTATATTCTACCCAAAAAACATGTGGAAGGGGCACTCATGATATCCAAAGTTAAGGTAGAGAAATAGCCTTTCTGGGCATAGTGGTGCACACCTGCAATGCCAGTACTCGGCAGGCTGAGGCAGAGGCCAAGCTAGGCTACATAGCCAAGACCTTGTTTCAACAAGCAATGGTCATGTGTTTACAGTGGATTCTCATACTCAACATGACTCGAGCATGTACTGAGTCAGGATTTTTTGTCCCCCCCAGAACTGGCAATTGGCAAAGGCAGAAGTGCCACTACAGGACACCTCTCCCCTTCTGGTCCAAGCATTGCCAGATGGCCTTGAGAGCCAGGCAGCCTTGGGAGCCAGGGGTTACTGTATTCTCTGTTTGCCTCTCAGAAATGAGAAAAGCCTGCTTGCTCTTTCTCTTTCTTCTCTGTCTCTCCTTTCTTCGACAAGTTTTCCATCTTAAGTACATTCGGATAAACTCCCACTGACTATTCAAGAATGATTTATGTTTGAACATACGTGGTATCAGTATGAGGGGCTTAGCGTTGAAGAAAGAGACAGAAAGAGATGATGCAGTGGTCACATTGGCAAATGCCCCAAAGACCAGGCCCAGTATGAGTGCAGATATGAGAAAGCTCACCATAGCAGCCCAAAAAATGAGCAGCTGGGGGAGCAGAACCCTCTTCCATGGTGCCCTGGAATGTGCCTGGTAGATAAGCACCTGGGAAGGAAAGATCTGGGGCTCTTCGACACTGCCAACCTCATATCCTTGCATGTTTCGTGAATGATTTACAAATGCCTGAATCCTGTTGGGCCTGTCTAGAGGGTGTTTGCCTCACCCAATGCCAGGCATTGCTGTGCCTTAATTCGTCCGAAAGCAAAACTTGGCATCTGTTCTCTTTTGGCAGAAAGACAAGCCCACCCCTCTCAGGCCATTCATTCCTCGCAAGGCTGGAGTGGAAAAGGGAGGTGGTGTATGAAGCACCCCAGGGAAACCAGACCTGCTTGGTTTCTCAGTGCAGGGTTTGAGTCTGCATCAAAGGTGCAGGAGTTAGAGTTGCAGCTGCTGAGATTCTTTGGTTTTATTTATTTATTATTATTATTATTATTATTATTATTATTATTATTATTATTTCATTAGTCTTTTGGAGAAAAAAAGTTTTGAATTAGCAAGAATCAGTGGCCACATGCTTTATTATAAATATCTCCAGGCAAACGTAGGGTTAGTTCATAGGACTACCAAAGTTAAACACACTTTCTTTGGTTTCAGCAGGAATCTGGAAGGAGTACAAACAAGAAGCTCACTCTCTAGGCTTTGAGAGGCCTTTGTTTTAGAAGCTGGCACTCATTCACCTATGACAGTGACCAGTGGGGCAAATCCCAAACCCCTAAGGAGTAAAGACAGAAAAAAATTACCCATCCACACTTCCTACTAACCCACCAGTTAGAGGGTTTGGGTGATCCTATTGTTTACAATAAATTTTCAGAGTTCCAGAACTCCAGGCTCCAACTGGGTCCTCAGCTCTAAAGAAGACATCAGAGTTTGCTGTATTAAGGTCTCCCTCCTTCCTCTCCTGAGGAAGGCTGAAATTGTTAAAACAAAGATGAAGAAGGGACTCCGGGTTCTCTTCAGATACTGGGCTAGTCTTGTTCCTTCAGACCCTGAAGAGGCCCAGCACTAGGCCTGTAAGGGAGTTCACAGCAGGCCACATGTTTCTGTTCTTTCTTGTGTAGACTCCCATTTCAGCCTCTTCAGCTAGGTTTCCAGCAATATGTGTCCTGCATTACAGAGTGCCCCCTTCCTCCCCATAGCCCTCCCCAAGGTAGCAATTCCTGAAGCCAAGTTTGTCTTTCGCGAAGAAGAAACAGGCGTGTGGTGCTGGGCTTAGTACGGTTGGTGGTTCACAGGCTCTGGGGTGTGCTGTGCACCTTATCTGTCCCAGCCTCTCTGGGCATTTCATATTAAATCATCTCAATGTGCAAACAGGTTAGGTCTCCATGCAGATTCATGGCAGAGGACAGATAGCAGCTGCCCAGAATACGGCTGTGCAGCCACTCAGAGCCTGAGAAGATGCCTACTATTGTTCCTCCCTGATCTTTCTCAAAATGACTCTTTCTGGCCTCCTCCAGGGAGACCCTTACCAACCAGGTCAGTGAAGCATGAGACGTGAGAAGGTCCAGGAATTGTGCCCCCCGCCCCCCGTGGATGTTGCTGTTGAGGAATGCTAGCTTAAAATGAGTTACATTTGTTTATGCTGTGGAGCGGTTGTTTAATGATGCAAAGATGTGTTGCGTTCTCTTATATTGCATTTGTTTAACTCTGTAAAGATGTGTTATTTTGCCCTGTCTAAAATGCCTGATTTGTCTAATAAAAAGCTGAACCTGCAATAGCTAAGCAGTAGAGGTATAGGCAGGGCTCCAAGGAAGAGTAAATAAATAAGAGAAATCTAGGTGTGAGAGAGAGAGAGAGAGAGAGAGAGAGAGAGAGAGAGAGAGAGAGAGACAGAGAGAGAGAGACAGAGACAGAGAGAGACAGAGACAGAGAGACAGAGAGAGAGAAGGAGAGAAGAAGAAGAGGAGGAAGAGGAGGAGGAGGAGCAAAAAAAAAGGAGGAGAGAAGGACGCCAGGGTTCAACTACCCAGCCACAGAGCAAGAAGGCTACAGAGTAAGAAGGAAAGAGAGACATATAGAATAAAGAAAGTTTAAAAGGCCCAAAGGCACACTCCAGAGCAGCTGCCACTTGAGCCCTGCCCCGAGATGTGGTACAGAAGCAACGTATTTACCTTCTGGTGCTACAGCTTCACAAGACTGAGCCATGAGTGATAGCTGGCACCTCATCTGGGAGTCTAGTCATACACTAAAAGTCCAGACACACCTCAGAAGAGACCCCGAAGTGAGAAGCTGGCTCTTCAGCAGCCTCTGACCCCTACAGTGTTACCTATGGCCCGGCTATCACTCAGGCCTTTCTACCAACTTTTATAGTGACTGCCACATATATAGAGGCTCTGCAGGCCTGGGAAAGGACACCGACTGCCATACCCACAATGGACAGCCAGCAAATACATAACCTCCTTGGGAATCACTGAGCCAGGAGTCGCCGGAGACAGAAGAAATGCTTTCTCTCAAACTCTACTTCTGCAGGAGGCAAATGACACTTCTAGACCACAGGCTAGTCCCCTGGCAACAGAGAAGTTAGCTAGCTACTGGCTAATTGCCCATTTTGGTGCTGGGATCAAACTGGAAGTCTGGCAGGATGGAGCAGGAGGGTTTAAAGAAAAAATCTGTCCATGTTGACTGGGTCATGTGGCTTTGCTTGGGGTATAAAGGAGAACAAGGAGTGTAGTATTGGTAGTCTTTCCCCCGAGGACACACCCAGTCCTGTATGAGGTGAGGATGACATATTGCCATTGGGGTGGGGGGTATGAGGACTAGAGAAGGGTTACATCAGGAACCCATACAGTCTGTGTTCACAGTACTGCTGTGACTTACGGGGGCTTAGGAGTTAGGGGAATGTTACTATAGAACTCACTGAGAAAGGCTTTACTAGGGAGCATGGTTAAAAGGCTCAAGGGATCTTGGTGGCTGCAAGGTTCATTAAGCAAATAAAAAATGTTTTTGCGTTTGGAGTTTCTACCAGCCATGCTGAGGAGGCACCTTGGGGAACAAGCACGTGACTCAAAAGGCAGCCTGTGCTGCCACCCACAGTCAAAGGACAGCTGCCAGGCCGTCCCTGTGCTGGTTTTGACTTCTGCTGCCTTCAGGAAGTTCTATTGCAAACAAGTTAAACAAAAAGTAATAAGGTCCCTGTTGGTGGACTCCAGATCAGCCTCCATTTCTGACAGCTAAGAGGCTGAGGGCTCTTGGAGGGACTCTGCAAGTGCTAAGACCTCCAACTCTGTGGACATAATCCCTGTCTTCTGATTTTTAAGGGACATGTGTGTCCTTCTGTGGGGTTGCAGTGAAAAGCTACCTGTTATATGTTGCCAAACACCAATCACTGTATCTACACCCTAACCCCTAAACAACCTAGGAGAAGATGGAGTATGGTCCCAGAAAGAGGATAAGGGTCCTATGATCCCATGGCTCCGCAGGGCATACCTTCAAATCCTGACTCACTTGGGGGTGGGATCTTGAAGGGTACTAGGTGAAAGCAAAAGGAGATCACATAAAGACTTAGTCTTGAGCTAACACACTAGTATTTTTCTGAAAGAGAAGATGCTTACAATGCTAGTTGAGAGAATTGGCATTAAGTTGCACTACAACTCCTCTAGTTGCAGCATGTCTTTTTAAGAGCAGGTCTCCTAACATGTATCACACAGGTAACATATCTCATGTAGCATAGAGCAATGTGTGTGTCTTCCTGATACGAATCCTCTCTGAGTACTCCTCAGAATGTGATATGTATGTCATAATTTTAAAAAGTAATTATAGGCCTAAGCTATTTATTTTAAATATGTTTTTTACATGCTCTTTTTTAATTATTTATTTATTATGTACATGGTATTCTGCTTACATGTATGCCTGCATGCCAGAAGGGGGCACCAGATCTTAGATGGTTGTGAGCCACTGTGTGGTTGCTGGGAAATTGAACCCTCAACCTTTGGAAGAGCAAGCAGTGCTCTTAACCTCTGAGCCATCTCTCCAGCCCTTAAATACATTTTTGATTGATTTAGTGTGCACGTGGAGGGAGTATACATGCGCCACAGTGTGTGTGTGCTGGTCAGAGGATAACTTGAAGGAGTTGGTTCTCTTCTTCTACCGTGTGCTTCCTGGGATCACATATTTGTCATCAGTCTTGGTAGCATGCTTGCCCAATGAGCACAGGCCTAGGACTGTCTGAATAAGATAAACTGAAATTAAAAAATGGAGACACATACAGTCACAGGGATGGCAGTCAAGGCAAACACATGTCCTTGCTTTACTCTTGGCACACCCTAGTCTAACCATCACCCAGAGACTTTATCCACTGTGGGAGGAGCTCCCAGGGGGAAGATCTGTCCTCCTTTATCCTGGGCTGGTTGTATGAGATGTGCCATCTGGTGCAGTACACATCATGCATGTAAAACCAATGAACAAGAGAACTTGTGAGATGAGAATGGCAGTATCATACTTAGAAGGTGGATGGAAGAATGGTGTGAAAGGGATCTAGCTTATCAACAAGAACTCTATAGATGACAAGTGGGGGCGGAGTGCTAAAGTTAAGCTCTGTAGCTGGGGGATGGGGACTCAATGCTTTCCCAGGTGCTAGAACAAATGCTCAGATTCAGGCAGCTTCCAGGCCTCGTCCTAAGGGCACAGAGATGTGTGAGTAGCCCCAGAGGATGACCCAGGTTTTTCTATGCCAGTTTCTGCTTTGGTGTGATTATATGTAGTGCTTTGACTTGGATCATTGTCCCCAGTGTCCCATGTACTTCAGGCTTGTTTACTAGCATGTGATGAGATTATTTGATGCAGTCTTTAAGAGACAGGGCCTTCTCGGAGGAAGTTAGGGCATGGGATCTGCCCTTGAAGAGCATACTGGAACTTCACTCACCCATTCCTTTTTCTCTTGACTTCCTGGCTGTCATGATGTGAGCAGTGCTCTTATTATGTGCTCCTAACACGGAGCACTGCCTTGCACCAGTTCCAAGCAACAGGGCAACTAATTAAGGACTGAACCTTGAAATATGAGCTAATATAAACCTTTCTCTTCATGAATTACCTTAGGTATCCTATTCAAGGCTAACACAGATATTATTTATTCACCTATAAAATGAGTTGCCTGTATCAGTATCTAAAACTGCTTTGGATATATGCATCCTACCACCTCAAAAGTCCTAAAAATTTTGTGGCTAAATAATAAATGACCAGGACCACTACAAAACACAAGAAAAGTGTTTTTTGCCAGGTATTAGTGGCCCACACCTTTAATCCCAGCACTCCGGAGGCAGAGGCAGGTGGATCTCTGTGAGTTTGAGGCCAGCCTGGTTTACAGAGCGAGTGCCAGGATCCAAAGCTACACAGAGAAACCCTGTCTCGAAAAAGCAAAAAAAAAAAAAAAAAAAAAAGAAGAAAGAAAGAAAAGGAAAGTGGTTTTTAAAGATTAGATAAACGTATGAATCAAATGGAAAATTCAGTGGAGAAAGCTCGTAAGAACATAGCAAAAAAAAAAAAAAAAAAAAAAAAAAAGAACATAGCGACATTTTTTTTCACAATCATAAGCCATGCTAATAAATTCTCTCAAAAGCCCATTGAAAAATAAAATCTTTAGTTATTTTTATCACTATTAGAGTTCCTATCACAATTACTTTATTTTCACAATGTCTGATTTGTATGAGAAACTTGTGAGGGAAGTTTATGAGGGGGTTGGGGAGATGGCCACAGGTAAAAGTGCTTGCTATGCAAGTGTAAGGCTGTGCTCAGATCCCCAGCACCCATTCGAAAAGCGAAAAGCCAAGCACAGTAGTGTGAGCCTGCAATTGCAGTCCTGGGATGGGGTGGGGAGGGACCCATGCTGAAAAAACGGTGAGCTCCAGGTTCTATGAGAGACCCTGTCTCAAAGGAATAAGCAGGGAGTGGCAATGTTGAATAATGGACAACTTCCCTAGGGTTCCACACAGGCCAATGGCATTTGAATATGCATTAATATGGAAATAGAGCAGGTGAGATAGCTGAGTGGATAAAAGCATTTGCTGCCATGCTTGGTGATCTGAGCTCAACCCCTGGAACCCCCAAAGTAGAAAAGAGAGAACCACTTCCCATAGATTGTCCTCTGACCTCCACAGACGGCATTGCATGAATGTATACACAAACACACAGATACACATAGACACATGCAAATAAATGTGAAAAAAACAGAAATTCAAAATACGAAAGATGTGTAAGGAATTCTTAGGAACAAGGCAGATATTGCTAATGTCTTTTCTGACAGAAGATAACTAGAGTGCATGGTGAGTGTTGAACCCTCTCCCTGGAAGAGAGGGAGGTTAGGGTTAGGGTTAGGGTTAGGGTTAGGGTTAGGGTTAGGGTTAGGGTTAGGGTTAAGGTTAGGGTTAGGGTTAGGGTTAGGGTTAGCATTTCTCTGTGAGATGGTCCTTCTTCCTTCATCTGAGCCCTCTTGTACTTTAATGCAGTTGAAGAATGCAATCAGCGATTTTATTCTTTGCTTTAGGTTTAGAACCACTTCTTAAATATATCTGGCTTAGGAACTGACTTGTGCTGCCAGGCTGCTAATGAATTTTTTAATAGTACCAGTGTTTCTAGAATTTGTTCATAATTTGAAATGCATTCTAGTGCTGTCTTTAGGCTAATGACCTTATCTCTCTAGGTGTCAGTTTCTGGGTCTGAAATCTGACTGTGGCCAAAGTTTAGTTGTGCTTTAAGATTCCTAAGCCTGGATATGGTCTGACCCATGAGGTTATATAGGCATCAACAATTTCCTTATACTGAGAAGTCCAATATAGTTTATTTACCATAAATTAGTAAGAGTGTATTTGCACTGAAGTTCTTATCGCTTAAAACACATATGCCAATCACTTGGACATCTTGCTAAAACTCAGATTCTGATAGGGTCACCCAGTGTTTACATTTGTAATAGGCTTCTAGGTGATACTCATGCTGCTGGCCCATGGGTCACACACTAAGTAACCAGCCTGCTGGGCAAAAGTCTCCCTCCACAAAACACCCTTGCCTGTGGTCAGACTTTCCTTATGCCTGTGACACTGCCGTCTGGCCAGGTTGTCTGCAATGGGGACAGTCCCTTGACTCCAAAGCAGCCATCTCTAGCCTGCCCACTGTGCTTTGCAACCCCAAAGAAGGGTTTCTTTACTTTGAGGCAATCTTTTACTTTAGCCAGGATTTTCTTACAGAATATATGACAAACAGTAAATTTAAAAAGGTAGTTTAAATGTAGACTTATTTATGGAGTAGTTTGCCTCAAAGACGGTAAGATCTCATTTAGATCATCCTGTCACATTTAGGGTGGCTATAGGTTTAAAGTAATTGGCCCCCACAAGTTCATAGGGAGTGGCTATGAACTATTAGGAGGTGAGACCTTGTTGGAGTAGATATAGCATTGTTGGAGGAAGTATGGCATTGTGGGGGTGGATTTGAAATCACACAAATGCTCAAGCCACACCCAAGTCTCAGTTTACTTCCTGTTGTCTTCAGATCAAGATGTAGTTCTCAGCTACTTCTCCAGCACCATGTCTGCCTGCGTGCCACCATGTCTCACCATGACAATGGACTAAACCTCGGAACTGTAGCTACTCTAATGAAATGTTTTCCTTTATATGAGTTGTTGTGGTCATGGTGTCTCTTCACATCAACATAAACCCTAACTAAGATAGTGGTCAATGCCACTAAAAGGCAATAGAGAAAGAATTGAAGGGCCACAGGGCTGGCAGTTTAACACCAGAAATTAATTTCCTACAGTTCTAGAGGCTATAAATCCAAAGTCAAGACCACAGCTGAGCTGGGATGAACCAACGCAACTGTACTTGGCTTAAGATGGCCATCCCCTCCCTGTCTTTGTCTGACTTCCACTGTATGTTTGTGTCCTAATCTCTTCTTGAGAAAATACCAGTCACTATATATTATGGCCCATCCTTGTGGCTTCATTTTAACTCTACTTTTTAAACCCTCTACCTCTAAATACAATCAGATTCTGAGTTAGTTGAGGGTTAAGACTTCAACATAAGAATGGCTGTGTGTTTCACAATTCAGCCCCTAACCTTGTCATGTTCTTCTTTGGGATGGCCGCTGGGCTGGTTAGCCATAGCTAGGTATCACTATAGCAATTGCCATGACCTGCAACAGTAATTAGACACAATCACAGTTGGCCATGAAAGGATAGCAGTGCTAATTAGCAGATCAATGTTGGAGGGCAATGACATGCTTTGTGGTTTTATTACTGGCCCTGTCTTGTTCAACACATTTATGGACAAGGAATAAACACAGAAGACAGCTTATGAAGTCTTTGGAAAACATAAGGCTGAAGTGGGTATGGTGAAACATGCTTGCAATTCTAGCACTCAGTGGGTAGAGAGGTAGGATTAGGAGTTGAAGGGCAACCTCAGCTTCTCAGCAAGTTTAAAGTCAGTCTGAATTACATGATACTCTCTCAAAACAACCACTTTTAGCTTGAGAGGATTAATGAACTACATAGTTGCCTGAGTAACTTTAACTCAAATGTCTTCATCAGTGACATTGTGATGTCCTGAAAACATTTGATAGACTAAAGACTAAACTGTAATTCCTAAAAGTGGCACTTACAGGCTGGGATTGTAAGCAACAGCAGATGCAACTGAGGCTCAGCTGTCCTGCCAAAAAGAATGTGGCCACTTAAGGGAGGGATTACAATGGGAATGGGACATGTGGCTTGCATTCTTCACAGAAACCTTTGATTTGGACTGTAAATTGGATGAGGATGAGGTGGAGGTGATGGTTGCTATTTCCTAGAGGAGGGAACTGAATGGGAAAGAAAGGTCAAATTAGATCTGTTACAAAGCCTCTCCTGGGACCCAAAAACTTGGAACCAAGAATCAGACAGCAAGAGAACACAGTAAAGTTGAAAGATATGCCTCTGCTTCCATGATTGAACATGTAGGCAGGAGCCTTAGCAGTAACCCAATACAAGAAACTATGTTAATCAGGGAATACTTGGCACCCAAACTGCTTGAATTGAGAAAGCCTTTTAAACATTCATTGAAAGAGCCTGTCACAGCCTAGCTCAAGAGATTATATTGGGCTTTGATAACATTTAATTTTTATTTATTATTATTATTATTATTGGTTTTTCGAGACAGGGTTTCTCTTTGTAGCTTTGGAGCCTATCCTGGCACTTGCTCTGGAGACCAGGCTGGCCTCGAACTCACAGAGATCCACCTGCCTCTGCCTCCCGAGTTCTGGGATTAAAGGTGTGCACCACCAACGCCCGACAACATTTAATTTTTAATATCCCCTTAGCTATCCAAAACAAACATGAATGGATGGTGTTGAGCATTCAGAGAAGCTGCCCAGTCTCTAGAAAGTTTCTTTAATGCTAAGTTTACATGTCTTCCACATTTGTAAAAGCATGTGGAAAAAACAATAAGGACATTAAAAGAGCTTAAATATAGGCACTCCCCAGGAGTGGGAAAAGTTGTTGGATGAAAATCCTACTAACAGGGGTAGACTATCTCTTGCTGAAAATTCCTAAATCATAAGAGATATTGACAGTGTCTAGTGAATTCAACTATAAGCTTTAACAGCAGGACATTTTAAAAACCAACCTGAAACTGAACTGGAAGCTCCGTTCCTACTGGCTGGCTTCCATAGGTGCCATGCAGGCTGCTCAGGGAGAACAGTCACCAACAGTTCTGCTTGGCTATGGGCCCTGTGTGGCTATAACAGTACCATGCTAGGCAAGATGTAGCCAATGGTGCAATAGTGGCATGACTGCCTTGGGTGTAATCAAGAGCTTTCTTAATAGATTCAAGGTTTGTTTCCCAGGAGAGAACTCACATCTAGTACTGTATTCAGGGTATACACCTGTGACTGAGAAGGTTATAGGTCCCAGTGGGGAGATCACAGCTGTATTTTTAAGTGAATGTGATGTGCCTGCCAAACTGCCTTCTATACATGTGTTTATGCTCTATTGGCCACCGTTGGTCATGGAAGGAAACTCACATTTTTTACAGTGGGAGGTGTACTACAAGTACTCCTAACTAGTCAAACTCCTGAGAAGAAATGGCTGCTGCAGTGATGCATGGGTCTGATGCTCAGCCATAGACAGAGAGATCTCAGGGAATATCATGGAAGATGGGAGAGAAAAATATATAAGAGCTAGAAGAGGTAGAGTTGAGTAGCAATTTCCTTGGAGTTGAAACATTTCATCCTAGAAAGGCACTTTTTAAGAATCAAGAAGTAAATGAAACCTTAAAAACCTCAGTGAATAACTCAAGTCTCAGGAAGTTCCTGAAATTTATAAAATTCACAATACCCCCTCACTAAGGTTGCAAAAACAGTAAGACTAATCCCAGATTAAAAAAAAAAAAGTTTTCTTGATATTCACTTGTATATATGACTAGGAATACCAAGATGGCATTGTTTAAACTACAACAAAGACATTTCTCAGAAAGAGCCACCTGTGAAGAATTTTGGGTTTGGGTTTAAATGAAGGAGAAGGAAAAGAAAGTAATGACTAGGGCTGGAGAGATGGCTCAGATGTTAAGAGCACTGACTGCTCTTCCAGAGGACCTAGGTTCAATACCCAGCACCCACATGGCAGCTCACAACTGTCTGTAACTCCAGTACCAGGGGATCTGATAACTTCACACCAATGCACATAAAATAAAGTTAAATAATTTAAAAAAGAAAGTAATGACTAGCATCTTTATAAACCTTAAGCTTCTAAGTTCCTAGTCTAAGAAGACACAAAGTTAACCCAGTCACATCTTAACAAACTTCAAATTTTCACTATTTATTTGTGAAGTCAGAAATTGAGAGTAGAACACCTATTAGAGATACAAAATCATATATAGTATGCTTCTATGGTTGGCTGACGGGTGTCCTCCAGAAATTCAAGTCCACTGGAGCCTCAGAACACATTACTGAGGGAAAAAGTACTTACAGTGTTATTTCTAAGAGTCAAGATGAAGTCATATTGGACTAAGCACATACCCAAATCCAAGGACTAGAGTCCTTCTGGGAAGAGAAGACATAAAGACCCAGAGAATCAATGGAAGGACAGAAAAGTTCTGCTGTCACAAGCCACGCTCTACCAATAGCCAAGAGACAATGAAGGAGTGTCCTCAGGGAGGGAGTGTGGTCCTGATTGGAGCCCTGCATTTGGACTTCTGGCTTCCAGAACTGTGAGAGAGTAAGTTTCTTTTGCTGTGTGACTTAGTTTCTTTTCCAGTTGTTGTGATAAAATACTGCCAAAAGCAACTTAAGGGAGAAAGAGTTTGTTATAGCTCACAGTTCCAGGGAATAGTCCATCACAGCAGGGAAGCCAAGGCAGTGGCTTAAAGCAGCTGGTCGCATCCCATCCACCATCAGGAAGCAGAAAGGGATGAATGCTCAGCTCCTCTCCACTTACAAGGTCCAGGATCTCATCCAGGGAATAGTGCCATTCACAATGAGTGGGGCTTTCCATCTTAATTAACGCAATCAATATAATCCCCACAGGCATGTCTCAAGCTACATCTCCTTGGTGATTCAAGATTCTATGAAGCTGACAATTAAAACTAGCTACCTGTGGTATGTTTAATGAGAAATATCTGTTATAATCTCAGGTATTTGAACACTTTAGTCCCAAGTTGGTGACATTGTGGAAGTTATGGAACTTTTAGGACTAGCCTTGCTGAAGGTATTCACAGAAAAGACTTTATTGATCATTTATCAATTGTCTCCCTCCCTTTGGGAGTAGAGGCAAACATATAATTTTGTAAGAATTAACATTACTAACATCTGTGTGATGAGAGATATTTATATCACAAACTAGATGTTAAAGTTTCTTTGGATAGTGTCTTAGTTACCTGCAGACAAGACATGTTGCTGGGGCAGTAGACAAGAGCTTACATCAGATCCACAAGCACCAGGGAGACTGAGATAACATAAAAGCTTGGGCATTTGAAACCTCAAAGTACCCAGTGACACACCTCCTCCAACAAGTCCACACCTCCCAACCCTTCCCAAACAGTTCTACCAACTGAGGACCAATTATCCAAACATATGAGTCTCTGCGTGCCAATCTCATTCAAACAACCACAGAGAGAGACCCAACACAAAGGCTTCAAGAGGCCAACTAGCATCTACTTCAAGGCTTACATTTCTATACTAGCTTTCAATTTGCTAAATAATTTGCATAGAATTATGACAATTTTTCTCCCATATTACAACACATAAAGAACCACTGTTAGTAGTGACACAGGAAGGACATATTCACCTTGTTCCTAGGGTCAGCAAGATGAAATAGTTTAAGCAAATCTATGTATGTGCTCCTTGAGGGAATGAGAAACATGGCCTCCATATCACACTGAGTGATGGAACTGCACAGCTTTATGTCTCTCTCCCTATTTTTCACTCTCCCTGATGTCTCTTGTGGTATGTTCAAAATGACAGAGAGCTGCATTAATAGATTGAAAACACCTATGGTTAGCATAGGAGGAACCTGGAGAGAAATGCACTAAAGCACATTATTTTTAATATTTTAATTGCCAAATTTCCTAAGTAAGATTATATGATCCTTATATAAGGATTTGCCTTCCCCTTACATTGCCAATGTTATCTTCCATTTCCCTCCTCCATGGTTCTCAAAATTAGCCAAAGTAAATGTTTTATTTATCTTGATTATACTTAAGATCAAGTAGCATACCTTTATGCCTCATGCTGTTTTTCCTAAAGCCCTAGAATATGATTAAAACTCTTGAGGGCCAGTGAGGTGGCTCAGCTAAGCAAACCTTGACAACCTGAACTTGATACCCAGAACCCATGCAAAGATGGAAAGAAAGGATGGGCTCCTGGGTGTTGTCCTGACCTCCACATGATTAGTGTGTGCCACATTTTAAAAAAATGTCTTTTTTCCAAAGCCAAGACCAGTATTAATTTCTTTGCTGAACATGAATGATTCGCTTATATTTCCTCCCTAAAGATTCTGTGAAACCTATTTTAACCATTTTGGAAAAGAGCCCACAAAGCCATGTGTGAGTATTTATGTGGGTATTCTGTATTTCTGATAAGAGCACCTTCCTCTGTCCTGCATATTACCTCATTTACAGACGATTATTAGAGGCTGGCTGAGTAGTTTGGGTATCTGGGCAATCCCATCCATGATCACATCTAGGAGTGTCAAATTCATATCATTCCTGTTCTAACCCATTCATTGTTTGTTTTTTATAATTTCTTTATTGAATTTTTGGGGGTTTCACATCACACCCCAATTCTGTTAACCTCTCAGTCCCTCCCATATTCTCCTTCACCTCTGTTGCATCCCTCCCCCACCACAAAGGAAAGCAAAGTAAGCAAGCAAACAAAAGCAAGAACAAAGAGAGAAAACCCAATAAACAAAAACACAACAAAAAACACACCCCAAACAGCAAAATCTCCGCTTCTCCTTCTCTCCTACTTCTCTATCACCTCTTCATCCATCCTGATGGCATTGGAGGCTTCAGTGTGTCATATAGTATACTTCTTTGTCCCATCAGCTTGACTGGCAGCTGTCCAAACCAACGAGTCATTGGTTTGGTTCAAGGCCTCTGGTCTTTTGGTACACCATCCTCAATGGATCTTCACCGGAGCTCTTCAGGGGTATTCTGTGTCTTGAAGATCTTGCAGGCATCATTCAGTACATGCTAGGGTGTGTCAACCCAAGGCCTATTTGTGGGCCTGGGTGTTAGCCAGTCAGGTCAGATTGAGCCCTGCATGCATGCCCTCAGGGTAGGTTCATCCTTACCTGTGGTGAGGGGTGGGGCCCCTCTCTCTTGAGTGTAGGGGCAAGCTCTCTTGCTGTAGTGGGCATTGAGAGGCAAGGCCAGCTTTCCCAGGGCAGCAAAGGGCAAAATTGACTCAGTATAGCCCTCTGATTTCATATTGAATGATTCCTAAGGCCTCCTGAGGTGCCACTGGCCACAGATATCAACACAGACCTCAGCTGTGGCTGGACCATGAACCCAGACATGGCCCTTAGCAGAAGTTTAGCCCTGAACGATATCCTGGCTCTGCCAGCCATTGTTTTTAACTAATAGAAAGCATACGGAGAAGAGGTTGCAGTGATCTCGAAGTCAGGTTGGTTCACAGTGGGAGGATGATGCCAGTGAAGCTTCACAGTTACAACCGACATAGTGGGTCCTTCCCATAGAAGACTTTTCTGCTTATCCTGTCCTCACCACCCACCCCAGTAATATGCATAGGATACCTCTTCTCTCCTGTGGCTTTTACAGTGCTCATTTGGTGGAGGGATAAAGGAATCCACAGACATATTTTGGTGGATTTTTCTAGTGAAATAGTATAATTCACAAAATAGTAAACAAACACATACTATTAAAAAATAGTAAATAAGCTAAATCCCTCAAGGGAAATTTGTTTTCCCCTAAAGGTTATAGTAAGATTCTACTAGCATGGCTGGTCTGGAAAACAGGATAAGTGGAATTACAAATAATGGAATTGTGAAAATAGGTTAGCATACTGTCATATGCAATTAAGAGGGTAAGAACATAGGAATTGAATGGAGTGATAGATATGAAACTGATAAAAATGGACAAATCTTGAGAAGGGAATAGATGCCCTGGATAACCTACAAGAGAATAATTTTGGTGTGCCATTTTACTGTTTCAATGTGCCCTATATGTTTCTATTGTTTTCAATAAAAATATGGAAGGAATAGCAATTACTGCTTCCATCCCTACAGGGAACTTAGTAAACAAAGTCATAAACGTGGACATCTTAGTTATGGTTTCTATTGTTGTGATGAAATACCAAGACCAAAAGCAATTTGGGGAAGAAAGGGTTTATTTGTCTTCTATTTTCAGAATCACATTCTACTAAGCCAAGGTAGGAACTCAAGTCAGGCAGGAACCTGGAGACAGAAGCTGATGCAGAGGCCATAGAGCGCTGCTTATTGGCTTGCTCAGCCTGCTTTCTTATAGAACCCAGGACCACCAGCCTAGGGATGGCACCACCCACAATGAGCTGGGTCCTCTCACATCTATTACCAAGAAACTGCCTTACAGGCTTTCTTTGTTTCTCTTTTTTTTTTTTTTTTTTTTTTTTTTTTTTGAGACAGGGTTTCTCTGTGTAGCTTTGGAGCCTATTCTGGCACTCACTCTGGAGACCAGGCTGGCCTTGAACTCACAGAGATCCGCCTGCCTCTGCCTCCCGAGTGCTGGGATTAAAGGCCTGTGCCACCAACGCCCGGCTAAAACTGCCTTACAGGCTTCCTAACAGCCCCATTTTATGCAGGCATTTTCTTAATCCAGGTTCCCTCCTCTTAGATGACTTTATCTTGTGTCAAGTTGACATAAATTTATCCAGAACAGTGGGTAAGGGTTGTGACAGTTCATCTTAATTGTCAACCTGACTGGACTTATACTCACCATGAAAACACACTTCTAGGCTTGTCTATTAAATATTTTCAGAAATTTGAAACTGAGCAGGGAAGATCCATCCTAGATATGAGCTGCTCATCACACCTGCTGGGGGGGTCCTGACACCAGCATTCACCTGTTTTCTGACTGCAGATACCATATGACCATCTTTTTTACATTCCTGCTACCATACCTTCCCAACCTTGATGGATTGCTTATTTTTTACACCATGAGCAGAATAAATCCTCCTTGCATAAGAAACCTCTGGTTGGGTATTTTGTTGCAGGAACAAGTAGCTAATACAAGGATGAAGCTCAGTGGTAGAACCTTTGTATGGTAAGACTCTGAGTTCAAATCGCAGCACCAACGCACACACACGGGGGGGTGGGGGGTACACCTTAGATGGCTCTCTGTATTAAGTAATACACTCAGGTTAGTGCATTTAGCCAAATGCAGTAGTTAGGCAGGATGCAAAGCTGCGTCACTTAAAAATCTCCAAAAAGCATTACTCCTGCATTATGTTTCCTACTATATGTGATATATTGGTCTGAGTGGTTTACATACAATCACAATCATTTACTAAATGCTCACAGTCACCCCATAGGCCAGGTCTTTTTTTTTCTTTCAGAGAGAAAACAAAAGTAAAGTAAAATAATTTGCCCAAGGTACGTGTCGCAGGCTGTGATAAAACACCATGAGCAAAAGTAACTTGAGGAGGAAAGGGTTTATTTCAGTTTACACTTCCACATCACACAATCCATTACTGAAGGCAGGAATAGGACAGGAACCAGAGGCAGGAACTGAAGCAGAGGCCATGGAGGAGTGTTGTTTACTGACCTGCTCAGCATGTGTTCTTACAGCACTCAGGGCTACCACCCCAGTGGTGGCACCACCTAGAGAGCTGAACTGTTCCACATCATCAATCAAGAAAGTGCACCACAGGCTTACCCACAGGCAAACCTGGTAGGGGAATTTTCTGAATTGGGGTTCCCTCTTCTAAAAAGGACTCTAGCTTGTGTCCCGTTCACACAGAACTAGCCAACAGAATTGTCTGTGATTAGTAAGAGACCAGAGCCACAAGTGTGAAACCTTTGTTTTGCTGTGACAATTGATACTGGCCAACTGAAGCTGAGATATCAGCAGTGATTAAGAAAAGACTGGCATCATAGAGGTGAAATCTTCTGGAACTGTTTCCTCTGGGTCAGCACACAGAAGCTGTGTCCCAGAGGCATCCAGGGATGTATCATGTGCTGTTAGCTGATGTTGATAGTATAAGAGTCACTCAGGTGGTACTGGTTTTAAAGGTGTGAAGTGTTCATGGAGAGCAGTTGAGTCTTGGTACTGTGTGGGAGGGCTACAGTTCCTGAGGAGATTCCATTGGTGAAGTTACAGACTTAGTTGCTGTAGAGACCCAGGATAGAAGGGCTCATGGAGAGAAGTTGAGGCCTGGCACTATGTGGCAGCGTTAGAGTCCTTAAGGAGAGGCCATTGGAGGCTACTGGCAAAGATACAGGCTAGTTGCAGAGACCCCAGTATTTGGGGATGACAGTACCATGGGACATCCACCAAGGACTTGCTGTAGAGTGGAGCCAGCTTAAACCTATGAGACAAACTATGTGTGCTGCAGACTAGGCAATAAACTTAATCAACATAACCCCTCACAAGTTTTCCCAGAAGACTGTCTCTGACATTGACAAATGAGACAGAGTATCACAAGGCGAATGGTACAATGTAAAAACTCTCCACTAGGTTATATTCAGACATGTGACACAATTTTCCCTCTGTAGAATATAATTATAACTTTTGAGGGCAAATTTGTAGACACACTTAACTGATTCATTCTACAACAGACAAAGTGATAAAGTCCAAATCAGTGCAATCAGAACCTTGGGTTCTGTTACTTTCCTAAAAATTATGCCTTAACATTGATTGCTGTGTTTTCTGCTGGAACCATGACATCACTAGTATAAAGTCTTAGTTCTAAATAAATTTCTCTTGACAAAAATTCTAATGATACAAAAGAGTCATGCATCATAAGTTTGGAGAGTTTTATAGGTTTCAAAAGTACTTATTGGGTCACTGAAATGGCTCAGCAGGTTAAGGACACTTGCTGCCAAGCCTGATGACCTGAAGTGATCTCCAGTCCCACATAATAAAGACGACTAATTCCTGCAAGCTGTTCTCTCACCTCCACATGTTCATGCCTATAAACATAAATGGATACACACAAAATAGAAAAATATTGTCAATGTTTCTTTTGAAAAAAAGACTATTGAGGCTAGGGAGGCGACTCAGTGGGTAAAAGTGTGGCTATACAAACTTGACAACCTGAGTTGGATCCACAGCACTCACATAAAAAAAAAATTCAACACTCACTAATATTGTGTATTAAAGAAAAACACATCTTGAATCCAAATCTACCCCAAAGCCTCTATTTTGCCAACTGTGAGGAAGAATATCTTGTACATAAACATTTTTCTTTGTGTAATACACACTCTGCACCACAGGTTTCCAAACTTAAAGGCTCAGGAACTGGTTTCGTGGTTGGAGTGCCTGCTGTGTGACCATAAGGTCCCAAGTGTGGAGTCCCAGCACCCATGTAAAAAGCCATGCTGGTACGCTCCTGAAATCCCAGAGCTCAGAGGTGGGGACAGGAAGATCCAGGGCAGCTGCTGGCCACAGTGAGCTCCAGACTCAGTGAGACCTTGTTTTCAAATGTAAGATAGAGAGGTGAGAGGAAGCTATCCACACATAAACCACACATTGTGTATATCACAAAAAGATTTTATATCAAAAATTTTGAAAAAAGAGTATCTTGTTAAGAAACTCAATGGACCAAGAAAAGCTCTCATAATAACCATGTTTAGCTTTCTTTGTGAGTCAAATAGCAGGCAAATTTACAACTATTGCAAAGGAAGTGATAAAGCAACTTAGATCTAAGTGAGATTCCAGAACCAAATGTCCACAGTCCAAAATAAATAAGAGACTCACTGCCAGGCAGATCCGAGTCCTCCAGGGACTGGCTATTAATGAAACTGCTACAAAGTCAGTGACTGAGCAAAGTTTTGTGTTTTGCTGCTTTTTTTAATCATAAAATAATTATTTTAATGGTGTATTTGAAATAATTTTAAACATCTGACCAACAAGATTACACAAATGTGGGAGCATACTGCACTTTACAAAAAATAAAGCTAAGCATTTAAATATACAAACAACTTTGGGTATAGATTTCTTGTTAAGTTACTTTTTTTAACATATACACAATTTACGGCATTTTACATAACTTGCTAAAACAAAAACTGTGGCTAATTAAACTCTTAACAACAGTAATAGAATATGGCCGTAACAGACCCCATGGGAAGAACAGGATGGAGAGTGATATACTAGAGGTGTTTCCCCTGAATCCTTCCTCTAGCATTTTCCTGTAATTAGCTTCTGGGAGGGTGTGGCATTCTTTCGATATGCAATTTCAATTCCACTATTTTTTTTTTTAATGGGAGAGCACAAATGCAGTCCACTATTATTTTTTTCAATTATGATCTACACAGGCAGATTCTAAAAACTGGGGGGGGGGTACTTTAAATATCAGCTTACTCCTCAGAGAGTGGTGCATAATGTGTTGCTCACATTTAGAGCCACTTCCCTAAGGGTGAGACACTGAAAGCACCTCTAAGTAGACAATCTGAAGGGTGTCCTAGAATATTTTTGCTAGCAGTTAGAAGTTTTGAAAAGCACTAGATGCTTAAAACATAGGGTAAATGGGAGATTCTTTACAAAAGAAAGAAAGAACTCCATTTTAAAACATAGGGTAAAAGGGAGATTCTTTACAAAAGAAAGAACAAACTCCATCTTGGAAATTAAAATAATACAAAAACAAACTGTCCTCTTCTGAAATACTATAACTAAATGTTTGTCAGGTTTTCTTCTTTGGTTGATCAATAATTTTCTTTTTCCATCACCAAAACAAGGACCAGCTTTGGCATTCCAAGTGCAGCCACCCTCCCTGGGCACACAGTACACAAATCTGTTTCATAATGCTGTTTTCATTTTTCCCCTGTCAATTTGAATATAAGGCCTCCTCATATCCCTTCCAGTACTTTCTAGTTTTTACATTTTTCAGTGAGGTATATGAGTAGCAATTTCAGTTTTAAAACTTAGCTAACAAGGATTCCCCTTACTAGGTATCAGAAACAGTGCAGTGTGGGGAGCCAGAGTCAGCAACCTCAGGCACAAATGGTCCCATCCACTCTATTTGTAATTCTAGCTCAACTAACACAAGTTGAAACTGACCCTACTGTGTGGTTTGTCACACTTCAATTCCAGAAGGTAACTGTCACAATTAGCTAATTAACTTCTAATTGCAGGCATAAAATCTAACACTAGGAGACAGGTTCAGTATAAGATACATTCTGACTCTCCCTTTCTCCTACATCTAGATGCAGCCTGTATCAGAGGGAAGCACCTTATTGCTATGGTGTAGAAAAGAAAACAGAAAACGAAAGTGGTAAGAGGGAGCCCATAGCTGCTGTAATGCAGGTGGGAAGGTGATACTTCTATATATAAAGTATACTTGGTACTGACTTTCAGGAAGCATCTGAATTCTCATCTGCAAGAACCCACAGGACATACAGACAAGATGTAGGAAAAAAAAAAAAAAAACTTGTCAGTGTAAACAGAGGTCTTCCATACTGGTGACTATTTTCCAGAGTAAATTTCAGGACAGGACAACAGTGCTCTCTATATCTTCTTTGGCAGTAAACAGTGAGCAGATGGATGGATGGATATGGATGGATGGATGCAGTGAGTGATCACTTTAGAAGGGCAAGGTATAGGGCTCGAGAATACTTCATTTCTCTTTCCTGCTCCATACAGAATATCAAGTCCCTGAGGCAGATTCTTGTGATTCTTGGACGAAGCAATGGTTTGGTGGCTGTTAGGCTGGATGTCCCAGAAGCAGAAGGGTTATCTTTGAAGCCCTAAATGGGGGATGGGAGGGGGAGAGAGAATTGGTTAGTTTAAAATAATGACAAGGACTCTCATAAAGAAAAATCTGTTTCCTGTGGCACATAGGAGCCCACTGTCCATTGGGAAGGTATTATGGAAGGCTAAACCCACTGGGGTCATGACATGACATCAGTCACTCTATCTCTTGGCCTGGCAGCAGCCTCTGAAATAATTTCTTCTCTTCCAGGTGCTCTTTTGCTCCACTCCCCTGCCCCTTCCAGGTTAGACTTCCCACTTGGAAGATTTTACAAACAACTTCAAAGTGATGGATGAATTTATTTTGATCATGGTACTGATGAAGGGTTACATAAACATAAAACTCCACTATCTCAAAGGACAACAGTCTTTTGTGCATCAACAGGAAGACTAAACATAACAAAAGCCCATTATGGCTCATATCTCATCATGCCACAGTGCCAAAAATTCTTAATGGCTCCCTGGTGACCAGAGCATCACCTGAAATTTTGTCTCCTTTCTTTCATACAATATTACAGCAAGGTCTGTGAGGGCTATTTCCCACGTCTCAAACCAAACAGGAAAATGATCCTGGCCTGGTGAAGTCATGTGTCCTAAGCCTCACAGCAAGGTAGAATAGAACTCCATTTTTACTTTGATCTGAAATTAACCACTGTGCTATGCTCTATTATTTATTGATAGTGCCATTCTGGTTTCCTCCAATCATACACTTCCTATCCTCTTTTACAAGGACGCTAGCATGTTTCTCTGCAATAGGATATTTCCATACCATCACAAACCAGCAGAAGCTTTCGAAGCACAATGACTACTATTTATAGCCCCCACCCCCAACTTTGCAAGTGAGGCAACAGCATGATTATCCGTAACATTTTGTTTTTGAAAAGGGGTCTCACTATTTAGCTCTGGTTGGCCTGGAACTTTACTTGCCTCTTGCTCCCAAGTGTTGAAGTATTGGCATTAAAGGCAATGAACTACTACACTTAACCTAACAATATTTTCTTAACGAATTTACTGATTACAAACAGAACAATCAATGTAAGAATTAAATTCATCCAAGAATAAACTAAAACCCAGTACTCCTGCATTAAGACAGTTTCCTAAACACTGACATCTATGCATTATTATGCTAACTTTTTAATTTATTATTATTATTTTGTGGGGTAGAGGGGTGGCACATGCATGCTATGGTATATATGTGTGGGCCAGAGAACAACTCTGTGGAATTGGTTCTCTCCTAAATTTATGTGGGTTCTAGGAATCAAACTCAGGGTGTCAGGCTTTTGTGGCAAATACTCTATCCACTGAGCCATCTTAATGTCACTTTTTTAAAAATGAAGATAACAGCAGTCTTACTAGCTATGACATCTATGAACCACATGAGCAACCAGCGTGGCATGGTAACCCTTTGGTTGTAATAGTGCCATGCACACCTTGGCAGTGATTGATCAACGGCTCTCTAATTGGACTTCAGACTCACTCGACAAAAAGGAGATCATGCCTGGTACTGGAAACCTAGCTGACTACTCATTGCTAGTAAAATGGTGGGTACTGGAGGAGAATCTACCATCACTAATTTACTAAACTAACATAACCCCTAACCACAATCCATAAACATTTGTCAGTCTTCATCCCTCATCAAGGAAACCTCTCTTTGCAACAGTCAGAGACCACTACAGAAAGCCACAACCAATAAAAATGCAGAGTTGTAGAGCCCTGTCCCGATAGACACATCCACAACACAACTGAAATTCCACCCAAGGCTCAAAGATCATTACAGAAGAGGGATTAAGTTTGCTGTGAGATTGAGTCTTCTATTAATATCATAAGATATACAAATAAAGTCCCACCAACATGACCACCCAAATGTGAGGAAGAATGGAACATGCCAAACTGTTTAGGGAAAAGCCCATGAGGCCTCAACCCAAGAGAAAGCACCATAGGCAATTGAGGAAAGTATATGCCAATTAATTGTCCAGTGCCAAAGGGTCAGTCCTGAAAACATATATACAAGTAATATATGGATTCAACAGGCTAATTTAGCAAGGTACATGCATGTATAGAACACACACACACACACCATATACATATATATATATATATATATATATATATATGAATGAAGCAGGTGGATCTCTGAGTTTGAGGCCAGCCTGGTCCACAGAGCAAGTTCCATAATAGCCAGACAGAGCTACAAAGAGAAACCCTGTCTCAAAAAACCAAACTAAATAAATTAATAAGTAAAATAAAAATATTTTAAAAGGAATTATTATTATTATATTATTATTGTGTATGTGTGTGTGTGGTACATATGAGTGCTGATGGCTACATACCATATTAAATGTGTAGATGTCAGAGGACAACCTTTAGGAGTAGGTTCTTTCCTTCTATCATGAATTCCAGGAATCAAACTATGGTTATTGGACTTGGACAGTAAGCACTTCTACCCTCTGAATCATCTTGCTTGTACCAAACAAAGAATGATTTAGAAGGATAATTGTATAAAAGTAAAACTCTTGGTCAGTGACCAAGCCAGAGGCCCTGAAGCTGGGAGAAGGAGAGAGCCTCAGCAGCTGAGCAAGAGGCCCAAAAGCATCAACAGCAGTGACTTCCAGTCACTATCTTAGAAGTGCCTCTGGGCATGCTGAGAGACAGTAACAGTGCTGCAGTAGGCCACAGCAGGAGACAAAACTATCTAACCACCTGAGCCTTGGTCTCAGCCCCGCCTACACCTACAGGAGAGATCACCACAGTCTTGGCCCCGCCTACCCCTAGAAAAAAGACCATCTGAGCCTTGGGCCCATCACACATGAAGGAGTGATCATTGGTGATTCAACCGTACCTGCACCTGAAGGAACATTCAAGGGAGCAACAGTCCGCAACTATACCAATTGGAGGAAAGGGGCTGACCTGAAATACAGACTCTACCTGTACCAATTAGAGGAAGAGATGGATAGAGAACAGTGTAAGAATACACTCAACAATACAAAGAGCAATACAGCACTACCAGAAACTAATGGTAGTAAGAAACCAGCTGGCGTAGCTATCCTAATATCTAACAAAATAGTCTTCAAACTAAAATTAGTCAGAGAGATACAGGTCATAACATATTCATCACTGGAAAAATCCATCAAGATGTAGTATCAATGCTGAACATCTATGCCTCAAATACAGAGGCACTCACATTTGTAAAAGAAACATTACTAAAGCTTAAATCACACATCAATCTCCACACAGAAATAGTGGGAGACTTCAAGATTCCACTCTTACCACTGGACATGACTTCCCAAGCAGAAACACAACAGAGAAATAAAGGAAATAACATGTTACAACTCAAATGGGCCTAACAGACATCTATAGAACATTCCACCCAAACACAAAAGATTATAACTTTTTCTCAGCACCTTATAGAATCTTCTCTAAGATTGCAAACCTCAGCAGATACAAAAAAAATTGAAATAATGACCTGTATCTTATCGGATCACGTGGCTTAAAGTTAGTATTCAACAAAAACACTAATTGCAGAAAGCCCATAAACTCATGGAAATTGAACAATGCTCAACTGAATCATCACTGGGTCAATAAAGAAATTAAAGACTTCCTCAATTTAATGAAAATGACAACACAACATAATGAAATGTATGGGACACAGATAGCAGTGGTAAGAGCAAAGTTCATAGCAATAAGTGCCCACATGAATTGAAGAAGCTAGAAAAATCCTACACTAATTAATGACTTAACAACTGAAAGCTCAAGAACAAAAAGAAGCAAACTCACCCAGAAGGTGTAGACAGCTGAAAATAATCAAATTGAGGACTGAAATCAATAAAATAGAAACAAAAAAATAGAAAGAATCAATGAGACAAAGAACCAATTCTTTGAGAAAATCAAATTGACAAACTTTTATCCAAACTAACCAAAGGACAGAGACAGATTATTCAAATTAATAAAATCAGAAATGAAAAGGGGGACGCAAGCCAACAGCCAACATCAAATTAAATGGAGAGAAACTCAATGCAATTCCTCTAAAACCAGGTACAAGACAAGGCTGTCCACTCTCTCCATACCTCTTCAATATTGTCCTTGAAGTTCTAGCTAGAGCAATAAGTCAACAAAAGGAGATCAAGGGAATACAAATCAGAAAGGAAGAAGTCAAACTCTCACTATTTGCAGATGATATGATAGTCTACATAAGTGACCCGAAAAACTCTACCTGGGAACTCCTACAGCTGATAAACACCTTCAGCAAAGTGGCAGGATACAAGAGTAACTCAAAAAAATCTGTAGCCCTACTATATACGGATGACACATTGGTAGAGAAAGAAATCAGAGAAGCATCACCCTTTACAATTGCCACAAACAACATAAAATACCATGGAGTAACACTAACCAAAAAAGTGAAAAACCTGTACTGTAAGAATTTTGAGTCTCTAAAGAAAGAAATTAAAGAAGATACCAGAAAATGGAAAGATCTCCCATTCTTGGATAGGCAGGATCAACATAGTAAAAATGGCAATCTTGCCAAAAGCAATCTACAGATTCAATGCAATTTCCATCAAAATCCCAACACATTTCTTCACTGACCTTGAAAGAACAATTCTCAACTTTATATGGAGAAACAAAAGACCCAGGATAGCCAAAACAACCCTGTACAATAGAGGAACTTCTGGAGGCATCACCATCCCTAACTTTAAGCTCTATTACAGAGCTATAGTCCTGAAAACAGCTTGGTATTGGCACAAAAATAGACAGGTAGACCAATGGAATAGAGTTGAAAACCCTGAAATTAACCCGCACACCTACGAACACCTGATTTTTGACAAACAATCCAGATATATACACTGGAACAAAGAAAACATCTTCAACAAATGGTGCTGGCATTTGTTGGATGCAAACATGTAGAAGACTAGAGATAGACCCAAGTCTTTTGCCCTGCACAAAACTTAAGTCAAAATGGATCAAAGACCTCAACATAAACCCAGCCACACTGAACCTACTAGAAGATAAAGTGGGAAATACCCTTGAATTAATCGGTATAGGAGACGGCTTCCTGAACATAACACCAGTAGCACAGACACTGAGATCAACAATTAATAAATAGGACCTCCTGAAACTGAGAAGCTTCTGTAAGGCAAAGGACACAGTCAGCAAGACAAAACGACAGCCCACAGACTGGGAAAAGATATTCACCAACCCCACATCTGACAGAGGGCTGATCTCCAAAATATACGAAGAACTCAGGAAGCTATTCTCGAAAACACCAAACAATCCAATTAAAAAGTGGGGTACAGAACTAAATAGACAATTCTCAATAGAGGAATCTAAAATGGCTGAAAGACACTTAAAAAAATGCTCAAAATCCTTGGCCATCAGGGAAATGCAAATTAAAACAACTCTGAGATACCATCTTACTCCTGTCAGAAGGGCTAAAATCAAAAATACCAATGACAGTTTATGCTGGAGAGGATGCAGAGAAAGAAGAACACTTCTCCACTGCTGGTAGGAGTGCCAACTTGTACAGCCACTTTGGAAATCAGTATGGCGACTCCTCAAGAAAATGGGAATGAGTCTACCACAAGATCCAGCAATTCCACTCCTAGGCATATACCCAAAAGAAGCACATTCATACAACAAGGACATCTGTTCAACCATGTTCATAGCAGCACTATTTGTAATAGCCAGAAACTGGATGCAGCCTAGATGCCCCTCAACCGAAGAATAGATAGAGAAAATGTGGTACATTTACACAATGGAGTACTACTCAGCAGGGAAAAACAATGGAATCTTGAAATTTGCAGGAAAATGGATGGAACTCAAAGAAACCATTCTGAGCGAGGTAACCCAATCACAAAAAGACAAACATGATATGTACTCATTCATATGTGGACCTGCTTTATGATACATAGTAGTGACCGTGGTTTATCAGAGCTGTTTTTAATGATGTTGCTCAGAATGGTTTCCTTCCAGATGATGATTGAGAAGCTAATTAAAAAAAAAAAATGGTGCCAGGTACCACAAGAGTAACAGAACTGTACTGTTTTTCTAGGATTTTGTTTTTTATTTTTTTATTTTATTTTTTTAAATGGAGAGTGATGGATGTCTCTACAATTTTGTTCAAATGACTGCAGAACCTGGAAAAGCTGTTGCTGCTATTGATGCATAACATACTGCCATTATTGGTATGTATATATATGTATGTATATGTATATACATATGTATATATGATATATATATATATATATATATATATATAATTTGAATTTTTGGAAACTTAAAAAAAAAGAAAGAAAAGGGGGACATAACAACAGACATTGAGGAAATCCAGAGAATCATCAGATCATACTTCAAAAACCTCTAGTCCACAAAACTGGAAAATTGAAAGGAAATGGACAGTTTTCTGGATAAGTACCAAATACCAAAATTAAATCAAGACCACATAAACAAACTAAATAGACCTATAACGACTATGGAAATAGAAACATTCATCAAAAGTCTCCCAACCAAATAAGCCCAGGGCCAGATGGTTTCAGAGCAGAATTCTACCAGAAATTCAAAGAGCTAATAACAATACTCTTCAAATTGTTCCACACAATAAGAACAGAAGGAACACTACCAAACTCTTTTTATGAGACTACAGTTAACCTGATACCCAATACACAAAAAGACACAATTAAGAAAGAGAATTACAGAATAATCTCCCTCATGAACATTAATGCAAAAAATACCCAATAAAACACTGGCAATCTGAATCCAAGAACACATCAGAAAAATCATTCACCATGACCAAGTAGGCTTCATCCCAGACATGCAGGGATGGTTCAACATATGAAAATCCATCAATGTAATCCACCACATAAACAAACTGGGAGAAAAAAATTACATGATCATCTCACTAGATGATGAAAAGGTCTTTGAAAAATTCAATACCCCTCCATGACAAAGGTCTTGAAGAGATCAGGGCTACAAGGAACATACCTAAACATAATAAAAGCAATATACAGCAAGCCAACAGCCAACATCAAACTAAATGGAGAGAAACTCAAAGCGATCCCACTGAAATCAAGAACAAGACAAGGCTGTCCACTCTCTCCATATCTATTCAATATAGAATCCAAAGTTCTACCTAGAGCAATAACATAACAAAAGGAAATCAAGGGGACACAAATTAGAAAAGAAGAAGTCAAACGTTCACTACTTACTGATGATATGATAGTATACATAAGCGAAACCAAAAATTCTACGAGGGAACTACTCAACTGATAAATGCCTTCAGTAATATTGTAGGATACAAGATTAACTCAAAAACAAAACAAAACAAAACAAAAATCAGTGGCCCTCCTATATACAGATGATAAATGGGATAAGAAAGAAAGCAGAGAAACATCACCCTTTTACAGTAGCCACAAATAACATGAAACATCTTTTGATAACTCTAACCAAACAAGTGAAAGACCTATATGACAAGAACTTTAAGTTTCTGAAAAAAAAAAAAAGTTGAAGAAGACATCAAAAACTGAAAAGATCTCCCATGCTCTTGGATAGGTAGGGTTAACATAGTAAAAATGCCCGTCTTACCAAAACCAATGTACAAATTCAATGCAATACCCATTAAAATCCCAGAAAACATTTTCCACAGACCTACAAATTACAATACTCAACTTCATATGGAAAAACAAAAAAACCCAGGATAGCTAAAACAATCTTGTACAATATAGGAACATCTGGAGGCGTCACCATCCTTGACTTCAAACTCTATTATAGAGCTACAGTAATGAAAACAGGTTGGTATTGGGATAAAAACAGATAGGTAGACCAATGGAATCAAATCGAAGACCCTATCATAAACTCACACACCTATGAAAACCTAATTTTTGACAAAGAAGCTAAAAATATAGAATGGACAAAAAGAAAGCATCTTCAACAAATGGTGCTGGCATAATTGGATTCTACATGTGTAAGATTGCTAATATATCTATATCTATTCCCATGTACAAAACTCAAGTCCATATGGATCAAAGACCTCAATATAAAACCAACCACACTGAACCACATAGAAAAGAAAGTGGGGAGAAGCCTTGAACACATTGGCACAGGAGACCACTTCCTAAATAAAACACCAGTAGCAGAGACACTGAGAGCAAAAATGAATAAATGGGACCTCCTGAAACTGAGAAGCTACTGTTTTTTTTTGTTTTGGTTTTTTGGTTTTTCGAGACAGGGTTTCTCTGTGTAGCTTTGGAGCCTATCCTGGCACTCACTCTGGAGACCAGGCTGGCCTCGAACTCACAGAGGCCTGCCTCTGCCTCCCGAGAGCTGGGATTAAAGGTGTGTGCCACCAACACCCGGCCTGAGAAGCTACTGTTAATGCAAAGGACACGGTCATCAAGAGAAAATGGCAGTCTATAGAATGGGAAAAGATCTTCACCAACCCCACATCTGGCAGGGGGCTGATCTCCAAAACATACAAAGAACTTAAGAAACTGGTTAAGAAACTGGACATCAAAAGACCAAATAATCCAATAAAAAAATGGGGTTCAGATCTAGATAGAGAACTCTCAACTGAGGAATCTCAATCCACTGAAAGACATTTAAGGAAATGCTCAACATCCTTAGTCATCAGAGAAATGCAAATCATCTTACACCTGTCAGAATGGTTAAGATCAAAAACATGAGTAACAGCTCATGCTGGCTAGAATGTGGAGTAAGAGGAACACTCCTCCACTGCTGTTGGGAGTGCAAACTCGTACAGCCACTTTGGAAATCAGTATGGTGGCTTCTAAGAAAATTTGGACTCAATTTACTCAAGACCCAGCAACAGCACTTTTGGGCATATACACAAAGGATGCACACTCACATCACAAGGACATTTGCTCAACTGTGTTCATAGCAGCATTATTCATAGTAGGTAGAACCTGGAAACAACCTTAGATGCCCCTCAACTGAAGAATGGATAAAGAAAATGTGGTATTATTTACACAATGGAGTACTACTCAGCAGGTAAAAAAAAAAAAAAAGACAGCAAATGGATGGAATTAGAAAAGGCCATACTGAGTGAGGTAACCGAGACCCAGAAAGACAAATATAATATGTCTTCACTCATAAGTGGATATTAGATGTAAAGCAAAGGACAACCAGCCTACAGGCCACAACTACAGAGAACTTATAGGACCCTAAGAGAGACATACATAGATTCCAACTAGCAAGGGAAAATAGACAAGTTTCCTGAGTAAATCAGGAGCATGGGGGGGAGGCAAGGGGAGGGTAGGAAGGGAAATGGGAGGAAGGAAGGGGAGTGGGAGAAAAACCTATATAGCTCAATAATAAAATGGCAAAAGGGGGGGGGGCGGCTGTGGGCAGGGAAAAAGTAAAATCTTAATTTCATTGTGTATGTGTGTGTTATATTTAATCAAAACTCTGGGTTACAGTCCATCATAGCAGGGAAGCCACAGCAGCAGGGCCTTTAGAAAAATGGCACAATGTATTATATCCACAGACAGAAGAAAAGAGTTACAGATATGTCTATGCTTTCACTCAGCTCACACTAAGCATTATACTCTTGCACTGTTTGGATCCCTTTCTTAGGGAATGGTACTGCCCACATTGTACGTGTCTTTTAATCTCCAATAACATAATCAAGATAATCCTGCACAGGCAGGCCAGTCTAATCCAGACAATTACTCATTGAGAATCTCCAGATCATATAAATCTTTTGCCTTTTATTTCATTTCAAAACTATATTTTGTTTTGAAATTATCTTCAGGGCTGGAGAGATGGCTGTGGTAAAGGCACATTCAGCACAAGCCAGCCTGGAGACTTGTGTTTGATCCCTGGAACCTGTGTAAAAGCAGGAGAGAACTAATTTCACAAAGTTTTCTTTTGACTTCCACAGAAGAGTAGGGCATGAACACCTACACAAGTGTATCATGAATGCAAACACGACAATAAATTAATTTTGTAAAACCTTAAAGTACAAAGAAAAAAACATTTGATAGGATTGGCAACTCTGCTTCATCCACTCAAGGCTTACACAATGGTACTTAGGTAACATGGGAATCAAATCTTCCCATTCTGTTTTAACAACATTGTGTTTTAATTATTTCCTCCACAATTTTTGTTTTGCCAATGTAGAGCATGGTATGTAAAGTCTAAAAAAAAAAAAAAAAAAACAGTCAAAAGCAGGTAACCTAATTCCATGCACAACATTTTCAACTTTTGAGGGTTATACCATCCTAACCACATCTGTTCTCTCATTGGGTTGGACAGCCCATGAGGAAAAGAGGATTGTTCTCTACACCACCTACAGTTCAGGGTTCCTGCAGGTTCAGAGCATAATCTGTCTATTCCAAGTACTAAGCTATGACCAAACAAGCATGGGAGTCCAGGGTGAATTATCTGGTGTCTTTCTTCTCTGCAAGCCTTGCTACTCAGGTATGCAACAGACAGTACCTTACTACTGTTGATTACTGCCACTGAAGTATTTTTGTAAGATTTCTGTAAGATGATCTCAACAACTCAGCTTTGGAAACAATAAATACATACATTAGGATATCAGTAAAATTTATTATTGACAGTTTACAAGAGTTAGAATTATTTAAAACTTCAATGCATTCTAAAGAAGTACTAATTCCAGGCTTGGTGGCACACACCTTTAATCCCAGCATTTGGGAGGCAGAATAAGTTTCAGTACTACACAGAAAAACCCTGTCTTGTAAAAAAAAAAAAAAAATTACTGAAAGAAGGAAGGTAGGGACAAAGGAAGGATGGAAAGGAGGGGAGGGAGGGTAGGTGAGTGGGTGGACGGATGAAGGGATGGGTAGGTGGGTAGATGAATGTCATATAGTTCAGGCTAGCCCCCAAATAACCCTGCAGCCAAGGATAAACATTGAACTTTGATCCTCCTGTTTGTACCTCCCAGGTGTTAGGATCACAGATGTGTGCCACCATGACTGGTTTATATGGTGGTGGGGATCAAACCCAGGGCATTTTCAGCAAGCTGCACATGGATTTTACTTACCTAACTACATTTCCAGCTCAGAGCAGGGTTTTCTTCAGCCATAAATGATCTATTATTGACAATTGTAAATCTACACAAATTTAACAGTGTTCACACCAAGCATCTTCCTGCAACCAAGTTTACCATCTTATATAAGTTTTTAAATGACTCAGAAACACTTAGAAATGTCATTTTTACCAAAAGTCACATGTAGTGAAGTAAGCTGTAACAACTGAGAGGACCCAGGACACAAAGGAACACTACTGCCTGTGTGGTTCTAATTTTGCCAAGTCTCCATACAGGCAAGGCTTCAGGAGTCAGGCAGTGAGTTTTCTTAGACAGCAAGGAGCAGCTAGAAGGGCACAGTAGTTTTCTAAAGTTCCCATGATGCTTCCTTCTTATTCTGACCACTAATTAGGTGGGTATATTCCCCACATAAAAATTTAGTCAGGTTATGATTTGATTTTTGTTCCCTTTGCACCAGTGTTGCAATCTGATAGAAAATTAAACTACTAGCAAAAAAACAAAATCAAAAACAAAAAAACCCCACTCATCTCTGTGGGAAATTTTAAGAAGACTGTTAAATGTAAAGAAAATAGATACAATCATCTGGTTTAAGGAACAAAGGGGTCACAGTTCATGTCTGTTATGTGACAAGCTCTTCCAAGGGGAAGAGCTGCATACAGCTGGTAGCCCAGGGTTGAATAGGAGGTCATTCTAACACGATACAGCAGAAGGCCTGAGGCAACATTATAAATGAAACAAACCCCAAGGGGCATTCCACAATTTATCACAAATATCTTTCATAATTCACAACTTCACAAAGGTGATAGCATTCTCTTCTCCCCAAATCCTGACTGCCTTAGAAAGTCAAATTCTTGAATCTATGTGCAAAAAAAAAAAAAAAAAAAATTCTATCATTTTTATAATTGGGATAGTTAACAATAATGACTGGTTAGTTTAACAATGGCAAAGCCAAAATAATCAGATAATTCTTGGTTATCAGATGAAAATTTATATCCATCAACACCAAACCTGCCTCTTGCACCAGTTTTCTTTTTCTTCCATGCCACCAGCTCTTTCCCCCAAAATTCACTCAGCTCTCTAGGGCCAAGGCTGAATCACTAATGGGGTTGAGGAGAGTATACAAGGAAAAAACAGGCTTTTACAAAGAGTGCATTGTTTATTTCTAAAACAGAAGGATTCCTAATCCACTTCTCAAATGAGGATACTCTTTAATACTGACTCTTACTAAGATGAAAAAATAAAATGGTGCAACACCTAACTCACCAAATGCTAGCCAAACTTAGTGTCAGCACTCTCTAGAACTACAGACCAATTAAACTTGCTTCACTGATTTGTTTGATTGTATCACTGAATAAATTCAAACTTATTTCTACCTATAATAAAGCAGCAGGTATCTTTTCTTTTTATAAGGAGAAAGTAGTTAACAGCTTTAGATATAGCATCATTTAACAATGACTAAAAAACATCCAGTCATCCAAATTTTTATTCCCATCTACATAATAGAGCAAGCAGTATAAAATAAAATCTGTAAAAAGTCTTTCAACTTTTCCTTAAGTTATATTACTGCTACACCAAGTTAGAAGCAAAACAAGAGCTGTGTGACCCACATGGCTTCAAGAGTTCTGCCACAGGTCTCCTCACTTCATATGGGCCTTTATCCAAATGTTACCACCCTTGCAGAAGAAGAGCAGAAAGATTCTGAGAGTCAGGGTCAGGGAGAACTTGATCAAAACAGTGTCTTCTGGACATGACAGGGTCACTGCACTCATGAACTCACAACTACTGTGTTGGTCAGGAAAACAGTGGAGTGTGGCTCATGAGCTGCTTACAACAAGCAGAGAAGCTACTGACAGCTGATGGCTTCTGAGGGAGGGAGACTTAGTTTAAGGGTGTGGCCCTAGTAATCAAGCATGCTCTAGTGGATGGCCCAGCATATGTTAGTGGATGGGTAACCCAAATTGGACTTGGTGGGATATTAAAAGAGGACATGAAATTGGAAGGAGGCAGGAAGATGGGGAGTGAATTTGAAAGAATTAGGGGAAAAGTCATGGTAAATCTGATCAAAATGGATTATAAGAATTCATAAAATTCTAAAATAATTAATAAAAATATTTAACTAAAATGATGTCACCATCCAAAGTAACCTGGCTTCATGCCAAACCGCATGTGATCCAGATCAAGTATCTTGTCACAAGATACTGCACAGAAAAGACACTGTCAACTTCATAAACAACCTCAAACAAACTTCTCTGTGCTTCAGTTTCTTAAACTGTAAACAAGGGAACTAACAGCAATACCCCCATCAAAGATCTATAAGAAGATTAAATGAGAACATTTGGCACTGTGTTCGATCTCTAAGTGTTGGCCTTAATCATCTGAATGAAATAACTGGTCATTTGGGAGTCACTGACTGTTTAACAGCAGGTAGGAAAGAATATAACTTTACTCTAGAATTTTTCTCCTAATCAAATTTTACCACCTGTACCCTATTCTCTCAAGTTTTCACTAAATCACCAACTCACTAACTTAGAGAAATGATAAATGCTGTTATGCTCCTCTTCGTTTCTCAATGAACTGTTTAAATCTCAGTGGAACTTTCTGTGATTAAAGCTAAAAGGTAGACTAATGGCCACTTCCAAATATAGCTGGTGGACAATGGACATTTCTACAGACATCTTTCCTATACTTCTCCAATAACAACAGAAAAACTGCTATAATCTTATTAAACACTGTCTCTAGATGACTCTACACTGTTCCCTGAATTGGGAAAGCACAAATGTTCTCTGAACCTTAACAGTTAATCAAGCACAAAAGCTGGGGCATTTTTAATAGAAAGGAACTGGAAACAATGGTACACCACATTTCTCAGAGTCTGTCCAATTTATAGTAAGGCCCAGCGCCAAAGTCACTCTAACAGCTCTTATGATGGATTCAAGTCTTTGTAAACTCGGAGGAGGAAACAAAGGTTAGACACAGGAGTTAGGGATCAGAATGAGACCTGGTTCCATAATAAAAACTAAACATTCTCTATGCCCCAGAAGCAAGGATAAATGAGTACACTGGGACTGGCTCAGTAGATAAGAGTGAACAAGCATGAGGACCTAAGTTCAGATATCCAGAAGCCACACAAAAAAGCTGGGCATGATCATGTATATATACTTGTAATCTCAGCCGTGGAGGGAGGCATTGAAATAGGAGAATTGCTAGGGGTTACAAGCTCCAAGTTCAGTAAGAGACCCTTTCTTGAGGGAAGAAGGTGGAGAGTGATAGAATTCACCAACTTCTTCTGGTCTACATGTGTGCACATGCAGAGGTAAATACAACTGTACAGGCGTATAGCACCACCCCCATATAAATAAATGAATTTGCTGCCTGACCCAATCCAACAGAATCTATACTCAAAAGACTAAGCTTTCACCTGGAGACACAAGTCAGTTGACAGAGTGCTGGTTCAAACCTTAGCACCACATAAACCAAGTACTATGGCTCATATCTGTAAATGCAACACTTAGATGGTGGAGGCAGGGAGATCAAGAGCTCAAGGTCAACCACATTGACACAGTGAGTTGGAGATGAGCCTGAGCTACACAATAACCTGTCTCAAATCAAAAAAACAAGACTAAGCTTTCTAAGCCTTAAAGAGAATACAGCAGAACTAATGAACATTAAGACTGACTGCCCTCTGCTGGTCAAGGCGAAGAACTTTTGAAGTCTATGACTTAACACATCAAATTTATTTTATCCTTGAGAGTTGTAGCATGGCACAGGCAGTCGACATGTCTGTCCCTGCCCAAGAATTTTGTCATTCTTAAATGTATTGCAAAAGAAGTAAAGAGATTTAAGTGGCACTGAACCACACACAGGCTCTGAACTCTAATTGCAGTTCTGAAATTATGTCAGCTACAAAGGAAATACACTGGTTGTCATATGAAGTAACACTCATCTTCACCTCAGGCCCCACTATTCAGTTTTCTAGCAAAGCTTCCAAATAAATAAGCTACATATATCGCACATTCAACATGCTCTGAACCATCATTCCTTCCCTATAAAGATTTCTACAGTCACTGAAAATGAAGTGTATGCAGGTTGACCCCTGTGCAGGGTTCAGTATCACAAAATAATTTAACTGGTATTAATGAGCAATGAAATCCAGCCAATAACAGTGTCTAGATGTTACCCTTCTAAGTCAAAATGTGCTGCTAGTCTCAGCTGTAAGCCAAACAAATCTAGAAGAAAAATATAAAGTTACTGGATGGTATGGTTATAAATATTGTCCAGTCCTCTAAAAAGGTGTTTTCTTTTTTCATCTATCCACTCTCACCAAGCTACCATCAGATGGAATTTATCCAAAACCACGGTCTTTTTAAAGACCTCTCCCTCCAACACACACATTTTCAAAACAGTGAGAAGACACTTCAGCTGGCCAAGTAATAAAACACATAAGAATATTGAATGTCTAGTTTCTTGAGTTCTATGTATTTTGGAGATCAGCCCTCTGTTTCAGGTTTTGTGAAGATCTTTTCCCATTCTGTAGGCTGCCATTCTGTCTTAATGACAATGTCCTTTGACTCTTAGGAGCTTTTCAGTTTCATGAGGTTCCATTTATTAATTTTTTATTTTAGTGCCTGTGCTGCTGCTACAGCAGCCTACAGAATGGGAAAAAATCTTCACCAACCCCACATCTGACAGAGGGCTGATCTCCAAAATACATAAAGAACTCAAAAAACTAGATAACAAAATACAAAGTAACCCACTTTGGTATATGTTTCAAGGATACTCAACCATACCACAAGGACACTTGCATAACTGTGTTCACAGCAGATTTCTTCTTAATAGCCAAAAACTGGAAACAACCTAGATGTCCCTCAAAGAATGGATAAAGAAAATATGGTGCATTTACACAATGGATTATTACTTAGCTGTTAAAAACAAGGACAACAGGAAATTTTAGGGCAAATGGATAGAACTAGAAAAGAGCATCCTGAGTGAGACGACTCAGACCCAGAAAGACAAACATGGTGTATATTCATAAGTGGATATTATCCATAAAGCAAAGGAGAAACATGCTATAACCCACAGACCCAGAGAAGTAACAAAGAGGGCTGGTGAGAAGGGTGGCTTGCAAGAATCTCACTGTGAAGGGAAAATAGAATAGAACATAGCCAGTGGATGCGGGGAGAGGCCTGGAATGGGAAATAGGTATGGGAATAGGAGGGACCAGGAGGGGGAAGGATGTAGTGATAGAGTACTGGGAGGGACACCTGGAATTGGGGGCATCTCTGGAATGAGCTAGAAACCTAGTGAAATATAAACTCTCAGAAATATATGAGGGTAGCCCTAGCCAAGACCCCTAGGAATGGTTGATATGGAGTCTGAACCAGCCATGTCCTTCAACCAGGCAAGACTTGCAATGAAGGGATTGGAACACCAATCCAACTACAAATCCTTCAACCTACAAGATGTGCTGGAGTAAAGATGGCACAGAAATTTGGGACTAACCAACGAATGATGGGCACAGTTAGAGAACCATACCCTAAGAGAGAGGTTCCCCCACCCCCGACCCCAGGGCCAGGACCCAGACAGAGGCTGGGTAGCCCAGAGATCTAAGAAAGAACAAAACACCAATGGTCAAAAAAAAGTCAATGAAATGATTCCTAATGATATCCTGCTATTCTCATAAGATTGCTACCTAGCCTAATTGTCAATCAGAGAGGTTTCATCCAGCAACTGATGGGGAACAATACAGAGACCAACAGTCAAACATTAGGTGAGTCTGGGGAGTCCTGCAGAAAAGGGGAGGAAGGATTATAGGACCAGAGGGCTCAAAGACACCACAAGAAAACTCACAGGACTAACATGGGCTCACAGAGACTTTACTGACAATCCTAGAGTCGGCAAGGGACTTACCTAGGCCCTCTGTATATGTTACAGTTGTGTAGCTTGGTCTTCTTGTGAGACTCCTAACAGTGAAAGCAGAAGCTGTCTCTGACTCTGATGCCTGCTTTGGGGAGCCATTCCTCCTACTGGATTTCCTCATCCAGCCTTAACAGAAGAGGAGGAGCCTGGTCTCACTGCAACTTACTATACCTTGGCTGGCTGACATCTATGAGGCCCACAAGTATCTGAAGAGAAACAGTAGGAGTGGTAGATGGGGGGGGCGCTAGAGAGGAGGGAAGATTGGGAGGAGAGGAAACTTTGGTTGGGATGTACAAACAAATAAAACTCCACATCAATATTCAAATAGCAGCCAACTCTGAAAAGACATAGCTTGACTGCCTCCTGTGGCCAAGTAAAAAAAAATACAATTTAGGACTTTCCTAAAAAACACTTGTCAAGTTTTCAGAAAACTCACGTAAACTATGTCTTGATCTGTTTTACATTTTGTTAAAAGTTCTTCAAAGAACTGATAGTGATGGAGCGCTAGTTTCATACTTAGAGAGTCATGAAGGCCACTATGCTGAACAACTAAAGAGGAATCTATTAATAGCTCTGAATGCATTATCAGTATAGCTTCATTTATAAGTTTATGAATTATAGTTGGTGAGCTGCATACAGGATAGAAAATGCTCCTAGAAAAAAATCTGGACTGACAGAAAAACAGAGAGCACTAGCAGTGGTGCTTTTCCATATATTCTTTACGAGCTAGAGCTACATGGCTAAGCAATAGCACACCATTACAGAAGTAAGTCAAAGGCAAAGGCAAAGGCAAAGGCAAAGGCAAAATCAAAGGCGGCAGCAGCACAAAGGACAGAAAGCATATGAGTGGTGGCTCACAAGGCTGCTACATAAAATGAACAATACTATCTTCAAGGTTGGGAACAGTCAAAGATACATATTGTACACTTATACAGATATAGATACCACTAAAAAGACAAAAAAAAAAAGCTCAATTTATATGGTATTCTTAAAGACCAACTATAAATAAAGACACAGTTAAGTTAGAAGTCTGTGTGTAGAAAAGACAACCCAAAAGTCCTCAGCATAAGAAAGCTATCTTAGCTATAATAAAGGAAGCAGACTTCCAAACAAAGAATATTTCTAGAAATGAGGATCATTTCATTATGACAAAAGGACAATTTTATAAAAAAGACATAATATTTTGCACCTACACACAAGCCATCTTATAATTGAAGCAGAAATTAAAGCAGAAACAGTGGGCACATAATCATAGAAGCCTACACCTGTTTCTCTCACAACTTTATGGAATTAGCACCTCCAGCCCAAAATAAATTGTTAGAAAACAGAGGATTACAGACACTCTACTGATAATGGCATAACTTCCATGTTCCTAACTACTCATCCAAACTGACCAACACAAATAAGCAAGCGTCAACAGATTTAAAAGGGTACAGTAAGGACATCTGTATGAAAAAAATTCAACCCACACCTAACACCAGACAAGAAAATGGCAAGACAGATCAAAGATCTAAAAGGAAAAAGTTAAAACCATAAAGCTTCTAAGAGGAAAAAAACTAACAATAACATAGTAAAATTTTAAGAACATGGATCAAACCGTTTTACTTTAATACAAAAAAAAAGACTAGTCATTAAAAGCCTTTGTGATAATTGCCTTCACTTCTTCCAAGTCAACAACGAAGTACATTGCTCAAAGTTTTAGGAAGTAGTACAGTCAGTTGAAAATCACTTAGATCTTTGGAAAGTTAAGCATATGACTTTTCTATGCTCCAATACTTTACATATCCACAAAATTACTTTTACAAGCATGTTCATAGCCACTTTATCTGCACTATGCAAAATCTGTAAACCAACCAAGTATTCAATGCATAAGCAAATTATAGTCTTCATACACTATACAGCTGTTCAGCACTGACAGGACTATTACAATGGTCAGTATAAATAGATCTCAAAAACATTGTGTGGAATGAAACTACTCAGATACAAAAAAGAGTTCTTAATTCCATAATTTCAATTATACAAAACTTTAAAGCAGGTAAAACTAATGTACGGCAACAGACATTAAGGCACTGGAAGCTCAATGGCTGATAGTTCATACTACTTTTGCAGAGCATCTGAGTTCAGTTCCCAGCACCCATTTTAGGTGGCTCAGAACTGTAATTCCTGCTCCAGATGACACCTTCTTCTGGCCT